>NC_066580.1:19356221-19991974 GCF_024323335.1 Lathyrus oleraceus | reverse complement strand
TATCTTAAGAACATTTTTTCTCTTGGGGTCATCTTCATTTGACAAACACATCAAAAGTTATGTCTCATGGATCCTCAGTTTAGTCAGATGACTTGACTGGTCAACTTCTCAAAGCCAAACTTCCAATATTGATGAATAAATGATTTAGGATACTCACATATTCATAAAATAATGAATTAAATAACTTACCTTGATTGAATTTGATCATAGGTTGAGGTTGCTTCATGAGTAAGGCACAATCAATGCACAATTGAATTAGGGTTTCCTTGGGAAACAATCCTCAAGCCCTTTGCGTTATCTTGATCAAATTGGAAAATTAAGATACTTGGGAAACATATATGATTATTAGGAACTTTGTGGACCATTTTCATGCTTGCTCTCATCTTCATCTAGCCACTTCATTGAGCTTAGGAGCCTCCTAGGGGCATGGGAGCACATGATCACTTGAGCTTCAAAACAAAAAGAGTTAGTGACATATTTTTGTGCTTTTGGTTAGTAGTCAAAATAAAAAAAGCAATAATATACAATGCAAGCATGCTTGGTGGTCTCAAACCACTCACACAAGTCCCAACCCTAGGGTAAAGGGGCCATACATGCTATGATCCTTGAGGCAATGCATTGAGAAAATGATATGATGCCATGAGGGATCTTAGGTTCAAAATTAGGGTCTTACAACAGTCAACCTCTTCTCTTCAATTAAATTCAGCTGGTCATACCTGGTCTGACACCATTCAGCTTCTGTCAACTTGGCTTCCATCAGCACATGCAATGATAGGATCTCAACCTCTACTGGGAGCACAACTTCCATACCATAAACAAGAGAGAAAGGGGTTGCCCCTGTTGAAGTGCAGATGGATGTACGGTACCTATGTAAAGTAAATGGGAGCATCTCATGCCAATCTTTATATGTCACAACCATTTTCTGAATGATCTTCTTCATATTTTTATTTGCAGCTTCAACAACCCCGTTCATCTTAGGTCTGTAGGGAGAAGAATTATGATGTGTAATCTTGAAGTCTTTACAAAGAGCTTCCACCATATTATTGTTCAAGTTCGATCCATTATCAGTAATGGTCTTACTTGTCACACCATACCGACATATAATCTGATTCTTGATAAACCTTACAACAACTTGCTTGGTTACATTTGCATATGATGTCGCTTCAACCCACTTTGTGAAGTAGTCAATAGCCACCAGAATGAAACGATGTCCGTTCGAAGCTTTAGGCTCAATCATACCACCATTTTCTGCTTCAAATGTTGGGGATCTTTACCCTCTTGATAGAAAAGACCTTCTAACAGAGTTTTATTAGGTTTGTCTCTCAAGGGGAACCCAAGTTGACGACGAGCCAAAGCAGGATTATAGTTGATTCCTCCTTGTGTACCAATGATGGGTACATTAGAGAATTCACCACAACTGTCAATAATGTCCAACTTACCTAATGCAGAATCATACCAAACAATATCATCATTAGTGAGAGACATAAATCTCTAGGACCACTGTATTCATTGTTTGTTCTCCAAAAAACTGGGCGTCTGAGGCAAGTGTGAAATAAACCACTTGTACAGAAGAGGAACACATCACACAATAGTCCCACCACCTTTAGAAATCCTCAAATGCAAAGAAAAATACATATCACCCAACAGAGTAGGCACAAGATTCCCAATCAAGAAGATTCTAATGGTGTTAACATCAACAAAATCGTCGATGTTAGGGAACAAAGCTAAACCATAGATGAGCAACACAAAGATAGATTCAAAAGCATCCACACTACCGGCTTGAGCAAAGACAATAGATTTTCACATGAGAAACTCAGAAGTCAACCTAAACATTCCTTATTTCTTCACCCAATGAGCCTTAATCTCATACTTCTTTAGATGAAGAGCTTCAACTATGATATGAGTGTAAGTTTAAGGAGTGCCTTAGAGGGGGGGGGGGGGGGGGGGGGGGTGAATGAGGCACTTGGGAGATTTTATGGATTTTCGACGATTTATTGAATTTTACTTTCTTGAGAAGCTTACGTGAGAAATGCGATAAATTGCGGAAAGTAAAGAACACCACGATGTATAGTGGTTCCCCTCACAGATCGAGAGTACTCCACTCCCCTTTCAACACGAAAGAGAATTTCACTATAATGTTAGATACTTAGAACAAGCCTCTAACTAAGTAATCAAGAACAACCCTCTTGAAAACTTAACCAATAAGAAAAGAAAACAATCCTTCCTTTTCTTAACACTTATATCCAACAATCCTGGATCATAAGCAATATACCTAAAACCAAACAATCCTTGGTACTTAGGATTTTACAAAGTATTTGAATGAATATTTGATTAATTGTATGTATAAGACTTTAATCAATTGATTAGAGTCTTCTTCTCTTTCAATATGAAATTTCAAGGACAAAATAATCTCTAAGTGCTCAAGAGTACTTTTTGAAGAAAATGAAATGAAAATTGTTTTTCCAAAAGTATCTTAATATGAGAAATAGATGAAGATTGAATGTAGAGAGATTTTGCAAATTGTTTTTGAAAAGAGGTAGAAAATTGTAATGAAAAAATGAAAATTATTTATAGTATGAATGCATCCCTTCAATCATAACAAGACAATGTTTAGAAATGAAATCAGATAATTGATCATGAAAAGATGCAAGCTTTAATCATGGAAGGTTATGATGACATGGTGCAACTATTGATGAATTAATTTTCCAGATTTTTCAAAATATTTTCAGCATCAATCGATTGTCCTACTCAACCAATCGATTGACATAACTTTAAAAAGGAAAAAAATATACTAACAACAATCGATTGTCATGAAGCATCAATCAATTGGTTCTGTTTGAGAAACAAAAAAATTTAAAACAGAAAGATTGATCAATCAATTGGTTCTGTTTGAGAAACAAAAAAATTTAAAACAGAAAGATTGATCAATCAATTGTCCTGAAGCCTCAATCGATTGGTTCGGTTCAAAACATGAAAATTTTTAAAACAGAAGGTTTGATCAATCGATTGGCATGTAGCATCAATCGATTGACATGCCCAAAATTTTTTTAAAATTTTTTCTAAGTTAAAACTTTTGCACATGCAATTTTTAAACACTATTCAAAAAAATAATTAACCATGATAAAAATAATTTTAGAATGATAATTTTTAATGCATGATAAAAATTATGAGCACTAGGAGTATTTTGTCAAGAGTTTCATATACCTATCTTAAATTCATGAGGGCTTGAGCAAAGTAGAAGTAATCTTCTTTTTCCATTCTTTTGATTGTGGAGAGCTTGATATGTTGTCTTCATCAAAACCTTGTAGGAGGCTTGCCTTCACATTCTCCCCATTTTTGATGATGACAACCAAATGGAGTTTGAACTCATACTCCCCCTATCGTCTTAAAGATGATCACATACAAAACTCCCCCTGCATAAAACAATCCAAGCACAACACATACAAATACATCTTCTACCCCTTTGTCATAATCAAAAAGAAGGGAAAAGTAGACATAATAATATAGCAGTGAAAAATTAAGCATTTAAAACACACATACAAACGATGTTCAAATATTACACCACAAGTTGCTAAGATAAGTCATGCAAGTTAGAAACTAAAAGAACAGCAGAATAGCAAACAGAACAAAGTCATAAGCATCATAAAATAGCCAACTACGGATTGTTGTTTCCATCATTTGATCCACCACCGAGATAGTCACCACCCTGAAAACCGCCACCTTGATAGCTACTACCTTGAAAACCAGTTTGAGATAACTTCCACCGATCCATTCTTGATGATAAATGACCAATCTCGGTCATAACATCTGTGCGGAACCCCTGCAGATAATCCATGATCATTTGATTTGAGGGTTGAGCAGGTGGAGCGTCTGTAGGAGGGTTGAACTCATCATCACTGTTGGCTTCTTGCGGTTCTTCATCTTCAATATCCAGATACTTTATCTCATTAGTCTGAGGTTTAAAAACGACTCCCATCTTCCGATTAATTTGTTTGATGCTAATCATAAAGGAAGGTTTTGCCATCGAAAAACAGAGCTCATTTTCCATATTAACATTGAAATGTCGGAAAATTTTGGTCAAAAGGTGAGCATATGGGAGACCTTCAGCATGCTCATCATGAGACATCATATGAGATAGGATGGAATGACCCCAATCGACATGGAAGTTAGTCTTGATGGAGTAGAGAAGCAAAAATTCTGGATCAGTGATGGTGCAGTGGTTTGAGAATCTCGGCACAACAACATATACCAAAAAATAATGTAACATCCTGTCATTGATAGAAAATTTTGCCGGAGACTAGTAGACTCGTTCCGGGTTATCTCCTCCACTACTCTTCTTTCTCTTGTTATAGATTTGATGTTCAGACAAACGACTTAAACTATAGTAAAAGGCATGTTTACTATAGTTTTCCCATGGAGCAAGTGTTCCTACAAATTTATGGCCACCAGGAGGGATCTCAAAAATAGCACAGATATCAGATGCAGTTAAGGATATTGGGACTCCTTTCACTACAGATGTTAATTTCCCTTTCTTCCTTACCATATTTGAGTAGAACACCTTAACAAGTTCAGGGTAAAAGTCTAAATGGCAGCCAATAAGGTTACATAAGCCTAACTCCTCAAAGACACTAGGAAAGGTAAAAACTTCTTCAGGGAAAGTAACAAAGGTGCTATATTTAGGCTTCATGATTTTCTTTTGAAAGAAGAAGGTCTCATACCTTTCTTGTTGTTGCCTTGTAGTGAAGAGCCTTGATAGGTCTAAAGAGCCTCTTGAGGAAGAAGCTTTGCCTTTTCCTTTGCCTTTGTGTGATAGTTGAGATGCCATGAGAGAGTTTGAAGAGAGACAACAAAAATGAATCAAGATCCTTTGAATAGATGTGTAGATGCGTGAGAGAGAATGCTGAAAGTTGTTGATGGATAGAAGTGGCTTTATGGTGGTGATGGATTAGTAATGGAGAAACAAGGTAGTTGGAACAAGAAAATTAAAAATAATGAATTCACATATAAAGTAACATAAAGATAGAGAATATATTGGTAAATGATTTTTACTAGGGAATAGGAAAAGGAGTAAAGATAGGAGAAAAAGAAGGAAAGGACAAAAGACTAGTAAACAAATGTATCAGTAAATCACATGGCCATTAAATAGAGATGGAAGAGAATATTCGCATGTTTGACCAAATAAAACAAAAACTTCAAGGAAGCAATCGATTTACATCCATGACTAATCGATTGGTTGTGAAATATTTTTGAAAAAATAACAAAGGCCAATCGATTGATGAGGGAGCTACAATCGATTGGTTTAAAGCAAAATTAAAAAAAAATTAAAAAAATGTAGAACCAATCGATTGACTCAACCATGTAATCGATTGTAAAAACTCTCTGTAAAATGAAATTTGAGAAAATATGATGGACCAATTGATTGGCACCTTACCATCAATCGATTGACACAATTTTATTTTATTTTGTGAGAAAATACTTAAGTTTACACATAAGCAAACACACTTATCATAACAAACCATTTTAATAACCATAAATAATTAATTATAGGATATTTAAAAGAAAGAATGCACCTTTTAAATTTTGATGTTAATTTGATGAGTTAAATATCACACTCATCTAAAATCCCAAGTTCCTTTCGAATTTTGTAGAAAGGTTCTCGCGCTAGAGGTTTTGTGAAGATGTCGGCCAGTTGATTATGAGTATCTACAAAAGTGACTTCGACATCTCCTTGAAGCACATGATCACGAAGAAAGTGATGTCGAATATCAATGTGTTTGGTTCTTGAGTGCATGACCGGATTTTTCGTAATGTTTATTACACTAGTGTTGTCACAGAGGAGAGGAATGCATCCAAGCTCGAGTCCGTAGTCACGAAGTTGTTGCTTAAGCCAAAGTATTTGAGCATAACAGCTACCTGCCGCGATGTATTCTGCTTCGGCCGTGCTTAGAGCAACACATGCTTTTTTCTTGCAAGCCCGTGAAACTAGTGCATTTCCAAGAATGTGACATGTCCCACTAGTACTTTTTCTATCTGTTTTACAACCTGCATAATCCGCGTCAGAATAACCAATTAATTTGCAAACACTACGTTTAGGATACCATAATCTAACGTTGGTTGTTCCCTTGAGGTACTTCATGATTCTTTTGACCGCCGTGAGATGTGACTCATTTGGATTTGCTTGGAAGCGAGCACATAAACACACGCTAAACATTATGTCAGGACGGCTTGCCGTCAAATATAATAAAGAACCAATCATACCTCGATACTTCGTGATATCAATTGACACACCCGATTCGTCTTGATCAACATAAGTTCCGGAGCCCATTGGTGTTGACATTTCTTTACAACCATCCATTTCAAATCTCTTTAAAAGTTCTTTGCAATATTTCGATTGGTTGATAAAGATTCCGTCTTCTAGTTGCTTGATTTGCAATCCAAGGAAGTAGTTCATATTTCCCATCATGGACATTTCAAATTCACCTTGCATTATCAACGCAAATTCTTCACATAGTTCTTTGTTGGATGAACCGAAGATTATGTCGTCTACGTAGACTTGAACAAGTAGGGTATTCCCTTTTATCTTCTTGATCAACAAAGTCTTGTCTATTTTGCCTTTTTCAAAACCTTTTTCACATAGAAAATTGCTTAGATGATCATACCACGCCCTTGGTGCTTGTTTTAATCCATAGAGCGCTTTCTTCAATTTGTATACATGTGAAGGATGCTTGAAGTCTTCAAAGCCTGGGGGTTGTTTGACATAGACTTCTTCGTTGATGTAACCGTTTAAGAAGGCGCTTTTGACGTCCATTTGAAAAAGCTGAAAATTCATTGAACATGCGTAAGCAAGTAATAAACGAATAGCTTCTAACCTTGCAACCGGAGCGAAAGTTTCCTCAAAGTCGATTCCTTCTTCTTGATTGTACCCTTGAGCGACCAATCTTACTTTGTTTCGAACAATTATCCCATTCTCATCAAGCTTGTTCTTAAACACCCATCTTGTTCCAATGATGTGCTTACCACTTGGTCTAGGAACAAGTTCCCAAATTTGATTTCTCTCGAATTGGTTTAATTCTTCTTGCATAGCAACAATCCATTGATCATCTTCTAGAGTTTCATCAATTTTGGAAGGTTCTATTTGCGAAACAAACTCCATGTTTAAGCATGCATCCTTGAGATTTAATCTTGTAGCGACACCTTGACTAATGTCACCAATTACTTTGTCAATGGGATGATCTCTATGAGTTCTCCATTCCTTAGGTAGATCATTTTCATTTGATTCTTGTTTAATCGGTGCTTCTTGATCCTTGTTTGAAGTATCTTCTTTGGGAATTTCTACAAAATCATCTTCATCATCACAAACAACAATTTCCTCTTTCGAGGGGTTAGATTCGTCAAACTTAACATGCATGGATTCTTCTATATTTAAAATTCTTTTGTTATAAATTCTGTATGCCTTACTTGTGAGAGAATAACCAAGAAAAATACCTTCATCCGATTTTTCGTCGAACTTACCAAGGTTGTCTTTGTCATTGTTTAGGACAAAGCACTTGCATCCAAAGATGTGAAAGAAAGACATGTTGGGTTTCCTTCCTTTGAAGAGTTCATATGGAGTCTTATTTAGGATAGGTCTTATGTTAACTCTATTGCTTACAAAACACGCCGTGCTAACCGCATCTGTCCAAAAATACTTAGGAAGATTTGAGTCGCTAAGCATTGTTCTTGCAAGTTCCACCAATGACCTATTCTTTCTTTCAACTACTCCATTTTGTTGTGGAGTCCTTGGAGCCGAGAAGTTGTGAAATATTCCTTGATCTTCACAAAAATCTTCAAAGGAGGTATTCTGGAATTCTCCACCATGGTCGCTTCTTATGGAGGCAATTGTTAATGATTTCTCATTTTGGATCTGTTTTGCATACTTCTTGAATGCTTTGAATGCATCACTTTTCTGCACTAAAAAGAAAGTCCAAGTATATCTAGAATAATCATCCTTAATAACTAAAGCATATAAGTTACCTCCAAAGCTTCTTGTTCTTGATGGACCAAATAAGTCCATGTGTAACAGTTGTAATGGCCTCGAAGTGGACACCACATTTTTGGATGTGAAAGTTGACTTGGTTTGCTTCCCCTTTTGACATGCATCGCAAAGCCTATCTTTGATGAAATTTATCTTTAGCAATCCAATGACAATGTCATGTTTTACTAACTTATTCAAGTGCTCCATGTGAATGTGAGCAAATCTTTTATGCCATAACCATGAGTCGTTGTTATTTGCCACAAGACACTTAACCTTCAAAGAAACATCGTCAAGGGAAATCATGAAAATATTATTAATTCGCTTACCTATAAGCATTACCTCTTGTGTGATTTCATCTTCAATTAAGCAGTCATCTTTTGCGAACCTTATTTTGAATCCTTTGTCACAAAGTTGGCTTATGCTTAAGAGATTGTGCTTTAGTCCTTCGACATATAGCACATCTTCGATGGATATGAAATTTGGTGCACCAACTTTGCCTATGCCAAGAATTCTTCCTTTGTTGTTATCTCCATAAGTAACATAACCCTTGGCCTTAAGCTTTAGATCTGAAAATTTGTGCACATCACCGGTCATATGCTTGGAGCACCCACTATCCAAATACCAAAGATTTGTTGTGGCCTTCAAGCATACCTACAAAACAAAGTTAAGTTTTGTTAGGTACTCAAATTGCTTTGGGTCCTTTATAATTAGTACCTTTCTCAACCCAAACATAATGCCCTTTTGCTACACTAAAATTTCTAATGTAGCACGCATTAGGTGTGTGGCCAATAATACCACAATAAAAACAGGTTGGTTCAAAATTGCTTTTATATCTAGGAACGAAAGGCTTTTTCTTGATAAACTTTTTCTTTTTAGGATGTTGATGCACAACTTTTGGTGTGTTGACTCTTTCTTTTGGAGATTGATCCTTAGGCCTTACAAAGATAGTTTTACTTGTACTTGGTTTAGAAAAAATTTGGAGTAACCAAGTTCACTTATTTGGTCCGTCAAGAACAAGAAGCTTTGGAGGTAACTTATATGCTTTAGTTATTGATGGACCAATTTGTCCTTTTTCATATCTTTCAAGGACTCTTTTAAGTTGGACAATTTGGAACGAGAGAGACTCACACTCTAGACATACAAAATTCTTCTTTTCACTAATCATCTCTTGTTTTTTATTTTCAAAAACTTCAATCTTTCCTTCCAAGGAAGAAATTTGTTTCTTTTGAGATGATATAGTTTTATAAAGAATTTTGCACTCATTTAACAATTCATTAATTGCATCTTGTGCATCATCATCAAAAATAGAAAAGTCATTACTAACCTCTTCTTCATCATCAGAATGATGTGAAGCCATTAGCGCCAAGTTTGCACATTCCTCGCTATCCGATTCGGATGAAACACTAATTTCATTGTCCTCCCATGCAAGATATGCCTTTTTATTCTTGAAGTCCTTCTTGCTCTTAAATCCTCCTTTCTTTGAGAGTTTAGGACATTCCGGCTTTATGTGGCCTTGCTTTCCACATTCGTAGCATGTTACATCTTGCGTAGATGTGGTGGCCTCCTTTTTTCTGAAATGTCTATTCTTTTTAGCATTAAAGGATTTATGATTTTTGTTGAAGAACTTACCGAGCCTTTTAACAAGGAGCATGAAATTCTCATCTTCTTCCAATGCGTCATCATCTTTATCTTATTTTGCGTCTACCTTCAAGGCAATCCCTTTAGATTTCTATTCTTGGCTTTCATGTTCCTCAAGCCTACTGAGTTCTAACTCATGTTCTTGAAGTTTGCCAAAGAGAGATGCGGACGTCATTGTTGAAAGACTTTTCTTTTCGGAGATAGCCGTCACCTTCGGTTGCCATTCTCGAGTCAATGATCTTAGTACTTTAAGATTGAGATCGTCATTTGTAAATGTTTTTCCGAGAGCAATCAAGTGGTTTTTCAAGTGAACAAATCTCTTTTGTAGCGCCACAATGGATTCTCCGGGCAGCATTCTAAACATCTCATATTCTTGACTTAATGTATTCAACCTTGATCTCTTTACTTCGGCGGTGCCTTCATGTGTCTCCACTAGGGTGTCCCATATTTCTTTTGCCGACTTGCATTGAGATATGCGGAAGAACTCATCCATGCTTAAAGCACTTTAAAGAATGTTTACTGCTTTCTTTTCATTTAAGATTTTTTTCTTATCATCTTCATCGTACGAACTCTTTATCTTTGGAGTACCAACACCATTGATCACGCTCGTAGGATTATGTGGACCGTTTTCAACGGCTTCCCATATGCCTTCTCCTTGGGCTTCTAGATGTGCCTTCATACGGATCTTCCAAAAATCAAAATATTCTCCAGAGAATAGTGGTGGTATGTTACTACTACCACCGTCTTTAAAAACCGGATTCGTGCTAGCGGAAGCCATGCGGATCTTTTAGGAACAGGTTACCTATAACCTGCTTTGATGCCAATTGTAAGTTTAAAGAGTGCCTTAGAGGGGGGGGGTGAATGAGGCACTTGGGAGATTTTACGGATTTTCGACGGTTTATTGAATTTTACTTTCTTAAGAAGCTTATGTGAGAAATGCGATGAATTGCGGAAAGTAAAGAACACCACGATGTATAGTGGTTCCCCTCACAGATCGAGAGTACTCCACTCCCCTTTCAACACGAAAGAGAATTTCACTATAATGTTAGATACTTAGAACAAGCCTCTAACTAAGTAATCAAGAACAACCCTCTTGAAAACTTAACCAATAAGAAAAGAAAACAATCCTTCCTTTTCTTAACACTTATATCCAACAATCCTGGATCATAAGCAATATACCTAAAACCAAACAATCCTTGGTACTTAGGATTTTACAAAGTATTTGAATGAATATTTGATTAATTGTATGTATAAGACTTTAATCAATTGATTAAAGTCTTCTTCTCTTTCAATATGAAATTTCAAGGACAAAATAATCTCTAAGTGCTCAAGAGTACTTTTTGAAGAAAATGAAATGAAAATTGTTTTTCCAAAAGTATCTTAATATGAGAAATAGATGAAGATTGAATGTAGAGAGATTTTGCAATTTTTTTTTGAAAAGAGGTAGAAAATTGTAATGAAAAAATGAAAATTATTTATAGTATGAATGCATCCCTTCAATCATAACAAGACAATGTTTAGAAATGAAATCAGATAATTGATCATGAAAAGATGCAAGCTTTAATCATGGAAGGTTATGATGAAATGGTGCAATTATTGATGAATTAATTATCCAGATTTTTCAAAATATTTTCAACATCAACCGATTGTCATACTCAACCAATCGATTGACAAAACTTTAAAAAGGAAAAAAATATACTAACAACAATCGATTGTCATGAAGCATCAATCGATTGGTTCTGTTTGAAAAACGAAAAAATTTAAAACAGAAAGATTGATCAATCGATTGTCCTGAAGCATCAATCGATTGGTTCGGTTCAAAACCTGAAAAATTTTAAAGGTTTGATCAATCGATTGGCATGTAACATCAATCGATTGACATGTCCAAAAAATTTTAAATTTTTTTTCTAAGTGAAAACTTTTGCACATGTAATTTTTAAACACTAGTTTAAAAAATAATTAACCATGATAAAAATAATTTTAGAATGATAATTTTTAATGCATGATAAAAATTATGAGCACTAGGAGTATTTTGTCAAGAGTTTCATATACCAATCTTAGATTCATGAGGGCTTGAGCAAAGTAGAAGTAATCTTCTTTTTCCATTCTTTTGATTATGGAGAGCTTGATATGTTGTCTTCATCAAAATCTTGTTGGAGGCTTGCCTTCACAATGAGATCTGGGAATCTGCTCCAATCCACTAAAAGACACCTTGTCAGAAACGGGTATTCCCAAAAGATGGGCATAGTCCTCTAACATATGCATAAGCTGATAATCGGGAAAAGTGAAGCAACGGTAGAGAGGGTCATAAAACTGAACCAACAAACTCAAGAGTCCTTCAACCACATCAACAGATAATACATACAAAAGCTTCCCATGGCGTTGCTTGAAGTCCAAGGGATATAATACAAAGGATGACAACTTCCTTAGCTCTTTCAATTCAAGACATCTAAAACTGTACTTCTTAGTGTTCCTTCGTCCATAATCCTTCTTAGTGTTCCTTGAAGTTATTATTGTATGATGAATGTTATGATGCACATGAATGCATGAATGCAACAATCATAAATAAGGGATCACATACAAGGCAAACACAAACAAAGGTCAAGGGATGGATCAAGTCATTGCCAAGATCAATCATCCATTTTGGTGGATTATGGCTTTCACCTTATCAACACCCAAGTTCCATTGATATTGATAAGACTTGATCGGATCAACCAAGAATCAAAGGGTTTGTTGCGAGTCACGAGCATGGATTCAGTTTAAGAACCATCTCAAAGGAGTGTACTAAGGATAAAAAACCTGTAAATCATGTTCTAAAAAGTTCCCAGAGTCTTAATTCCATCTATCAGATATTATAGGTTAGGATGACTGACTCATCAATCCATAATATTCATAAGAGAAACTCGTCTGAGTGTAGTATCGCATAACAACTGTTATCAGGTCTACACCTGAACACTCTCTGCACTACATCCTAAATAGGCCAAGTTGGGTTAAATGTTCTATGGATCTCAGCTTCTCGGACCCCAAATCAGAGAAAGTAATGCCTAACCACAAATAACTTGTGTGACATCAGTAACTCCAAAGAGGCCTCCACTGAGTAGATGGGTCTCAAGCCAACTTGTTAAGGACTACTCCACACAAATTTAACATGACTACACCATCCTCCTATCTTAATTTCACTCAAGTTCGGGTTAGAACTTATCTCACCACTCAGAGATCACCAAGCATAACAAGCAGATTATATCACACAAACAAGTATATAAACATCAAATATACAAATATATATACATAAAAAAGTAGGCTAAACCCACTGAGGACTACTCCCCAGTAGAGTCGCCACTTAATTTCTATAGCGGTAAATTCATGTCCATCAAGCTATGGATAAGCTTAACGTCAATAAAACCAGAGTCGCCACCGCGCTAATATTGTTTCCAAAGGAAAAGGGAAAAGTACGAACAAAACCCAAAGATAAGAAGTTTTCAAATCAAAACTAATAAGATGCCAGTGATTACAGGTAAGAGGGTTGGTTACACAGAGGGAAGGTGTTAGCACCCAAAGTGTCCTAGGTACTTCTAGGGAGCCCTTTTTTATGTGTGTATGTCTTTTTGGTATAAAAGATGTTTGAGAAAAAATAGAGTGTGAGGATGAGAAAAGAATTTATTGATTATATTTTTGTGTTTGACAAGACCTTCGGACTTATGCCTACGTACCAACATAAAAATGAGGGATCCAAACCTCATGGGCGAGTTGCTTTTAACAAAATGTAAGTGGAAAGAGGCACAAAGGGCCCAAAAGTTTGAATGAGTGTTAGTTCTTTTTTGTCTTTTGAAATTTCAAGTCAATATGATTAGATTTATTTACAAATTTTATTTAAGAAAAGAGTTTAAAAATGCAATGGCATAAGGCCAAAGTTTCTAATTTGAAGGTCTAAGTTCTGAAATCACAAGCAAAGAAGGTTTTTGAAAAGGGGGAGAGATTTTGAAATTTAAGAAGTGGGAGAAGATGAAGAGGCTAACCTAAGAATAAAATTAAAAGTTAAGAGTTGAAAAGATTTGTCCAATGGGATGCAATCCAACAGACAAGAGTGTGATATAGAAAACCCATTTTCCTTTTGGACTTTGAATCAAGCAATTATCAATAAGCAATTATCAATATCAGACATCATGAAGATCAATGCATCAAATAAAGATGGCCACATCCAAGCAAGCAAATCCCATAGCTAGCACTCTTCTTTGTCTTCTCATGTATCAGATGAAATACTCCCTGATTAACTCAGAATAGAGCATTAGGCATGAGGTCAAAATAATAGTTGCATCAAGACCATGTAGAAGAAGAATTCAAGTGGATCTCAATACTTGCATTAGATGAAAGCTCAAATTACAATAACTTGGTCTCAGAAATGTTGGCATTGGCCAAGTCCTTTTGCATATGGAATGTTGCCTAACCCTAAGTCCAAAAGTTCAGATCAAACCCAACAGTCCACACAAACATTTTTTAGGGTTTTTGTTGTTTATTAGGTCTTTTAAGGTCCTAAGACCACAAGCACAAACAAAATTCACAAACAAATATATACAATCACAATATATGGCTCAAATGAGCAAAGTGAAAATGACATAAACATAAACAAGTTAAATGATATGTAAATGGCAAATGAATGGTAAAGGACTAGAAATTAAATTGCATAAAGTAAATGGCTTAAAAGTAAAGCAAATTTAATAAGAGTTAGTCAAATGTCAGTCAAGGTTAATTAAATGTTAGTGATGTTATGCTCTTTAATTGATTAAGTCATCCTTTGGAGAACACCCAACCATCTATTCACAAGCATGAATCCTTGAAGCAAGACATCATCCAAAGGAAGGAAAAAAGGCCAAGTTTCCACACAATACCATGAAAGATGGGAGACTTACAATCTCAGTTACTAGAATGTTATGCCTTTAGGGTCAAAATTTAGCTCTATATTAAGCAATTGTAATTGGACTTATGTAGAAGTCACAACTATCTAAGGCCGAACAATAAAAATTTAGGTGCTAATGCATGTTAGAGATTTGGTATAATGAACCAAACTCCTAAAACATACCACACACTAAAAGAAAAACTCAAAATGGATGGACATATCTCATCCATACTTGTATTGGTTCATCTAACACAAGGTTATTGATGAACCAATTAGCCTTAGGATCTTGAGATTTCATTTGTCAATAAAAGGGATGGGAAAGAATGGGAATGAAGATGAAGAGGAAGGGGAGATGAGAGAAACACAAATTGGTCATGGGAGGAATTTTATCAAATTAATATCATTCATTCATTTTGGGAGATGAAATATACTTTTCGTCAATCCCCTAAATCCAATGATTTTAACCCAACAAAAGTCAAATTAACCTTGACCAAGGCCCAAACAAATAGTCAAACATCACAAGACCATAAAAATGGCTCAACATAATTTTTTACACAATTAATCAATTAAAAATGCATTAAAATTCAATTTAATTAGGTCAAAAACCTAAAATCTCTTCAAAACACCAAATAAATGGCTAAGAGATTTATCTTAAGTCAAACAAGGTCAAAGGACCTTAGACAAAAAAATTTATGATTTTTGAAAAGTCAGAAGTATTTTTAAACAATTAAAAATATGCACAAAAATAATTAATTCATGTAAAATATCAAAATTAATCCAAAAAATAATTTTAACTCAGAAAATGAAAGAGGAAAATATTTAAATATTTTTGGTGAAAGTCCCATATTTTTTGTTTTAAAAATGAAATTATTATGAATTAAACAAAATAAAGCAATTAAATGAAAAAAAATCAGAAAATACAAAAAAACATGAGCCATCAGATCTCCCTCATTAATTAAGGTGGCAGATCTGATGGACAAAACGCGCGCTCCATCATGTTTCCTAGTCAATGTGCGTACACGCTTGGTAATAAGAAGTGAAGGTCAGGATTAGAAGATGGGGAGAAGATCTGATGGATAGGAGCATGCCGCCACACCACCGGAGCTAGGGCTCCGGTTGTCTTCTCCGGTGAACCTCACCGGGCTGATCCACCACCAACCACCACCAAAATGAAAAACAAGGACATGGATTTAAAGAAAAAATGCCCAGGAGCTCGAATCTGGCCTCAATTTTCTCCAATTCCAATTTGCTTCGATTTGACCTCAAAGCAACTCAATCTTGTTGCCTATATTGGTAGGACTTCAGCCAACCAAAAATCATAAAGAATGGTGAAGAATTGAGAGAGAATCAAAGAGATGAAGTTTTTGAAAAATCACCTTTGAGTTGCTTCAAATTCACTTGATCTTGATCTGAATTTGCTTGCTTTTTCTTCCTTTTGCTTGCAGTGATCAATTAAAATGGAAAGGGCAATGAATTCTTGGAGTTTGAATTTCCAAAACAGAAGATGAAATTCAACTCGATTTCAAATCAAATCTTTAAGAATTCTATGAAATGGAGGGTTTGGATTGTTCTGGAAAAGCTTCGGCAAGGTGTTGATGAAGTTCTGAGCTCATTGCACTTGTATTTATAGAGCTATCACATGCTTTCCACACAGTTTCATTTCAAATCCAAATTTAGCAAATTCCTTCATGAGCTAGCATGGGTGTATACAAAGCCCAAAGAATCATTTGAAAATGTCGAAAATCGTGCATAGGTCATGCTGAAAGCAATGCATTAAGCCATGCAATTTTGAAATGAGTTTGATCATGGAATCCTTCCAAATGGTACCATGCATTGCACCTATCCGCAAGTACTTCAATATTGATGAAAATGAGATAATTTTGGACTCTTTAAAAAGGTGAGATCAAGGGGAAAAACTTTCATGTTGAACACTTTTCCATTTGAAGCTTGGATTATGATGAATTTGGAGGTGGAAGTTTGGGAAATCAAACATATATGAAAATTTTCTAAGTACCAAGTCAAATGTTCACTCCTTCCTCCTTGAATAACTTTTGCTATGGACTTCAAATGGAAAAAGTTCCTTAATCAAAGTTATATCTCTTTCAAACATATTTAATTTGGTCACCAATTTGACCTCATTTGGATTTGGCATGAAGTACTTATGCATTTTAGAAGTTGAGGAAAATCACTTGTTCAATGGTAATGGCCCAAAGTGACCTATAATGTTTCCTCTTGGCACATGCATTAGAAAGTTGAATTTGAACCTCCTCAAAACATACAAGTTGAATTAGACATCTTGAATTGGATCATGGAATTTAAATGACTTTCATCTCATAAAAAATGAGCAAGTTATGGTCTTGGGAAGTTGACCTCTTAACTAGGGTTCAGACAAAATGACCTATAATCTTTCATTATACAAAAATGACCTTCCAAGCAAAACTAGCTCTTGACTTCAACATGAAAGTTGTTCTGAATGTCATAAGGAGTAATGTTTCTCTTGTAATAATTTTCATATGACAAAAATTGTAGGAGATAGGGTCTAGGGAACCCCAGTTTTGACTAGTTGACTTTCTCTGGTCAACCACCATGAACCATCTTGCTAGCTTGACATTCTCTTGACTTTTGGGACTCATGAAGAATCATATAGACATAAGATGATGTAATATTAAGTATCCTTTAAAATATTTGATCAATTGATTAAGAAACTTATTGAGGAAGTCACACAAGATACCCAAATGAATTAGGGTTTCCAAGACAAACAAACTTCAAACTCTTGATGAATTCTTGATCAAAATGATATGTGAAGACCATAGGGATCCATATATGATGTCTAGAACCAATGTGAACCATTTCTTGATTGATCTCCTTGCCTTGAGGATCTTGAACCCTAGATATGAACTTGATGGAGCATAGGTGAGCATACACACTACCTACAAAAGCAACAAACTATGCATTGAAATATTTTTGGTATTTTGGTTAGTAAATAAAAAAAACAAAGTATGATACAATCAAATTGTGCTTGGTAATCTCTCCCAATGCAAATCCAATGAATGAGGGGTGAGAGAGATGTAAGAACAAAAATTGTTCTACAACAGATTCCTTGATTTTGATGATAACAAAGGATGAAACCAAAAATGGCACCCTAACGAAAAGTTTCTAAGTGTGCAGGATTCTAAAGAAAGAAGGAAGAAATCTGATGATGTCATCAGATACAAAACCAGATCAGATACAAATTATCAAATTATCAGAAGCATCTGAACAAGAAGTAAGCTCTAGAAGTTCTGACTCTGAACAACGGTTGTCTAACTCCAGAAGTTATCAGCGCTATCTGAAGAAATCCATCAGAACTCAAAAGAGATTTACATCAGAAGCAAGATTCCAAGATTCTCAAATACTTGAAGACTCTGATCATGGAATTGCTAATCATGAAGGAGTAACGTTTAAGTCAAGAAAAGATTTGCAAATGGATTTCCTAATTGAGAAAGAGACGTTAATCTCCAATCACAATAAAGAAAATACTACTTGTGGTAAGTAGTCATTTCAAGAAGAAAAAGTCATCCTGCAGAAGCTATTTATGTGATGGCGTAACTTCCTCTCAATATCCACCAGTTTCAACTACTACTTCAACGAATATATAAATAGGCTGCAAATCAACCTTGAACGATCAGCAAGCCAACAAGCCAAAATTATACTGAAACATCAACACTCAAGAAAAACACTCTCTAAAATCTTCACAAAGCTTTTGCTTATAACGTGAAAAAAAACTCTTGTTCTTAATACTGTAATATTTGCTTTCTTAGAAGCACTCTAGATTACATAAATCTTTCATTTATTGTTTGTTGATTTCCTCAAGTGACTTAGTGTAGTCTGTAAACTTGAGAGGACTAAGAGATTTTTCTCTTAGGCGTTGTTTGTAATCTTTCAAGATTAGTGGATTAAGTCCTTGTTGAAGGCGAAATCACCTTGGCCGGGTGGACTGGAGTAGCTTTGTGTTATAAGCGAACCAGTATAAAATCCTTGTGTGATTTTCATTTTGAAAAGCGCTTATTTTTCCAAACAATTCAAACCCCCCCTTTCTTGTTTTTCTCACCTTCAATTGGTATCAGAGCTCCGGCTCTGTTATTGATTTTCTAATCAAACACTTAACCGTGTAGAGAGATCCAGTACGAGAAAAACAATGGCCCACTCAAATGAAAGAGATTCTTACAATGCTAAGCCTCCTGTTTTTGATGGAGAGAAATTTGATTACTGGAAAGATAGAATCGAAAGTTTCTTTCTGGGTTATGATGCTGACCTCTGGGACATTGTCACAGATGGATATACACCTCCAGTCTTGGAAAATGGAGCTGAAGTTCCCAGAAACAAGATGTCAGAAGATCAGAAACGTATCTTCAAAAATCATCACAAGGCCAGAACAATACTTCTAAATGATATATCATACAACGAATATGAAAAGATCACCAACAGAGAGACAGCCAAAGATATACTTGACTCTCTGAAGATGACCCATGAAGGAAACTCCCAAGTCAAGGAGACGAAGGCTCTGGCGCTTATCCAGAAATATGAAGCCTTCAAAATGGAAGATGACGAAGCTATAGAGGCTATGTTTTCCAGATTTCAAACTCTTATTGCAGGTCTTAAAGTGCTAGACAAAGGATACACAACTGCAGATCATGTTAAGAAGATAGTCAGAAGTCTGCCAAAGAAATGGAGACCTATGGTTACTGCTCTGAAGCTGTCAAAGGATCTGAACAATATCAGCCTTGAAGAACTTGTTAGTTCTCTCAGAAGTCATGAGATAGAACTAGAGGAGGATGAACCTCAGAAAAGGAACAAGTCCGTAGCGCTAAAGTCCAGATCTGAAAGACGGAAACCTGACAAAACCAAAGCTCTCCAGGCAGAAACTGAAGATACTGACGACTCTGAACCTGAAGACTCTGATGATGAAGAAGAGTTGTCCCTACTAACCAGAAGAGTTAAGCAACTCTGGAAAAAGAGGAACAACAACTTCAGAAGACCAAGACCCAGAGGGGATCGATCAGAGTCAACTTCAAAAGGTAAAGCTAACAAAGATATTACTTGTTATGAATGTAAAGAAACAGGTCATTACAGGAATGAATGCCCTAAGCTAAAGAAAGACAACCCTAGAAAAGAAAGCTTCAAGAAAAACACCTTCAGAACAAAGAAAGGACTGATGGCTACTTGGGATGACAGTGAATCTGGATCATCAGAATCTGACTCTGATGAACAGGCCAACGTAGCACTTATGGCTACCACATCCAACAGCTCAGACGAAGAATCTGAAGAGATATCCTATGCAGCAAAGTTCAGACACCAGTCATGGTATCTGGACTCTGGATGCTCGCGACACATGACGGGAAGAAAGTCTATGTTCCAAAGTCTGGAACTTAAAGACGCTGGATTTGTAGGCTTCGGAGGAGATCAGAAAGGAAGGATCAGAGGCTCCAGAACTATTGGTAATGGTACTCTTCCCTCTATATCTGATGTTCTTTATGTAGAAGGATTAATGCATAACTTGTTATCCATAAGTCAATTAAGTGATAACGGTTATGATGTAATCTTCAATCAAAAAACATGTAAAGCCATTAATCAGAACGATGGCTCTGTCCTTTTCACAGGCAAGAGGAAAAACAACATTTACAAAATAAATCTTTCTGATTTAAAAGATCAAAATGTTAAATGTCTAATGTCAGTTCACGAAGAGCAATGGGTATGGCATAGACGCTTGGGCCACATTAGCATGAGGAAACTTTCTCAGCTAACTAAACTCGAGTTAGTCAGAGGCCTACCTAAACTGAAGTTTTCTTCAGATGCTCTGTGTGAAGCTTGTCAGAAAGGAAAATTTTCAAAAACATCTTTTAAAAAGAAAAATGTTGTTTCTACCTCTAAGCCTCTGGAACTTCTTCACATTGACTTATTTGGTCCTGTGAAAACAGCATCAGTTAATGGAAAGAAGTATGGACTAGTCATTGTTGATGATTACAGTCGCTGGACATGGGTAAAATTCCTAAAGCACAAGAGTGAGTCTCACTCTGTATTCACAAGTTTCTGTTCCAAAGTGCAAAAAGAATTTGACTCTAAAATTATTAGAGTCAGAAGTGATCATGGTGGAGAATTTGATAATAAAGATTTTGAAGAATTATTTGATTCTAATGGAATATCCCATGATTTCTCCTGCCCTAGAACTCCACAACAAAATGGAGTTGTAGAGAGGAAGAATAGGACACTCCAAGAGATGGCCAGAACCATGATCAATGAAACTAATGTAGCAAAGCACTTTTGGGCAGAAGCTGTAAATACAGCGTGTTACATTCAGAATAGAATCTCTATAAGACCTATTCTAGAAAAGACTCCCTATGAACTGTGTAAAGGAAGAAAACCAAACATTTCTTATTTTCATCCTTTTGGATGTTCTTGTTTTATATTAAATACTAAAGAACATCTGAACAAGTTTGATTCCAAAGCACAGAAAGGTATTATGTTAGGATACTCAGAACGCTCTAAAGGCTACAGAGTATACAACACAGAAACCAAAATTGTGGAAGAATCAATTCATGTCAGATTTGATGATAAGCTTGACCCTGAAAAGTCAAAGCTAGTTGAAAAGTTTGCAGATTTGGAAATCACTCTTGTAGAATCTGATAAAACTCCAGAAGCAACTGTCACTCAAAACTCTGAAGAAATTAAATCTCCAGAAATCCCAAAGAAAGTCAAAAGTCGTATCAATGTATCTGAAGATTTGATTCTGGGAAACAAGGACGAACCTGTCAGAACCAGATCTACCTTCAGAACTTCTGAAGATACCACTCTGGGACTAGTGTCTCTGATTGAGCCTACGTCTTGTGATGAAGCACTTCAGGATAACGACTGGGTGGCAGCTATGCAAGAAGAATTGGATCAATTCTCAAAGAATGATGTCTGGGATCTCGTTCCTAAACCCAGAGGCACTCATGTCATTGGAACCAGATGGGTTTTCAGAAACAAGCTGAACGAGAAAGGAGAAGTTGTCAGAAACAAAGCTCGATTGGTAGCTCAAGGTTACAGTCAACAAGAAGGTATTGACTATAATGAAACCTTTGCTCCAGTCGCGAGGTTAGAATCTATTCGTCTTCTTGTATCTTTTGCTATTAATCATTCTATTAAATTATATCAAATGGATGTCAAGAGTGTATTTCTTAATGGTTATATTTCAGAAGAAGTGTATGTCAATCAACCTCCAGGTTTTGAAATTTCAAACTTTCCAGAACATGTTTTTAAACTTAAGAAATCCTTATATGGACTTAAACAAGCTCCCAGAGCTTGGTATGAACGTTTAAGTAGTTTTCTTCTGGAACAAAATTTTATCAGAGGGAAAGTTGATTCTACACTCTTCTGTAAAAACCTTAATAATGATCTCATGATATGCCAGATTTATGTTGATGATATTATTTTTGGTTCTGCTAATATCTCTGTTTGCCAAGAATTTTCTAAGTTAATGCAGGCAGAATTTGAAATGAGTTTAATGCAAGAATTAAAGTTCTTTCTGGGAATTCAAATTAATCAAACTCCAGAAGTCACGTACGTTCATCAAAGCAAGTACATTAAAGACGTTCTGAAGAAGTTTGACATGACTGAATGCAACTCTGCAAAAACTCCCATGCACCCAACTTGCATTCTGGAAAAGGAAGAGGTAAGCAACAAGGTTTGTCAGAAGCTCTATCGAGGTATGATAGGCTCTCTTCTCTATCTGACTGCTACTCGTCCTGATATTCTCTTTAGTGTCTGTCTTTGTGCCAGATTCCAATCAGATCCTAGAGAATCTCATTTAACAGCAGTTAAGAGAATTCTTAAGTATCTGAAAGGAACTCCTAACCTGGGCCTGATGTATGAGAAAATATCAGAGTATAGACTCTCGGGTTATTGTGATGCAGATTATGCAGGAGATAGAATAGAACGAAAAAGCACATCTGGGAATTGCCAGCTTCTGGGAAACAATCTAATCTCCTGGGCTAGCAAAAGACAGTCAACTATTGCTCTATCAACTGCAGAAGCAGAATACATCTCAGCATCACTGTGCACAACTCAGATGCTCTGGATGAAGCATCAGCTAGAAGATCTACAAATCTTTGAGAGTAACATTCCTATCTTTTGTGATAATACTGCTGCTATTTGTTTAAGTAAGAATCCTATTCTACATTCCAGAGCCAAACACATAGAAATAAAACATCATTTTATCAGAGACTATGTTCAGAAAGGGATAGTAACATTGAAGTTCATTGATACAGAACATCAATGGGCAGATATCTTTACTAAGCCTCTAGCTGAAGATAGATTTCTTTTTATCTTAAAAAATCTGAACATTCAAAATTGCCCAGAATGAAGTATGGCTCTGAAAATGTAAAATGTGACTCTGATGTAAACAAATGTACTTCTGCCTCTGACTCTGATACTTCTACCAAGTTAAGAAGATATCTGAGTTAGAAATCTTCAGAAACCAATCCTTTGGTATTCCTGAAGATCAGATACATCAACACGTGGAGCACTAAGCGTCTAACCCTAGAACTTCTAGACAGCTGTCAAAAGAAATTCAAAGGTCAGAACGTTTGAGTTCTCCTCGAGCAGTGTGCGTACTGTGGGATTAGACATTCATTTATTAGCTGTAATCATTTTTCCCCCCAAACGTGCTATTTTGATTTTTGTGCTAACGCTGGAATGTGTGTCGTTTTGCATGTGTTTGAACTTAGAGTATATAAACATTTTTCTCACATTTCACACACTTATCACTCTCACTCACTCTAAAACCCTAAACCCTTCTCTCAAGCATTCTCTGAAAGCTCTTCATCTTCATCAATCTTCTTCTTCTTCACCATGGACGCTCAACAACAAGAAGTCTTTAACTTCTCTCAACAAATGGAATCTAGTTCTACTGCTCAAACCTCAAACACTCAAACACCAACGGTTACAGGCGTCACCATAACCCCTGTTTACAAAGAACCCCATGTTCTTGACCGTGAACGCCATATCAACCTTTCAACCCCTTTTGAAGGTTTGGACGTGTTGTGTGAATCGTTAGTTGATTTCGACAACCTAAGAAGAAATGGCGTTGATCTCACTGAAGAACTTCGCAAACAAGGGTGGGAAAACTATTTCCAAAGGCTTTATGGTCCCATTTACCCACTTCTCGTCAAGGAGTTCTGGAGATTTGCAGATGCAGATGACAACTTCATCGTCTCATATGTTCTGGGGGTGAAGATTGTTATTACTGAAGGGTCTATTGCCTCCTTGTTGAACATGGAGCGAAGTGGAGGAAAAAGGATTTACAACATCCCTCCTAGGTCAAAGCGCATTACTGATGTTATCAACCCAACAATCTTCAAACCCAACGTTGAAGGAAATCCTTCAAAGAACAAGGAGCTGCACCAGAACCTCAGAGTGTGGCTGAAGATTATTCTGGGAACCATTCACCACCGTCCAGCCTCTAACTCTTCTGACTACATCAATGCAGACCAGAAATGCATTCTGTACTGCATTCAGAAGGGTGTGAAGATCTCCCTCCCTGCTCTCCTTTTCAGATATCTGAGAGATTCGGTCAGAGAAACCAGAAACAACATGAAGCCCAGATCCTACATTCCTATGGGAAGATTGCTATCTGATGTCTTCATTGAGCATGGACTGGTAGACCATCTGGAAAAGACCAAATTGATGGATGATCTGGCAATAGATGTTGGGAAGCCTCTGAATGCCAGAAATCTCAAGAGTATGGGGATAATTAAGAAGATTCAAGTCAGACCCACTCTGGACACATCCTGGGATTGTTTGAAAGATCAGAGGAAGATGCCTCATGGCCTTGCCAGATTCTTCAAGAATGAACCCAGAGACGCTGTTGCTATCTATCTTCAGCGTCTGCTGGATGATGGTGTTGACATCTCTGATTTCGGCCTCGACGACTGTCTGGATTCTGAAGAAGACTTCGTCAGATACAAGAGAGGTCTTTCTGAAAAGAAGGTAGCATCTCAGGCAAAGAAGGCCAGACTTGGAGACGCTTCTGGAAGCAAATCTTCAGCTCCTCTGAATATCTCTACTGGTACGTCTGTTCCTCCTGTTACCTCTAATCCTCTGATGGCTTCTTCTAATCCTCTCTCTTCACAACCTATTTATACCACCTCTGATATTTCACCCTCAATCACCAGAACCTCCCAACTTACACCAGTTCTAAATATAGCCCGTACATTCATACCTCCCTCTGAACCTAAACTAACTCACCAAAGCACTTCCTCTTCATCATCCTCAGCACCAGAATCACCCCCATATGTTTCCCTCTCTTCTGACCCTGAATTTTCTAACCCTGATTCCCTAACCATAGCCACAATTTACGCTCATAAACTTGCTTCACAACAACAAACACAAACACAATCTGAAGCAACTTCACCTCCACCACAACAAACAACCACCATACCTTCTGAAAACCAACCTTCTGACCATCCCACTTCTGATATCAACCCACCAAACATCTCCGCTGAACCAGAACCAGAATCTGAACCTTTAGATTTAAACCCTCTTTATGCTTCACCCCAAACATCTGAACCTCAACCAGAAGCAGAATCTGAACCTCAACCTGAGTCAGAATCTGCACCTCAAACCTTAAATCTCAGCCCTCCAAACTCTCCACCTCATACCTCTGAACCAGAACCTGAACCTGAACTTTCTAAACCTACCCTTAAGGAAGCCATCTTGATGATTGCAGAGGCTTCAGTTCAAAAGGTCGATTCTCTGGTCACTAACTCTGAAATCAGTGATGATCCTAAATCTGTAAGGACACACTGGAACAGAGTCATTGGCTGGATGACATCTGAGGCCTTTAGACTGAAGGGCATCTCTGAACAAGTCAGAAATGGCTACATCAGAGATGCTGAGGCAAGACTCCAGGAGAGACTTGCCAGAGAAGCTGAAGCCAGAAGGCTAGAGGAAGAGAGATTGGCCAAGGAAGCTGAAGAAGAATCAAGAAGGCTAGAAGAAGAAAGACTTGCTAAGGAAGCTGAAATCCTAAGGGAAAAGGAAGCTGAAGCTAAGGCTCTGGCGGATGCAGAAGCACAAGCTGCTGCTGAAGCTGAAGCTCAGCAGGCTCTGACTCTGGGGGAGTCCTCTTCTGTGATCCCTATGGTTCTTCAGACTCTGAAAGAACTCAAGCAAGATCAGAATGAACTCCGGGCCAAAATGGACAAGCAAGATACTGTCAACGACAACATCCAGAATATGCTTGCAATGCTGCTTCAGAGAATGCCTCCGCCTCCGAACCCCTAGGCACTTAGGATTTTATTTATTTTGCTTGCCTGTTGTTTCTGTTTCTTGCCTTCTCTGGATCTGATGTTTTCTTATTGCCGTTGTGCTTCTATCTATGAATTCAAGTTTTTCTCTTTATTTTTTTTTTACTATGTCTTTTTGATTATGACAAAAAGGGGGAGAAGTCATTAATAGCTCTGATGAAAACATTGTCTAATACCTTAAGCATTCTGCAACATATTTTTTCTTAAAAATAAAATTTATCTAACCTGGACTTAAGAAATTGCAGAAAGTTTCAGAAACCTCTGTACTTAAGAAACTCTGGTAAGAACTTCTGAACTCCCTAGCATTATCTCAGGGGGAGCTTCTGTCTATCTGATCTAATATTATTCATGTTTCATCTGCTAATTAAGGTTGTTTTGTCATCATCAAAAAGGGGGAGATTGTAAGAACAAAAATTGTTCTACAACAGATTCCTTGATTTTGATGATAACAAAGGATGAAACCAAAAATGGCACCCTAACGAAAAGTTTCTAAGTGTGCAGGATTCTAAAGAAAGAAGGAAGAAATCTGATGATGTCATCAGATACAAAACCAGATCAGATACAAATTATCAAATTATCAGAAGCATCTGAACAAGAAGTAAGCTCTAGAAGTTCTGACTCTGAACAACGGTTGTCTAACTCCAGAAGTTATCAGCGCTATCTGAAGAAATCCATCAGAACTCAAAAGAGATTTACATCAGAAGCAAGATTCCAAGATTCTCAAATACTTGAAGACTCTGATCATGGAATTGCTAATCATGAAGGAGTAACGTTTAAGTCAAGAAAAGATTTGCAAATGGATTTCCTAATTGAGAAAGAGACGTTAATCTCCAATCTCAATAAAGAAAATACTACTTGTGGTAAGTAGTCATTTCAAGAAGAAAAAGTCATCCTGCAGAAGCTATTTATGTGATGGCGTAACTTCATCTCAATATCCACCAGTTTCAACTACTACTTCAACGAATATATAAATAGGCTGCAAATCAACCTTGAACGATCAGCAAGCCAACAAGCCAAAATTATACTAAAACATCAACACTCAAGAAAAACACTCTCTAAAATCTTCACAAAGCTTTTGCTTATAACGTGAAAAAAAACTCTTGTTCTTAATACTGTAATATTTGCTTTCTTAGAAGCACTCTAGATTACATAAATCTTTCATTTATTGTTTGTTGATTTCCTCAAGTGACTTAGTGTAGTCTGTAAACTTGAGAGGACTAAGAGATTTTTCTCTTAGGCGTTGTTTGTAATCTTTCAAGATTAGTGGATTAAGTCCTTGTTGAAGGCGAAATCACCTTGGCCGGGTGGACTGGAGTAGCTTTGTGTTATAAGCGAACCAGTATAAAATCCTTGTGTGATTTTCATTTTGAAAAGCGCTTATTTTTCCAAACAATTCAAACCCCCCCTTTCTTGTTTTTCTCACCTTCAGGAGATGCCAATGTGTGATCCCAAAGCCAATGCATATGATGAGACATCATGAAGGATCTTAGGGTCAAAATTGGGGTCTTACATGACCCACAGAGGGGCACTTGTTGAACCTTCAAAATCATTACATAAATAATCACCATGCATAAATCATGTCGCTTCAATCATGTATATAATTCATCTAGCATGTCATGAAGCCTTATAACCCAAATAAAAAAATCCAAAGCCCAATCTTTATTGGCATCTTCAAAGCCCAATCATGCTTGGCACCTCCATAAAACCCAACCTCACTTGTCACCTTCATAAAGCCCAACCTCGCTTGGCACCTCTATAAAGCCCAACCTCGCCTGGCCTCTCCAAAAGCCCATCTTGCTTGGCATCGCTCAAAGCGCAACTTCGCTTGGCCTCTCCATAAGTCCCTACATAACTTGGCCTCTCCATAAAGCCCAACATCGATTGGCCTATCTCAAATCCCAACTTGCTTGGCATGCCACAAAGCCCAATAATTGGCATTCTCCACATAGTAATCATCATTGCATAAAGCATTACATCATCAAATTCATAACATATCCATCAAGATAGAGAATTACGCCATGCAAATTCAAGCATGCATACAAATCATAAGCTTGACACTTGTCTGTGTTGACCCTACTTCTTTCCAACACTCGTTCGTATTGACCATTTTAACACTCGTCTGTGTTGGCTATTATTTTTCTAATACTCGTCTATGTTTTTCCTAAAAGATTTTAATACTCGTCAGTATTTCTTTCCAACACTCGTCTGTGTTAATCATTATCTCTTTAATACTCTTATGTATTGCTTTCAAACACTTGTCCGTGTTGAATATTATCTCTTCAATACTCGTCTGAATTGTTTTCCAACACTCAACCGTGTTGATCCCCTTTTTTCAATACTCGTTTATATTTCCTTTCCAACACTCGTTCGTGTTGATCCTTTTTTTCAATACTCGTATGTATTGATTTCCATCACTCATCCGTGTTAATCACTTTTTCAATACTCGTTCGTATTGATTTCCAACACTCATCCATGTTGATCATTATCTCTTCAATACTCATATACATTGCTTTCCAACACTCTCCCGTGTTGATCATTATATCTTCAATACTCGTCTGTATTGTTTTCCAACACCCGTCCATGTTGTTCACACCTTTTTTTAATACTCGCCCACACTGATTTCCAACACTCGTCCGTGTTGGTCCCTTTTTTCAATACTAGTCTGTATTGATTTCTAACACCCATCTGTGTTAATCCCTTTTTTCAATACTCACCCGTATTATTTTCTAACACTCGTCTGTGTTGATCCCTTTTTCAATACTCGTCTGTATTGATTTCCAACACTCGTCCATGTTGATCTCGCTTTTTCAATGCTTTCCTGTATTGATTTCCAACACTCGCATGTGTTGATCTCACCCTTTTTCAATATTCGTATGTATTGCCTTTCCAAAACTCGTCCATGTTGATATTTCCTTTTTTTCAATACTCGTTTGTATTGCCTTTCTGATACTCATCAGTGTTGATCCTTTTTTTCAATACTCATTCGTATTGATTTCCAACACCCGTCCGTGTTGATCTCAACTTTTCAACACTCGTCTATATTAATTTACAATACTTGTGTGTGTTGATCTCACCTTTTTTTAATAATCATCCATATTGATTTCTGACACTTGTCTGATTGATCCTTTTTTTCAATACTCGTATGGATTTATTTCCAACATAAGTCTGTATCGATCTCAACTTTCCAACACTCATCTATACTGATTTCCAACACTCATCCATGTTGATCTAACCTTTTTTCAATACTCGTTCGTATTGATTTCCAACACTTGTATGTGTTGATCCATTTTTTCAATACTCGTATGTATTGCTTTCCAACACTCATCTGTGTTGATCCCTTTTTTCAATACTCATCCATATTAATGTCCAACACTCGCCCATATCAATCTCAATTTTCAATACTCGTCCGTATTTATTTACAACACTCTTACGTGTCGATCTCACCTCTTTTCAATACTCGTTCGTATTGATTTCCAACAATCTTCCGTGTCGACTTTCTTTTTAGTACCCGTCCACGTTGACCCTTTTTTCTAATACTCGTCTATATTAATTTGAAACACTCGTTTGTGTTAATATAACCTTTTTCAATACTCGTCCATATTGATCTCCAACACTCATCTATGTTGATCTCACCTTTTTCAATACTCATCCGTATCAATTCTCAACCCTCATCCGTGTTGATATCCTTTTATATCGATACTCGTCTGTATTGATTTCTAACACTCGTTCGTGTTAATCCCCTTTTTCAATACTCATTCATATTGATTCCTAACACTTGTTCATGTTGATATCATATTTTTTCAATACTTGTTTGTATTGATTTCCCACACTCGTCTGTGTTGACCCTTTTTTGATACTCTTTTGTATTGATTTCCAACACCCGTCCGTGTTGATATCCCTTTTTCAATACTCGTTTCTATTGGTTTCCAATACTCGTCCGTGTTAATCCCTTTTTTGATACTCGTATGTATTGGTTTCTAACACTCGTCTGTGTTAATCCCTTTTTTAATACTCGTATGTATTGATTTCCAACATTCATCAGTGTTAATCCATTTTTTCAATACTTGTTTGTATTGATTTCCAACACTCCTCCGTGTTGATCCCTTTTTCAATAGTCAACTGTATTGATCTCCAACACTCGTTCATGTTATTCCTTTTTCTAATACTCGTCCGTATTGATCTTCAACACCCGTCTGTGTTGATCTCACCTTTTTTCAATACTCGTCTGTATTGATCTCCAGCACTCATATGTGTTGACATCACCTTTCTTCAATATTCATCCGTATTGATTTCCAACACTCGTCCATGTTGACACAACCTTTTTTCAATGCTCGTCCGTATTGATCTCCAACACTCGTGTTGATCTTACTCTTTTTCAATATATGTTTGTATTGATTCATAACACTCGTCCGTGTTGATATCCCTATTTTTAATACTCGTCAGTTGATTACCAACACTCGCTCGTGTCAATATCACCCTTTTTCAATACTCGTCTATATTGATTTCGAGATTTCCAACACTCATCCATGTTAACATTACCTTTTTCAATACTCAATATGTGGTAGAGGAGGGATCCCTAACAGACTGGCTAGTTCGTCGGTACTGAATTGGTATTCAACAGCAAACATTCTAAATTTGACCGTACCGACTGTGCTAGCAGTGTTAGGGCTGACAATATAAATTAAGGAACTTAAAAATTCGATTGTCAGCCGCTCATAGGTGGGTTCTTTGTTGATAAAGAAATTATGCAAACCTAAGTTGTCCAATAAATGGAAAATGCTATGGTAGATACCTAAAGTATAAAGACAATTTTCGTCAACATACCTTGTCGGGAGAATTTCCCGATTTTGCAACCGTTCAATGATTTTTCTTTGTCTCTCCCCTGGTTTCCCTCCTCGAAGAATGAATCCGTTGAACTCCATTTGAATGCTCTTGAAATGTGGATGAAGAAGATGAAGTGGTTGGTGAAAAGGTTGGATTTTTACCAAATCCGGTGGATGAAATCAAAAATTGAAAGTGGAACAATGATATGTATGGTAAGATGGTTAGGAAAGTATGAGCTTTTTGGGGGTTCAAGGATATTTTTCCAAGGTGAAAAAATGGGTTTTGGAGGTTGTAAGTTGCAAAAATGGTGAAGAAAAAGGGTCTGCCCCGACCATTTACAGATGTTGTGGCGGGCGCCACAGGTCCTATGGCGGGCGCCACAAGGCAAAATCCGGCTGGGCCAGATTTTGGTCCTTTGGTTTGGGCTTCGCTTGTCTTTTGGCTTTGAGGGGTCTGGATAGCATTTGTCTTGTGATCCTCCTAGTTTCTTTGACTTGCATAATTTTATAAAAGTAAAAACGAAAATAAAAAATGAAACTGAAACAAAAACAAAAATAGAAATTAAATATAAATGAATAAATAACTGAAAAATTAAAATGCAAATAAAATAAATATAAAACATATATAGATAAAATAGAAATACTAATGTATAGTAGTAGTTTTTATAATATTCAAATGCGATAATAATGAGTAATGCAAATACGATAAATAGATAAAAGAGAAATAAAATTAAATGGTGAGATCAGGTATTAGGGTTGTCGTCTGCCTGAGTGGATTTGCGGAGCGCGGCTATCTCCTGCCTGAGCTCTGCGATCTCCTGATATAGACAATCAGCTTCAGTAGCATGGGTGAGATCAGACACTCCTATCTATAAATTTAAGTCCGCCACTTCCTGTCTAAGCTCTGCAATCTCTCTACGGCACTCAGCAATCTGGGTGCGTATGTCGGGTGTCTACAATGAATGATTATTAGAGAGAACAGTGATTCTAGGAGATGGTGGTGCAGGTGTGTATTCAGCAACTGGTGGCAATCTCGGTGCCTCAACGGTCTCTCCCTGGCCCTCTAGAGCATAACTCCAATTCACTGGATCTTGCACACTGGTCATCATAGGGTCTGGCAATGTGAAGTAATGGATGGCCTCGTTGTCGACTAGCAGTCGGAACTGACATGGATGGAAAGAGGCTCCCCTCATCAATCCTCTGGTCAAACAGAAATCGATGTCCATGGTCGTGTATCCACAGTAGGTCCGAAGATGCAACAACTTGCGGGATAGACCTAAAGCGACAGCAATCTGTGTGATGATTCCACCAACATGGATGACTCCTTCGGTGGATCTAGAGATACCGCTGAGATTATTCAATAAAAAGTTCCCACATTCTACTGGGCGAGACTGGGATGCGCAAAATAATAGGAAGATCTCCTCTTCACTCAGTAGTGTCTCTGCATCCTGTCTTCCCAAGAAGGAATGTGCTAATATCATCTGAAAATACCTGAAGGCTGGGTTATGTATGACATAAGATAACTGTGTAGATGGATCCTGGCTTCTGCCACCTGATATATCACTCCAAAACTTCTCCACTTCCTTACCCAGGAAATATCCCAAAGGTGTCTCCGGGATAGCATCAGGAGTAGTCTGGAAACCCAACAGGTCGCCGAACTCTTTCTGGCTGAAGGAGTACTCAACTCCAAAAAGTCTGAAAGAGGCATTCCCATCTGGTCCAGAATATGGGTTGTAGTCGAATGAACTCAGGAACTCCAAAGTCAGGTTCCTATATGTGTTACTCAAGTCATCAGCAAATTCGTCCTAGTGGAGCTAGTGGCTAAGGAATTGGATACTAGGCTCGATACCCAGTGCCTCCATACAATACTGATCAGGGTAACGTGTGGGTGCCATAGGGCGTTGGTATAAAGCAATGTAGCGCTCCCTCTGAGCATTGTCTCTATAGGCAACATGCATGTCATCAAAACCCTGCATCCTGTAAAAGTTAGGAAAGTGATCCTGAAAATACAAACCATTCGAACTTTTAGTCTCTATGCAAAATATGATAAAATAAAATAAAAATAAAAATAAATGTAAATAAATGCGAAAAAAGTAAAATGAAAAGAAAAACCATGGGTTGCCTCCCACGCAGCGCTTGTTTAACGTCATTAGCTTGACGATTAGAATTTATACACCTGTAGTAGTATGAATCGGTGGATCAATCAGGGTGTGGCTCGAGTAGTATGTTGGAATGTCTCCTCCTTCGTAGAGCTTCAGTCTTTGTCCATTTACAATGAATGGGATACAGGTATCGTTCTTGATTTCTATGGCTCCGGATCTCAGAATCTTGGATACTTCGAAAGGACCACTCCATCTTGAACGTAGCTTTCCAGGGAAGAGTCGTAACCTAGTGTTGAAAAGGAGAACAAAATCGCCTATATTGAAGTTTTTCTTTACTATTCTTTTGTCGTGATAGGCTTTTGTCCTCTCTTTATATATTTTTGCATTCTCGTAGGCAGATTGCCTAAGCTCTTCTAATTTATGAATGTCTAGGGTACGCTTTTCTCCAGCAGCTAAGTAGTCTAAATTCAAAGTTTTAATGGCCCAATAGGCCTTATGCTCTAACTCGAATGGTAAGTGACATGATTTTCCATAAACTAGTTGATAAGGAGTAGTTCCTATAGGGGTTTTGAAAGCGGTTCTATAGGCCCATAATGCTTCTTGAAGCTTCTCAGACCAGTCTCTCCTAGAAATAGAAACAGTTTTCTCTAGGATCTGTTTTATCTCCCTATTAGATACTTCTACTTGGCCACTAGTTTGTGGATGGTATGGTGTTGCTACTCTATGCCTAACTCCATATTTTCTTAAAAGTTTGTCAAATATTCTTGATATAAAGTGTGATCCTCCATCGCTTATGACTAAACGTGGTGTTCCAAATCTAGGGAATATATAGTTTTTAAATAATTTGATTACTACCCTAGTGTCGTTTGTGGGTGCAGCTATAGCTTCAATCCACTTAGACACATAGTCTACGGCTACTAAGATATACCTGTTTCCTAAGGATGGTGGAAAAGGTCCCATGAAATCTATACCCCATACGTCGAAGAGTTTTACTTCCTGAATGTTTCTTAAGGGCATTTCATCACGTCTTGAAATGTTTCCAGTGCGTTGGCATCTATCACATTTGACAATGTAAGCATAGACATCACGCCACATGGTAGGCCAGAATAGGCCAGCTTGAAGAATCTTGGCGTATGTCTTAGAGGTGCTCGCATGTCCACCATAAGGTGCAGAATGACAATGCTCGATAATACTGTTTACCTCTTCTTCTGGAACGCAACGGTGAAAGATGCCATCTTTACCCCTTTTGAAAAGGAGTGGTTCGTCCCAATAGAAGTTTCTCACATCGTGGAAGAATTTCTTCTTGCGGTGGTAGTCAAGATCAGGGGGTACTATATCAGCAGCTAGGTAATTAACGAAATCTGCATACCAGGGTACGTTACTTATTGCTAAGGAATTTTGGGGGTGCTCAAAAGGATCTAGGTTATTATCTTCAATGGTTTCTACTTTAGCTATCAGTCTATCATAGGCGAAATCATCATTTATGGGTACTAGTTCAGGTTTTAGATGTTCTAGCCTAGAAAGGTGATCAGCCACTACATTTTCAGTGCCTTTTTTATCTCTTATATCTAAATCAAACTCTTGTAGTAATAGAATCCATCGAAGTAACCTGGGCTTGGCATCTTTTTTACTTAATAGGTAACGAATGGCAGCATGATCGGTGTAAACAATAATTTTTGCTCCTACTAGATAAGATCTAAATTTGTCTATAGCGAAAACTACAGCGAGTAATTCTTTTTCAGTTGTTGCGTAATTAAGCTGGGCAACATCTAGGATTCTACTGGCATAATAAATGGCATGTAATTTTTTATCTTTCCTTTGTCCTAGAACGGCTCCAACTGCATAATCACTAGCATCGCACATTATTTCAAAAGGTTCCGACCAATCGGGCGGTTTCATAATGGGCGCTGAGATTAATGATTGCTTTAAAAGATTAAATGCGTCATTACATTTTTCGTCAAAAATGAATTCAACATCTTTCATTAAAAGTCCGGTTAACGGTTTAGTTATTTTGGAGAAATCCTTAATAAAACGCCGGTAGAATCCAGCATGTCCAAGAAAGCTTCGGACTTCTCGGATGGTTTTTGGTGGTTTTAGGTTTTCTATAACTTCTATTTTAGCTTTATCTACCTCTATACCTTTTTCGGAAACTATATGTCCTAGAACTATTCCTTCGGTTACCATGAAATGACATTTTTCCCAATTTAGCACGAGGTTCACCTCCACGCATCTCTCCAGGATTTTCTCAAGGTTAGCAAGGCAATTGTGGAAATCGAATCCGCAAACCGAGAAATCGTCCATAAACACTTCCATGATACCATCTAGGTAATCTGCGAATATTGACATCATGCAGTGTTGGAAAGTAGCTGGGGCGTTACAGAGGCCGAAAGGCATTCGTCTGTAGGCAAAAGTTCCATAGGGGCATGTAAAGGTAGTTTTTTCTTGATCTTCTGGGTGAATAGGTATTTGGAAGAATCCAGAGTATCCATCTAGATAACAGAAGTAAGAGTGTCTGGCTAGACGCTACAACATCTGGTCTATAAACGGTAAAGGGAAATGGTCCTTCCTAGTTGCTTTATTTAATTTTCTATAATCTATACACATCCGTTATCCTCCTTCTAAACGTTTTGCTACATGTTCGCCTTTATCGTTTTGCACGACTGTGATGCCTCCCTTTTTAGGTACTACATGCACAGGGCTCACCCACTTACTATCTGAGATCTGGTAGATTATACCTGCCTCAAGTAACTTAAGAACTTCCTTCTTAACAACATCACTCATTATAGGGTTTATTCTTCTCTGATGTTCCCTAGAGGGTTTTGAATCTTCTTCGAGCGAAATCCGATGCATGCATACGGATGGGCTTATACCTTTCAGGTCAGAGATATTATATCCTAAGGCTGAGGGATATCTTCCTAAAACGTCTAAAAGTTGGTTCGTCTCCTCTGGGCTCAAGGTAGCACTAACTATAACTGGACGGTTCATCTTTTCATCGAGGAACTCATATCTCAGGTTCTCAGGAAGTTCCTTAAGTTCTAAGGTTGGTTTCTTAGGGCATGGCATAGGATCTGGAGTAAGGGATAAACATTCGTAAAGGTTATCATCGATGTAAGGTTCTTTAAAGTCATCATCTTCCTTTATGGGGGTTGATGGTAACTTAATAATTTCTTTTTGTTCTAATTCTCTAACACATTCATCAATGATATCTAAGGCATAACACGAGTCTCCCATCACAGGTGCCATAAGAAATTTCGAAAGTATAAATTCTATTTTCTCGTCACCTACCTCAAATTTCTACTTTCCTTTCTTGACATCTATTATGGCTCCTGCAGTCGATAAGAACGGTCTACCTAGAAGAATTGGTATATCATTGTCCTCTTTGATGTCCATGACGACAAAATCAATAGGGATAAATAGTTGACCTATCCTAACAGGAACATCTTCTAAAATGCCTATCGGATATTTGACAGATCTATCGGCTAACTGAAGTGACATCTTAGTGGGCTGTAATTCTCCTAAGTTTAACCTCTCACAAACTGCTAGAGGCATTAAGCTCACACTAGCTCCTAAGTCTAGAAAAGCTTTTTCGATGACATGATTACCCAAAAGGCAAGGAATGGAGAAATTTCCAGGATCTTTATCTTTCTTTGCTAATTTGTCCTCGGAAATAGCATTACATTCCAAAGGCTTCAGATCGTCAAGTTTACGTTTGTTGGTAAGGATGTCTTTCAGAAACTTTGCATAAGAAGGTATTTGGGTGATGGCTTCTGTGAAAGGGATTTCTACATGAAGTTTTTCTATAACTTTAATAAATTTTTGATACTGTTTATTGATCTGGGTTTGTTTGAGTCTTTGCGAATATGGTATAGGTGGTTTATATGGCGGGGGTGGTACGTAAATTTTATCTTTAGGTTCTTCTCCTTTCTCTCGACCTTCCTGGTTCTCAGATTCCTCTGGTTCCTTTACTTTGTCTGGGGGCTTGGTACATTCCTTAGAAGTTTCGGGTTCACTTAATCTAGGGTTTGGTGGCTCATCATAAGCGTTCCCACTTCGTAGGGTAATGGCATTGGCTTGTCCTCTCGGATTTTGTTGAGGTTGTCCAGGGAATTATCCTCCAGGTGTAGTCTGAGGGGCTTGGTTTAAAGCTACCTGAGAGATTTGGGTTTCAAGCATCTTGGTATGAGTAACTATTTGGTCAACCTTGGTTCCTAACTGAGTAATCAATTCGTTAACATGAAAGTTTTGATTCATGAACTCCTTGTTTTGTTGGGTTTGAGCGGTGATAAAATTTTCCATAATTTTCTCAAGGCTCGGCTTTGGCGGTACAGGTTGCATATGTTGATTTGATCTAGGGGCTTGATAACTAGGTCTCGGAGGTGCATTATTTTGAATAGGGTTATTGTTTTTATAGGAGAAGTTAGGGTGATTCCTCCATCCAGGATTATAGGTATTCGAATATGGGTTCCCTTGGGTGTAGTTCACTTGCTCGGATTGGGTTTCGTTTAATAGACTGCATTCTGCGGATTGGTGTCCTTGGGTTCCACATATCTCACAATCCGACGAAACTGCGGCTACAGTATTCGGGTTTATGCACATATGCTCGACCTTAAGGGCTAATGCGTCCATTTTAGCCTGCATCATGTCTATAGAGCTTAGTTCATGCACTCCTCCTTGGGCTTCCTTCTTCTCCACTGTCGCTCGTTCGACTCCCCATGATTGATGGTTTTGAGCCATATCCTCGATGAGGGCACTAGCTTCAGGGTAAGGTTTGTTCATCAGAGCACCGCCTGCGGCAGCGTCGATGGTCATCTTTGTGTTATAATGAAGTCCATTATAGAAGGTTTGAATGATTAACCAATTTTCTAAACCATGATGTGGGCATGCTCGTAACAACTCTTTATATCTCTCCCAAGCTTCGAACAGCGATTCTCCATGGTTTTGGGTAAATCTAGTTATATGGTTTCGAAGAACGGCGGTCTTACTCGGGGGAAAATATCTAGCAAGAAAAACTCTTCTAAGGTTATCCCAAGTCGTAATGGAATTGGGTGGAATGGAATCTAACCATGATAGAGCTTTATCTCTGAGGGAAAAAGGAAATAATCTTAAACGTATTGCCTCAGGAGAAGCTCCATTGGTTTTAAAAGTATCTGCTAATTGAAGAAATATTTTTAAATGTTGGTTTGGGTTCTCAGTAGCGAGACCTGCGAATTGTCTCTGTTGCACTAGTTGTAACAGGGATGGTTTAAGTTCAAAATTATTGGCTGGGATTATTGGGTTTACTATACTAGAACTAGTTTCTTCGTTAGATGGTTGAGCGAAATCTTTAAGAGGTCTTTGGTTTTGATCTTCGGCCATAGCTCTCTTAATTCTATGAAAGAACAAACGTGCGCGAGCGTAACGTTCAGGTTCCGCCAGAGGGTTTACTAAGCTTAAACTTCCGGTGCTGCGAGTTCTTTGCATTGACCGGTGGGAAATAGCCTAAGTCTAAACGATATAACAACAGGGAAATGAAATTTGACGAAATTGGTCCCCGGCAACGGCGCCAAAAACTTGATGCGGTCAATAACTTGATGCGGTGTTCGCAAGTATACGAACGCGTCAGAGTAATATAAAAGATTATCGTATCCACAGAGACCAAGTGTCAAGCTATTGTTATCTGTTGTTATGGTGTTTATCAAAGGCAATCAAAATAGGTGTTTTTGTAGTGTGCAATGAAAAGTAAAGTGTTGAATAAAGATTAATTAATAAAGACGGGGTCGAATGTAATCCACGTAATCAATTAATAATCCAAGTACTTGCTAATAGAACTACTTATGGGCAATGTTTCCTACTTTGAAAAGAACTAATTTAACAGGAACTGTCGCTTTCGCGTATTCAGAACCGAGTTGTACTCCCTAATCAAACCCTCTTATTGTCACTTATAAAAAGGCGCGCATTGCGTTAGAGTAGTAAACCTATTTTTAAGAAATATAGTATCTTGACTAAGTTGAAAAGTATTATAACCTGGATTTCTTAACCAAAAGAGGTTCTTACGAACCAGACTCTAAACTTATAAACGCGTCCGAAAATAGTTTTAAAATCTCTTTTCTTCTTAATGTTAAAATCTCCTAATGAACTAAACAAAGCGCTTTCGCTGTTTTTGAAATAGTTAAAAACAATTAAGTTTATAAAGACGTTGGACGGCTTTCGATCTTACCCAACGGAATTGAAGTGCGGGAAAACTTAATTTGAAAGTTAAAATAGCCCTTAAGTGTTTCTACGAACAATTGTACGGATTATCGGTTCAATTACGATCCTTACATTCTAGCCTTATAAATTTAGCTAGACATGGTAAAGTAAAAGTGTATTAAAATAAATAAAAGTAGTGCGAGTGCGGAAAATAAATAAAAGTAGTGCGAGTGCGGAAAGTAAATAATTTAAAGCGAGTGCGAGGAAATAAATAAAAGTAAAGCGAGTGCGAGGAAATAAATAAAGTAAAAGCGAGTGCGAGGAAATAAATAAAGTAAAAGCGAGTGCGGAAAATAAATAAAGTAAAGGCGAGTGTGGGAAATAAATAAAGTAAAGGTGAGTGCGGGAAATAAATAAAGTAAAGGCGAGTAATAAAAACCTGCTCCAATGGGAGGGCTGAGTAAATTGCAATGCGGAAAAGAAAATGGCGATAGATTAACTTCCTTCAAAAGTGCTCCAAACTCGATTACAGACTCTATCACAGACTTGATTACACAATTGTGGTAACACTCCAATGCGAAGCGATTACCACTATAAAATATTGAATATATGCCTAAGTGAAACAAAGTTGCTTCTGAGTTTGCCTCTGCTCTAAGTTTGGATGATTGTAAAACTGAATTCACGTTTCTATTTATAAGCAAATAAAAAAGGTGGAATTGACTTGGATGCCCTTCAACTTGAAAATAGAGGAAACCGTTTCCTTCTTGTGGCGCCCGCCACAAGGCTATGGCGCCCACCACAAGCACAAAGTGGGGCGCCTTAGTGGATGAAGTGGGGAAACATGGGAGTTGAGGAAGTTGGACTTGGACACGTCATGGCTTGGTCTGTGGCGCCCGCCATGGGGTAGGCCATAAGCACAAAATGCTTAATTTTAGGATTTTTAGCCCTTTTTCACTCCTTTTCTCGATCGGGGCTCCGATTAAAGTAAAAACCTGAAAACAAAGGAAAACACAGTAATAACACAACAAAATGACAATAAAACAACTAGAATGCATGTGAAATCGGAGTCGAAAATACGTAAATTTTAGTGTGATCATCTTCAAAATAAATGAAGAACACAGAGTTAGACCATAGAACAAGAAGCCTGAAGCAAAACCTGCTTATGCACATGATGCATGCAATGCTTGTATGATTTGTTTATTTATTTATCAGAGGAACTTTAGAGTCCTATTTGCAAATATTGGAAGTATTAAACATTTATCACATATGAAAATATCATATTAATAATATCTGGAAAATATTTTTACTCCAAAGAAGTACAGTATTGGTAACCAAATATAGTACAAAAGAGAAGGAAAATGAACATCCTATGGAACCCTAGAAACAATCATCAAAAGCTCTGGAGACCGGAAGATAAGCTGTACGAAGCCTCTTCACTTCCCTCTCATAGGCTGCTTCCATGTCTGCCTTCTCTTTAGCGAGTCGATCATACCTCCTCTTCCAAAACTTGGAAGACTGAGGAAGTAGAGAAGTCCATGCATCATCAGGATCATCAATAACCTGGTGTTCAAGGAACTCTATCAAAGCATCCTTCTCTCTGATCCGCTGAAGCAATTCCTCTCGTTCACGGATCCAAGCACGCGAACGATCTTCGTCTCTCAACTCCTCTACTCCTTGGTTATGGAGGGTTGAAGGCCCAGCCACAACCAAAGGTGTAGGTCTTGGATACTCATAAGGCATGAGGTACTCGGAAGCTCTCTTCCTAACCCAAGAGGTGTAGGGTTCTAAAGCAATACAATTTTTCGGACCTAGCTCTTTCTTTCCCTTCCTATGGATCTTGCGCCAAGCGCGGACCATCCTGCCCTTCAAACCTTGGGGATCTTTACCCTCCTGAAAGAACACAACCTCTAACAGAATGTTATTAGGTTTATCCTTTAGGGGGAACCCAAGCTGACGACGTGCCAAAACGGGGTTGTAGTTAATCCCACCATATGTACCAAGAAGAGACACATTGGAGAATTCACCACAAGAGTCGATAATCTGCACACCATCATATACACGGTTGTACCAAAAGATATCATCATTAGTGAGAGGCATAAGTCTCGTGGACCACCGTAGACATACTTTGTTCTCCTTGAAGGCAACCGTCTGTGGCAAGTGCAAAATAAACCACGTGTACAACAGAGGCAAACAACACACGATAGTCCCACCACCCTTTGCATTCCTCATATGCAAAGAAAAGTAAGTGTCACCCAACAGAGTCGGAACGGGATTAAGAGTAGAGAAAATCCTAATAGCGTTCACATCCACAAATTTGTCGATGTTGGGGAATAACACTAGCCCATAGAGGAGAAGTACAAATATGGCCTCAAAGGCGTCCTCACTCATGGCCTTCCCATACATAGTAGCTTGAGCAATGAGGAACTCAGAAGGGAGACCTTGAATTCCACCTTTGGTAGTCATATGAGCACCAACCAGAGATTCTTCTATATGCAACATATCAGCTATCTCTTGAGAAGTAGGAACACTCTCTAAGCCACTGAAAGGCAACTGGTATAGGATAGGTAAACCCACAAGGTAGGCATACTCCTCAAGCGTGGGCAAAAGCTGGAAATCCGGAAATGTGAAGCAACGGTACAAGGGATCATAAAACTGCACCAATACACTCATCAATCCTTCGTCTACTTGAGTAGTCAGAACAGATAGAAGCTTCCCAAAACGAGCCTTGAAACCCAAGGGATCTAATACATAGGATGTCAAATTCCTTAGCTCTTTCAAGTCGGGTTGTCTGAAACTGTACTTCTTTGTATTCCTTCTTTGTCTTTCCATGTCTGAAAATTTGCCAATAGACCTCTTAAGTTCCTTGAAAATTTTCTTATTTTTGATGATATGAATGCAAATGGGTGCATGAATGCATGAATGCAACAATCACACTCAAGGCTCAAGCAAAGCACGCCAAACAAAGTTCATGGGGTGGATCATGTCATCCTTAATATCAATCATCCATTTTGGTGGAGTATGGTTTACACCTTATCAACACCCAAGTTCCATTGATATTAAGGATACAAGAACGGATCAACCATGAATCAAGGGGTTGTTGCAAGTCACGAGCATGGAGTCTCGGTTAAGAACCACCCAAAGGGAGTGTACTAGGGTTTAAACCTGCCAAACATGTTCTACAAAAGGTTCCCATAGTCATCATCCCATCTTTCGGATATTATTGGAGAAACGACTACTCGTATTCCAAAAAAATATTCTCAAGAGAGACTCTTATGAGTGTAGTATCGCGTAACAATCGTATCAAATCTTACACGTGAACGACTTTCGCACTACATCCTAAGAATAGGCCAAGATGGGCTTGATAAACTAAGGTCCTTGGCTTCTAAGGTCTATATTGGAAAGAGTAATGTCTAACCACAACTACTTGTGTGACATTATTGATCCCAACATGACCTCCACCAAGTGAATGGGCTTGCAAGTCAACTTGCTAAGGAATAACTCCACACAAGTCAACAAGACTATGCCATTCTCCTATCCTAAGTGCACTCGATTTCGGGTATAGAACTCATCTCACAAAGATCACCAAGCATACAAGGAATTAATATTCAAGCAATTCAATCATTACATACAATACATTAATCCCAAATTGCACAAAAAATATGTCGCAAAATAATATACACAACAATACAACAAATATGAAAAGTAGGCAAAACCCACTAGGCAAATGTCCCCAGCAGAGTCGCCACTTTTCTGTAGCGGGGTATTCGTTACCATTAGAGATATTTATTAAATCCAAGGTAAACCATACAAGTCGAGTCGCCACCGCACTTCTATTTATCCAAAGGAATGGTTAGAAAGCGAACAAAAACCTAAAAGTTTTATCGAATCAAAAACTAGTAAAAATGTCAGAGATCGGGGTAAGGGGGTTGGTTATGCAATGGGAAGGTTTTAAGAACCCAAAACATCCTAGGTACTCCTAGGGAGACCTTTTCACACTTGTTGTAAGGTTGGTATTTTGTGAAAAATTGTTTGTGCAAACATGATTGAAGAGATGAGAAGAGAATATACAAGTTATTTACATTTTGTGTTTGGATGGATAAACCCATTGCCTACGTACCATCTTAAGAAAGATTAGGATCAAAACCTCGTAGTTTGGGGTAAAAATCTTAAAATGAGTAGGTGAATTGATTGGTCCAAAAGCCTTAAGGTCTTTTGTTATGCAAGGGAGAAAACTCAACCTAAAACCACAAATCCACCATGTGAGGATATCTTCAACATGCTAGTGAGGGGTTAACCCTATAATAAGCATGGAAGACTCATTGTCCATCACTAAGGATATAAGTGAGTATCACATCTACCTCAAGGATAACTCAAACCTAATATCTAAAGGTTATGAAAAAGTTTTGATTAAGGGAGTGGTCATTGAAACCACAAAAGGGTATTTGAATGAGTTGTATTTACCAATGAAAAGTATTTGCAAAATATGGTCAAAGTTGATTTAAAGATTCAATTCAAAATAAGTGTTATGAAAAGAAGTTTGAAAATCAAAAGCATAAGGCTTAGGTTTCTAATGTTTGAAAAGAAATGTTAAATGTTTGCACAAAAGTTTTGGCTTGGGTTAGAGTGGAGGGAAGAAGAAGAATGGCTAAAGTCCTAATTATACAAGAGATGAAGGATAAGAAACAAGACCACAAATGGAGTTCCTCTCTTGAGATCATATTGATGATCCAAGTAACTCCCATCCTTTGGAATATGCAGGCAAAATAATTATAAGCTCAAGCAATCAACATAATCAAACAAGCTCTTAGAAGATCCCCCAATGTCTCTTGTATCTTTCACTTTGGATGAACATGGCAATGGTCCTTCAATTTGAGCTCACAAAGGATCCCCTAGCACAAAAGTACACACATCAAAGAATTCTATGAAGTAAATCAAGAATGGACAGGAACAAGTTTAGAGGTTTGGTCCTTCTAATCCATCTTCAACATTAAGGTCCTTTTACTCCAATTTGCATAGGGAAAGTCCTAGAAACTAAGTCCATTTGTCCATTTCTTTGCATTTGGTCCACATTAATCAAAACAAAACACAAGCACAATAATATATACACAATTATGTGCTCAAGTGAGCAAAAGGCAAATTGCATTAACATAAACATGTGCTCAAATGAGCAAAGGAAAAAGCAAATGAATAATATGTACAAGAATAGTAAATTGCATAAATGTAAAGTGCAAGAAGTAAATGTTAATGATTAATGGTTAGTGTTAATAGTTAGTGTGCCATGAGGCAAATTTAGTGCTATGTTAAGCAATCGTAATTGGACTTATGTAGAAGTCACAACTATCTGAGGCCGGTCAATAATAATGTAGGCAACAACACAAGTTAGAGGTCTTGATTAGTGAATCAAACTCCATCAACTTGTCATGCCAAAAAGAAGATGAGAAATGATCTTGTATTGATTTAGGTTCTTTTCATGATTTAGGAAGCAACTTATCCTTAATGCAAAGCCGTTCACTTGATCCATGATCAAGATGAATTAGATTTGAATCAAGGAAGATTAAACCTCCATGTATCAACGCTAACCACCAACCTTTAACTCATTCATCAAAAGGAAAGAAGAAGAAGAAGAAGAAGAAGAAGAAGAAGAAGAAGAAGGACATGAAGAATTAAAGTGCATTAATAGAAATGGTATGTATTAATCAACAAGCATTGACCAAAGATAGAGAAGATCAAGGTCAAACAATAGAAAACAGAAGCAAGGTGAGAATTAGAAGTCAAGAAACAAATAAAATATTTTTTGGCATTTTTTAATATTAAAATAAAACTTGATTTAAAATAATAAAGAAAGGTCAAACTTCAAACTCACTTCAAATCAACTTTGAAAAGTCCAAGTGAATTATCCCAAGTTCAACAAAGTCAAACAAAGTTTGACAAAAAATTTCAACATTTTTAAAAGTCAAAAACTATTTTAAATCAATTAAAAATGCATAAAAATGACCTAATTGAACTAAAATCTCAAATAAATCTCAAATCAATTAATAAATTGATGAGAATATTTTTCATAGATCTATCATCATTCAAAGAGGTTGGAAAAATATTTTTGTATTTTTTGAATATCAAAAACTATTTTAAATGAATTAAAAATAACCAAAAATAGAAAATTACTAAAAAATATCAAATGACAAAATAAAAAATATTAAAAATCATTTTTAGAAAGTAGTAATTAAAAGGAGAAGAATGAAATTGGTCCCATAATTTTTGGACCAATAATGAGAGAGATATGAATTTTTAAAGTGAAATGGAATTAAAAGAAATAAAAGAAATTAAAATCAGAAGTTAGAAAATAGGAAAAAGCGTGAGCCATTGGATCTGAGCTCATTAATTGAGCTGGCAAATCATGAGGCCCATAACGCGCGCCTACCAAACACGTGGGTCAAACGAGTCACATGGAGCATAAAAAAAAAGTCATAACATTGGATGCATGAGATTCAATCTGGAAAAGGAGATGGACGCTCCTGATTGAATCTGGAGACCAGACGGTGGCCAGCGCCACCGTCTTCTCCGGCCAAACTTCGGCCACACCAAAATTTGCAGAAGTTAAAAAGGCAACCAAAACGCACGATCCAGGCATCATTCGAGAGCTGGGGTGATGTACATCACCCCTGTACCACTCAATTCCATTCTAGATCTCTATATTGAGAGAAATCAGAAGTGAAAATTTTGTGGTGTTCATGTGAACTTCATGATTTTCAAAAATTGAAAGCATAGCAATGTTACCTCTATGCAGAGGACTTCAGATCACACAACAACAATGAAAATAGATCACTATATAAGCTGATTCGAAGTAATTAACATTTGAAGTAAAACTTTGAATTGCAAGGCTTTGAGTCAAGATCTTTGGATACTTTTGCTTACAGTAGGCACTATGGATCAAGAAGAGAAGGGTTAGGAACTTTGAGATCTAAAGATTGATCAATGAAATCAAAATTCAGATCTGAAAAATTTGGAGAAAAATGGATTAGTTCCTTTAGTGATGGCTAGGATTTCAGTTGAGCAGCAATTGGGGCGCCTTAAGGTTTCTAAAATGAGAGGCCAGGGCATTGTATTTATAGCTGAAGCAATGTTGAATGCATGAACAAAAGCTTGCATGAATGGAAAGGCCCTCCATGCATGGGCCTGTACAGGCGCATGGAGGGCCCAATTCCAACTGGAAATGAAAGCCAATGCATGATGCAAGTAAAATGGACGTGTAGATTGGACTGTATTAGCTCATGCATGGCAATTGAAATGATTTTCACAAAATGCACTATTACATTCAAGTCTTCGAAAATGCCATGTCCATACTTGAAATGTAACCTCATAAGTAATGGTTGGAAAGCTTATTTATTTTGGGATTTTGGAATTTTGCTCAACATAACATTTGAAGTAGACATCTTAATCTTTCCAATGCATTTGATATCACCTCTAAATCATGAAAAACAAAGGAGTTATGTCCTTGGGAAGTTGACCTAAAATTAGGGTTTCAGTCAAAATGACCTATAATGTCTTGGGATGGATGATGACCTTCCAAGCTTCAAATCAATTTTTGATGAACATGAAAGTTGTTCATATGGTTCTTAAGAACATTTTTTCTCTTGGGGGCATCTCCATTTGACAAACACATAAAAAGTTAGGTCTCAGTGTATTTCAAAATAGTCAAATGAATTGACTGATCAACTTCTCAAGTCCAAAACTCATATCTTGAGGAATTGATGATTGAGGGCACTCATATAAGTTCAAATATGCATGAAATGATTAATTAAAGAACTTCCCTTGTTTGTATTTGACCATAGGTTGAGGTTGCTTCATGAGCAAGGCACAGTTGATGAGCAGATGAATTAGGGCTTCCTTGGGAAACAAACCTCAAACCCTTTGATTTGCTTTGGTCAAAATGATGAATTGAGATGCTTGGGAGGAATATTTGATGGATGAGAGCTTTGGGAACCATAGTCATGCTTTCCTTCATCTTCTCTTGGCCATATTAATGCACATAGGGTCTCCTAGAAGCTTTAGACTTTGTGACTGCTCAAGCTACAAACAAGAGATGTTAGTGACATATTTTTGTGCTTTTGGTTAGTGAATAAAAATGAGAAAAGCAATGATATACAATTCAAGCATGCTTGGTGATCTCAAACCAACTCACAAGAGGTCCCACCCAAAGGCAAAGGGAACCAAGATGCTTATGATCCTTGAAGCTATGCAAATGCAATGCTATGATGCCATGAGGGATCTTAGGGTCAAAATTAGGGTCTTACAGATGCCCCTATTTAAGGTCATTGTAGCCGGAGAAGTGAAGGTTAAAATCTTCGTCTCGACGAGGTAGAATGGGCTTAAATAATAACAAAGAGACGAATTTTGGTCCCTAAGAGACCTCATGATGCAAATGTATGTATGCAAAAGGTCACGCTCTGCGGAGCTATGTGTAGCGGGGTATTCGTTACCATTAGAGATATTGACTAAATCCAAGGTAAATCATACAAGTCGAGTCGCCACCGCACTTCTATTTATCCAAAGGAATGGTTAGAAAGCGAACAAAAACCTAAAAGTTTTATCGAATCAAAAACTAGTAAAAATGTCAGAGATCTGGGTAAGGGGGTTGGTTATGCAATGGGAAGGTGTTAGGCACCCAAAGCATCCTAGGTACTCCTAGGGAGCTCTTTTCACATTTGTTGCGAAGGTTGTTGTTTTGTGAAAATTTATTTGTGCAAACATGATTGAAGGGATGAGAAAAGCGTGTATGTTTATCTAATGTACTACTTACTAAAAGAAGGGTCAAAAGAAAATGACTCGCACGGATGTCGCATCCACTGCATACGTATCTCATATGAATATGAGAATCAGAGTCTTCGTATCTCGGCTACCTAGGGGTTAAGGGGAAGTGTGCTCGCTAAGACATCGCGTCTTATGCCTACGTATTTCATCTAGGATGAAAATCAGAGCAAAACGTAGTTCGACTAACTACGGGTTAAGGGTTGGGTTTTGGGGTGAACGACGTTACTACACAATCTACCGGATGCTCGACCTTTGGAGACTTACTCGCCTGTAGTAGAAGGAGTAAAGGTATTCTTAGGGGAAGAAAAATCAATGAGTTGGTTTGGGTTTTAGGGATGCTTATGCAAAAGGGCAGTCCTAGGCTAGGGAACCGCGCTACCTTACTAGACCTGCAACAAGGGAATACAAAAACAAACATGCATAAGGTAAACACGCCAACGGAGGGAAGGTCAGTACAGGTGATCGGAAGTAACCTCCAGGGTGGTATCCCACAAATAAAGTGGAATACCAAACAAGCCATCTCTGCAAAAGTCATGTGAGCATTCACAAAAATTCAAAAAATAGGTTAGAGTAACAGGATGGAATCAGGAGAAAACAATGCCATGCCAAACACAAAACAAATTAGAGCAAACAGGAAAAACAGATGTTGTAGCGATCGTTACTGCATCGCCTAGCGAAAGCTTAGCGAAGCTTCGCTGCAGGCTCTCCTAGAGAAGCGCCTAGTGAAGGCCTGCGGGTTTTGGGTTCTTCATTGATAACGGTCCGATCTCGGTAACCCAAACCTTATGGTATCCATCAGAAACGAAACGATTAAACATTCAAGGTATTGTTTTTATACATTCATGCATATCTGAACCCGTGGGCAAAAAACCTAACAATACCTCATACATTCAGATGATTCAAATTAAGAGCATAAAATTATGGGAATAAGGCAAACCTGATTGGAGAGATCGATTAAACTTGAATGGCGCGACTAGGTTTGCAAAGTGATGTCAGGGTTTGCGTGAGACGGAGGTGCAAAGGTATGTGAGTCAGAGGGAACTTTTCAGAGCTGTCTGGAGGTTGCTGCAGATCAGTTCCTAGGTTTCCTTTCTCTCTCTTCTCTCTCTCTTTTTCTCCAGGGTTTGTAATAGTCTTCCGTCCCCTTTTCTCAAATGAAGCTCTGGTATTTATAATCTGATTTTGGTGGCTTGGTAGGCTCAGAGTCAAGCCCAAAATTTTCTGTTATTTTCCAAAATGCGCGCGCTTCGCCTAGAGAAGGATCTGCTCGCTTAGCGAGCATGACAGTTCCTTTCGCTAAGCGAACCAGTCTGCTTGCCCAACGAGCATGACAACTCAGGAACAAATTCTTGCTTTTTCAGGATTAGCATTTTGAATGATGAATAGGCCCCCATTTGAACCTGTTGGGAGTAACTCAAGTCTTTCCCTTGTGTTGACTGATCACCCGAATAGAATCCACAAAGTGTCTTGGATGATACTCAAGCTTCAAACAAAAGATGTTAGCGACACATTTTTGTGCTTTTGGTTAGTAAACAAAAATAAGAGAAACAACGATATATAATTCAAGCATGCTTGGTGATCTCAAACCAATCACAAGGAGTCCCATCCAAAGGCAAAGGGAACCAAGATGCTAAAGATCCTTGAGGCAATGCAAATGCAATGTTATGATGCCATGAGGGATCTTAGGGTCAAAGTTGGGGTCATACAGATGCCCCTATTTAAGGTCATTCTAGCCGGAGAAGTGAAGGTTAAAATCTTCGTCTCGACGGGGTAGAATGGGCTTAAATAATAACAAAGAGACGAATTTTGGTCCTTAAGAGACCTCATGATGCAAATATAGGTATGAAAAATGGTAACACTCTGTGGAGATATGTGTCCACAAAAGCAAAGAAATCAGAAGCCACTGATAATCCATATGCGCAATTCACTCCATGGGACCAAGACCATGGGGATAGAAAAGGGATAAAAATGCGCGAGCAGGTCACGTCTCAAAGCTTAGGGAACAGAAATCCACAGGGAATAAATCCATTGGAAAGACTCAAGCTGACTCGAAGATGCATGTATTGGGGAATATGCCAATACAGCAAAACTATCCACAACGGATACTTCGGATAAAATCCGGATGAGGACAATCCACTAAGGGACTTCGCTGGGGATGTCCAAAAAGACTCTCCTAGGGAAGCAGCGAGATGAGGTATTACCGGTTACTGGGTAATAAGCTCAAAGAGACATGTGATCTGAACGCCAGGTATGAGGGTGAGAGATACAACATGCTCAGGAAGAGATGAATATCCAAGACCGGTATAAGGGTGAGAGATATCAAGACTTAAAAACATCTGAGGAAGACCTAAAAGGTATATTTCAACTCAGGGATTCTGACTCCACAGGGGACAAAAAGTCATAATAGGGAGCAGAGAGGAAGGAACACCAGGGATACCGGTTACTGGGCATATAATATGTGACCAACCAAGGCGTGAATTGGGGAATATTCCCAAGACAATCATCATCCACAAGAGGGCTAAAAGCAGACTCGATTACAGGATGGATATTCGACTCCACAAAGGGGATACGAATCTTACTCAACTGGGGAAGAACAAAAGCTTCGACCAAAGAGTGCATGAGATACAACATCTATTACCGTCAGAACGTAGATAATATACTCGCATGGGCGATTATCCACAACTGGTTACTGGGTTAATGAAGGATAAATCGACCGAAAAGAAAAGGCATCGGGATACCGAAACTAGGTATATAATGATGACCAATTCAGGAGAGAAACAAACGTCACCAACAACAACAAGGTAGATGAGAGATGATCCGCTGGGGATAAATCGCGTAATCAGGGCAATTATCCAAGCAGATGAGGGGATATCATCACCTAATATTGGATGAAGATAACTGTCACCAATTAAAGATGAGCAAAAATAGTTACTCTGCAAAAAGGGAAGAAATAGGGTTTACAACTACCAGTATGAGGGTAGAGAACCACAGACTCCACCGGGGATAATAATTACTAATTATTGAGCAATTATTCATTTACCACGGGGAAACAGGAAAAGAGTCTCAAGAGACCGATCTAGGACCAAACTAGATAGGCACACCAAATCAAGACTTGTCCCGGTGAGGATATAACTCAATGGGGAAAACCATCCCAATATATGTGTTGGGAAGGAACAAAAACAATCAACATCCACGAGGATATAACCCGGTGGGGAATATGGAAGAAAGGATAGACGCTTTCTGCCTATGGAGCTGAGTCTATATGGAGAGATCAGACACACACATCTGCTTGGGGAAATATATCACCAAATAGCAGGAGACAACAAACAACGATATATGGCAAAGAATGCAACATGAATATTTGAATGTTAAGATTATGCATGTATATGCGTGGTTTATGTATGATGAATGCTGACAAACAGACATATCTAACACAACCAGGTCCAGAAATCAACCACCCGGTACTACATCTCAATAGAGAAAGCCAAGTCCACCGGAGAGTATCCAATCTGCTGGAGATCAGAGATACCAGGAAGCAAAGAACTCTGCAGGGGATGAACATCAGTCGTTCTAGATGGGGACGAGAGTTATCACAAACAAGGTCTATCACACCAACAACTCTACTGAGGAATTTATCCGAGGAGATAAAGGATTTATCGGGATCAACCACCAAATACCGCTCTTGACCAAAGAGATCCAAGCTGCTGAGGAAGAAAGATTGCTACTCTGCTGAAGGGAAGAGAGGTGACTCTCAACAAGCAATCCACTTGGTAGGATAAACCACAAAAGGTTCTGGAGGGAGGAGATACAGTCATGCCAGGAATATGGACAAAAATCTTACCCTGTTGGGGATCGTACCATCCTTGGGAGAGCACTGAGGATCTCCTAAGTATCTTTTCGTCATTGTGAGTGTTCACTTTGTTTAAAAACAAATTTTGAAAAATTTGATTGTTTAAAACAATGATATTTTCTTAATCAAAACATGCAAAATATTTGTTGAATAGAAACAGATAGGAATGCCAATAACTAGATAAAAAGCTCAAATTTATTTGATAGAATGGTAGTCTGCGAATGGCAAGACTCCATAGATCTTTACAAATTTGAAATTGGGGATATATATTGGAAAAGGGCTACGTTGAACATAATGACCATTTCTCCACCAATTCTGGATTAGATGTATTTGAAGCTTTGGTCGATGATGAGCAAGAATCTCTGACGGACGAAAGTTGTAGAACAAAGTCTTGTCAGGATGCAGTTACTTGCCAAATCCCTAATTTTTGCCTAGATTGCCCCAGGATGAGGTACTCAATCTAGCGGGATACATATATCATTATTATATATTTTTTGTGTCTCTAACTTTTGCCTGGACCGCCCTTTCGGGTTTTCAATCCATCGAGACTCTCATTTTTGCCTAAGCTGCCCTTTCGGGTTTTCAACTTAGCGAGCTATTCAGTTTTTATTTTTTAGGCGAAGTATTTCTTGACTGCATCTGAATTCACAGGACGAGTGAAATCCTCCCCATCCATAGTTGTAAGTATCAAAGCACCGCCTGAAAAGGCTCTCTTAACAACATACGGACCCTCATAGTTTGGAGTCCACTTGCCCCTGGAATCGGGCGCGAAAGACAAGACTTTCTTGAGCACAAGGTCACCTTCTCGAAACACACGAGGCTTGACCTTCTTGTCAAAAGCTTTCTTCATCCTTTGTTGATATAACTGACCGTGGCACATGGCAGTCAATCTCTTCTCTTCAATCAAATTCAGCTGGTCATAATGACTCTGAACCCATTCAGCATCAGTCAACTTGGCTTCCATCAAGACTCTCATTGATGGGATTTCCACCTCTACAGGGAGTACAACCTCCATGCCATAAACAAGAGAGAAAGGGGTTGCCCCTGTTGAAGTGCGAACAGACGTCCGATATCCATGCAAAGCGAATGGCAACGTCTCATGCCAATCTTTGTACGTAACAACCATCTTCTGGATAATTTTCTTAATGTTCTTATTAGAAGCTTCAACAGCCCCATTCATCTTGGGCCTGTAAGGAGAAGAGTTATGATGTGCTATCTTGAACTCGCTACACAGCTCTTTCATCATCTTATTGTTCAAGTTAGATCCATTATCAGTAATGATCTTATCTGGCACACCATACCGGCATATGAGTTGATTCTTGATAAACTTCACGACCACCTGCCTGGTCACATTTGTATATGACGCCGTTTCAACCCACTTGGTGAAGTAATCAATTGCTACGAGAATAAATCTGTGTCCATTGGACGCTTTTGGCTCAATCATGCCAATCATGTCAATTCCCCACATGGAGAAGGGCCATGGTGATGAAATCACATTCAGAAGTGTCGGGGGAATATGAATCCTATCTGCATAAATCTGACACTTATGGCATTTCTTCACACATTTGCAGCAGTCAGACTCCATTGTCAGCCAATAGTAGCCTGCTCTCAACATCTTTCTAGCCATGGCGTGTCCATTGGAATGAGTTCCAAATGAACCCTCATGGACCTCATTCATCAACAGGTCTGCTTCGTGTCTATCCACGCATCTGAGCAGAACCATGTCAAAATTTCTCTTGTAAAGCACTTCGCCATTGAGGTAGAAACTGGCTGACAATGTCCTCAAAGTCTTTCTATCTTTCGCAGATGCCCCAGGAGGGTAAACTTGGTTCTGAAGGAAACATTTAATGTCATAATACCATGGCTTATCATCTTTTACTTCTTCAACCGCAAATACATGAGCTGGTCTATCCAAGCGCATCATAGTGATATTGGGAACTTCATTCCAGTATTTCACCACAATCATCGAAGCTAGCATAGCAAGAGCATCTTCCATCCGATTCTCATCTCGAGGAATATGATGGAAGTCAACCTCAGTAAAGAACGTTGAAATCCTCCTCGCATAATCTCTGTATGGAATGAGGCCAGGCTGAGTCGTCTCCCATTCACCCTTGATCTGATTGACAATGATGGCCGAATCACCATAAACATCAAGGTGCTTGATCCTTACATCAATACATTCTTCCAATCCCATAATACAGGCCTCATACTCTGCCATATTATTCGTGCATTTGAAAGTTAGCCTTGCTGTAAAAGGAATATGTGTGCCCTGAGGAGTAATAATTACTTCCCCAATACCATTTCCATACTGATTTACAGCGCCATCAAATACCATACTCCATCTGGAACCAGGCTTTGGCCCTTCGTCGAGTGTAGGCTCATCATAATCTTTCATTTTTAAATACAGAATCTCCTCATCCGGGAAGTCATACTGAACTGGCTGATAATCCTCAATCGGCTGATGTGCCAAGTGGCCAGCCAAGACACTACCTTTAATAGCCTTCTGAGCTTGATACTCAATATCATACTCAGACAACAACATCTGCCAACGGGCAATCCTTCCAGTTAAAGCAGACTTCTCAAATATATACTTGATTGGGTCCATTCTTGATATCAACCAGGTGGTATGATTCAACATATACTGACGTAAGCGCTTAGCGGCCCAAGCCAAAGCACATCATGTCTTCTCAAGCATTAAATATCGAGACTCACAATCGGTGAACTTCTTGCTTAAGTAGTAGATAACATACAGTTTCTTCCCTGATTCATCTTGCTGGCCAAGGACACAACCCATAGAATCTTCAAGAACAGTCAGATACATGATCAATGGTCTCCCTTCCACGGGAGGAGACAGAATCGGAGGCTCAGACAAATACTCTTTAATACTATCAAAAGCTTTTTGGCAATCCTCGGTCCAATCATGATACTGATCTTTCCGGAGGAGCTTGAATATTTCCGCACATGTGGCAGTCATGTGGGATATGAATCTGGAAATGTAATTCAAGCGGCCAAGAAAACCTCAGACTTGCTTCTCAGTTTTGGGCGTAGGCATCTCTCGTATTGCTTTGACCTTTGCAGGATCAACCTCAATACCTCTCTCACTGACAATAAAGCCCAATAACTTGCCGGAACGGACTCCAAATGTACACTTGTTGGGATTCAGACGAAGCTTATACTTCCTCAAGCGCTGAAAAAGCTTCAATAGGTGCTCTACATGTTCAACCTCCGATCTTGACTTAGCGATCATATCGTCAACATATACCTCAATCTCCTTATGCATCATGTCATGGAACAAGGTAGTCATGGCTCGTTGATACGTGGCTCCGGCGTTCTTCAAACCGAAGGGCATCACTCGATAACAGAATGTTCCCCAAGGTGTGATGAATGTTGTCTTCTCCATATCCTCGGGTGCCATTTTAATCTGATTATATCCGGAAAATCCATCCATAAACGAGAAGACTTTGAATTTAGATGTATTATCTACCAACATATCAATATGTGGTAGAGGGAAATCATCTTTCGGACTAGCTTTATTCAAGTCTCTATAGTCCACACACATCCGGACTTTTCCATCTTTCTTAGGCACGGGCACAATATTGGCCACCCATTGAGGATATTTAGAAGTCACCAGAAACCCCGCATCAATTTGCTTCTGAACTTCCTCTTTGATCTTCACTGCCATATCAGGGTGAGTTCTTCTGAGCTTCTGCTTCACAGGCACGCACTCAGGTTTTAAAGGCAGGAAATGTTGCACAATATCAGTATCTAGACCAGGCATGTCTTCATATGACCAGGCAAAGACGTCAACATATTCTCGTAGCAACTTAATCAACCCCTTCTTAACAGATTCTTCCAGAAGTGCCCCAATCTTTACCTCCCGCACACAATCTTCTGACCCCAAGTTGACTGTTTCCAGATTCTCAAGATGTGGCTGAATGATCTTCTCTTCATGCTCAAGTAGCCGGGTGATCTCATCAAGAATTTCTCCAACATCACCTTCCTCTGCCTCAAATACAGGGAACTCAAAATTAGGAGATGGCGTTGGGTCATTATGTTCAATGGGTCTAGAAATTAACCTGCATAATGATTTTGGATATGAAAAGCTTTAGAAATCAAACAAGGTAAATCATTATGCAGATGAAAAGATTGATTTTATTCTATTTTTTAGGGTTTTATGTGATCACCGATTTCATGCAAAAAGCAAAAAGGGAAAATAAATGGAAAAAGCAAACATTTAACATGAATTTATTGAATGAAAATATCACTGTATTTATGCGCCAATAATGTCATCACTCCTCCTTTTGGCATGGGAGAAGGGTTTTCAAACACAATGAACATTACTTTGACTTATGGATAACTGTTGGAATATCCACAGCGACCCAATTATTGCAGATCCCTCCAGGGACGATGAAATTTCCAGAATCCTCTTCGTCCTCTTCAAAAATGGCAGCAGCCTCTTCGTCTTGACCGGTGTGGATGAATCCTCCACTCTTGAACAAACCTTGCTTGTTGAAGACCCCGGAAGAATAGCCTATGCCAGTCCGGGACTTGTTGTCTTCCAATTTGATCGTTTGCCCCAAACCAGCAGTTGCACCATGCTCAATGGCCAACTTTGCATCTTTGTAGGAAGCAAATGAGGGAGCTCTCTTCTCAACAGGCTCAACAATAGATAAAGCTTGAAAAGGAGTTCCGACTTCAACCTCAGCATCTATATAAGAGAAGGAAGACAAATGGCTAACCAGGAGAGCCCTTTCTCCCCCTACCACTACCAATTTCTTATTCTTCACAAATTTCAGTTTTTGGTGTAGGGTGGATGTCACGGCGCCAGCCTCGTGAATCCATGGTCTGCCTAGGAGACAGCTATACGATGGGTGAATATTCATAACCTGGAAGGTAATATGGAAATCACTTGGTCCGATCTTGATTGGGAGATCAACTTCCCTAATCACAGTTTTGCGAGACCCATCGAAAGCCTTCACAACTACTCCACTCTGCCTCATGGGAGGCCCTTGATATGACAGCTTCGTAAGAGTGGATTTTGACAAAACATTCAATGATGACCCAGTGTCTACCAGAACATTGGACATGATGCCATCTTTGCAACTCATAGATATGTGTAAAGCCAAGTTGTGGTCTCTTCCCTCCTCAGGGAGATCAGAGTCACAAAAGCTCAGGTTGTTACAAGTAGTAATGTTTGCAACAATGCTATCGAATTGCTCCAAAGTGACATCGTGATCCACATATGCCACATCCAACACCTTCTGCAGAGCCTCTCGGTGTGGTTCTGAATTTAAGAGTAAGGATAACACAAATATTTTGGATGGCGTTTGTAGAAGTTGGTCTACAACATTGTACTCGCTCCTTTTGATGAGTCTCAGCATCTCATCACAGTCTTCTTTCATATTGCCACTATGGCCAGCAGAAGTAGGAGTTTTCAACATGGAGGAGGGCTTAACAACAGGTGCCGGATTCGGAGTGCTCACAGCGTTTCCAATCGGGCGTTCAACAAAATCGACATTAGCACGAGTATCAGCTTGAGGCTTCAACGGTGCTGAAAACACACGACCGCTTCGGGTCAAACCACTAACATCAGCAATGTTAACAACATATGAAGAGGGCAAGGACACCTCTTTCCCATCTTCCTCTGCTACAACATTGTAGCGATAGGGAACTGCCTTCTCAGAAGAGTACGGTACAAGACCGGCAGGCTTAATGGTCAGAATAGGGGAAACTCTCTGCTTGCTACCATCATACTTGATAACAACAGGCTCAGGGATCCGGAATACCGGAGAAATTACATTGACCTCAAGCTCATCTTCGTCAACACTTCTATTTTGAAGGATCTCAATGACTCCTTCATCCAGCATTTCCTGAACATCCTTGCGCACCTAGCAACAACCCAATCGGTTAACAGAGCAGACTCGACATCTATCATGGTCATGCTCATAATGACTGTAGTTACATAACAAACGGTGCGTCTCGACCAACGATTGTTGAATATGACTGACATATTTGACCTTGTATTTGCCAGGGCAACCCTGGACCATGTTGACAGATTTCCCATGTTCGGGCAATGGGTTCTTCTTCACATTAGGGCCTACGTCCTTAAAACATAGAATACCACACCTCACAAGGTCTTGAACCTTGGTCTTCAAAGGGTAATAATTCTCCACGTCGTGGCGGGGAGTGTAACACCTCAAAATTTGCCCTCCTCTCTTGGGAATAGCATATCATATTGCATATCATTTTTTAGGTCATTAGGCATTACATATTGCATATCATGTGGTTACATTGTGCAAGCCATCTTCTCAAGTCTTGGTCAGAAGATGAGGAAGTCAATGTGCAAGCTAGGGTTTTATTGGACTGGTCAGCAATCATCTGAGGATGTGGAGGTCCAAATTAGGGTTTCATGATTCTCAAAAGATATTGGTCTTCATCTTGTTTGAAATGATACATCATCATCATCATGGTTTGTCATCATCAGGTGTGGGAGCATATTCTTTGAGATTAGGGTTTTGACCACTGGTCAACCCTAATCAGTTGCATTGGGCCAATCAGGGCATGATCAGGAGATGAGGGTCTATGATGGAGATGGGGATCATCCTATGATTTTATTGAGATAATTGAGGCTAGGGTTTCATCCTTGAGCCATTTCATCAGAAGATTGGAGCTCAGATTGATCTATGCATTGCCAAATTCATCCGTCAGTTGGAAAAGTCAACTGTGGTCAGCTGTACATGATCTGATGGATTTGGAGGTGGAAATGAGTTGGATACACTTCATTCATGTTGGAACAAGTGTTATTTGACTTTTCAAAGCTCAAGAATGAAGAAAATCAAGTCAGGACAAAAATTGCCAAAAATAGAAAGTGACTTGTAATAGAAGTTTCCAAAAATGGAAAGTTTTTGACCTCAAAATTACATGTCCAAGGAAGCTTCAAAGGAAAATTTGTTCAACATGAAAGTTGTAGATCTTGATCTCACCTTTCCAAAAAGTCCAAGAACTTGAAAATCCCATGTATGGTTGGCAAGTTATGGTCCATTCAATTTCAAAAATGACCCATAATCAGAAGGGCATAACTTCCACATGGAGTGTCCAAATTGAGTGATCTTTTTATGCACAAACTCCATTTGACATGTACTTTCATGGTGCATAATTGGATTTCATCAAAAATGGTCAATGCAAAAAGTCAAATTTCAACTGTACAGTTAAAAGTCCAGGGGCAAAATTGTCCAACTTGAGAAATAATGAGAATTTTGGAATGGGGATTTTTGCAACACTTCACAATTGACATTTGGAAATTGTTGGAATCATCATAACATGCCAAGGCCTTGTGGTTTGAAAATTGGCTTTTGAAATGAACTTGGAAAAATGAACAAAGTGCCATCACATGTGGAAAATGCAAAATACTCATCCAATGAACATGAAACAAGTGGCAACAGCTCATGACAGGTGTTTAGGGTTTGTGTGAGCTGTCAATGAGCTGGCATTGGCTGGCATGTGAAGTTACTATTTTGCCCTTGGCTTGAAAATGACACATTTGCTAATCACTTTGTATTTTGCTAATTAGAGTGATTAAGCATGGATTAAGAGGAGATATATAATCCTAATTCTAACTAACTCCAACAGAATTGATAATTTCACAAAATCAAGATCTCTTTTCCCTCCATTTTCTCAATTTCCCTCAAGAACACATCAAAGCCAAATCCATCGAATCTCTTCCAATTCTTCATCATCTTGCAAAATTCTTTTTGGTTTGATCTCGAATCATCTCATGCTCCATCTGTTTTGGTAATTCAACAACAAACATACACCAAATCGCAGCTGTTTATACAAGGTGCATCCATGGTGAATCCGGATTTCTTCTTCTAGAAGCCATAGCAATTGATCCTGAGCATTGCCTTCGACTTCTTGGAGCTTCTAGTCCATCTGTTTTGACATTACACGCGCGAAGAACATCAATCTCGACACTGCCATCCTCAGGTACATTTAGTTGCTTACAGTTCTTTAAGAACTTGCTTGCTGCTGCTTGGTTTTTGAACCACTTGAGGTAGGACTTCTATTCTTCATGTAGTCTGGAGACCCGGTCTGTTATTTGGCCGGGCAAACTGTCTGAAGTCCTCCTTAAGAGGCGATGCTTGTGATTGTTTAATATTGTGCCTAAGCAGGTGAAGTCCTCTATGAGGCAATTGGTGGAAGTTAGGGATATGCAATCTATCCCCCACTATTCTGTGTGTCGTCCCTTTGCTCACACTGCTGTGTGTTGATGCATTGGGACACAAACCCAAGATCTCGTGCTGTTGCACAATCGAGTCAGAGTCTTTGAGCGTAGAAGGGTCCCTCCATTCTGGACCCACGCTCCTTTGTCTAAAAGCTCTCCCTGGTCAGGGATAAGAGCTGTGAGGTCTCATCCTCACTTCACCTTTTCATCTGCTTCACCTTAGCCTCGTAATGGCAAGGTTAAGAGCGAATAATACCCATGTACAGATGACTTGCTTCGGCAGTCAAACCCATTGTTTGAGCCCACTTGATTGGTTATAGTGTGTGCTATGTGAATATTTGTTTGAAATGCTTGTTTTGATCTGTATGCTTGTATGCTTGCTTTATTCCTGGATAGGATTAGCTTGCAGTTGTGCAAGTAGGTAGAAACCTCAACGTAGGGTAATGATGCATGACAACACTAGGCTCGAGTCCAGCTCCCTGGTAGTGCGTCTTCCCGTGGTTTCTGGCTAGATTTTCTTTCCCTTGAGGGGGAACTACATCGCCCTGATCCTTGTTCCAGACGAGGTATGTAGGCAGGTGGTCGTACGAGACCACTCCGGGCACTTTTTTTTCTTTTTGTGTGTGTTTACTTGTTATCTAACTGTGTGTTTGGTTCGGATGCCGACATAAGTCCAATGATTGGCTGTCGGGCTCCACGTTTGCCGTTTTGTGCGTGTTTTGGTTCGGATGCTGACGTAATTCCATCGAGTGGTTGTCGGGCTCCATGTTTGCCATCTGTTTGTGCGTTTTGTGTTGTTTGGCGTGCGTAAGCCGAACTACAGTGGCTCTGATTCTCGTTCCAGACGAGATATGTAGGCATAGGATGTGATGTCCTACCGAGCTCCCTTCTCCTAACCCCACCTGCGTTCCCTGTGTGTGTGTGATGTTTTAGCAACCTATTCTTTATTTTAGAACGTGGATCCCGTCGAGTACGACGGACGTGAGGGGTGCTAATACCTTCCCCTTGCGTAACCGACTCCCTTACCCTTTCTCTTTGGTCGCGAGACCATTTCCTTTCCAGGTTTCTCTGAGCGTTTCCTTTCCCTATTTTGGGATAAATAACGCGCAGTGGCGGCTCTGTGTTGTGTTTTTATTTGAGTCTCGCCGGTTGTTTTTTCGCGGATGAGACAGCTGGCGACTCTGCTGGGGACGCGAACAGATGTTGACCTGTGTTGGTCCATCTTCCCTAAGTGAGTCCTTCCTAGCGTGCTAGGATTAGTTTAGGTTGCTTGTGTTGTGTTATTTATTGCATTTATTATTCTAACCTGTGTATATATTTGCATAAATATTTGCATGCATCATACTATCATGTTGTTGCCGTCCTCTGTGCAGGTGGTTCCTCTGTTTGGGGTGGGTGTTCTGAGTGGGGCTAAAACCCAGGCCCGAGTATACACCTAGGATTAGTGTGGTCTCGCGTTCCTCATTTCCTTTATCAGCATATTGTTGCAACGTGACATACCACAAGCCAGACGAGGTTCATTTGATAGTGCTTTCCTCTGTGGGGTACTCCACTTTGGTTGAGTTACTTCATCTGAACTATTGACTCTGGTGACCGATCATTTCCCGGATCTTTGGTTTAGACGATCTTAAGGGAGCTACAATGGCACACCCGAAAGGGCAAACCCATTGAGTATCTTCGCCCGATTGTCAAGACTATTATCCGCCTTAGGATGACCTGATTAGAATTTACCTGTGAGGGAAGGGTGGTTCTTTCAGATGCGTGATCAGATGGTGACTTTGGTGGTGACTTTTTGTTCCGTGTATCAGAGTCCTATTTATAAGTCGGATTTATGGTCATTTATTGCCGTGACGCCGGAGTGCTGTCCGTGATTTATCAGTGGGGATCCGTTTATTTCGGGATTCCCCGGGCCGAGTTATTTATCAGTGGGGATCCGTTTATTTCGGGATTCCCCGGGCCGATTCAGAGGTTATGGGTATCTGCTCAGAGATTGTCTGATGATGATGATGATGATGTATCTGTCTTCCGTTTATTTCGGAACCCTTGAGTCGGATTTATGGTTAATCAGCACCTCAGATGGTTGTGATCGGTTCAGAGATCAGGGTTGTGATTCAGAGCAACAGATGATCAGATGACTTGGAGGATGGCCCAGTGCATTGCATACATCTGCATCATTCTCATTTTGTATTCATCTGCATCGAACCTATGTCTAGCCATATGGGGAGTATTATTGATTGAGAATCGGGTTGAGAGACATCTTGAATTTCAGAATGTGGATGTCAAAATATTATCTGTCTCGATGAAGCCAGGATCAAAAGATAGAATCTTCCTCATATGGATAGACGTTGCATTCATGCATACTAACCCATTTGCTGTTTTGTAGGTGTCAACCGGTGCGCATAGCTTGTTTGCTCAGATATCCTGCTAGGGGCAACAAATCCAAACTGATGGATTCTCCCAACGCCGACATCCTCGAACTGAAAGAGATGGTGAGGGATTTGTTCAGTGTTGTGCAAGGGCTTGCCTTGGGGCAGAAAACCATGGCTGAGAGATTGGAAAGGATTGAGGGCTGGATGATCGAGGAGAAAGTTCAGGGAAAGGCTCCGTCATCCGAAGTAACAAATCCCTCTGGCTCTGTAGCAAAGAAATCCTCTGACAGTGGTCAGCCCAAGAAGAAGGTTGAATCAGGTGGTGCGCAGACTAAAAGAGAATGCGGTAAGGATCGTTACCACCCTTATGCTGCCACCATAACCATTCCTGTTGGTGATTCATCTGCACAACAGCGGCAACCACCACCTCAACAGAGGACACAAAAGAGCAGTGGGCCAAGTGAGAAGGAGGACGACAGATCGTCATTTCAATAAGCCGCCCGTGACTTACGCCTCTCTATTTAAAAAGTTGAAGGATCTTGGGTTGGTGCAGTCGAGGATGTTGACTCTGTTGAAACCTGATCAGAGGCCTGCCAGTTACGATGAGAATGTCAGGTGTGAGTTCCATGCTGGGGCACCCGGACATCACATTGAGGATTGCAAAGCTTTTAAGCATGTGGTCCAGGACTTGGTGGACTCTAAGGCAATCAATTTTGCACCGACGACAGATGATAGTGCTAACCCCGTGACAAGGCACGGTCCTGTAAAAGTGGAGATGATGTCGAAAGACAAGAAAGGGATAGAGGTGACTGAGAAGGATCAGTTTAGAATGCCCATGTCTGTGGTCCCAAAACGTCCAACAAAAAGTGGAGCTTTCCCTCGTGTTGATGACTGTTGCGCGGCTGTCGCCACGAAGGGGCGTGCAATGATGAGGGAAACAATTCAAGGAATAATTGAAGTAGAAATGGGCGATGTGAGATGTAAAGCACTCAGTCTGGCAGCTGAAACCGTCACGGTGGAAAATGCCATTGGTATTGGAAAAGAGAAAAAGCCGTCCATTTCTTCTTACAAGCAGGCATTGGAAGTGGTGAGAAATGGAGGGATCCCAGGCTGGGGACAAATCATAGGCATTGTGGTAAAGGCGGATATGTTTGGGATTGGTTATCATCCGGGCCAAGACTTGTCTGAGCAGAACAGAGGACGTCGTCCGTCGTTCACCTTTGTCAGTGCTGGAATGCTAGATTCAGATCACGCCTATGCGGTGGGGGAAGAGACTGACAGCGACTATGAACTTGAGTCATGGATAAAATCGTGCGTGGCAGGGAACTGGAAGGCTTAAAAAGATCAGCACTGTCACTCATCCGGAAGAGTAATATTTCTTGTTTTGATTTTATCTGCATGAAAGCCATATGTGTTGCCCGACACGTAGTGGTTCATTGTAAGGGCCACCTCATGTTTAAATTTGCATTTTCTGCATCATTAATAAATGGATGTTTTTTCAGTCAAAAAGCGGTGTTCCCTGTTTTTCATTTATTTTTGCAGTTTAAAAACAAATAAAAATGGCAATGTTTATTTTCATTTTTCTTTTTTGATTTGTCTCGTCCCAAAGTCGAAAAATAATTCTCCGGATCTCTTTGATAACAATTTGGTTACACCTCTGTATGACTTCGACAATCCGATCTATCATGCCGAAGAAGAAGGCGAAGATGATTGTGATCTGCTGGAATTAACCAGGTTGTCAAAATAAGAGGAGAAGGTGAGTCAGCCGCATAAGGAGCGAGTTGAGATTGTTATTCCAAGTGCCGCCGAGGTAGGAAAGGAAACGAAAGTTGGGGCCATTTCAGAGGCAAGTCAAAAGCAGAATGGTAGCCTGTTGAAAGAGCATGTGGATACCGTCACCTGGTCGTGTCAGGATATGCCAGGGTCGGATACCGATGTCGTTGTGCACAAGCTACCATGGAGAGAAGATTGTCCTCTAGAGAAGCGGAACGCCAATGCCTGTATCAGAGAGCCATGGTGACTTTGTTTCATGATGTGATTCATCATGAAGTTGAAGGCTATGCTATGACATGATAGCAAAGTCCCAAACAGAAGAGGGGCATCTGGCAGATCTGGCCAAGTCGTTTGACTAGTGAGATAATTCAAACTGAGGTTGAATTCGAATGAGTGCACTATCAGAGTGCGGTCCGGTAAGATGTTGGGGTTCATCATAAGTGGAAAAGAGGAATCGAGGTTGATCCTGCTAAAAAAAAAACAAACAAAAAAAAATGCCTGAACCGAGAATAAAGAGAGAGGTTCGTGGTTTTTTAGGTAGATTGAGCTACATGTCATGGTTCACATCTCACTTAACAGCCACGTGGGAACCCATTCAAGAAAAAAAAAAGATCAAACAGTCAGGTGAAATAATGATTGCCAAGGGGCATTGAAAAATAAAAGAATATAAATTGCAGGAACCTCTGATTCTGATACCTCCCGTGGAAGGAGCGATTGTTAATTTGGTACTTGATGGCCCTCGAGGGGTCTACGAGGTGTATTGGGTCAGCATGACGCGTCTTGTCGAAAAGAGCATGCAATTTACCTTAGCAAAAAGTTTACTGACTGTGAAACAGTACATTCACTGCTCGAGAAAACTTGCTGTACTTTGGCATAGGCTGCTCGCCGACCGAGACAGTATATGCTGATTCATACCACTTTGTGGATTTCGAGATGGAGCTGATCAGGTAGATTTCTGAAAGAGCCAGCAATGACCAGACGGGTTGCGAAAGGGCCAATGATTTTGATTGAATGCGATATTCGATACACCGCTCAGAAAAAACAATCAAAAGGGGTGTAGTGTCTGATTACATCGCTCCATGACCCGTGAAGGATTATCAACCGATGAAGTTTGAGTTCCCTGATGAGGACATCTCGAGGTGCTCCAATCGAAAGATTGAGAGTAACCGATCCCGGAGGAGGGGCCTGACCCTGAATCCGAACGGATTCTGATGTCTGATGGGGAGGTTAAGGTGAATGAGCTTTTGTTGCCCGGATAACGTTTGAATGCACCGACGGTGTGATTGTGCAGAAAATGGTGGTAACCTATAAAGACTGGCATGAGATGTTGCCATTTGCATTACATGGGTATCGAACGTCGGTGCGCACATCTACTGGGGCAACTCCTTTCTCACTGGTATATGGAATGGAGGCTGTGTTACCGGTTGAGGTTCAGATTCCCTCTTTGAGAGTCCTGATGGACGCGAAATTGCAAGAGGCGGAATGGGTAAGGACCCGGTATGAAGAGTTGAGCCTGATTGAAGAAAAGAGGCTGGCCGCCATCTGTCATGGGCAGTTATACCGACAACGGATGAAACGGGCTTTTGACATGAAGGTGCGACCTCGGGTATATCATGTTGGGGATATAGTGCTGAAAAGGATCCTTCTTCCTCAAAACGATCGAAGGGGCAAATGGACACCGAATTATGAAGGTCCGTTCGTGGTCAAGAAGGTTTTCTCTGGTGGAGCCTTGTTGCTAACGACCATGGATGGCGAGGATTTTCCATCCCCTGTGAATGCGGACGCAGTTAGAAAATACTTCGTATAAGAGACCCGCTGGACGAAAAGAACAAAATAGTCCAGGCAAAAATGGGCATCCCGGCGAACCAAAAACAAGAAGAAGAGGTTCGGGCAAAAATTAGGGATAAAGGTGAAAAAAAAACTGTACACCCGGCAAGTCGAAAACCTGAAAAGGCGACTTGGGCAAAAAGGGGTATCCCGGTGGACTGAAAACCCGAAAGGGCGGTCCAGGCAAAAGAGGGATTGAAACGAACAACTGCGTCTAGCATGATCGTTTGCGCTTTGGTTAAAGCATCATGGATAATACCCGGTGAGGATCAATCAGAATCGTCTTGTTCAGAAGGCAGAAAGCACGGAGAGTCTGAGGACATATGGGGTGTAACCGAGTTGGAACTCGATGAGATCACGGGTTTCACATTGCCATTAGGATAGATTTTTCCTTTTGTGCGCGATTACCTCTTTTCAGGAATTGCTTCCTTTGTATTGCTCAATCTGAGCCACACTTCTTCAATCGGTAAAATGCATATTCAGTCAAATAATTTTGTTTTTTGTTTTCATTACCGCTTTGATTGCAAAAACATCCAGATATTTTTGATAAAGAATCTTGCATTTTAAGACATACAGGTCCCTTCCGATGCATGCTTATAAGATTGAAAGCTTGAGATCTTATTTGGAAGGATGAGTGACCCAAGTGTTGAAATCTTGACACGCCTGGGGCACGATTTTATCTGACGATCTGTTTTGCAGGAACTGTTATGTATGTTCACTCACTTGCAGGTGGTGATGTGGAAGCTGTTGTAAACAAATCCCCATGGAGTCCGATCGGGGACGAATGAATATGAAGGGATGACGGAGAAGACGTTGAGACGTACGACGATCCTTGATGATAATCAAGAAGACTCTTCAAAATCGGAAGATTGAAAAGTCTGTAGAAATTCCCCGCGGAGTCCAATCAGGGACGAATGGATAAGAAGAATGATGAAGAGACGGAGGGACGTCCGACGACCTTTGGAATTAATCAAGAAGACTCTTCAAAGTCGGAAGATTGAAAAGTATGTATAAATCCCGGGTGTACGCTCTCCGTCGAGCGCGAAGCGATTGGGAATACAAGATGATGGAGCAGAAAAGGTCCAGACGAGTCTGGAAATTCTCAAGAGTGGAAGGCTGATACGAGATTGGGAGGTGGATACCGTGGTTCGACGAGTCGACGGGTGTTCTGTACCAACTTTTCTCATTTCCCAGCGAGGTCCCCAAGCAGAATTAGAGGACCAAACCTTCCAGCAGATCCAAGGTCTGTGACTTCCCCAGCCGAGTCAAGATGGTTATCCCCGGCAGGTTTAAAGCGGTGTTTCCTCAGCAGCCAGGTCTGAAGGTGGCTATTCCCCGAGTGGAGCGGGTTTCAATGAAATATATCTCCAGCAGTGTTCATCCTACCAGTGGATTGGACGAGTTTCCGTAGCGGACGGATTTTTGCATCCCCAGCTGAGTTGATTCTACCTATGGATTGCATGGGTTGTCCCCAGCGGCGTAGCATTCGTTTTCCCTAGCAGGGTCAGGATGGTTATCCCCAGCAGGTGATAGATTGATGTTTCCCCAGTTGCCAGACCTGAAGGTGGCTGTTTCCCAGCAGAGTATCTGTGAGCATTTCCCCAGTGAAGGCGTCAGGTATCTGTGAGGGTTCCCCGAAGCAGGTGGATGTATATCCCCAGCAAGTCAAAAGACTGTATCCCCACAGAGTGTTGGTGGTTCTTATCCCCAACAAATTCCCGAGCGGATTGGGTGCAAAGGAGGTTATCCCCAGCAAGGGTTGCCTTATTCCCAGCAGCAGTGCTATTCCCCAGCAGGGTGGAGTTGGAGCAATGTCGAGTTCCTCAGCAGAGTGTCTCAAGCTCTTCAGAAGAGTCCCTGAGAGGGATACTTTTTATGCATTCATCATGTAAATAAGCATAGCATATTGCATAGAAACAATAATAAATCGCGTAGCATTTCCATAATTATGGAGCATTACGCAGAAAAATCAATCATGCATCATGTTGCAAGCACAAGCTAGTCTCAAGCCGTGGTTACCGTTTGAGAGGTGGTTTCGCCAGAATTTGGAAGATGCAGATGTTACTCTGATGGGTTTAGCATCATGACGTCAGATCAGCAATGTTCCCCAGTAGTACAATACTGGAGGGTAAGTTTCTGTCGAGCAGAGATGGGAATGTTAATCAAGAAAGTTTCGGGGTCCAAAAAGAAAAACACGAAAGAAGATAATCCCTAGCTAAACGCGAAGTGTTTGTATGCCAGGGTTGAATAGAGAGCAGTCGGCTCAGGGCTTGTCATCCTCAGCATGGGTCGTTGTGGCATTCCGGCCAGTTTCCGATTTCCAGATCGAAGAGGTTCTCCACAATCAGGACGAAGAACTTGTGGCATTCCGGCCAGTTTCCGATTTCCAGATCGAAGAGGTTCTCCACAGTCAGGACGAAGAACTTGTGGCAATCCGACCAATTTCCGATTTCCAGATCGAAGAGGTTCTCAACAGCCAGGACGAAGAACTTGCGGCAATCCGGCCAGTTTCCCGGTATCCAGACCGAAGTGGTATCCAGACCGAAGAGGTGTTCAGACCAAAGTGGTGTTCAGGCCAAGAAAATGAAAAAAGAAGAGAAAATTCTGGGGTCCAAGAAAATCAAAAAGAAATAATAATCCCGAGCGGATGAGTGGTGTTCAGACCATGGGTTATCCCTGTGTTACCATTTATTTTGGTATCCAGGTCGACAATGTTGTTTCGGTATTCAGGTTGGCTTCTCCGTACCAGACGGATTCTTGGTTTCAAGATTGTGTGCTTCGCCGATGCTGACAGGCGTTGTTAATTATTTCCCATCAGAGTGCAAATTGTTCGTCTGTTCTTGGTATTCAATCACTCTTCATCCTGATCATCTGAAAGCCGAGGCTATTCATATCGACAAGTTCACAGTGGATTGAATAGGGGCAGCTGTAACACCTCAAAATTTGCCCTCCTCTCTTGGGAATAGCATATCATATTGCATATCATTTTTTAGGTCATTAGGCATTACATATTGCATATCATGTGGTTACATTGTGCAAGCCATCTTCTCAAGTCTTGGTCAGAAGATGAGGAAGTCAATGTGCAAGCTAGGGTTTTATTGGACTGGTCAGCAATCATCTGAGGATGTGGAGGTCCAAATTAGGGTTTCATGATTCTCAAAAGATATTGGTCTTCATCTTGTTTGAAATGATACATCATCATCATCATGGTTTGTCATCATCAGGTGTGGGAGCATATTCTTTGAGATTAGGGTTTTGACCACTGGTCAACCCTAATCAGTTGCATTGGGCCAATCAGGGAATGATCAGGAGATGAGGGTCTATGATGGAGATGGAGATCATCCTATGATTTTATTGAGATAATTGAGGCTAGGGTTTCATCCTTGAGCCATTTCATCAGAAGATTGGAGCTCAGATTGATCTATGCATTGCCAAATTCATCCGTCAGTTGGAAAAGTCAACTGTGGTCAGCTGTACATGATCTGATGGATTTGGAGGTGGAAATGAGTTGGATACACTTCATTCATGTTGGAACAAGTGTTATTTGACTTTTCAAAGCTCAAGAATGAAGAAAATCAAGTCAGGACAAAAATTGCCAAAAATAGAAAGTGACTTGTAATAGAAGTTTCCAAAAATGGAAAGTTTTTGACCTCAAAATTACATGTCCAAGGAAGCTTCAAAGGAAAATTTGTTCAACATGAAAGTTGTAGATCTTGATCTCACCTTTCCAAAAAGTCCAAGAACTTGAAAATCCCATGTATGGTTGGCAAGTTATGGTCCATTCAATTTCAAAAATGACCCATAATCAGAAGGGCATAACTTCCACATGGAGTGTCCAAATTGAGTGATCTTTTTATGCACAAACTCCATTTGACATGTACTTTCATGGTGCATAATTGGATTTCATCAAAAATGGTCAATGCAAAAAGTCAAATTTCAACTGTACAGTTAAAAGTCCAGGGGCAAAATTGTCCAACTTGAGAAATAATGAGAATTTTGGAATGGGGATTTTTGCAACACTTCACAATTGACATTTGGAAATTGTTGGAATCATCATAACATGCCAAGGCCTTGTGGTTTGAAAATTGGCTTTTGAAATGAACTTGGAAAAATGAACAAAGTGCCATCACATGTGGAAAATGCAAAATACTCATCCAATGAACATGAAACAAGTGGCAACAGCTCATGACAGGTGTTTAGGGTTTATGTGAGCTGTCAATGAGCTGGCATTGGCTGGCATGTGAAGTTACTATTTTGCCCTTGGCTTGAAAATGACACATTTGCTAATCACTTTGTATTTTGCTAATTAGAGTGATTAAGCATGGATTAAGAGGAGATATATAATCCTAATTCTAACTAACTCCAACAGAATTGATAATTTCACAAAATCAAGATCTCTTTTCCCTCCATTTTCTCAATTTCCCTCAAGAACACATCAAAGCCAAATCCATCGAATCTCTTCCAATTCTTCATCATCTTGCAAAATTCTTTTTGGTTTGATCTCGAATCATCTCATGCTCCATCTGTTTTGGTAATTCAACAACAAACATACACCAAATCGCAGCTGTTTATACAAGGTGCATCCATGGTGAATCCGGATTTCTTCTTCTAGAAGCCATAGCAATTGATCCTGAGCATTGCCTTCGACTTCTTGGAGCTTCTAGTCCATCTGTTTTGACATTACACGCGCGAAGAACATCAATCTCGACACTGCCATCCTCAGGTACATTTAGTTGCTTACAGTTCTTTAAGAACTTGCTTGCTGCTGCTTGGTTTTTGAACCACTTGAGGTAGGACTTCTATTCTTCATGTAGTCTGGAGACCCGGTCTGTTATTTGGCCGGGCAAACTGTCTGAAGTCCTCCTTAAGAGGCGATGCTTGTGATTGTTTAATATTGTGCCTAAGCAGGTGAAGTCCTCTATGAGGCAATTGGTGGAAGTTAGGGATATGCAATCTATCCCCCACTATTCTGTGTGTCGTCCCTTTGCTCACACTGCTGTGTGTTGATGCATTGGGACACAAACCCAAGATCTCGTGCTGTTGCACAATCGAGTCAGAGTCTTTGAGCGTAGAAGGGTCCCTCCATTCTGGACCCACGCTCCTTTGTCTAAAAGCTCTCCCTAGTCAGGGATAAGAGCTGTGAGGTCTCATCCTCACTTCACCTTTTCATCTGCTTCACCTTAGCCTCGTAATGGCAAGGTTAAGAGCGAATAATACCCATGTACAGATGACTTGCTTCGGCAGTCAAACCCATTGTTTGAGCCCACTTGATTGGTTATAGTGTGTGCTATGTGAATATTTGTTTGAAATGCTTGTTTTGATCTGTATGCTTGTATGCTTGCTTTATTCCTGGATAGGATTAGCTTGCAGTTGTGCAAGTAGGTAGAAACCTCAACGTAGGGTAATGATGCATGACAACACTAGGCTCGAGTCCAGCTCCCTGGTAGTGCGTCTTCCCGTGGTTTCTGGCTAGATTTTCTTTCCCTTGAGGGGGAACTACATCGCCCTGATCCTTGTTCCAGACGAGGTATGTAGGCAGGTGGTCGTGCGAGACCACTCCGGGCACTTTTTTTTCTTTTTGTGTGTGTTTACTTGTTATCTGACTGTGTGTTTGGTTCGGATGCCGACATAAGTCCAATGATTGGCTGTCGGGCTCCACGTTTGCCGTTTTGTGCGTGTTTTGGTTCGGATGCTGACGTAATTCCATCGAGTGGTTGTCGGGCTCCATGTTTGCCATCTGTTTGTGCGTTTTGTGTTGTTTGGCGTGCGTAAGCCGAACTACAGTGGCTCTGATTCTCGTTCCAGACGAGATATGTAGGCATAGGATGCGATGTCCTACCGAGCTCCCTTCTCCTAACCCCACCTGCGTTCCCTGTGTGTGTGTGTGATGTTTTAGCAACCTATTCTTTATTTTAGAACGTGGATCCCGTCGAGTACGACGGACGTGAGGGGTGCTAATACCTTCCCCTTGCGTAACCGACTCCCTTACCCTTTCTCTTTGGTCGCGAGACCATTTCCTTTCCAGGTTTCTCTGAGCGTTTCCTTTCCCTATTTTGGGATAAATAACGCACAGTGGCGGCTCTGTGTTGTGTTTTTATTTGAGTCTCGCCGGTTATTTTTTCGCGGATGCGACAGGGAGCACCAGAATGATAAACACAATGTAATTCGGGCTTATACCACCACTGAGGGTTAGCAGGTATAGCCGGTGGGTCTCTCGGAGTAATCAACTTCCTCTCTATCAAAGAGGGATATAGCTCTGCGTACGTCATTGGAATAGGGTCGAAAGTGACCTTTTTCCTTTTGTAATTTGTGCTGGTTTGATTACTGTTTCGAGGCTGGTAGGCTTGCTGTTGCGGTCGATGCTGTTGTTGCTGATATTGCTGAGGCGGTTGCTGATAGTTGTTATGATGTTGGTATTGTTGATTATCTCTAAAGACAAGTGCTATATGAGCCACTTGGTGCTGGTTACTGGCGGGACGCACAGTCTTCCTCCTCACAGAGGGTTTTCTTGGTTTCTCATGGGAGGTCACAACATGTGCCTCTCCATCTTTCTTCTTTGCAAACGCCCCATAACGGACCCCTTCTTCTAGACGCATCCCCATATTTACCATCTCGGTGAAGTCAGAAAGAGCGCTAGCAATCATCCGCTCATAATAAAAAGAACTTAAAGTCTTCAAAAAGATCTTAGTCATCTCTTTCTCTTCTAGCGGAGGCACGATCTGTGCTATGATAACACTAAAATTTACGTATTTTCGACTCCGATTTCACATGCATTCTAGTTATTTTATTGTCATTTTGTTGTGTTATTACTGTGTTTTCCTTTGTTTTTAGGATTTTACTTTAATCGGAGCCCCGATCGAAAAAAGGAGCGAAAAAGGGCTAAAAACCCTAAAATTCAGCATTTTGTTCTTGTGGCCTACCCCATGGCTGGCGCCATAGACCCTGCCATGACGTGTCAAACTCAACTTCCATCAACTCCCACGTTTTCCCACTACTTCCACTAAGGCACCCCATATTGTGCTTGTGGCGGGCGCCATGGCCTTGTGGCGGGCGCCACAAGAGGAAAAACGGTTCCCTCCTATTTTCAAGTTGAAGGGCATCCAAGTCATTTCCATCTTTTTACTTACTTATAAATAGAAACGCGAATTCACTTTTACAACCATCCAAACTTAGAACAGAGGCAAACTCAGAAGCCAATTTGTTTCACTTTGGCATATATTCAGTATTTTATAGTGGTAATCGCTTCGCATTGGAGTGTTACTACAATTGTGTAATCAAGTCTGTGATAGAGTCTGTAATCGAGTTTGGAGCACTTTGGAAGGAAGTTAATACTGCCGCCATTTTCATTTTCGCATTGCAATTTACGCAACCCTCCGATTGGAGCAGATTTTTATTACTTGTCTTTATCTTATTTATTTTCCTCGCACTCACTTTAAATTATTTATTTCTCGCACTCGCTTTAAATTATTTATTTCCTCGCACTCGCTTTACTTTATTTATTTCCTCGCACTCGATTTAAATTATTTATTTCCTCGCACTCGCTTTACTTTCGTTTATTTCCCGCACTCGCTTTACTTTCGTTTATTTACTCGCACTCGCTTTAAATTATTTATTTCCCGCACTCGCTTTACTTTTATTTATTTTCTCGCACTCGCTTTACTTTTATTTATTTTAATGCACTTTTACTTTACCATGTCTAACTAAATTTATAAGGTTAGAATGTAAGGATCATAATTGAACCGATAATCCGTACAATTGTTTGTGGAAACACTTAAGGGCTATTTTAACTTTCAACTTAAGTTTTCCCGCACTTCAATTCCGTTGGGTAAGATCGAAAGCCGTCCAACGTCTTTTTAAACTTAATTGTTTTTAACTATTTCAAAAACAGCGAAAGCGCTTTGTCTAGTTTATTATGAGTTTTTAACATTAAGAAGAAAAGAGATTTTAAAACTATTTTCGGACGCGTTTATAAGTTTAGAGTCTGGTTCTTGAGAACCTCTTTTGGTTAAGAAATCCAGGTTATAATACTTTTCAACTTAGTCAAGATACTATATTTCTTAAAAATAGGTTTACTACTCTAACGCAATGCGCGCCTTTTTATAAGTGACAATAAGAGGGTTTGATTAGGGAGTACAACTCGGTTCTGAATAAGCGAAAGCGACAGTTCCTGTTAAATTAGTTCTTTTCAAAGTAGGAAACACTGCCCATAAGTAGCTCTACTAGCAAGTACTTGGATTATCAATTAATTACGTGAATTACATTTGACCCTGTCTTTATCGATTAAACTTTACTCAATACTTTACTTTTCATTGCACACTCTAAAAACACCTATTTCAATTACCTCTGATAAACACCATAACAATAGATAACGATAGCTTGACACTTGGTCTCTGTGGATTCGACAATCTTTTATATAACTCTGACGCGTTCGTATACTTACGAAAAACACCGCATCAAGTTTTTGGCGCCGTTGCCGGGGACCAATTTCGTCAAATTTCATTTTCCTATTGTTATACCGTTTAAACTTAGGTTATTTCCCGCCGGCCAATGCGAAGAACTCGCAGCACCGGAAGTTTAAGCTTAGTATACCCTCTGGCGGAACCTGAACGTTACGCTCGCGCATGTTTATTCTTTCATAGAATTAAGAGAGCTATGGCCTAAGATCAAAACCAAAGACCTCTTACAAACGAAGAACCTAGTTCTAGTATAGTAAACCCAACCATCCCAGCTAATAATTTTGAACTTAAACCATCCCTGTTGCAACTAGTGCAACAGAGACAATTCGCGGGTCTCGCTACCGAGAACCCAAACCAACATTTAAAAATATTTCTTCAATTAGCAGATACTTTTAAAACCAATGGAGCTTCTCCTGAGGCAATACGTTTAAGATTATTTCCTTTTTCCCTCAGAGATAAAGCCCTATCATGGTTAGATTCCCTTCCACCCAATTCCATTACGACTTGGGATAACCTTAGAAGAGTTTTTCTTGCTAGATATTTTCCCCCGAGAAAGACCGCCGTTCTTCGAAACCATATAACTAGGTTTACCCAAAACCAAGGAGAATCGTTGTTCGAAGCTTGGGAGAGATATAAAGAGTTGTTACGAGCATGCCCACATCAGGGTTTAGAAAATTGGTTAATCATTCAAACCTTCTATAATGGACTTCATTACAACACAAAGATGACCATCGACGCTGCCGCAGGCGGTGCTCTGATGAACAAACCTTATCCTGAAGCTAGTGCCCTCATTGAAGATATGGCTCAAAACCATCAATCATGGGGAGTCGAACGAGCGACAGTTGAGAAGAAGGAAGGTCAAGGAGGAGTGCATGAACTAAACTCTATAGACATGATGCAAGCTAAAATGGACGCATTAGCCCTCAAGGTCGAGCATATGTATATAAACCTGAATACTGTAGCCGCAGTTTCGTCGGATTGTGAGATATGTGGAACCAAAGGACACCAATCTGCAGAATGCAGTCTATTAAACGAAACCCACTATGAGCAAGTAAACTACACTCAAGGGAACCCATATTCGAATACCTATAACCCTGGATGGAGGAATCACCCGAACTTCTCCTATAAAAACAATAACCCTATTCAAAATAATGCACCTCCGAGACCTAGTTATCAAGCCCCAAGATCAAATCAACCTATGCAACCTGTACCACCAAAGTCGAGCCTTGAGAAAATTATGGAAAATTTTATCACCGCTCAAACCCAACAAAATAAGGAGTTCATGAACCAAAACATTCATGTTAACGAATTGATTACTCAGTTAGGAACCAAGGTTGACCAAATAGTTACTCATACTAAGATGCTTGAAACCCAGATCTCTCAGGTAGCTTTAAACCAAGCCCCTCATACTACACCTGGAGGACAATTCCCTGGACAACCTCAACAGAATCCGAGAGGACAAGCCAATGCCATTACCCTACGAAATGGGAACGCTTATGATGAGCCACCAAACCCTAGATTGAGTGAACCCAAAACTTCTAAGGAATGTACCAAACCCCCGGACAAAGTAAAGGAACCAGAGGAATCTGAAAACCAGGAAGGTCGAGAAAAAGGAGAAGAACCTAAAGATAAAACTTACGTACCACCCCCGCCATATAAACCACCTATACCATATCCGCAAAGACTCAAACAAACCCAGATCAATAAAAAGTATCAAAAATTTATTAAAGTTATAGAAAAACTTCATGTAGAAATCCCTTTCATATAAGCCATCACCCAAATACCTTCTTATGCAAAGTTTCTCAAAGACATCCTTACCAACAAACGTAGACTTGACGATCCGAAGCCTTTGGAATGTAATGCTATTTCCGAGGACAAATTAGCAAAGAAAGATAAAGATCCTGGAAATTTCTCCATTCCTTGCCTTTTGGGTAATCATGTATCGAAAAAGCTTTTCTAGACTTAGGAGCTAGTGTGAGCTTAATGCCTTTAGTGGTTTGTGAGAGGTTAAACTTAGGAGAATTACAACCCACTAAGATGTCACTTCAGTTAGCCGATAGATCTGTTAAAAATATCCGATAGGAATTTTAGAAGATGTTCCTGTTAGGATAGGTCAGTTATTTATCCCTACTGATTTTGTTGTCATGGACATCAAAGAGGACAATGATATACCAATCCTTCTAGGTAGACCATTCTTATCGACTGCTGGAGCCATAATAGATGTCAAGAAAGGAAAGTTGACATTTGAGGTAGGTGACGAGAAAATAGAATTTATACTTTCGAAATTTCTTATGGCACCTGTGATGGGAGACTCGTGTTATGCCTTAGATATCATTGATGAATGTGTTAGAGAATTAGAACGAAAAGAAATTATCAAAACAATTAAGTTACCATCAACCCCCATAAAGGAAGATGATGACTTTAAAGAACCTTACATCGATGATAACCTTTACGAATGTTTGTCCCTTACTCCAGATCCTATGCCATGCCCTAAGAAACCAACCTTAGAACTTAAGGAACTACCTAAGAACCTGAGATATGAGTTCCTCGATGAAAAGATGAACCGTCCAGTGATAGTTAGTGCTACCTTGAGCCAAGAGGAAACGAACCAACTTTTAGACGTTTTACGAAGACATTCCTCAGCCTTAGGATATAATATCTCTGACCAGAAAGGTATAAGCCCATCTGTATGCATGCATCAGATTTCGCTCGAAGAAGATTCAAAACCCTCTAGGGAACATCAGAGAAGAATAAACCCTATAATGAGTAATGTTGTAAAAAAGGAAGTTCTTAAGTTACTTGAGGCAGGTATAATCTATCAGATCTCGGATAGTAAGTGGGTGAGCCCTGTGCATGTAGTACCTAAAAAGGGAGGCATCACAGTCGTGCAAAACGATAAAGGCGAACATGTAGCAAAACTTTTAGAAGGAGGATGGCGGATGTGTATAGATTACAGAAAATTAAATAAAGCAACTAGGAAGGACCATTTCCCTTTACCATTTATAGACCAAATGTTGGAGCGTCTAGCCAGACACTCTTACTTCTGCTATCTAGATGGATACTCTGGATTCTTCCAAATACCTATTCACCCCGAAGATCAAGAAAAAACTACCTTTACATGCTCTTATGGAACTTTTGCCTACAGACGAATGTCGTTCGACCTCTGTAATGCTCCAGCTACTTTCCAACGCTACATGATGTCAATCTTTGCAGATTACCTAGATGGTATCATAGAAGTGTTTATGGATGATTTCTCGGTTTGCGGATTTGATTTCCGTAACTGTCTCGCTAACCTTGAGAAAATCTTGGAGAGATGCGTGGAGGTGAACCTCGTGCTAAACTGGGAAAAATGTCATTTCATGGTAACCGAAGGAATAGTTTTAGGACATGTAGTTTCCGAAAAAGGTATAGAGGTAGATAAAGCTAAAATAGAAGTTATAGAAAACCTAAAACCCCCAAAAACCATCAGAGATGTCCGAAGCTTTCTTGGACACGCTGGATTCTACCGGCGTTTTATTAAGGACTTCTCCAAAATAACTAAACCTTTAACCGGACTTTTAATGAAAGACGCTGAATTAATTTTCGATGAAAAATGTAATGACGCATTTAATCTTTTAAAACAAGCGTTAGTATCTGCACCTATTATGAAACCGCCTGATTGGTCGTAACCTTTCGAGATAATGTGTGATGCTAGTGATTATGCAGTTGGAGTCGTTCTAGGACAAAGGAAAGATAAAAAATTACATGCCATTTATTATGCCAGAAGAACCCTAGATGCTGCCCAACTTAACTACGCAACAACTGAAAAAGAATTACTCGTTGTAGTTTTCGCTATAGACAAATTTAGATCTTATCTAGTATGAGCAAAAATTATTGTTTACACCGATCATGCTGCCATTTGTTACCTATTAAGTAAAAAAGATGCCAAGCCCAGGTTACTCCGATGGATTCTATTACTACAAGAGTTTGATTTAGACATAAGAGATAAAAAAGGCACTGAAAATGTAGTGGCCGATCACCTTTCTAGGCTAGAACATCTAAAACCAGAACTAATACCCATAAATGATGATTTTGCCTATGATAGACTGATAGCTAGAGTAGAAACCATTGAAGATAAAATAACCTAGATCCTCATGAGCACCCCCAAAATTCCTTAGCAATAAGTAACGTACCCTGGTATGCAGATTTCATTAATTACCTAGCTGCTGATATAGTACCCCCTGATCTTGACTACCACCGCAAGAAGAAATTCTTCCACAATGTGAGAAACTTCTATTGGGACGAACCGCTCCTTTTCAAAAGGGGTAAAGATGGCATTTTTCGCCGTTGCGTTCTAGAAGAAGAGGTAAATAATATTATCGAGCATTGTCATTCTGCACCTTATGGTGGATATGCGAGCACCTCTAAGACATACGCCAAAATTCTTCAAGCTGGCCTATTCTGGCCTACCATGTGGCGTGATGTCTATGCTTTCATTGTCAAGTGTGATAGATGCCAACGCACTGGAAAAATTTCAAGACGTGATGAAATGCCTCTAAGAAACATTCAGGAAGTAGAACTCTTTGACGTATGGGGTATAGATTTCATGGGACCTTTTGCACCATCCTTAGGAAACATGTATATCTTAGTAGCTGTAGACTATGTGTCTAAGTGGATTGAAGCTATAGCCGCACCCACAAACGACACTAGGGTTGTAATCAAACTATTTAAAAACTATATTTTCCCTAGATTTGGAACACCACGTTTAGTCATAAGCGATGGAGGATCACACTTTATATCGAGAATATTTGACAAACTTTTAAGAAAATACGGAGTTAGGCATAGAGTAGCAACACCATACCACCCACAAACTAGTGGCCAAGTAGAAGTATCTAATAGGGAGATAAAACAAATCCTAGAGAAAACTGTTTCTATTTCTAGGAGAGACTGGTCTCAGAAGCTTCAAGAAGCATTATGGGCCTACAGAACCGCTTTCAAAACCCCTATAGGAACTACTCCTTACCAACTAGTTTATGGAAAATCTTGTCACTTACCGTTCGAGTTAGAGCATAAAGCCTATTGGGCCATTAAAACTTTGAATTTAGACTACCTAGCCGCTGGAGAAAAACGTACCCTAGACATTCATAAATTAGAAGAACTTAGGCAATCGGCCTACGAGAATGCAAAAATATATAAAGAGAGGACAAAAGCCTATCACGACAAAAGAATAGTAAAGAAAAACTTCAATATAGGCGATTCTGTTCTCCTTTTCAATACTAGGTTGCGACTCTTCCCTGGAAAGATATGTTCAAGATGGACTGGTCCTTTCGAAGTATCCAAGATTCTGAGATCCGGAGCCGTAGAAATCAAGAACGAAACCTATAGTCCATTAATTGTAAATGGACAAAGACTGAAGCTCTACGAAGGAGGAGACATTCCAGCATACTACTCGAGCCACACCCTCATTGATTCACCAATCCCTACTACTATAGGTGTATAAATTCTAATCGTCAAGCTAATGACGTTAAACAAGCGGTGCGTGGGAGGCAACCCATGGTTTTTCTTTCATTTTACTTTTTCGCATTTTATTTTATTTTATTTTAATTTTATTTTATCGTATTTTGCATCGAGACTAAAAATTTGAATGGTTTGTATTTTCAGGATCACTTTCTTAACTTTTACAGGATGCAGGATTTCGATGACATGCACGTGGCCTATAGAGATAATGCTCAGAGGGAGCGCTACATTGCTTTGTATCAGCGCCCTATGGCACCCACACGTTATCCTGATCAGCAGTGTATGGAGGCACTGGGTATCGAGCCGAGTATCCGATTCCTTAGCCACCAGCTCCACTGGGACGAATTTGCTGATGACTTGAGTAACACATATAGGAACCTGACTTTGGAGTTCCTGAGTTCATTCGACTATGACCCATATTCTGGACCAGATGGGTATGCTGCTTTCAGACTTTTCGGAGTTGAGTACTCCTTCAGCCAGAAAGAGTTCGGCGACCTGTTGGGTTTCCAGACCACTCCTGATGCTATCCCGGAGACACCTATGGGATATGTTCTGGGTAAGGAGGTGGAGAAGTTTTGGAGTGATATATCAAGTGGCGGAAGCCAAGATCCATCTATGCAGCTATCTTATGTCATACATAACCCAGCCTTCAGATATTTTCAGATGATATTAGCACATTCCTTCCAGGGAAGACCGGATGCAGAGACACTACTGAGTGAAGAGGAGATCTTCCTATTATTTTGTGCATCCCAGTCTCGTCCGGTAGCATGTGGGAACTTTTTATTATACAGTCTCAGCAGTATCTCCAGATCTACTGAAGGAGTCATCCATATTGGCGGAATCATCACGCAGATTGCTGTCGCCTTAGGTCTGTCTCGCAAGCTGTTACATCTTCGGACCTACTGTGGGTACACGACCATGGACATCGACTTCTGTTTGACCAGAGGATTGATGAGGAGAGCCTCTTTCCACCCATGTCAGTTCCGACTGCTAGTCGACAGTGAGGCTATTCAGTATTTCACACTGCCAGACCCTATGATGACAAGTGTGCATGATCCAGCGAATTGGAGTTATGCTCTAGAGGGCCAGGGAGAGACCGTTGAGGAACCGAGATCACCACCCGCTGCTGAATACACACCTACACCACCATCTCCTAGAATCACTGTTTTCTCTAATAATCATTCATTGCAGACACCCGACATACGCACCTAGATTGCTGAGTGCCGTAGAGAGATTGCAGAGCTTAGACAGGAAGTGGCGGACCTCACTTTACAGATGAGAGTGTTTGATCTCACCCATGCTATTGAAGCCGACTGTCTATATCAGGAGATCGCAGAGCTCAGGAAGGAGATAGTCGTGCTCCGTGGATCCACTCAGGCAGATGACACCCATACTACCTGATCTCGCCATTTCATTTTATTTTATTTCTCTTTTATATATTTCTCGTATTTGCATAACTTATTTTATATTATCGCATTTTGAATATTATATGAATACCTTGATATTTCTATTTTTACCTAATTATATTCCTTATGTTTTGATTTAAGTTGTTTATTTATTTATCAGTCTAATATTTAAATTTTCGTTTTATTTTTATTTTTATTTCTGTTTTTGTCTTTTATTTTTACTTTTGTAAAAATTATGCAAGTCAATAATACTAGGTACTCACGAGGCAAATGCTATTTAGACCCCTCAAAGCCAAAAGACAAGAGAAGCCCAAACCAAAGGACCAAAATCTGGCCCAACCAGATTTGGCCTTGTGGCGCCCGCCATAGGACCTATGGCGCCCGCCACAGCGTCTGTAAATGGTCGGGGCAGAATCCTTTTCTTCACCATTTTTGCAACTTACAACCTCCCAAACCCATTTTTTCAGCTTGGAAAAAATTCCTTGAACCCACAAAAAGGTCATACTTTCCTAACCATCATACCACACAAATCATTATTCCACTTTCCATTTTCGATTTCATCCGTCGGATTTTCTAAAAATCCAACCTTTTCACAAAACCACTTCATCTTCTTCACCACTTTTCAAGAGCATTCAAATGGAGTTCAACGGATTCATTCTTCGAGGAGGGAAACTGGGGGATCGACAAAGAAAAATTATTGAACGGTTGCAAAATCGGGAAATCCTCCCGACAAGGTATGTTGACGAAGACTGTCTCTACACTTTAGGTATCTATCATAGCATATTTCATTTATTAGATAATTTAGGTTTGCATAATTTCTTTTCCAATAAAGAACCTACCTATGAGCGGTTGACAATTGAATTTTTGAGTTCCTTAATTTATATTGTCAACCCTAACACTGCTAGCACAGTTGGTACTGTCAAATTTAGAATGTTTGCTGTTGAATACCAATTCAGTACCGACGAACTAGCCAGCTTGTTAGGAATCCCTCATGGGGACGGTGCTATTTGTGAGGCCCCTTTGGATTCCGAATGGTCTGTTGAGGTATTTTCCTTCTGGGAGCGTTTATCAAACACTTCCATAAACTCTTTTGAAGGAGTTCTTGCCTCAACTATCCATAACCCGGCCATCAGAGTTTTTAGATATCTGTTGGCATGTACTATTTTTGGCCGGGAGAATCCAAATAAGGTTAATGCTAGAGAGCTTCTATTTTTACAAGGAAGCCTCACAAATAGACGTATTAATTCGGTCACATTCATGCTTGCTCATATGATTTTAACTTTGAATAAAGCGGGACCGTTTCTTTTGGTGGATTGATTACGTCTATTGCTCGGGCACTTAACCTGAACAATGAGTTGGCTACCCTAGACCCCTTACCTCCTCGCACAATTAACCTAAAATTTCTGAGAGACATGAAATTGTGCCGTTCAAGGAGAGAAGGAGGTTATACACTTATGGTTCATGGTGTAGCCATCTCATCTATTGTCCTACCTTGCACTAGACGTACAGATATACGAGATGATAGGAATTGGACCTACGATTTAGACGCTCCACCTGTTTTGGGTCCTCTTCCTCCTAACATTCCTGATGAGGCGGGACCAGACACTGACGATGAATATGATCGGAGAGAGAGATCTCGCGTACCCCATGTGTCCCCCCATCATCCTTCACCACCACACACCGCACCATCTTCTTCTTCTGCAGGTACCACTCCTGGCTTCTATATTACAGAGGAGATGTGGCGTGACCATATGGCTAGAGAGCAAAGACGTGACGACCTCCTCTCTACCATCCAGCAACAAATGGCGGACAACATGAGCTTTATGCAAGAGTCACAGCGGAGGACAGACAGGTCCTACGACACTGTTCTACAGTCCCTGCAAGTGATTACAGATACACAAGCCCGTCATCAAAACTACCACCAGAGACACATGGCACTAATTGAAGCCACTCAAGGTTCCATTTTAGGTAACCTTCGAGAGGCGAGGACCGCTCAGGATGCCCTGCAGGCGAGGATGGATCAGAGAGACCGTCGTCGTACCCGATCCCGTCGTCCACCTCAGGATGGCGAGGGCACTAGTGGTCAGCAATAGGTTGCCAGGTAACTCTTCCCTTATCTTATTTCAAAACATTGGGGATAATGTTCGATTTAAGTGTGGGAGGAGCATTTATCGTTTTCCTTTTATTTCCAGTTTTTATTTGCTGTTTTTAGATAGTTTATTTCCTTTTCGTTGTTTATTTTGCTTTTTAGTATAATGCATGAGTCTGACGAGTCACCGAATATAGTAAATCTTTAGTACAATCCTATCTCCCCATACCTTTAGCCCCCACCAAAAAAATTTGCAAAAGAAAACAGTGTTATTCCGAAAGTTGTCAGGTTTTAAAGACATGTTTTGAGTAAGGATGCGGTGACTTGGGAGAACTTTGCGAAACATCAGTATTATTTTAGCACCATAGACTTCGTAAATATAGGAACCACTCCCGAAACCTCATATACCATGGCCTTAATCATCATTTCCGTATAAGTCCTCAGTAGTTTATCCTAGCAGTCAGCTCCGGCCTACGCATCCTCTATGTAGGGGACCGATGCAAATAAGTGAATGATCCAGAAAAACAAAAAAATAAAAGAAAGCAAAAAAAGGCAACTCCGGTATAGGTGACCCTCACAAAGTCATTTAAACCAAAGAATTGTAAAAAATTGCTACAAAAAGAAAAAGAAAAAGAAAACGAAAAGCAGTACCCACTGTTAGTTGGTTTAGAGGTATCTGGCACTGAACTCAGTAGGGCGGATTACGATCCGATCCCCCACAACTTCAGTTGGGTCCAATAAAAGGGTTTACACATATTTATGTGCCAGAAACCCCATTCTCAGATCATAATCACTAACAGGCCACTCTACTACGAAGCATGTACGGATAACGGGCTTAATGTGATTGCGCCTGAATGAAAAGGACACAAAAAGAGATGAAGAGGCAGGCCTAGGTATTGTGGGATAATATGGGTTGGTTAATATAGGAATGAAGTTTATGTCCGTATTTGCGGATTAGTGTCATCATGATACCCTTAGTTCACTCAGTTAGTACCTATCACTGCATCCCGACTTGAACTTAGAATTTTTACCTGAAGCACTCGTTTACACCAGTTTTTCTTTCACGAGCTTTATAATGTTTTGCTTGAGGACAAGCAAAGGTTTAAGTGTGGGAGAGTTTGATAACACTGAAATTTACGTATTTTCGACTCCGATTTCACATGCATTCTAGTTGTTTTATTGTCATTTTGTTGTGTTATTACTGTGTTTTCCTTTGTTTTTAGGATTTTACTTTAATCGGAGCCCCGATCGAGAAAAGGAGCGAAAAAGGGCTAAAAACCCTAAAATTCAGCATTTTGTTCTTGTGGCCTACCCCATGGCTGGCGCCATAGACCCTGTCATGACGTGTCAAACTCAACTTCCATCAACTCCCATGTTTTCCCACTACTTCCACTAAGGCGCCCCATATTGTGCTTGTGGCGGGCGCCACAAGAGGAAAAACGGTTCCCTCTTATTTTCAAGTTGAAGGGCATCCAAGTCATTTTCATCTTTTTACTTGCTTATAAATAGAAACGCGAATTCACTTTTACAATCATCCAAACTTAGAACAGAGGCAAACTCAGAAGCAAATTTGTTTCTTTTAGGCATATATTCAGTATTTTATAGTGGTAATCGCTTCGCATTGGAGTGTTACCACAATTGTGTAATCAAGTCTGTGATAGAGTCTATAATCGAGTTTGGAGCACTTTGGAAGGAAGTTAATCCTACCGCCATTTTCATTTCCGCATTGCAATTTACGCAACCCTCCGATTGGAGAAGGTTTTTATTACTTGTCTTTATCTTATTTATTTTCCTCGCACTCGCTTTAAATTATTTATTTCTCGCACTTGCTTTAAATTATTTATTTCCACGCACTCGCTTTACTTTATTTATTTCCTCGCACTCTCTTTAAATTATTTATTTCCTCGCACTCGCTTTACCTTCGTTTATTTACTCGCACTCGCTTTGAATTATTTATTTCCCGCACTCGCTTTACTTTTATTTATTTTCTCGCACTCGTTTTACTTTTATTTATTTTAATGCACTTTTACTTTACCATGTCTAACTAAATTTATAAGGTTAGAATGTAAGGATCATAATTGACCGATAATCCGTACAATTATTTGTGGAAACACTTAAGGGCTATTTTAACTTTCAACTTAAGTTTTCCCGCACTTCAATTCCGTTGGGTAAGATCGAAAGCCGTCCAACGTCTTTTTAAACTTAATTGTTTTTAACTATTTCAAAAACAGCGAAAGCGCTTTGTCTAGTTCATTAGGAGTTTTTAACATTAAGAAGAAAAGAGATTTTAAAACTATTTTTGGACGCGTTTATAAGTTTAGAGTCTGGTTCGTGAGAACCTCTTTTGGTTAAGAAATCCAGGTTATAATACTTTTCAACTTAGTCAAGATACTATATTTCTTAAAAATAGGTTTACTACTCTAACGCAATGCGCGCCTTTTTATAAGTGACAATAAGAGGGTTGATTAGGGAGTACAACTCGGTTCTGAATACGCGAAAGCGACAGTTCCTGTTAAATTAGTTCTTTTCAAAGTAGGAAACACTGCCCATAAGTAGCTCTACTAGCAAGTACTTGGATTATCAATTAATTACGTGAATTACATTCGACCCTGTCTTTATCGATTAAACATTACTCAATACTTTACTTTTCATTGCACACTCTAAAAACACCTATTTCAATTACCTTTGATAAACACCATAACAATAGATAATGATAGCTTGACACTTGGTCTCTGTGGATTCGACAATCTTTTATATTACTCTAACGCGTTCGTATACTTGCGAAAAACACCGCATCATGCTGCCACCTCTCGCCACCTCTGGGCGTACTCCTTAAATGTTTCTTTGTCCTTCTGGGACATGACCCTCAATTGATCCCTATCGGGAGCCCTATCCACATTATACTTGTACTGCTTGACGAAGGCTTCGCCGAGATCATTGAAGGATCGGATGTTCGCGCTGTCTAAACCCATGTACCAACGCAAAGCGGCACCGGACAGACTGTCCTGAAAGTAGTGGATGAGTAGTTGGTCATTATCGGTTTGAGTCGACATCTTCCTGGCATACTGTAAGACCCCAATTTTGACCCTAAGATCCCTCATGGCATCATAACATTGCATTTGCATTGCCTCAAGGATCTTTAACATCTTGGTTCCCTTTGCCTTTGGGTGGGACTCCTTGTGATTGGTTTGAGATCACCAAGCATGCTTGAATTATACATCATTGTTTCTCTTACTTTTGTTTACTAACCAAAAGCACAAAAATGTGTCACTAACATCTTTTGTTTGAAGCTTGAGTATCATCCAAGACACTTTGTGGGTTCTATTTAGATGATCAATCAACACAAGGGAATGGCTTGAGATACTTCCAACAGGTTCAAATGGGGTCTATTCGTTAGTCAAAACGTTAATCTTGAAGGAGCAAAAGTTTGTTCATGAGCTGTCATGCTCGCTAGGCGAGCAGAATAGGTCGCCTAGCGAGTCCCAAGAAAAGCCACCAGAATCACCTACGCTCAGAGGAATTTCTTGAACTGTCATGCTCGCTACGCGAAGCCCACGTATTTAAAAAAAAAGAACGAAAAACGAAAAAAAAAACAAAATAAAATAAAATAAATAAATAAATAAATAAAATATAACAGAAAATTTTTGGACTTGGGCCTCTCTCATTTGAGCCCACAGGTCCACAAAAATCAGGTTATAAATTCAGAGTTTCAGTGAAACAAAAGGTTATTCTATTCCTATTACCTTGGTAGGAAAAAGATAGTGAGAGAAGAGCTAACAGAGTTCAGAGAAACCTCCAGAGACTGAAGGGAACTCATCGACAAAGAACCAATTCCCTCTCATATAAACCCTAAGAGTGCTTTGCAAACCCAACTGGGCAATTCAATTTCATTCGACCTCTCCAGTCAGGTTTGCCTTATTCCCATTACTTTATGCTTTTAATTTGAATGCTCTGAATGTATGAGGTATTATGGGTGAATTTGATACCCTTTTGATGCATGTGTTTGACAAGAGGTTTAGGCCTCCTACCCTTGGTTGCTTTTTGTGAATTTTAATGGCATGATTCATGTGGTTACATTTTGATTTGGGGGCAACTCTTGATTACCCTATCCTGTTTGCTCTAACCTGTTTTATGTTTGTTATGGCATTGTATTCTCCTAATTCCGTCATATTACTCTAACCTGTTTGTTGAGTTTTTGTGAGGGCTCACATACTCTTGCAGGGATAGCTTGCTTGGTGTTCCACTTTATTTGTGGGGTACCACCTGGAGGTCTATTCCGATTACCTGTACTGACTTGCTTTCTTTGATGGTGTTTAGCTTGGAAGAGTCTTTGGGTTTCTTATTTGTCTAATTGTTGTTACTTCGGATCTTTATCCGTACGGTAGATCTCTCGATCCCTTTACTTTTCCCGCTTGTTACCGATTTCTTAGGTTTCGTATAGCCTCTCGTGGCATGTCATTTAAGGTAGCGCGATTCCTTCATCTAGGACTTCCTTTTTGCATGAGCATCCCTAAACACCCCAAACTCATTGATTTTTCTTCTCCTAAGAACACATTTACTCCTTCTACTACAGGCGAGTAAGTCTCCAAAGGTCGAGCATCCGGTAGATTGCGTAGTAACGTCGTTCACCCCAAAACCCAACCCTTAACCCGTAGTTGGTCGAACTACGTTTTGCTCTGATTCTCATTCTAGATGAAATACGTAGGCATAAGATGCGATGTCTTAGCGAGCACACTCCTCTTTAACCCCTAGGTAGCCGAGCTACGAAGACTCTGATTCTCAGATTTCGATGAGATACGTATGCAGTGGATGCGACATCCGTGCGAGTCATTTTCTTTTGACCCTTCTTTTAGTAAGTAGTACATTAGATAAACATACACGCTTTTCTCATCCCTTCAATCATGTTTGCACAAATAAATTTTCAAAAAAAAAAACAACAACCTTTGCAACAAATGTGAAAAGGGCTCCCTAGGAGTACCTAGGATGCTTTGGGTGCCTAATACCTTCCCATTGCATAACCAACCCCCTTACCCAGATCTCTAACATTTTTACTAGTTTTTGATTCGATAAAACTTTTAGGTTTTTGTTCGCTTTCTAACCATTCCTTTGGATAAATAGAAGTGCGGTGGCGACTCGACTTGTATGGTTTACCTTGGATTTAGTCAATATCTCTAATGGTAACGAATACCCCGCTACAGAAAAGTGGCGACTCTGCTGGGGAGGTAAATCCTAGTGGGTTTTGCCTACTTTTCATATTTGTTGTATTGTATTGTATATTTATTTTTTTATTTTTTTTGTGACATATTTTTGTGCAATTTGGGATTACTGTATTGTATGTAATGATTGAATTGTTTAAATATTAGTTCCTTGTATGCTTGGTGATCTTTGTGAGATGAGTTCTATACCCAGACTCGAGTGCATTTAGGATAGGAGAATGGCATAGTCTTGTCGACTTGTGTGGAGTTATTCCTTAGGAAGTTGACTTGCAAGCCCATTCACTTGGTGGAGGTCATGTTGGGATCAATAATGTCACACAAGTAGTTGTGGTTAGACATTACTCTTTCCAATATAGATCTTAGAAGCCAAGGACCTTAGTTTACCAAGCCCATCTTGGCCTATTTTTAGGATGTAGTGCGAAAGTCGTTCAAGTGTAAGATTTGATACGATTGTTACGCGATACTACACTCATAAGAGTCTATCTTGAGAATATTTTCGGAATACGAGTAGTCGTTTCTCCAATAATATCCGAAAGATGGGATGATGACTATGGGAACCTTATGTAGAACATGTTTGGCAGGTTTAAACCCTAGTACACTCCCTTTTGGGTGGTTCTTAACCTAACTCCATGCTCGTGACTTACAACAAACCCTTGATTCATGGTTGATCCGTTCATGAATCCTTAATATCAATGGAACTTGGGTGTTGATAAGGTGTAAACCATAATCCACCAAAATGGATGATTGATATTAAGGATAACATGATCCATCCCATGACCTTTGTTTGGTGTGCTTTGCTTGATCCTTGAGTGTGATTGTTGCATTCATGCACCCATTTGCATTCATATCATCAAAATAATAAGAAAATTTTCAAGGAACTTAAGAGGTCTATTTGCAAAATTTTCAGACATGGAAAGACAAAGAAGGAATACAAAGAAGTACAGTTTCAGACAACCAGACTTGAAAGAGTTAAGGAATTTGACATCTTATGTATTAGATCCCTTGGGTTTCAAGGCTCGTTTTGGGAAGCTTCTTCCTCTTCTGACTACTCAGGTGGATGAAGGATTGGTGAGTGTATTGGTGCAGTTTTATGATCCCTTGTACCGTTGCTTCACGTTTCCGGATTTCCAGCTTTTGCCTACACTTGAGGAGTATGCCTATCTTGTGGGTATACCTATTCTAGATCAGTTGCCGTTTAGTGGCTTGGAGAGTATTCCTACTTCTCAAGAGATAGCTGACATGTTACACATAGATGAATCTCTGGTTGATGCTCATATAACTACCAAAGGTGGAATTCAAGGTCTCCCTTCTGAGTTCCTCATTGCTCAAGCTACTATGTATGGGAAGGCCATGAGCGAGGACACCTTTGAGGCCATATTTGTACTTCTCATCTATGGGCTAGTGTTATTCCCCAACATCGACAAGTTTGTGGATGTGGACGCTACTAGGATTTTCTCTACTCTTAATCCCGTTCCGACTCTATTGGGCGATACCTATTTCTCTTTGCATATGAGGAATGCAAAGGGTGGTGGCGCCATTGTGTGTTGTTTGTGTTAGACTATGGCACGGATCTAGAAAAGGGGGTTGAATAGATTTCAATTAAAATTTGAGTCGGCGCTACCAATTAAAAATTGGTTTTGAAAATTTGTTTTAAGTGCGGAAGCGGCCGAGGAAAATATAGTCTAAAACAAACTGTTATTGAAAAACCGGATATGCGTCAGGCCTATGGATTAGTGATAATGTAGAATACGAATCACTACACTAGTCACACTATCAAGGATTTGTTTCACTAGCTAAGATTCCTAGTTCCAATGATTCAAAGAGCAAACCAAACTAGATACACAACTAAGATAATTTTGGTTTAGGCAAATTATCAAACACTTGGTGTGCAAAAACACTCCAAGTGATATTTATGTTGAGTAAGAGATTTCAATTAGTCTAGTACAATATTTTATTGTACTTTGAATTCAAAAACAACGTTTTAACTTCTTACTCAATTAATATCAGGATTTGATAAAAGTGCTTATACAAAAATCACTTAATTTTTAAGCTAAAAACAAATATGCTGAAAAATAGAGAAGACAAAGATTTGATGAGGCAGTTCCCCCGTCGTCCTCGCTTCGGGGTACGTCTGCCCTCAATTCTAAAACTAGAATTGAGATGATTTAATAGATATCACCTGTTGAATTTAACCGTTTATACAAGGATTGCAAAGCAAATATACAACAGAACTCTCGAGACGTTGAATGTTGCTTCCACTCCTTGTTCCTTGATTCAAGGTGAATCAAGTCCTTCGATTGTTGTTGATAGACCTCCGATTCCAGCCCCTTTGTTGAATAACCCTCAGTTTTTCAAACCCTCGGCCCGACTGATCTCAACTACAATATATCGAACCCGAAATCTTCCCTTCAATATCACTGAATCCGCTACTAGATTGACGAAGACTTCCTCTTCTCAATCACCTTTGCTCAGCTGAAAATTGATGAAGAATTCGTACAAAAAACCCCCAAACACAAACCAGTCTTGGAGGACAAAACCCTAACGGTTTTATTCAAGAAAAAACCTGTCACAAGCTTCAACCCGAACCGGATTCCCCAATCTCGGCTTCGAACCTTATCACCTTTAACCAATCACAAAGCACTTCAAAAATGGTTGTGTGTAGTTGATGTGTTGTGAGATGTTGAAGATGAAGATGATGAATCTTGGACACCTATTTCACTTTTTCTTGTTTCTTTGAACACTTGAATCAATTTGACAAATGTTAGTTGATACAAGTAACTAAACTTCTATATATAGTAACCAACTTACCAACCAAACTTAATAGCTTTTCAAACAGAGTGGGAAATACTCAAAAACTGAATTTGCACACGAGCGGTCGACCATAGCAGGTCTATGCGTCGATGCATGGCCTGCAATTTTGGACAGACTGAAGAATACATCAGTATGTGTCGACCATAGGTCGGCGTGCGCTGACCCGTGGGAAAGTGAAAGCTTCATGTGCCGACCCTGTGGTCGACTTAAGTCTCCATGCGCTGACCCGTGACCAACTGCACTATGTTATGCGCCGACCTGTGGTCGACTCAAGCCTTCATGCGCTGACCCGTGACCAACTGCACTATGTTATATGCTGACCCGTGGTTCATGCGCTGACCCTTGCGGTCGACTCAAACCCTGCAAATCTGCAAAAATTCATATTTTTGTGGTTTTCATGCATTTTGTCATGACCACATTTTATCCACATATGTTGTATGAAATATAGCAGTTTAGATGAGCATAGAAAAGGATATGATAGGTGATATGTTGCATTTGTTTTGTAGAGGTGGAATCGACAATGCTGATTCATCCATGGTGGTCATTTGTCATCATCGAAACCTATGATCGTATGTTGTATGACAGTTTGCCCTTACATACTCCCCCTCTTTGATGATGACAACCTGTGTGAAACCAAAGAGAAAATAACATGCAATATTTACACACATTATACACACTCCCACTTTCTTTTGTAATCTAAGGTTGTCTAACAAACTGTTGTGAATATCTTGGCTTGGCTTTGGTACATGGTCTTCTCCCCCTTTGACAACATCAAAAAGAGAAAGAGGACTGTTATTCAACATAACATGAAGTTCAACAGGAGATAGCGAATCATATAATAATACCACACCAAATATTATTACTGACTAAATTTAAAGAGTAGATAACATTAAACTGGATTTGCACAAACAAGCATAACAGAAAAATAAGATCAGTCAAACAAAAAAAAAATAGATGCATATGCAGTTTTATGCCAAGAGACAATAGGCACTAGGTAGATGCAACTCACAATGTAGTGGGTTGAATGCACACTTAATGAGAATTTGAAATGTAAATGCATGGGAAGTTTGAAGGTTTTCTGCAGAGAAAAACTGAGTTTTTGTGCGATGCGTCGACCATACATTATGCATGCGTCGATGCATACTATTTGAGTTTTGAAAAACGAAATTTTTTGAAGTGTGCGTCGACCATTGCCCTGTTATGGTCGACTCATACAGGCAAAATTTGCAGGTTTTCACTGTTATGCACCTATGCTCACATGTTTGATTCATAAATAGAATGCCACACAACATTAAACATCCAAACAGATATGGTATAAGAAACAAGTCATATATATACAATATTATCATGTAGTACACTTATTTAGCCATGAAGGTTGAGAGAGAGAAAAGGGTAAAGGAACAATATCACCTCGATGCCGGAATAGCTTGATGAACAATATACTTGTGCTTGCAACAACATCAACTTGTTAGAAGTACAAGGCTATAGTTTTAAATGAAATAAGATAAAGCAAGCAATTTATGACGTCCGTTCCGAAATGTCGAGAATACCAAGTTCTCGGCGAATATGAAAGAAAGGCTCAGTAGCTAGCGGCTTTGTGAAAATGTCCGCTAGTTGATTTTTAGTGTCAATATGTTGAAATACAACATCACCTTTCTCTACATGGTCACGAAGAAAATGGTGTCGAATTTCGATATGTTTGGTGCGAGAATGCAACACAGGATTTTTGGTAAGATTAATAGCACTTGTATTGTCACAGAAAACGGGAATACGTTCGAGTTTGAGATTAAAGTCCAATAATTGTTGCTTAACCCATAGGATTTGAGCACAACAACTACCGGCGGCAACGTATTCCGCTTCTGCGGTTGACAAAGCAACTGAAACTTGTTTCTTGCTATGCCAACTGACCAAGGAATTTGAAAATAAGTGACAAGTTCCACTAGTGCTTTTCCTATTCGATTTACAACTGGCAAAATCGGAATCGGAGAAACCTACCAATGAGAAATCATTACCTTTGGAATACCATAGTCCATACTTCGGAGTACCGGATAGGTATCGAAGTATTTGTTTGACAGCTTTTAGATGGGATTCCTTGGGACATGATTGGTATCTTGCGCACATACACACGCTAAACATAATGTCGGGACGAGAAGTCGTAAGATAGAGAAGTGATCCAATCATACCTCTATACCTTTTTACCTCTACGTCCTTACCGTTTTCATCTTTATTCAAGTTTGCACATGTTGGCATGGGGGTGTCAATGGCCTTGGCTTTTGCCATGTCAAATCTCTTGATAAGGTCCAAACAATACTTTGTTTGACTCACGAATGTTCCTTCATTGAGTTGTTTAATTTGCAACCTGAGAAAGTATGTGAGCTCCCCCATCATACTCATCTCGAATTCACCCTGCATAAGATCCGAAAACTCTCTCACGAGATTCATGTTAGTAGACCCAAATATAATATCGTCAACATAAATTTGTACTAATATCAAGTGCTTTCCTTGACGTTTAATAAAGAGTGTTGTGTCAACCTTTCCTCTTGAGTAACCTTGATCGAGTAAAATTTTACTTAGTTACTCATACCAAGCTCTAGGAGCTTGTTTGAGACCATATAAAGCCCTTTTTAGTTTATAAACATGATCAGGATACTCATGAGATTCAAAACCCGGAGGTTGTGCGACGTAGACCTCTTCATTTATGTAACCGTTAAGGAACGCACTCTTAACATCCATTTGGAATAGTTTAAAGTCTTTCGCACAAGCGAAGGCAAGGAGAAGGCGTATAGCCTCGAGTCGGGCAACCGGCGCATAAGTTTCCTCATAGTCGATGCCTTCCTCTTGGTTATACCCTTGCGCGACTAAACGCGCCTTGTTACGGGTTATTACCCCGTTTTTGTCCAACTTGTTCCTAAACACCCATCGGGTGCCGATTACTCGATGATCTCGCGGAGGAGGGACAAGGTCCCAAACCTCATTTCTAGTGAACTGATTTAGTTCCTCCTGCATTGACAAAAACCAGTGTTCATCGAGTAGGGCTTCTTTAGGGTTTTTAGGTTCCATTTGTGAAACGAAAGCGAAGTGATAACAGAAATTACTTAGCTTCGATCGAGTTGTAACACCCTTTGAGATATCTCCGAGAATGTTGTCAATTGGATGGTCTTTGGGAGACTTCCAAGCTTGAGGGAGATCATCGTTTGAAGGCAGATGAGCTACCTCAGTTTCCTCATGGTGTACATCTTTATCCTCCTCAACTTTGACTTGGTCGGGTTGATCAATCCCCGACTCGCCACCTTTGAGTATGTCTTCCGTAGATGTACCTGCACCATGAACAACACTACCCTTTCCGATGTTTCTCGGATAGGATTCATCAAAAGTGACATGTACAGACTCTTCCACAGCAAGTAATCATTTATTATATATTCTATATGCTTTACTCGATTGAGAGTATCCGAGGAAGATACCTTCGTCGGCCTTGGAATCGAATTTGCCCAAGTTTTCCTTTCCATTATTTAATATAAAACATTTGCAACCGAAAACATGTAAGTGAGAAACATTTGGCTTTCGCCCTTTTAAAAGCTCATACGGTGTTTTATTTAGAATGGGGCGAATGAGCACCCTATTCAAAACATAACACGCCGTACTAATGGCGTCGACCCAAAAATATTTCGGTAAACCACTTTCGTTAATCATTGTTCTTCCCAATTCTTCCAAAATTCGATTTTTACGCTCCACAACCCCATTTTGTTGAGGAGTACGTGGAGCTGAGAAGTTATGATCGATACTGATGCGGTCAATAACTTGATGCGGTGTTCGCAAGTATACGAACGCGTCAGAGTAATATAAAAGATTATCGTATCCACAGAGACCAAGTGTCAAGCTATCGTTATCTGTTGTTATGGTGTTTATAAAAGGCAATCAAAATAGGTGTTTTTGTAGTGTGTAATGAAAAGTAAAGTATTGAAAATAGAATATAATTAATAAAGACAGGGTCGAATGTAATTCACATAATTAATTGATAATCCAAGTACTTGCTAATAGAACTACTTATGGACAGTGTTTCCTACTTTGAAAAGAACTAATTTAACAGGAACTGTCGCTTTCGCGTATTCAGAACCGAGTTGTACTCCCTAATCAAACCCTCTTATTGTCACTTATAAAAAGGCGCGCATTGCATTAGAGTAGTAAACCTATTTTTAAGACATATAGTATCTTGACTAAGTTGAAAAGTATTGTAACCTGGATTTCTTAACCAAAAGAGGTTCTTACAAACCAGACTCTAAACTTATAAACGCGTCCGAAAATAGTTTTAAAATCTCTTTTCTTCTTGATGTTAAAAACTCCTAATGAACTAGACAAAGCGCTTTCGCTGTTTTTGAAATAGTTAAAAACAATTAAGTTTAAAAAGACGCTGGACGGCTTTCGATCTTACCCAACGGAATTGAAGTGCGGGAAAACTTAATTTGAAAGTTAAAATAGCCCTTAAGTGTTTCTACGAACAATTGTACGGATTATCGGTTCAATTACGATCCTTACATTCTAGCCTTATAAATTTAGCTAGACATGGTAAAGTAAAAGTGCATTAAAATGAATAAAAGTAGTGCGAGTGCGGAAAATAAATAAAAGTAGTGCGAGTGCGGAAAATAAATAAAAGTAGTGCGAGTGCGGAAAGTAAATAATTTAAAGCGAGTGCGAGGAAATAAATAAAAGTAAAGCGAGCGCGAGGAAATAAATAAAGTAAAAGCGAGTGCGAGAAATAAATAATATAAAGCGAGTGAGAGAAATAAATAAAGTAAAAGCGAGTGCGGGAAATAAATAAAGTAAAAGCGAGTGCGGGAAATAAATAAAGTAAAGGCGAGTAATAAAAACCTGCTCCAATCGGAGGGCTGAGTAAATTGCAATGCGGAAAAGAAAATGGCGGCAGGATTAACTTCCTCCCAAAGTGCTCCAAACTCGATTACAGACTCTATCACAGACTTGATGACACAATTGTGGTAACACTCCAATGCGAAGCGATTACCACTATAAAATACTGAATATATGCCTAAGTGAAACAAATTTGCTTCTGAGTTTGCCTCTGTTCTAAGTTTGGATGATTGTAAAACTGAATTCGCGTTTCTATTTATAAGAAAATAAAAAAGGTGGAATTGACTTGGATGCCCTTCAACTTGAAAATAGAGGAAACCGTTTCCTTCTTGTGGCGCCCACCACAAGCACAAAGTGGGGCGCCTTAGTGGACGAAGTGGGGAAACGTGGGAGTTGAGGAAGTTGGACTTGGACACGTCATGGCTTGGTCTGCGGCGCCTGCCATGGGGTAGCCCTTTTTCACTCCTTTTCTCGATCGGGGCTCTGATTAAAGTAAAAACCTGAAAACAAAGGAAAACACAATAATAACACAATAAAATGATAATAAAACAACTAGAATGCATGTGAAATCGGAGTCGAAAATACGTAAATTTTAGTGTGATCAAACTCTCCCACACTTAAACCTTTGCTTGTCCTCAAGCAAAACATTGAAAAGCTCATAAAAGGAAAATTGCGTAAACGAGTGCTTCAGGTAAAAATTCCAAGTTCAAGTCGGGATGCAGTGATAGGTACTAACTGAGTGAACTAAGGGTATCATGATGACACTAATCCGCAAATACGGACATAAGCTTCATTCCTATATTAACCAACCCATATTATCCCATAACACCTAGGCTTGCCTCTTCATCTCTTTTGTGTCCTTTTCTTTCAGGCGCAATCACATTAAGCCCGTTATCCGTACATGCTTCATAGTAGAGTGGCCTGTTAGTGATTATGATCAAAGCTTGGGATTTCTGGCACATAAATATGTGTAAACCCTTTTATTGGACCCAACTGTAGTTGTGGGGGATCGGATCGTAATCCGCCCTACCGAGTTCAGTGCCAGATACTTCTGAACCAACTAACAGTGAGTACTGCTTTTCTTTTTATTTTTATTTTTCTTTTTGTAGCAATTTTTTACAATTCTTTGGTTTAAATGACTTTGTGAGGGTCACCTATACCGGAGTTGCCTTTTTGCTTTCTTTTATTTTTTTGTTTTTCTGGATCATTCACTTATTTGCATCGGTCCCCTACGTAGAGGATGCGTAGGCCGGAGCTGACTGCTAGGATAAACTACTGAGGACTTATACGGAAATGATGATTAAGGCCATGGTATATGGGGTTTCGGGATTGGTTCCTATATTTACGAAGTCTATGGTGCTAAAACAGATACTGATGTTTCGCAAAGTTCTCCCAAGTCACCGCATCCTTACTCAAAGCATATCCTTAAAACCTGAAAACTTTCGAAATAACACTATTTTCTTTTGCAAAAAAATTTTTGGTGGGGCTAAAGGTATGGGGAGGTAGGATTGTACTAAGGATCTACTATATTTGGTGACTCGTCAGACTCATGCATTATACTAAAAAGAAAATTAAACAACTAAAAGGAGATAAATAATCTAAAATAGAAAATAAAAAAAAAACGATAAAGGAAAAGCGAGAAAAACAATAAAGGAAAGACGATAGAGTCTCCTCCCACACTTAAATCGAACATTGTCCCCAATGTTTCGAAATAAGATAAGGGAGAGTTACCTGGCAACCTATTGCTGACCACTAGTGCCCTCGCCATCCTGAGGTGGACGACGGGATCGAGTACAACGACGGTCTCTCTGATCCATCCTCGCCTGCAGGGCATCCTGAGCGGTCCTCACCTCTCGAAGGTTACCTATAATGGAACCTTGAGTGGCTTCAATTAGTACGATGTGTCTCTGGTTGTAATGTTATTGACGGGCTTGTGTGTCTGTGATCACTTGCAGAGACTGTAGAATAGTGTCATAGGACCTGTCTGTCCTCCGCTGTGATGCTTGCATGAAGTTCATATTACCCGTTATTTGTTATTGGAGGGTAGAGAGTAGGTCGTCACGCCTTTGCTCTCTAGCCAGGTGGTCACGCCACATCTCCTCTGTAATATAGAAGCCAGGAGTGGTACCTGCAGAAGAAGAAGAAGATGGTGCGGTGTGTGGTGGTGAAGGATGATGGGGGGACACATGTGGTACGGGAGATCTCTCTCTCCGATCATATTCATCATCAGCGTCTGGTCCCGCCTCATCAGGAATGTTAGGAGGAAGAGGACCCAAAACAGGTGGAGCATCTAAATCGTAGGTCCAATTCCTCTCATCACGTATATCTGAACGTCTAGTGCAAGGTAGAATAATAGATGGGATGGCTACACCATGAATCATAAGTGTATAACCTCCTTCTCTCCTTGAATGACACAATTTCATGTCTCTCAGAAATTTTAAGTTAATTGTGCGAGGAGGTAAGGGCTCTAGGGTAGCCATCTCATTGTTCAGGTTATGCGCCCGAGCAATAGACGTAATCAATCCACCAAAAGATATCAGTCCCGCCTTATTCAGAGTTAAAATCATATGGGCGAGCATAAACGGAACCGAATTAATTCGCCTATTTGTGAGACTTCCTTGCAAATATAGAAGCTCTCTAGCGTTAACCTTATTTGGATTCTCCCGGCAAAAAATAGTGCATGTCAACAGATATCTAAAAACTCTGATGGTCGGGTTATGGATAGTTGAGGCAAGTACTCCTTCAAAAGAGTTAATGGAAGTGTTTGATAAACGCTCCCAGAAGGAAAATACCTCAACAGACCATTCGGAATCCAAAGGGGCCTCACAAATAGCACCTTCCCCATGAGGGATCCCTAACAGACTGGCTAGTTCGTCGGTACTGAATTGGTATTCAACAGCAAACATTCTAAATTTGACCGTACCGATTGTGCTAGCAGTGTTAGGGCTGACAATATAAAATAAGTAACTTAAAAATTCGATTGTCAGCCGCTCATAGGTGGGATCTTTGTTGATAAAGAAATTATGCAAACCTAAGTTGTCTAATAAATGGAAAATGCTATGGTAGATACCTAAAGTATAGAGACAATTTTCGTCAACATACCTTGTCGGGAGAATTTCCCGATTTTGCAACCGTTCAATGATTTTTCTTTGTCTCTCCCCTGGTTTCCCTCCTCGAAGAATGAATCCGTTGAACTCCATTTGAATGCTCTTGAAATGTGGATGAAGAAGATGAAGTGGTTGGTGAAAAGGTTGGATTTTTACCAAATCCGGTGGATGAAATCAAAAACGGAAAGTGGAACAATGATATGTGTGGTATGATGGTTAGGAAAGTATGAGCTTTTTGGGGGTTCAAGGACTTTTTTCCAAGGTGAAAAAATGGGTTTTGGAGGTTGTAAGTTGCAAAAATGGTGAAGAAAAAGGGGTCTGCCCCGACCATTTACAGACGCTGTGGCGGGCGCCACAGGTCCTATGGCGGGCGCCACAAGGCAAAATCCGGCTGGGCCAGATTTTGGTCCTTTGGTTTGGGCTTCGCTTGTCTTTTGGCTTTGAGGGGTCTGGATAACATTTCTCTTGTGATTCTCTTAGTTTCTTTGACTTGCATAATTTTATAAAAGCAAAAATGAAAAATAAAAAGTGAAACTGAAACAAAAACAAAATCAAAAATTAAATATAAATAAATAAATAATTGAAAAATTAAAATGCAAAATAAAATAAATATAAAACATATATATAGATAAAAAATAGAAATACTAATGTATAGTAGTAGTTTTTATAATATTCAAATGCGATAATAATGAGTAATGCAAATACGATAAATAGATAAAAGAGAAATAAAATGAAATGGTGAGATCAGGTATTAGGGTTGTCGTCTGCCTGAGTGGATTCACGGAGCGCGGATATCTCCTGCCTGAGCTCTGCGATCTCCTGATATAGACAATCGGCTTCAGTAGCATGGGTGAGATCAGACACTCCTATCTGTAAAGTTAAGTCCGCCACTTCCTGTCTAAGCTCTGCAATCTCTCTACGGCACTCAGCAATCTGGGTGCGTATGTCGGGTGTCTGCAATGAATGATTATTAGAGAGAACAGTGATTCTAGGAGATGGTGGTGCAGGTGTGTATTCAGCAACTGGTGGCGATCTTGGTGCCTCAACGGTCTCTCCCTGGCCCTCTAGAGCATAACTCCAATTCGCTGGATCATGCACACTGGTCATCATAGGGTCTGGCAATGTGAAGTAATGGATGGCCTCGCTGTCGACTAGCAGTCGGAACTGACATGGATGGAAAGAGGCTCTCCTCATCAATCCTCTGGTCAAACAGAAATCGATGTCCATGGTCGTGTATCCATAGTAGGTCCGAAGATGCAACAGCTTGCGAGACAGACCTAAAACGACAGCAATCTGTGTGATGATTCCACCAACATGGATGACTCCTTCGGTGGATCTAGAGATACCGCTGAGATTATTCAATAAAAAGTTCCCACATGCTACTAGGCGAGACTGGGATGCGCAAAATAATAGGAAGATCTCCTCTTCACTCAGTAGTGTCTCTGCATCCTGTCTTCCCAAGAAGGAATGTGCTAATATCATCTGAAAATACCTGAAGGTTGGGTTATATATGACATAAGATAACTGTGTAGATGGATCCTGGCTTCCGCCACCTGATATATCACTCCGAAATTTGTCCACTTCCTTACCCAGGAAATATCCCAAAGGTGTCTCCGGGATAGCATCAGGAGTAGTCTGGAAACCCAACAGGTCGCCGAACTCTTTCTGGCTGAAGGAGTACTCAACTCCAAAAAGTCTGAAAGCGGCATTCCCATCTGGTCCAGAATATGGGTCGTAGTCGAATGAACTCAGGAACTCCAAAGTCAGGTTCCTATATGTGTTACTCAAGTCATCAGCAAATTCGTCCCAGTGGAGCTGGTGGCTAAGGAATCGGATACTAGGCTCGATACCCAGTGCCTCCATACAATGCTGATCAGGGTAATGTGTGGGGTGCCATAGGGCGCTGGTATAAAGCAATGTAGCGCTCCCTCTGAGCATTGTCTCTATAGGCAACATGCATGTCATCAAAACCCTGCATCTTGTAAAAGTTAGGAAAGTGATCCTGAAAATACAAACCATTCAAACTTTTAGTCTCTATGCAAAATATGATAAAATAAAATAAAAATAAAAATAAATGTAAATAAATGCGAAAAAAGTAAAATGAAAAGAAAAACCATGGGTTGCCTCCCACGCAGCGCTTGTTTAATGTCATTAACTTGACGATTAGAATTTATACACCTGTAGTAATAGGAATCGGTGGATCAATCAGGGTGTGGCTTGAGTAGTATGTTGGAATGTCTCCTCCTTCGTAGAGTTTCAGTCTTTGTCCATTTACAATGAATGGGATACAAGTTTGGTTCTTGATTTCTACGGCTCCGGATCTCAGAATCTTGGATACTTCGAAAGGACCGGTCCATCTTGAACGTAGCTTTCCAGGGAAGAGTCGTAACCTAGTGTTGAAAAGGAGAACAAAATCGCCTACATTGAAGTTTTTCTTTACTATTCTTTTGTCGTGATAGGCTTTTGTCCTCTCTTTATATATTTTTGCATTCTCGTAGGCAGATTGCCTAAGCTCTTCTAATTTATGAATGTCTAGGGTACGCTTTTCTCCAGCGGCTAGGTAGTCTAAATTCAAAGTTTTAATGGCCCAATAGGCTTTATGCTCTAACTTGAATGGTAAGTGACATGATTTTCCATAAACTAGTTGGTAAGGAGTAGTTCCTATAGGGGTTTTGAAAGCGGTTCTATAGGCCCATAGTGCTTCTTGAAGCTTCTGAGACCAGTCTCTCCTAGAAATAGAAACAGTTTTCTCTAGGATCTGTTTTATCTCCCTATTAGATACTTCTACTTGGCCACTAGTTTGTGGATGGTATGGTGTTGCTACTCTATGCCTAACTCCATATTTTCTTAAAAGTTTGTCAAATATTCTCGATATAAAGTGTGATCCTCCATCGCTTATGACTAAACGTGGTGTTCCAAATCTAGGGAATATATAGTTTTTAAATAATTTGATTACTACCCTAGTGTCGTTTGTGGGTGCAGCTATAGCTTCAATCCACTTAGACACATAGTCTACAACTACTAAGATATACCTGTTTCCTAAGGATGGTGGAAAAGGTCCCATGAAATCTATACCCCATACGTCGAAGAGTTCTACTTCCTGAATGTTTCTTAAGGGCATTTCATCACGTCTTGAAATGTTTCCAGTGCGTTGGCATCTATCACATTTGACAATGTAAGCATAGACATCACGCCACATGGTAGGCCAGAATAGGCCAGCTTGAAGAATCTTGGCGTATGTCTTAGAGGTGCTCGCGTGTCCACCATAAGGTGCAGAATGACAATGCTCGATAATACTATTTATCTCTTCTTCTGGAATGCAACGGCGAAAGATGCCATCTTTACCCCTTTTGAAAAGGAGCGGTTCATCCCAATAGAAGTTTCTCACATCGTGGAAGAATTTCTTCTTGCGGTGGTAGTCAAGATCAGGGGGTACTATATCAGCAGCTAGGTAATTAACGAAATCTGCATACCAGGGTACGTTACTTATTGCTAAGGAATTTTGGGAATGCTCATAAGGATCTAGGTTATTGTCTTCAATGGTTTCTACTTTAGCTATCAGTCTATCATAGGCGAAATCATCATTTATGGGTACTAGTTCAAGTTTTAGATGTTCTAGCCTAGAAAGGTGATCGGCTACTACATTTTCAGTGCCTTTTTTTATCTCTTATATCTAAATCAAACTCTTGTAGTAATAGAATCCATCGGAGTAACCTGGGCTTGGCATCTTTTTTACTTAATAGGTAATGAATGGCAGCATGATCGGTGTAAAAAATAATTTTTGCTCCTACTAGATAAGATCTAAATTTGTTTATAGCGAAAACTACAGCGAGTAATTCTTTTTCGGTTGTTGCGTAGTTAAGCTGGGCAGCATCTAGGATTCTACTGGCATAATAAATGGCATGTAATTTTTTTATCTTTCCTTTGTCCTAGAACGGCTCCAACTGCATAATCACTAGCATCGCACATTATTTCAAAAGGTTCCGACCAATCGGGCAGTTTCATAATGGGCGCTAAGATTAATGCTTGCTTTAAAAGATTAAATGCGTCATTACATTTTTCGTCGAAAATGAATTCAGCATCTTTCATTAAAAGTTCGGTTAACGGTTTAGTTATTTTGGAGAAGTCCTTGATAAAACGCCGGTAGAATCCAGCGTGTCCAAGAAAGCTTCGGACTTCTCGGATGGTTTTTGGTGGTTTTAGGTTTTCTATAACTTCTATTTTAGCTTTATCTACCTCTATACGTTTTTCGGAAACTATATGCCCTAGAACTATTCCTTCGGTTACCATGAAATGACATTTTTCCCAATTTAGCACGAGGTTCACCTCCACGCATCTCTCCAGGATTTTCTCAAGGTTAGCAAGGCAATTGTGGAAATCGAATCCGCAAACCGAGAAATCATCCATAAACACTTCAATGATACCATCTAGGTAATCTGCGAATATTGACATCATGCAGCGTTGTAAAGTAGCTGGGGCATTACAGAGGCCGAAAGGCATTCGTCTGTAGGAAAAAGTTCCATAGAGGCATGTAAAGGTAGTTTTTTCTTGATCTTCTGGGTGAATAGGTATTTCGAAGAATCCAGAGTATCCATCTAGATAACAGAAGTAAGAGTGTCTGGCTAGACGCTCCAACATCTGGTCTATAAACGGTAAAGGGAAATGGTTCTTCCTAGTTGTTTTATTTAATTTTCTATAATCTATACACATCCGCCATCCTCCTTCTAAACGTTTTGCTACATGTTCGCATTTATCGTTTTGCACGACTGTGATGCCTCCCTTTTTAGGTACTACATGCACTGGGCTCACCCAATTACTATCAGAGATCTGGTAGATTATACATGCCTCAAGTAACTTAAGAACTTCCTTCTTAACAACATCACTCATTATAGGGTTTATTCTTCTCTGATGTTCCCTAGAGGGTTTTGAATCTTCTTCGAGCGAAATCCGATGCATGCATACGGATGGGCTTATACCTTTCAGGTCAGAGATATTATATCCTAAGGCTGGGGGATATCTTCGTAAAACGTCTAAAAGTTGGTTCGTCTCCTCTGGGCTCAAGGTAGCACTAACTATAACTGGACGGTTCATCTTTTCATCGAGGAACTCATATCTCAGGTTCTTAGGCAGTTCCTTGAGTTCTAAGGTTGATTTCTTAGGGCATGGCATAGGATCTGGGGTAAGGGATAAACATTCGTAAAGGTTATCATCGATGTAAGGTTCTTTGAAGTCATCATCTTCCTTTATGGGGGTTGATGGTAACTTAATAATTTCTTTTTGTTCTAATTCTCTAACACATTCATCAATGATATCTAAGGCATAACACGAGTCTCCCATCACAGGTGCCATAAGAAATTTCGAAAGTATAAATTCTATTTTCTCGTCACCTACCTCAAATGCCAACTTTCCTTTCTTGACATCTATTATGGCTCTTGCAGTCGATAAGAACGGTCTACCTAGAAGAATTGGTATATCATTGTCCTCTTTGATGTCCATGACGACAAAATCAGTAGGGATAAATAGTTGACCTATCCTAATAGGGACATCTTCTAAAATGACTATCGGATATTTAACAGATCTATCGGCTAACTGAAGTGACATCTTAGTGGGTTGTAATTCTCCTAAGTTTAATCTCTCACAAACTGCTAGAGGCATTAAGCTCACACTAGCTCCTAAGTCTAGAAAAGCTTTTTCGATGACATGATTACCCAAAAGGCAAGGAATGGAGAAATTTCCAGGATCTTTATCTTTCTTTGCTAATTTGTCCTCGGAAATAGCATTACATTCCAAAGGCTTCGGATCGTCAAGTCTACGTTTGTTGGTAAGGATGTCTTTCAGAAACTTTGCATAAGAAGGTATTTGGGTGATGGCTTCTGTGAAAGGGATTTCTACATGAAGTTTTTCTATAACTTTAATAAATTTTTTACTGTTTATTGATCTGGGTTTGTTTGAGTCTTTGCGGATATGGTATAGGTGGTTTATATGGCGGGGGCGGTACGTAAATTTTATCTTTAGGTTCTTCTCCTTTCTCTCGACCATCCTGGTTTTCATATTCCTCTGGTTCCTTTACTTCGTTCGGGGGTTTGGTACATTCCTTAGAAGTTTCGGGTTCACTTAATCTTGGGTTTGGTGGCTCATCATAAGTGTTCCCACTTCGTAGGGTAATGGCATTGGATTGTCCTCTCGGATTTTGTTGAGGTTGTCCAGGGAATTGTCCTCCAGGTGTAGTCTGAGGGGCTTGGTTTAAAGCTACCTGAGAGATCTGGGTTTCAAGCATCTTGGTATGAGTAACTATTTGGTAAACCTTGGTTCCTAACTGAGTAATCAATTCGTTAACATGAATGTTTTGATTCATGAACTCCTTGTTTTGTTGGGTTTGAGCGGTGATAAAATTTTCCATAATTTTCTCAAGGCTCGGCCTCGGTGGTACAGGTTGCATAGGTTGATTTGATTTAGGGGCTTGATAACTAGGTCTCGGAGGTGCATTATTTTGAATAGGGTTATTATTTTTATAGGAGAAGTTAGGGTGATTCCTCCATCCAGGATTATAGGTATTCGAATATGGGTTCCCTTGGGTGTAGTTCACTTGCTCGGAGTGGGTTTCGTTTAATAGACTGCATTCTGCAGATTGGTGTCCTTGGGTTCCACATATCTCACAATCCGACGAAACTGCGGCTAAAGTATTCGGGTTTATGCACATATGCTCGACCTTAAGGGTTAATGCGTCCATTTTAGCCTGCATCATGTCTATAGAGCTTAGTTCATGCACTCCTCCTTGGGCTTCCTTCTTCTCCACTGTCGCTCGTTCGACTCCCCATGATTGATGGTTTTGAGCCATATCCTCGATGAGGGCACTAGCTTCAGGGTAAGGTTTGTTCATCAGAGCACCGCCTGCGGCAGCGTCGATGGTCATCTTTGTGTTATAATGAAGTCCATTATAGAAGGTTTGAATGATTAACCAATTTTCTAAACCATGATGTGGGCATGCTCGTAACAACTCTTTATATCTCTCCCAAGCTTAGAACAACAATTCTCCATGGTTTTGGGTAAATCTAGTTATATGGTTTCGAAGAACGGCGGTCTTACTCGGGGGAAAATATCTAGCAAGAAAAACTCTTCTAAGGTTATCCCAAGTCGTAATGGAATTGGGTGGAAGGGAATCTAACCATGATAGAGCTTTATCTTTGAGGGAAAAAGGAAATAATCTTAAACGTATTGCCTCAGGAGAAGCTCCATTGGTTTTAAAAGTATTTGCTAATTGAAGAAATATTTTTAAATGTTGGTTTGGGTTCTCGGTAGCGAGACCCGCGAATTGTCTCTGTTGCACTAGTTGTAACAGGGATGGTTTAAGTTCAAAATTATTGGCTGGGATTATTGGGTTTACTATACTAGAGCTAGGTTCTTCGTTAGATGGTTGAGCGAAATCTTTAAGAGGTCTTTGGTTTTGATCTTCGGCCATAGCTCTCTTAATTCTATGAAAGAATAAACGTGCGCGAGCGTAACGTTCAGGTTCCGCCAGAGGGTATGCTAAGCTTAAACTTCCGGTGCTGCGAGTTCTTCCCATCGACCGGCGGGAAATAACCTAAGTCTAAACGATATAACAATAGGAAAATGAAATTTGACGAAATTGGTCCCCGACAACGGCGCCAAAAACTTGATGCGGTCAATAACTTGATGCGGTGTTCGCAAGTATACGAACGCGTCAGAGTAATATAAAAGATTATCGTATCCACAGAGACCAAGTGTCAAGCTATCGTTATCTGTTGTTATGGTGTTTATCAAAGGCAATCAAAATAGGTGTTTTTGTAGTGTGCAATGAAAAGTAAAGTATTGAAAATAGAATATAATTAATAAAGACAGGGTCGAATGTAATTCACATAATTAATTGATAATCCAAGTACTTGCTAATAGAACTACTTATGGGCAGTGTTTCCTACTTTGAAAAGAACTAATGTAACAGAAACTGTCGCTTTCGCGTATTCAGAATCGAGTTGTACTCCTTAATCAAACCCTCTTATTGTCACTTATAAAAAGGCGCGCATTGCGTTAGAGTAGTAAACCTATTTTTAAGAAATATAGTATCTTGACTAAGTTGAAAAGTATTGTAACCTGGATTTCTTAACCAAAAGAGGTTCTTACGAACCAGACTCTAAACTTATAAACGCGTCCGAAAATAGTTTTAAAATCTCTTTTCTTCTTGATGTTAAAAACTCCTAATGAACTAGACAAAGCGCTTTCGCTGTTTTTGAAATAGTTAAAAACAATTAAGTTTAAAAAGACGTTGGACGAATTTCGATCTTACCCAACGGAATTGAAGTGCGGGAAAACTTAATTTGAAAGTTAAAATAGCCCTTAAGTGTTTCTACGAACAATTGTACGGATTATCGGTTCAATTACGATCCTTACATTCTAGCCTTATAAATTTAGCTAGACATGGTAAAGTAAAAGTGCATTAAAATGAATAAAAGTAGTGCGAGTGCGGAAAATAAATAAAAGTAGTGCGAGTGCGGAAAGTAAATAATTTAAAGCGAGTGCGAGGAAATAAATAAAAGTAAAGCGAGTGCGAGGAAATAAATAAAGTAAAAGCGAGTGCGAGAAATAAATAATTTAAAGCGAGTGCGAGAAATAAATAAAGTAAAAGCGAGTGCGGGAAATAAATAAAGTAAAAGCGAGTGCGGGAAATAAATAAAGTAAAGGCGAGTAATAAAAACCTGCTCCAATCGGAGGGCTGAGTAAATTGCAATGCGGAAAAGAAAATGGCGGCAGGATTAACTTCCTCCCAAAGTGCTCCAAACTCGATTACAGACTCTATCACAGACTTGATGACACAATTGTGGTAACACTCCAATGCGAAGCGATTACCACTATAAAATACTGAATATATGCCTAATGAAACAAATTTGCTTCTGAGTTTGCCTCTGTTCTAAGTTTGGATGATTGTAAAACTGAATTCGCGTTTCTACTTATAAGCAAATAAAAAAGGTGGAATTGACTTGGATGCCCTTCAACTTGAAAATAGAGGAAACTGTTTCCTTCTTGTGGCGCCCGCCACAAGGCTAAGGCGCCCACCACAAGCACAAAGTGGGGCGCCTTAGTGGACGAAGTGGGGAAACGTAGGAGTTGAGGAAGTTGGACTTGGACACGTCATGGCTTGGTCTGTGGCGCCCGCCATGGGGTAGGCCATAAGCACAAAATGTTGAATTTTAGGGTTTTTAGCCCTTTTTCACTCCTTTTCTCGATCGGGGCTCCGATTAAAATAAAAACCTGAAAACAAAGGAAAACACAGTAATAACACAATAAAATGATAATAAAACAACTAGAATGCATGTGAAATCGGAGTCGAAAATACGTAAATTTTAGTGTGATCAGATACCATGGTTACCGCAATATTCTTCAAATAAATGGTTTTCGAACTCACCCCTATGGTCGCTTCTAATTGAAACAATGTTTGTATTTAATTTATTTTGGGAAAGCTTAGCAAACCTTACAAAGGCGGCGAACGTATCGCTCTTGCTTACTAAAAAGATAGTCCAACAGAATCTAGAAAAATCGTCCACTATTACGAAACCGTAATAATTTCCTCCTAGACTTTTAATCCTAGACGGCCCAAATAAGTCCATATGAAGAAGTTCGAGAGGTCTCGTTGTTGAAACGATATTTTTGGATTTAAATGAGATCCTCGTTTGCTTCCCTTTTTGACAAGCATCACAAAGGTGATCCTTGGTGAACTTTATTTTGGGGAGACCTAGGACTAGATCTTTTGAGACTACTTTGTTTAGTAAGTCAAAGTTAACATGTGTTAAACGCCTATGCCATAACCATGAATCTTCACTCATTGTTACAAGGCATTTGTCACTTGTTAACGATACTTTGTTCAAGTCTAACATATAGACATTATTCACTCGCAGGCCATTAAACGTACTCTTCTTATCATCATTATGTACAATTTTGCAACAATCTTTTGAAAACGATACATTGTATCCTTTATCACATAATTGACTGATGCTAAGTAGATTGTGTTTAAGACCTTCGACAAGCAATACATCAGAAATAGTAGTGGAAGAAGGGTTACCTACACTACCTTTACCTAGTATTGCTCCAGGGTTGTTGTCACCATAGGTTACATATCCTTTCTTCTTAGCCACGAAGTCAATGAAGAGTGATATGTCTCCTGACATGTGCCTTGAGCATCCACTGTCGAGAACCCATCTTCTTTCGGTGGTCTCGAGGCATTGTACCTATGGAAATGCAATTAACACGAGAAGGTACCCAATGGCTTATTGGGTCCTGAATGGTGAGTAACGAAATGGTTGCATTTAGGCAACCATTGATAAATGCCTTTAGTAACTAAGAATCTCCTAAACCTGCATTTAGCAATGGGGTGGCATTTCTTGCAACAATAAAGACAAGAGAAATTATCATTTTGATTACCTTTGCTATCTTCATCCTTTATAACATATTTATATTTTTGATATGGATTAACCATACTTTTTCGAAAGTTTGATTTATCGATAGCAAAGGTAATCTTGGGCTCAAGAGCCTTGTCAAGTTTGGCCGTTAGGTTTCTTACTTCACCTTGCAAAGTATACCAAGTATCACATCCAAAGTTAATCATCCCACTTCTAAGGTCCTCACAACTTACTTTTGTGATTTCTACTATAGAAGCTTTGAGTGCCTCAAGTTTCCTTTCGGATTCTCGAATTTTTTGTTCCAAATGGGTAAAAATTTGGTTATTTGAGGCAAGCCTCTTAAAGGCCTCTTTAGCTTCACAGTGTAAAGTATCAAAAGCAGCTTGTAATTCATGATAAGACATACTAGAGGATTTTTCATATTTAGCATGTCGTACCTGTTTCTTTTTGTTCTTTTGATGAGCAGATAGGCATAGGTTTGCGACTTCACCTTCATCACTAGAACTTTCATCATCGGAGGAGTCGCTATCGCTTTCCCAAGCTATGTATGCTCTCCTTGGCTTTGATGATCTCTTGTGTGATTTGGATGATTCCTTTTCCTTTGTCTTTTTTTTCATCGGACAGTCCGGTTTGTAATGACAGGGCTTCCCACAAGTGTAGCACGACCCTCTAGTCATTCTACCTTTTGAGTCATCATTTTTAGAGTACCTTGATTGTTTCCAGAAGTTTACCAAGTTCTTCTCGGAATGTTGGATGTCGTTCTTTCTCACGTAACGAGTGTAACGTTTAACGAACAACCCCATATCTTCGCTCTTGTCCTCTTCTTCTTCGTCGCTCGAGGAATAATCACTTTGCCTCTTTTGCTTGAGACTTCGAGGAGGAAGTCTTAAGAGCTATGGATTTCTTTTCACTCACCTTTGCTTTGTCCTTCTTTTCTTTCTTTTCGTGTTGTTCTAGGCTCAAGAGTACTTGTTCGTGCTCTTGTAGTTTGCCAAATAATGTTGTCAAGTCTAATATGGTAAGATCATTTGCTTCTTTGACGGCGGTCACTTTCGGCTGCCATTCCCTATTAAGACATCTCAAGATCTTATTAGTAGCAACATCATTGGAAACCGGCCTACCTAGTGAATGTAATCGATTGATAAGATGAGTAAATCTCTTTTGCATGTCAGCAATGTTTTCCCCTTGCTCCATGAAAAAGAGATCAAACTCTTGTGTTAGTGTGTTGATTCTTGCCAACTTAACATCGTTCGTCCCCTCATGGGTAATTTGTAGTGAATCCCACATGGCCTTAGCAGTAGGACAATGGGATACACGATAGTATTCATCTACACCTAATGAGGAGATTGGGATATTTTTGGCCTTCCAATCATAATTGTATTTCTTTTCATCATCATCGGTCCATTGTGCTTCGGGCTTCGGCACTAATTCATTATTCTCATTGGTCATGGTTATTTCAATTGGACCATTGAGAATAACGTTCCATATTTTTCTATCTATGGAATTTATGTGCACCCGCATACAGTCTTTCCAATAACTATAATTTTCACCATTGAAAACGGGAGCTCTATTATAAGCCCCTTTAGGTTCGTTAGCCATTTTCTATCAAAGTTATATTTTGAAGCACGAAGTGAACCGGAGCTCCTGATACCACTTGTTAGACTATGGCACGGATCTAGAAGGGGGGGTGTTGAATAGATCCCAATTAAAATTTGAGTCGGCGCTACCAATTAAAAATTGGTTTTGAAAATTGGTTTTAAGTGCGGAAGCGGCCGAGGAAAATATAGTCTAAAACAAACTGTTATTGGAAAACCGGATATGCGTCAAGCCTATGGATTAGTGATAATGTAGAATACGAATCACTACACTAGTCACACTATCAAGGATTTGTTTCACTAGCTAAGATTCCTAGTTCCAATGATTCAAAGAGCAAACCAAACTAGATACACAACTAAGATAATTTTGGTTTAGGCAAATTATCAAACACTTGGTGTGCAAAAACACTCCAAGTGATATTTATGTTGAGTAAGAGATTTCAATTAGTCTAGTATAATATTTTATTGTACTTTGAATTCAAAAACAACGTTTTAACTTCTTACTCAATTAATATCAGGATTTGATAAAAGTGCTTATACAAAAATCACTTAATTTTTAAGCTAAAAACAAATATGCTGAAAAATAGAGAAGACAAAGATTTGATGAGGCAGTTCCCCCGTCGTCCTCGCTTCGGGGTACGTCTGCCCTCAATTCTAAAACTAGAATTGAGATGATTTAATAGATATCACCTGTTGAATTTAACCGTTTATACAAGGATTGCAAAGCAAATATACAACAGAACTCTCAAGACGTTGAATGTTGCTTCCACTCCGTGTTCCTTGATTCAAGGTGAATCAAGTCCTTTGATTGTTGTTGATAGACCTCCGATTCCAGCCCCTTTGTTGAATAACCCTCAGTTCTTCAAACCCTCGGCCCGGTTGATCTCAACTACAACAAATCGAACCCGAAATCTTCCCTTCAATATCACTGAATCCGCTACTAGATTGACGAAGACTTCCTCTTCTCAATCACCTTCGCTCAGCTGAAAATTGATGAAGAATTCGTACAAAAAACCCCCAAACACAAACCAGTCTTGGAGGACAAAACCCTAACGGTTTTATTCAAGAAAAAACCTGTCACAAGCTTCAACCCGAACCGGATTCCCCAATCTCGGCTTCGAACCTTATCACCTTTAACCAATCACAAAGCACTTCAAAAATGGTTGTGTATAGTTGATGTGTTGTGAGATGTTGAAGATGAAGATGATGAATCTTGGACACCTATTTTACTTTTTCTTGTTTCTTTGAACACTTGAATCAATTTGACAAATGCTAGTTGGTACAAGTAACTAAACTTCTATATATAGTAACCAACTTACCAACCAAACTTAACAGCTTTTCAAACAGAGTGGGAAATACTCAAAAACTAAATTTACGCACGAGCGGTCGACCATAGCAGGTATATGCGTCGATGCATGGCCTACAATTTTGGACAAACTGAAGAATACATCAGTATGCGTCGACCATAGGTCGGCGTGCGCTGACCCGTGGGAAAGTAAAAGCTTCATGCGCCGACCCTGTGGTCGACTCAAATCTCCATGCGCTGACCCGTGACCAACTGCACTATGTTATGCGCCGACCTATGGTCGACTCAAGCCTCCATGCGCTGACCCGTGACCAACTACACTATGTTATACGCTGACCAGTGGTTCATGCGCTGACCCTTGCGATCGACTCAAACCCTGCAAATCTGCAAAAATTCATATTTTTGTGGTTTTCATGCATTTTGTCATGACCATATTTTATCCAAATATGTTGTATGAAATATAGCAGTTTAGATGAGCATAGAAAAGGATATGATAGGTGATATGTTGCATTTGTTTTGTAGAGGTGGAATCGACAATGTCGATTCATCCATGGTGGTCATTTGTCATCATCGAAACCTATGATCGTATGTTGTATGACAGTTTGCCCTTACAGTTTGCCTCTGTTGTATAAGTGGTTTATTTCTCACTTACCTCAGAGGGTCGCTTTCAAGGAGAACAAGGAATGTCTACGGTGGTCCACGAGACTTATGTCTCTCACTAATGATGATATCTCTTGGTATAACCGTGTGTATGATGGTGTGCAGATTATTGACTCGTGGTGAATTCTCCAATGTACCTCTTCTTGGTACATGTGGTGGGATTAACTACAACCCTATTTTGGCACGTCGTCAGCTTGGGTTCCCCCTAAAGGATAAACCCAATAACATTCTGTTAGAGGGTGTATTCTTTCAGGAAGGTAAAGATCCCCAAGGCTTGAAAGGCAGAATGGTCCGCGCTTGGCGCAAGATTCATAAAAAAGGAAGGAAGGAATTGGGTCCTAAGAATTGCATCGCTTCGGAGCCTTACATTGCTTGGGTAAGGAAGAGAGCGTCTGAGTATCTCATGCCTTACGAGTATCCGAGACCTACACCTATGGTTATGGCTGGGCCTTAAACCCTCCCTAATCAAGGAGTAGAGGAGTTGAGAGACGAAGACCGTTCACGTGCCTGGATCCGTGAATGTGAAGAGTTGCTTCAGCAGATTAAGGAGAAGGATGCTTTGATTGAGTATCTCGAGCATCAGGTTATTGATGATCCTAATGATGCATGAACTTCTCTACTTCCCTAGTCTTCCAAGTTTTGGAAGAGGAGGTATGATCGACTCGCCAAAGAGAAGGCCGATATGGAGGCAGCCTACGAGAGGGAGGTGAAGAGGCTTCGCGCAACTTATCTTCCTGTGTCCCGAGCTTTAGATGATTGTTTCTAGGGATCCATAGGATGATTATTTTCCTTTTGTCTTGTACATGATTGACGTTGCTGCACCTTTTTTCCCTGATATTATTTGATGAGATATTTCCATATGTGATAAAATGCTTAATATTTCCAAAATTTGCAAATAACACTCTAAAGTTCCTTTGAAATAAAAAACAAATCATATGCACAAGCATTGCATGCATCATATGCATAAACAGGTTTTGTTTCCGGTTCCTCGCCCTGTGGTCTAACTCTGTGTCCTTCATTTATTTTGAAGACAAGCTGACTCACCGGTACTACACTAGAGCCAACATTTCAAGACTGATGGATCACTTAGAGCAAGAGAACCACGAGCTGAAAGAGGATTCTGGAAATTTCATTATCCCTGGAGGGGTCTGCAACAATAGGGTCGCTGTGAATATTCCAACAGTTATCCATAAGTCAAAGTAATGTTCATTGTGTTTGAAAACCCTTCTCCCATGCCAAAGGGAGGAGTGATGACATTGTTGGCGCATAAAATGCAATGATATTTTCATTCAATAAATTCATGTTAAATGTTTGTTTTTCCCATTTATTTTCCCTTTTTATTTTTGCATGAAATTTGTGATCACATAAAACCCTAAAAAATAAAAGAAAATCAATCTTCTCATCTGCATAATGATTTGCCTTGTTTGAATTCTAAAGCTTTTCATATCCAAAAATCATTATGCAGGTTGATTTCTAAACCCATTGAACATAATGACCCAACACCATCTCCCAATTTTGAATTCCCTGTATTTGAGCAGAGGAAGATGATGTTGAAGAGATTCCTGATGAGATCACCCGGCTACTTGAGCATGAAGAGAAGATCATTCTGCCGCATCTTGAGAATCTGGAAACAGTCAACTTGGGGTCTGAAGATTGTGTGTGAGAGGTAAAGATTGGGGCACTTCTGGAAGAATCTGTTAAGAAGGGGTTGATTGAATTGCTACGAGAATATGTTGACGTCTTTGCTTGGTCATATGAAGACATGCCTGGTCTAGATACTGATATTGTGCAACATTTCCTACCTCTAAAGCCTGAGTGCATGCCTGTAAAGCAGAAGCTCAGAAGAACTCATCCTGATATGGCAGTGAAGATCAAAGAGGAAGTTCAGAAGCAAATTGATGTGGGGTTCCTGGTGACTTCTATATATCCTCAATGGGTGGCCAATATTGTGCCCGTGCCTAAGAAAGATGGAAAAGTCCGGATGTGTGTGGACTATAGAGACTTGAATAAAGCTAGTTCGAAAGATGATTTCCCTCTACCACATATTGATATGTTGGTAGATAATACAGCTAAATTCAAAGTCTTCTCGTTTATGGATGGATTTTCCGGATATAATCAGATTAAAATGGCACCCGAGGATATGGAGAAGACAACATTCATCACACCTTGGGGAACATTCTGTTATCGAGTGATGCCCTTCGGTTTGAAGAACGCCGGAGCCACGTATCAACGAGCTATGTGTAGCACCTCAAATTTGGACCTCCCATTTTGTATATACATTTTCATTTTAGGTCATTAACATTTGCATTGTCCATTGCATAGTGCATCAAGTCATCAGGCAAAGATTGGTCAGGAGGTTCAGTTGTGCAAGCAAGCAAGTGCATTTTCTATGGAATCAAAGCCCTAGGGTTGGTTCAATGAGTTCATGTGACCCAAGGATCATTTTGAGGTGGTTTGGCCAAAGATTGGATGTTCAAAGCTCATCAGTCAATGATCAATTCATTTGAAACCCTAGAAAGTCAACCAAAGTCAACTGTCAATTCAACCATGGATTTGAAGGTGGGAGATGGTTAGAGAGGCCTCATTCATGTCCATACAAGTCTCATTTGACATTTCAAACATCAACAATGAAGAATTTGAGGTCAGATCAAAACTTTCCAAAAATAGTAAGTGACCTGTAATTTGAATTTGCCAAAAATGGAAAGGTTTTCTCCTCAAGATTACATCATCAAGCAAGCTTCAAATGAAATTTTTTCCAACATGAAAGTTGAAGATCTTGCTCTCCCATTTCCAAAAAGTCTAAGATCATGAATTTCTCATGTATGGTTGAGGAGATATGGATCAATCATGGCCAAGTGAACTTGGAACTTCAAACATGCATAACTTTCAAACCATAAGTCCAATTGAGATGGCTCTTTTTGCAACATTCTTGTCTTGACATACACCATCCAAATCATACATCACAAGCCATGCATTCTCATCACATAATCATTTGGTTTTTCATTTGAATTTTGGAGGGAATTTTCAAATTTAAAAATGATGCATTGTTTACATATTCCAACACTTGCATTGGCTTCCAAATGACATTTTGAGTGAATCCAAGCCCTAATTCGTGTACTGTTCCATTGATTTTCCCATGCATAAGGTGAAATGCTAAATTTGCATTTACACTATCATTTCACTAATCCATTTGTCATTTGCTTAAGTGTGATTAAGAACATGATTAGGAGGGAGTATAAAGGGCAAAGCATAACAGATTTCATCTAATCACAATCAGAATTTTCAGATCTAGAAAAATCACAAAGTTTTCTCTCATTTTGGTTCTTCAATTTTCTTCACATAACTTCATCATCCATTGCTTGATTCATCACTTGGAAGCATATTTGAGCAAGGTTGAAGCTAGAACCAAAGGATTTCGTGCAATTGGAAGCATTTCAAAGCTTGAAGCTCATCCATGGCAGTTGCAATTTCTGTTGGAATCAAGCTCGATTAAGGCTCATTTCTTCATCCATTCATCCATACAAGTGCTGTAGAGGTTCTGTTTGAGCTTTTCAAGGCATAAATCCATCGATTCCAGTTCTGCATCTTCATCAAGGTCAGAAATTGAATTTCTCTATTCATGAAATTGTTATGTGATTGTTGTAGATCCTTCAATGCTGAGCAAACTGAGCTTTATTCCATGAATTTCCATGCATTATTGTGTTAGATATAGTGATTTAAAGTTTGATGTGTGAAACTTAATTGCTTCGATTTGCTTGATATACGATGAATTAGATTAAACCAGGTGTGGATTGTTGACGTATGTTGAGAGATGAACACGATGATATGCTTGTTTTGTGTTTCTGAGAAATTTGTTCTTGAGCCATGATGAACTGGATGAAGATGATGAAATATTTTCCAGAATCGTGTGTTTGATCTTTTAGAATGTTTTCTCCAGCATTTGCATGTGTTTTTCCAGCGTGCGTTTCTGATTGGTGCATGTAATGGCCATGCACGCTTGTGATTGGTTAGCCTTGCCACGTAATAAATGAAACGGCTGCGTTTCATGCAGCCAGGCGCGCCACTTTTGAATTTCGCTCAGGTTCGAATCCGGCTTGCAGCAAATTCAAATATGCCATTCACATTATTTCCTTTTCCTCATATATTCATATACATGCTTCTCATACTTTTTTTTATTTTTTCTTTCACTTCATAAATTCATAACTAATTGATAAATGATCCAAAAAATATGGGAATTTTCGCATTGTTTTCCTTATTGTGTCTAGTATTTTTTGGTTATTTTTCCACAAAATGTGCCTGGCTGGATTTTGTTTTGCCCTAGGGTTTGTGTACACATGTCCATTTTGAACCTTGCCTTGCTTTTCCCTTTGTGAAATGATGGTTGTTTATCCAATGCTCATGAAATGTTTCATGCTTAAACTAGACTTCATGCTGGACATTTTGGTGTTGAGTTTGCATTTTTATCATTTGTGGTTTCTGATTGATGATCATGTGAATGTAGGTGTGACAATGTGTGTCACACCTTTGCTTGCTCAACTTGATTAATTTGTTTGCCATGCCAAATGAATTCCAAATGATGTGATTTTTTGTGTGATGCTTCTTAGTGATGTTGTGATTGATCATGATTTTTACTGGAAGTTTTGGATTAATTTCTGATTTGATTGAGATTTTCCTTTCTGGATTGCCATTTGTGAGGTTTTGAAGTGTCTTGAATTTCAATTGTTTGTGAAATGCTTGTGGTTTATCCTATGGATGTGAAATTTTGCATACTCTTTCTAGACATGTTAAAGTTTGTTTTGGCTTTGGTTTGAGGTCTTTACCATGTTTCATTTCTGTTTTAGGCTTGTGCTAAGTTGGTGTAACCTTTGGTGTCATATTTGAGCTTGTTTTGACTGCCTTGCCTTATACAATTTGATTACCATGCCTAATGTTGCCCAATTGCCCTAAATTTTTGTGTGTTGATCATGTTGTATGTTCTATTTAGCCATGAATTTCGTTGAGATTAATTGAATCATTTTTGAATTAATGTGCATTTGTTCATTCTGTTGTCACAATGTGCTTTCAACTTGCATATCTTGCCATGTTTGGTTTGTGAAATGAATTTGGTGAATGCTATTGACATGAGACCTTTTGGATTGTGTTCTTAATGGATTTAGGTTGATTCATGTTGAATTTCATGTTCTGTTTTGAATTTTTTTCTCCCTCTTTGACCCTAGGCCTTGCCCTAGTGGTTGGTGACTCACAATTGAGCTTTGATTTCAGGTTAAGAAGTATATGGCCATGATGGGATTGATTCACTCTCTTGAGTTGACTAATTGGTTGATGTTGACTAACCTTGAATTGTTTTGTAGGTTGATGCCAAGTTATTTGGGTTGTGCTTATTGGCTTGTGCCTCGCACCTTGTTCTATTGTTTGTTTGACTGTGTACTGTTGACTATTGACCATTGGTTGTCTGTTTGACTTTTTGAGTTGTATACTGATTGAGTTAGACTTTTTTCAGGTACATAAGTTGCTTAAGTTCTTTTGAACTTGCTTTTGCTTTTGCTTGGTTGCTTAAGCATTGAGGTATAATTTCTCTGACTTCATGTAGTCTGGAAGACCTGTCCTGTTACTTGGGCAGGCACCTGTCTGAAGCCCTCCTTAAGAGGCAATGCTTGTGTTTATTTATCTTTGTGCCAAGCAGGAAAAGACCTCTATGAGGCAATTGGCAGATAAAAGAGATGTGCAATCCATCTCCTGCTATTCAGTGAGTCATCCACCTTGCTCACACACCTTGTGTTGATGCATTGTGGATATTAACCCAAGATCTTTGTTGTGTCAGTCATATGTGGAGAAGAGTTCCAACTTTCTGAACTCCCACACTTTCATTTGTCTGAAGCTCTCCTAGGCCAGGGATAAGAGCTGTGAAGTCTTATCTTCACTTCCCATTTCATCTGCTTCACCCTAACTCTCAATGTTAGGGTTAAGAGCTAATTACACCCGATTCCAGTTGGCTTGTGTTTCACAGCCTAACCTTGTGTGAGCCCACTTTGCTTGTATATAGTGTGTGCTAATTGTGTGAATGTTTGCTTTGCCTGTGCTGCTTAGGATAGCTTGCTCCCTGTGCAAGTTAGATAGAAACCTTAACATAGGGATCGTATGCATGATAACTTTAGGCTCGAGTCGTAGTCTCCCTAGTAGTTTGTGTCTCCCTTTGTATCTGGTTAGGCTAGTCCTTTTTCCCTGCGTAGGGGAACTATGTCGCCCTGATCCTCATACCAGATGAGGTACGTAGGCAGGAGATTGAGCTGATCTCTCGGGGCACTTTCTTTTCCTTTTGTGTGTGTTTGTTATCCCTTTCTGGTTGGAGTCTGATGTAAGTCCAGCGATTGGCATTCGGTTTCCAGTTTCTTTGTTTGGAGTCTGATGTAAGTCCAGCGATTGGCAGTTGGTTTCCAGTGTGTGTTTGTTGGTTCGGAGTCTGATGTAAGTCCAGCGATTGGCATTCGGTTTCCGTGTTTGCCTGTTTTGTGTGGAGTCTGACTTAAGTCCAGCGATTGGCAGTCGGTTTCCTGTGTGGTTTTGTTTGGCGTGCGTTAGCCGAGCTACGAGTGCTCTGATTCTTCTATAGTCCGAGAAGATACGTATGCATAGGATGCGACATCCTAGCGAGCACGTTTCCCCCTGTCCCGAACTACGTTGACTCTGATGTCTGTGCCTGACAGACTACGTAGGCCCAGGATGCGATATCCTGCCGAGTCAGTTTCTTTGGTCTTTCCTGTGTCTCTTTCAGCCTGTGTGTGCAGTTTGTTTAAGCAGTTTTAGCAACCTTTATCCGTCCTTTTGTGCGTGGATCCCGTCGAGTACGACGGATGCGTAGGGGTGCTAATACCTTCCCTTCGCATAACCGACTCCCGATCCCCTCTCTCTTTGGTCGCGAGACCATGTCTTTTCCAGGTTTACTTCGAGCGTTTCCTTTCCCTCTTTTGGGATAAATAACGCACGGTGGCGGCTCTGTTGTTTCGTTTTCCCGCCGGTTTTTCGCGTAATGCGACAGCTGGCGACTCTGCTGGGGACAAAGAGAAGTTGACCTCTTGCTGGTCCATCTTCCCTAAGCGAGTCTTTCCTAGCGCTCGCTAGGTTAGGGTTTAGTTGCTTTTGCTGTTTCATTTATTGCATTCATTTATTTATTGTTTGCATTTATGTTTGCATTCATTCATTTTCATCTGTGCATCTGGCTGTGTTGTGTTGTCTCTCTGTTGGGGTGGGAGTTACTCGAGGTAAAAGGCCCAATACCCAGCCTATGAGTGAAATCTAGGATACCTAGGAATAGAGTGATTCATGGGAAGCGGGTGGTATTGCGCCACTTAGCGGAACATTGATATCACGAGCAGTTCAGACTCTGATGGGGTATCATCGTTACATACTTCGGGTGTGTACATGATGATATTCTATGAAAGAGTTATTTATGCTGAGTTTCTCTCGACCTTACCCTGGCCTAGATAACACCCGTGAGTGGGGAGGGAATGATCATTATTACAGGTACAATCGGTGACTTGTTGGTGACTTGTGATCCTGTTGGTGACTTGGTTCTTCAGATTGGGTTGTCTCAGATGACTTTGGGTTTCAGATGAATTGTGGTTCCGAGTTCAAGCCGAAGCTTCGATCCTGTGTTCTGAGATGTACAGCCTGCCAGTCTTGTCTGCATCATTTGCATCATAGCATGTTTATTTTAAAAAAAATACGCAATAAAAAAAATTGAAAAAAAAGAAATGAAAAAAGAAAAGAAAAAAGCTAATCTCTGCATGCATATCATTTCTCAGGTTCATTCAGGAGTTCGATTCACTGATAGAGATGGCAACAGTCCCCGAGTTGAAGCGGAAGACTTGCTCCTACAGCTTTCACCGTGAGCCTTTGACGTCTCTGATAGAGTTGAGCAACCTTGTGACCAGTGATAACCAGAAGGGGTTTGTTGATCGGTATGGGGATATTCTGATGCTGTTGAGGATGGTAGTTGATCCAGTGCCGTTGCAGACTCTGCTACAGTTCTACGACCCAGAGCTTCATTGCTTCACCTTTTAGGATTATCAGTTGGCGCCTACTCTTGAGGAGTACTCTATTCTGTTAAATGTTCCTATCCAGTATCAGGTTCCTTTCTTGGAGGCGTCTAAGGAGGTTGATTTCAGAGTTGTTTCCAGAGCTCTCCATTTGGGTATAAAGGAAGTCAGTGACAATTGGAAGTCCAGTGGGGATGTTGTGGGTTTGCCTTTGAAGTTTCTGTTGAGGATTGCTAGAGCAGAAGCAGAGAAGGGAAATTGGGAAGCTTTTCATACTCAGTTAGCTGTTATGATCTATGGGATTGTCTTGTTCCCGAGTACGCCCAATTTTGTGGACTTTGCTGCAGTCACTATCTTCATTAGAGGAAACCCAGTTCCTACTCTGTTAGCTGACACTTACTATGCTATCCACAGTAGGCATGGTAAGGGTGGAGCTATCAGATGTTGTCTGCCATTATTGCTCAGATGGTTCTTGTCTCTTCTTCCAGTCAGTGGACCTTTTGTGGATGCTCAGAACACTCATAAGTGGACTCAGAGGGTTATGTCTCTTACCTCATATGATATCAGGTGGCAATCTTACCGGATGGATGTGCGTAATGTCATTATGAGTTGTGGAGCGTTTCGTAATGTGCCACTTATAGGGACTAAGGGTTGCATCAATTACAACCCGGTTCTTTCTCTTCGCCAGTTGGGGTTCGTGATGAATGGAAGACCACTTAACGCTGAGATAGTTGAGAGTGTGTATTTTGAGAAGCGAAGTGACCCTGTTAGATTGGAGCAGATAGGGAGAGCTTGGAAGACCATTGGTGTCAAGGATGGAGCTGTCTTAGGGAAGAAGTTTGCCATTGCTATGCCTGACTACACTGATTGGGTCAAGAAGAGAGTGGAAACTTTGTTGCTGCCTTATGATAGGATGAATCCTTTGCTGAGAGTGTACCTGCTGAGCAGTACAAGCAAGCCCTGATGGAGAATCGTCGGTTGAAGGAGAAAGAGCAAGATGCCCAGATGGAGTTGTACAAAGCCAAAGCTGATAAGTTGAACCCGACTCATCAACTCAGAGACATCCAGAGTGTAGATGCTAGTGGGGTAAGGAGCAAGAAGAGATCTTATGAAGAGATGGAGAACTTGCTGAATACAGAACACCGAGAGTGTTTGAGGTTGCAGAGAGCTGAGGCCAGTTATCAGAAGAAGATCAGAGACTTGGAGAAGCAACTCAGAGACAAAGATATCCAGTTGAAGAAGGAAGTTGACTTGAGACATGCATCAGAGAACCAACTTGGAGGAGAAGTTGTGGAGCTCAGAAGACAGTTGAAGGAGAAGATCACTCCCTTGCCAGAATGTTCAGAGTGTGACCTGTTGATAGACCAGTGTCACTACTTGAAGACGCTCATTCCTGGAAGTCGTTTGTCTTAGCTTGTATTCCTGATGTTTATGTTGAATCCCCTCCAGGCTTGTTGGATGGGATTCATTGTTGTACTTTGATTTACGAGGATCTTTGTTGACTTTATTGTATGATCCTTTGTGGTTCTTATCTATAGATGAGATGGTTGGTTTCACTTTGTACTCATTACTCTTGTGTATGATTGTTCCTGTGCTTCTGTGTTGTTCTTGCTGCAGGTTGCCATCTTTTGAAGATGAATTAGGCTCTTTGAATGCCTGAGGAATGAACATATCATGTGCATCATATGCATTAGCATCATACTCATATCATTTTGCATAACAGGTGTTCTCGTTCGTGACTTCTCACTCTGGTTCCTGTGTCAGGCAGGACAGCTGATCGAAGACCGCATCGGTACTCAACCAGACTCAATCATCAGAGAAGTATGGACCAGGTTCAGGCAGAATTAGCTGAGATGAGGGAAAACATGGCCCAGTTTATGACGATGATGCAAGGTGTTGTGCAAGGGCAAGAGGAGCTGCGTGCCTTGGCCCAGAGACAAGAAACCGTGATTCCGCAATCTAACCGTGCATCACCAGTGGGTGTGCCCGTTCATGAGAATGTTGCTGCTGCTCCCGCCAATGACTACGCTGTGGGTGATGAGTTAAGGGGGATCAGAATCAACGGACAGCCTCTTGCTGCAGAGACTGTCAATGCCAGAGCTACCCGGGCTCCTGTTCGTCATCCCGCTCCGATTGTTGACAGACAAGAGGACATGTTCACTTTGCTTAGTGAAGATGATGAAGTTGTTGGAAGGGTTGAAGATAGGGATCGAAAAGTTGATGCCCTTGCTGAGAAAATAAGAGCCATGGAATGTCAGAATTCCATGGGTTTTGATGTGACCAACATGGGTCTGGTGGAAGGTTTGAGGATTCCCTACAAATTCAAAGCACCCTCGTTTGATAAATACAACGGTACTTCTTGCCCTCGCACCCACGTGCAGGCGTATTATCGGAAAATCTCTGCTTACACCGATGATGAGAAAATGTGGATGTATTTCTTCCAGGATAGCTTATCTGGGGCTTCCTTGGATTGGTACATGGAGCTGAAGAGAGATTCTATCCGCTGTTGGAGAGATCTGGGTGAGGCCTTCTTGAGGCAGTACAAACACAACATGGACATGGCGCCGAGCCGGACTCAGCTGTAGAGTCTTTGTCAAAAATCTGGTGAAAGCTTCAAGGAGTACGCCCAGAGATGGCGTGAATTGGCTACAAGAGTACAACCCCCTATGCTGGAGAGGGAGTTGACTGACATGTTCATCGGTACTCTGCAGGGTGTTTTCATGGACCGGATGGGGAGCTGCCCATTCGGTAGTTTTTCAGACGTCGTGATTTGTGGGGAGAGGACTGAAAGTTTGATCAAGGCTGGTAAAATTCAAGATGTTGGGTCCTCGTCATCAAAGAAACCGTTTGCTGGGGCACCTCGCCGGAGAGAGGGTGAAGCCAGTGCGGTGCAACATGGTAGAAGAGTTGTGAACAGGAATCAGTATCGCCAGGTTGCTGCTGTGACCATTCCAGCACCTCAACCTCGTCAACAGCAACAACAGAGAGTTCAACCACCGCAACAACAACAACAACAACGTCCGTATCAGCCTAGACAGAGGATGCCTGATCGACATTTTGATCTGTTGCCAATGACCTATGCTGAGTTGCTACCTGAGTTGCTCAGACTAGGGTTCGTTGAGTTGAGGACCATGGCACCGTTGACAAAGATACCACCTGGGTATGATGCCAACGTGCGTTGTGATTTCCACTCCGGTGCACCGGGACACCACATTGAAAACTGCAGGGCTTTTCATCATAAGGTCCAGGACCTAATTGACGCTAAAACTATCAATTTTGCTCCTGTGCCGAATGTTGTAAACAACCCTATGCCTCCGCATGGTGCACACAGAGTGAACAATATTGAAGGGGGAGAAGCTGAAGATTTGGTTGTCAGTGTTGAGGATGTTCAGACTTCATTGTTTGTTGTAAAGGACCGTTTGTTGAAGGGTGGCGTATTCCCGGGCTGTTGTGAGGGCTGTGCAGAGTGCGTTGAATCAGCCAATGGTTGTGATCAGTTGAGGGCTGGTATACAGAGTTTGATTGACGAGGGCTGTTTGCAGTTCAATCGGGCCGTTAGAGATCGTGGGATGGTGTCAACCGTCACTATCTACTTCAAACCGTCTGAAGGACGTGGTCAGAGGGTTGTTAGTGCGCCTGCAACTGGTGGTACCCCTGTTACTATCTCTGCTCCTGTAACCGTTAGTACTCCAACTACTATTGTTGCTCCGACCAGAAGGGTCGTTGACAGTAGGGTTGTGCCATGGAGATATGACAACGCCTATCGCAGCAATCGAAGGACTGAGAATCAGGTTAGGCCGGTGAATCAAGCGCTTGTGACTATCGGTGTGCCAGTAAGAACTCCGGTGGTTGTGACTCCAGTTGTGGACAATGTTGGTGGACCAGGAGGCTTTACCAAAAGTGGACGGCTGTTTGCTCCGCAACCTTTGAGAGACAATAATTCTGAGGCTCTAGCCAAGGCTAAAGGCAAACAGGCTGTGGTTGATGAAGAACCAGCTCAGAAGGAGGCGCCTGAGGGTTCGTTCGAGAAGGACGTGGAGGAGTTCTTGAAAATAATAAAGAAGAGTGACTACAAGATTGTAGATCAGCTGAATCAGACTCCGTCCAAAATTTCCATACTCTCGTTGCTTCTGTGCTCTGAGGCACATCGTAATTCCCTGTTGAAGATGCTGAATCTGGCTTACGTGCCTCAAGAGATTTCTGTCAACCAGCTAGAGGGAGTCATTGCCAATGTCAGTACCAGGCACGGTTTGGGGTTCACCGATTTGGACTTGACGCCTGAAGGACGTAATCATAACAAGGCCTTGCATATCACCATGGAGTGCAAGGGGGCTGTGTTGTCTCATGTGCTGGTAGACACGGGCTCTTCGTTGAACATGTTGCCCAAGAAGATCTTGAAGAAGATTGACGTGGAAGGGGTTGTGCTCACTCCGAGTGACCTGATTGTGCGTGCATTTGACGGATCCAAACGTTCTGTTTTTGGTGAAGTCACCTTGCCAGTGAAGATCGGTCCGGAGGTTTTCGACATTGTCTTCTATGTGATGGACATCCAGCCAGCATATAGTTGTTTGTTGGGGCGTCCGTGGATTCATGCGGCTGGGGCAGTTTCGTCAACTCTCCACCAGAAGTTGAAGTATGTCTGGAACTGTCAGATCGTGACCGTGTGCGGTGAAGAAGATATTCTGGTGAGTCACCTATCCTCTTTCAAGTATGTAGAGGTGGATGGCGAGATCCATGAAACTTTATGCCAGGCATTTGAGACTGTTGCTCTTGAGAGGGTGGCTTTTGCTGAGCAGAAGAAGCCAGGTGCCTCAATTGCATCGTATAAACAGGCCAAGGAGGTTGTCGACTCTGGTAAAGCTGAAGGCTGGGGCAAGATGGTGGATTTGCCTATCAAAGAAGATAAGTTTGGAATTGGCTATCAACCCTTGCAGGCGGAGCAGGGTATGCAGACAGGTCCGAGTACCTTTACCAGTCCTGGGCTGATGAATCACGGTGATGTCTTTGCGGCCGGTAGTGAAGATGGAGACAGTGATTGTGATCTCGACAACTGGGTTCGCCCGTGTGCACCAGGGGAGTCGGTCAACAACTGGACAGCAGAAGATGTGGTCCAAGTTACTCTTTAAATAGAGTAATTTTCTTTTGTTTTTCATTTTGCACAAAACCCTACGTTCTGCCCAAGGCGTAGTGGTTCATTGTAGGGCCTCATCATGTTTTTCAATGATATCATTAATAAAGGACGTTTTGCAAACAATTTTGTGATCCTTGTCTTTCTATTTTTGTTTTCACTTTTTCAAAAAAAAAAAATGGCAATGTTTTTGTTTTTGTGATTTTCTTGAACTCTTTTTCTAAAACAAAGCATTAAACATGCAGAATCGATCTTACGGATCCCACTATGAACAGTTATGTTATGGCTCAGTATGATTTCAATAATCCCATCTACCAAGCTGAAGAGGAGGGTGAGGAAGACTGTGAACTCCCTAAAGAATTGGTCAGATTGTTGAAGCAAGAGAAAAGGGTCATTCAACCTCATCAGGAGGAGTTGGAGATTATTAATCTTGGTACCGAGGACGCCAAAAGAGATATTAAGATCGGGGCTGCTTTGAAGACAGAGGTCAAGAGCAGGTTGATTGAGATGCTGAGAGAGTATGTGGAGATATTCGCCTGGTCTTATCAAGATATGCCTGGGTTGGATACCGATATTGTGGTGCATAGGCTACCTCTCAGAGAAGATTGTCCTTCGGTCAAGCAGAAGCTTCGGATAACGAGTCCTGATATGGCTGTTAAGATCAAAGAAGAGGTTCAGAAGCAGTTCGATGCGGGTTTCTTGTCAGTAACTACTTATCCCCCGTGGGTGGCCAACATCGTTCCCGTGCCGAAGAAGGATGGCAAAGTCAGAATGTGTGTCGATTACCGGGATCTGAACAGAGCGAGTCCGAAAGATGATTTCCCATTACCTCACATTGATGTATTGGTTGATAATACGGCTCAATCCTCGGTTTTCTCTTTCATGGATGGTTTTTCTGGGTATAATCAGATTAAGATGGCGCCAGAAGACATGGAAAAGACGACATTCATTACACCTTGGGGCACATTCTGCTATAAGGTGATGCCATTTGGGCTGAAGAATGTCGGTGCTACCTATCAGAGGGCTATGACGACTCTCTTTCATGACATGATGCACAAAGAGATTGAAGTGTATGTGGATGATATGATTGCGAAGTCGCAGACAGAAGAGGAGCACCTGGTTAATTTGCAGAAGTTGTTTGATAGACTAAGAAAGTTCAAACTGAGGCTGAATCCAAACAAATGTACGTTTGGGGTGAGATCTGGGAAGCTGTTAGGCTTCATTGTCAGTGAGAAAGGGATTGAGGTTGATCCAGCGAAAGTCAAAGCTATTCAAGAAATGCCTGAACCAAAAACTGAAAAGAAGGTTCGTGGGTTTTTAGGGAGATTGAACTACATTGCAAGGTTTGTATCTCACCTAACTGCCATGTGTGAACCGATATTCAAATTGCTAAGGAAGAATCAAGCAATCAGGTGGAATGATGATTGTCAGAAAGCTTTTGACAAGATAAAAGAGTATTTACATAAACCTCCAATCCTTATTCCTCTAGTTCCTGGGAGACCACTGATAATGTACCTGTCAGTGACTGAGAACTCGATGGGGTGTGTATTGGGACAGCATGACGAGTCTGGTCGAAAAGAGCATGCCATATACTACCTTAGCAAAAAGTTTACCGACTGTGAAATCAAATATTCACAGCTTGAGAAAACTTGTTGTGCTTTGGCCTGGGCTGCTCGTCGACTGAGGCAGTATATGTTGAACCATACTACCTAGTTGATTTCTAAGATGGATCCAGTGAAATACATCTTTGAGAAGCCAACTCTCACCGGACGTGTTGCTCGTTGGCAAATGATTTTAACAGAATATGATATCCAGTATACGTCGCAGAAGGCCATCAAAGGTAGTATTCTGTCGGACTATCTTGCCGAGCAACCGATTGATGATTATCAGCCGATGATGTTTGAATTCCCTGATGAAGACATCATGTATTTGAAGATGAAAGATTGTGAAGAGCCTCTTGTCGAGGAAGGACCGGATCCTGAAGACAAGTGGACATTGATGTTTGATGGGGCTGTGAATGTGAATGGTAACGGTGTTGGTGCAGTGCTTATCAATCCAAAAGGGGCTCATATACCTTTTTCTGCCAGGCTGACTTTTGACGTCACCAACAATGAAGCTGAGTATGAGGCTTGTATCATGGGGATAGAAGAAGCCATTGATTTGAGGATCAAAACTCTTGACATTTTTGGAGATTCCGCTCTAGTGATCAATCAGGTTAACGGAGATTGGAATACTAACCAGCCGCATTTGATTCCTTATAGAGATTACACCAGAAGAATACTGACGTTCTTCAAGAAGGTGAAGTTGTATCATGTCCCCCGGGACGAGAATCAGATGGCTGATGCTTTGGCTACTTTGTCTTCTATGATTAAAGTTCATTGGTGGAATCATGTGCCACATGTTGCAGTGAATCGACTCGAGAGGCCTGCGTATGTGTTTGCAGTCGAGTCTGTCGTTGATGAAAAGCCGTGGTACTATGATATCAAGAACTTCCTCAAGAGCCAGGAGTATCCTGGAGGTGCGTCAAAGAATGATAAGAAAACCCTGAGAAGGCTAGCTGGAAGCTTTTATTTGAATCAGGACGATGTGTTGTATAAGAGGAACTTCGACATGGTCTTGCTCAGATGCGTGGATAGACACGAAGCAGACATGTTGATGCAGGAAGTGCATGAAGGTTCGTTTGGTACCCATGCTGGTGGTCATGCAATGTCCAAGAAATTGTTGAGAGCCGGTTATTACTGGATGACTATGGAATCCGATTGTTTCAAGTACGCTCGGAAGTGCCATAAGTGTCAAATCTATGCTGATAAGGTACATGTACCACCAAGCCCTCTGAATGTCATGAATTCTCCTTGGCCGTTTGCCATGTGGGGCATTGATATGATTGGGAAGATTGAGCCTACTGCTTCTAATGGACATCGCTTCATCCTGGTTGCGATTGATTACTTCACCAAGTGGGTGGAAGCAGCTTCCTATGCTAATGTTACCAAACAAGTGGTTGCTCGGTTCATCAAGAAGGAAATCATCTGTCGTTATGGAGTTCCCAAGAGAATCATCACTGATAATGGCTCGAATCTCAATAACAAGATGATGAAAGAACTTTGTAAAGATTTCAAGATTGAACATCACAATTCTTCTCCTTACAGACCGAAGATGAACGGTGTTGTAGAGGCGGCAAACAAGAATATTAAGAAGATTGTGCAGAAGATGGTTGTGACGTACAAGGATTGGCATGAGATGTTGCCTTTCGCTTTGCATGGGTACCGTACCTCAGTACGTACGTCGACCGGGGCAACCCCTTACTCCCTTGTGTATGGTATGGAAGTTGTCCTACCTGTTGAAGTGGAGATCCCTTCTCTGAAAGTCTTGCTAGATGTCAAGCTTGATGAAGCCGAGTGGATTCGAACAAGGTTTAACGAGTTGAGCCTTATTGAAGAGAGACGGCTAACAGCTGTGTGCCACGGGCAGTTGTATCAAAGAAGGATGAAAAGAGCCTTTGATCAAAAAGTGCGTCCTCGAAGCTATCAGATCGGTGAGCTAGTTTTGAAGAGGATCCTTCCTCCCGGTACAGATAACAGGGGCAAGTGGACTCCTAATTATGAAGGTCCATATGTTGTGAAGAAGGTCTTCTCCGGTGGAGCCTTGATGCTTACAACTATGGATGGTGAAGATTTTCCGTCCCCTGTTAACTCAGATGTAGTCAAAAAATACTTCGCATAAATTGACCCACTGGACAAAAAGAATAAAAGAGTCCAGGCAAAAAAGGGCATCCCGGCGAACCAAAAAACAGAAAGAAAAGGTTCGGGAAAAAGTTAGGGATAAAAATGAAAAGATTGTACACCCGGTAAGTCGAAAACCCGCAAGGGCGGCTTAGGCAAAAATGGGTATCCCGGTGGATTGAAAACCCGAAAGAGCGATCCAGGCAAAAGAGGGATTAAAGCGAAGACTACAGTCTGAGTTATCTGTACTTCATCGCGCTTCGTCGTCTGCCATCTCCAAAGATGTGATCGGTCCAGTCATTCTTCTCAGAAAGCAAGGAAGTTGGGAGGAAAACTGATAATCTGTGGGTTATAACAGAATTGGGAAATAGTGGATGCCGTGTTCACATTGCCATTAGGATAGATTTTCCTTTTGTGTGCAATTACCTCTTTCTAGGAATTTCTCCCCAATGTATTCGCCTTTTCAGGCCCATTTTCAATCAATAAAAGTCGTTATTCAGATAAATTCCCCTCTTGTTTTTATTTTTACTGTTTTGTTTGCAAAAACGTCCGAATTTTTGATAAACATTGCATATAAAAACATGAAGGCTAAAACAATAACGCGCAGAAAGATAAAACATTTGAAAATCATTTTGAATGTTGAGGACACTTGAGCATATCTTGTCCATGCAACCCCTGGGGCATGTATGTTGTGCTGTTTTGCAGGTTGTCATCGGTGAGGACGATTCCCCAGCAGATATTTCCCCAGTTGAGTTCCCAGCTGAGTTTGAAGATTTATTATCCCCACTGAGTTGGAAGGATGTTGTATCCCCAGCAAAGGTATCAATGGAGTAGTTCTATTCCCCAACAGTCTGGTTTGAAGTATTGCTATCCCCAGCGTGGTCGTGAGCACTTATCCCCAGCAGTGTTGTGGATGTCTATCTCCAGCGTGGTCTGGTATATTTCTTTCCCCACCAGAGTTATGCTTTTCCTCAGCAGATCGGTGAATGCCTGTCCCTGTCAAGGTTGCAAAGTTTTCCCTAGCAGATCTCCCGAGAAGAGGTTTGTGTTGGTGGTTTTCTCCAGCAGGTTCCCCGAGTGGATCATGTTCGGTGGAGATTATCTCCAGCAGAGTTTACCTTACTTGTGGATTGGCAGCTCTCCCCAGTGAAGTCGCCTTGATTGTTCCCCAAGCGGAATCCCCGAATGGATTGGGATCCTTTCCCCAGCAGTGGTGTTATTTCTCCAGCATGAGTGAGAAGTCGGTGCTCTCCCCACAGAGTATTCCTCAAACAGAGTCTCCCCACAGATTTGGAGTATCTGATCATTTGGCTCCCTGGCAGGAGTTCATCATTTTGCATTTCGCATGTAGTAATCATTGCATCCTCAAATCGCGTAGCATTTCCATTCGATATGGAGCATTACGCCATTGAAAGATTCAAACATATGCATTCATGTGTTGAAACCTAATCAGACCATATCCCCGGCAGAGGCGGGTCAGGGTTTAACATTTGTACAACACGTTTGCTACAGTTGCTCCTGACAGCATCCAGGATTGATACTCCCCCAGAGTGGTTTATTTCCTCGCCCGTCCGTTGAAGGAAAGCTTGATTCTCCCCAGTGAGACCCCTAGCAAGTGTGTAGCCTTGCCCTGATATATGTAGATGTCGTCCTGTGATACCGGTAAGTGTCTTGTCAGCACCCGCGTGTGTTCTTGCTTTGGTGTCGGTAAACACCATTCTTTCGGTGTCGGTAAACATCGAGTCATACCCCCAGTCATCGGTAAATGTCTGGTCATCTTTTGGTGTCGGTAAACACCATTCTTTCGGTGTCGGTAAACATCGAGTCCTACCCAGTCATCGGTAAATGTCTGGTCTTCTTTTGATGTCGGTAAACATCATCTTTCGATGTTCGTAATACCCTTATCTCTCCCCAGTAGAGTCACCTCTCCGTTGGTGTCGATAAACGTTGAGTTTTTCATATGCGTCCGTTGACGTATAGTTGTATTTCCCCACAGATTCACCTCTCCGTTGGTGCCGATAAACATCGAGTTTTTCCTATTCGTCCGTTGACGTATAGTTATATCCTTCCCCTCAGAGTCACCTCTCCGTTGGTGTCGATAAACGTTGAGTTTTCCCAATCGTCCGTTGACGTTTGTTTGTATTAACCTTTTTTCCCAGTAGATTCACCTCTCCGTTGGTGTCGATAAACGTTGAGTTTTTGCCTAGTCGTCCGTTGACGTCTGGTTGTATATCCTATTCCCCAGTCATCGGTAAATGTCTGGTCATCTTTTGGTGTCGGTAAACATCATCTTTCGATGTCGGTAAACGTCGAGTCTCATCCCAGTCATCGGTAAATGTCTGGTAATTCCTCAGCCATCCCAGTAGAGTCGTCGGTAAATGTCCTATTTGGTTTCCGGTTGCAGATTGTCTCCCTTCCCTAGTGAAGTGTTCACCTCTCCGTTGGTGTCGATAAACGTCGAGCTTCTCCCGTTCGTCCGTTGACGTCTGGTCGAGTCTTTCCCAGTCATTCATTAATGTCTGGTCACCTCTCCATTGGTGTCGATAAACGTCGAGCTTCTCCCGTTCGTCCGTTGACGTCTGGTCGAGTCTTTCCCAGTCATTCGTTAATGTCTGGTCACCTCTCCGTTGGTGTCGATAAACGTTGAGTTTCTCCCCATTTCGTCCGTTGACGTTTAGTTGTATCCTTTCCTTTGATAAAAATCAAAATCCCCAGGAGTCGTCGGTAAACGTCTTGTCTGGTTACTTGGCTTTTCTTTGTATTATCCCCTGCGGAGTGCAAATATCATAGGTCATCCCCGCAGTGTGCAAATTTCTACGGTTCTTTGGTATTCAATCCCTGTTTACCCTGAAAGTCTGACAGCCGTTGCTCTCATCCGTTCGGGTTCCCAGTTGAGTGAATAGGGGCAACTGTAGCACCTCAAATTTGCACCTCCCATTTTGTATATACATTTTCATTTTAGGTCATTAACATTTGCATTGTCCATTGCATAGTGCATCAAGTCATCAGGCAAAGATTGGTCAGGAGGTTCAGTTGTGCAAGCAAGCAAGTGCATTTTCTATGGAATCAAAGCCCTAGGTTTGGTTCAATGAGTTCATGTGACCCAAGGATCATTTTGAGGTGGTTTGGCCAAAGATTGGATGTTCAAAGCTCATCAGTCAATGATCAATTCATCTGAAACCCTAGAAAGTCAACCAAAGTCAACTGTCAGATCAACCATGGATTTGAAGGTGGGAGATGGTTAGAGAGGCCTCATTCATGTCCATACAAGTCTCATTTGACATTTCAAACATCAACAATGAAGAATTTGAGGTCAGATCAAAACTTTCCAAAAATAGTAAGTGACCTGTAATTTGAATTTGCCCAAAATGGAAAGGTTTTCTCCTCAAGATTACATCATCAAGCAAGCTTCAAATGAAATTTTGTCCAACATGAAAGTTGAAGATCTTGCTCTCCCATTTCCAAAAAGTCCAAGATCATGAATTTCTCATGTATGGTTGAGGAGATATGGATCAATCTTGGCCAAGTGAACTTGGAACTTCAAACATGCATAACTTTCAAACCATAAGTCCAATTGAGATGGCTCTTTTTGCAACATTCTTGTCTTGACATACACCATCAAAATAATACATCACAAGCCATGCATTCTCATCACATAATCATTTGGTTTTTCATTTGAATTTTGGAGGGAATTTTCAAATTTAAAAATGATGCATTGTTTACATATTCCAACACTTGCATTGGCTTCCAAATGACATTTTGAGTGAATCCAAGCCCTAATTCGTGTACTGTTCCATTGATTTTCCCATGCATAAGGTGAAATGCTAAATTTGCATTTACACTATCATTTCACTAATCCATTTGTCATTTGCTTAAGTGTGATTAAGAACATGATTAGGAGGGAGTATAAAGGGCAAAGCATAACAGATTTCATCTAATCACAATCAGAATTTTCAGATATAGAAAAATCACAAAGTTTTCTCTCATTTTGGTTCTTCAATTTTCTTCACATAACTTCATCATCCATTGCTTGATTCATCACTTGGAAGCATATTTGAGCAAGGTTGAAGCTAGAACCAAAGGATTTCGTGCAATTGGAAGCATTTCAAAGCTTGAAGCTCATCCATGGCAGTTGCAATTTCTGTTGGAATCAAGCTCGATTAAGGCTCATTTCTTCATCCATTCATCCATACAAGTGCTGTAGAGGTTCTGTTTGAGCTTTTCAAGGCATAAATCCATCGATTCCAGTTCTGCATCTTCATCAAGGTCAGAAATTGAATTTCTCTATTCATGAAATTGTTATGTGATTGTTGTAGATCCTTCAATGCTGAGCAAACTGAGCTTTATTCCATGAATTTCCATGCATTATTGTGTTAGATATAGTGATTTAAAGTTTGATGTGTGAAACTTAATTGCTTCGATTTGCTTGATATACGATGAATTAGATTAAACCAGGCGTGGATTGTTGACGTATGTTGAGAGATGAACACGATGATATGCTTGTTTTGTGTTTCTGAGAAATTTGTTCTTGAGCCATGATGAACTGGATGAAGATGATGAAATATTTTCCAGAATCGTGTGTTTGATCTTTTAGAATGTTTTCTCCAGCATTTGCATGTGTTTTTCCAGCGTGCGTTTTTGATTGGTGCATGTAATGGCCATGCACGCTTGTGATTGGTTAGCCTTGCCACGTAATAAATGAAACGGCTACGTTTCATGCAGCCAGGCGCGCCACTTTTGAATTTCGCTCAGGTTCGAATCCGGCTTGCAGCAAATTCAAATATGCCATTCACATTATCTCCTTTTCCTCATATATTCATATACATGCTTCTCATACTTTTTTTTATTTTTTCTTTCACTTCATAAATTCATAACTAATTGATAAATGATCCAAAAAATATGGGAATTTTTGCGTTGTTTTCCTTATTGTGTCTAGTATTTTTTGGTTACACATGTCCATTTTGCATTGTTTTCCTTATTGCCTGGCTGGATTTTGTTTTCCCCTAGGGTTTGTGTACACATGTCCATTTTGAACCTTGCCTTGCTTTTCCCTTTGTGAAATGATGGTTGTTTATCCAATGCTCATGAAACTTTGCATGCTTAAACTAGACTTCATGCTGGACAATTTGGTGTTGAGTTTGCATTTTTATCATTTGTGGTTTCTGATTTATGATCATGTGAATGTAGGTGCGACAATGTGCGTCACACCTTTGCTTGCTCAACTTGATTAATTTATTTGCCATGCCAAATGAATTCCAAATGATGTGATTTTTTGTGTGATGCTTCTTAGGGATGTTTTGATTGATCATGATTTTTGCTGAAATTTTTGGATGAATTTCTGATTTGATTGAGATTTTTCTTTCTGGATTGCCATTTGTGAGGTTTTGAAGTGTCTTGAATTTCAATTGTTTGTGAAATGCTTGTGGTTTATCCTATGGATGTGAAATTTTGCATACTCTTTCTAGACATGTTAAAGTTTGTTTTGGCTTTGGTTTGAGGTCTTTACCATGTTTCATTTATGTTTTAGGCTTGTGCTAAGTTGGTGTAACCTTTGGTGTCATATTTGAGCTTGTTTTGACTGCCTTGCCTTATACAATTTGATTACCATGCCTAATGTTGCCCAATTGCCCTAACTTTTTGGGTGTTGATCATGTTGTGTGTTCTGTTTAGCCATGAATTTCGTTGAGATTAATTGAATCATTTTTGAATTAATATGCATTTGTTCATTCTGTTGTCACAATGTGCTTTCAACTTGCATATCTTGCCATGCTTGGTTTGTGAAATGAATTTGGTGAATGCTATTGACATGAGACCTTTTGGATTGTGTTCTTAATGGATTAAGGTTGATTCATGTTGAATTTCATGTTCTGTTTTGAATTTTTCCTCCCTCTTTGACCCTAGGCCTTGCCCTAGTGGTTGGTGACTCACAGTTGAGCTTTGATTTCAGGTTAAGAAGTATATGGCCATGATGGGATTGATTCACTCTCTTGAGTTGACTAATTGGTTAATGTTGACTAACCTTGAATTGTTTTGTAGGTTGATGCCAAGTTGTTTGGGTTGTGCTTATTGGCTTGTGCCTCGCACCTTGTTGCATTGTTTGTTTGACTGTGTACTGTTGACTGTTGACCATTGGTTGTCTGTTTGACTTTTTGAGTTGTATACTGATTGAGTTAGATTTTTTTCAGGTACATAAGTTTCTTAAGTTCTTTTGAACTTGCTTTTGCTTTTGCTTGGTTGCTTAAGCATTGAGGTATAATTTCTCTGACTTCATGTAGTCTGGAAGACCTGTCCTGTTACTTGGGCAGGCACCTGTCTGAAGCCCTCCTTAAGAGGCAATGCTTGTGTTTGTTTATCTTTGTGCCAAGCAGGAAAAGACCTCTATGAGGCAATTGGCAGATAAAAGAGATGTGCAATCCATCTCCTGCTATTCAGTGAGTCATCCACCTTGCTCACACACCTTGTGTTGATGCATTGTGGATATTAACCCAAGATCTTTGTTGTGTCAGTCATATGTGGAGAAGAGTTCCAACTTTCTGAACTCCCACACTTTCATTTGTCTGAAGCTCTCCCAGGCCAGGGATAAGAGCTGTGAAGTCTTATCTTCACTTCCCATTTCATCTGCTTCACCCTAACTCTCAATGTTAGGGTTAAGAGCTAATTACACCCGATTCCAGTTGGCTTGTGTTTCACAGCCTAACCTTGTGTGAGCCCACTTTGCTTGTATATAGTGTGTGCTAATTGTGTGAATGTTTGCTTTGCCTGTGCTGCTTAGGATAGCTTGCTCCCTGTGCAAGTTAGATAGAAACCTTAACATAGGGATCGTATGCATGATAACTTCTAGGCTCGAGTCATAGTCTCCCTAGTAGTTTGTGTCTCCCTTTGTATCTGGTTAGGCTAGTCCTTTTTCCCTGCGTAGGGGAACTACGTCGCCCTGATCCTCATACCAGATGAGGTACGTAGGCAGGAGATTGAGCTGATCTCTCGGGGCACTTTCTTTTCCTTTTGTGTGTGTTTGTTATCCCTTTCTGGTTGGAGTCTGATGTAAGTCCAGCGATTGGCATTCGGTTTCCAGTTTCTTTGTTTGGAGTCTGATGTAAGTCCAGCGATTGGCAGTTGGTTTCCAATGTGTGTTTGTTGGTTCGGAGTCTGATGTAAGTCCAGCGATTGGCATTCGGTTTCCGTGTTTGCCTGTTTTGTGTGGAGTCTGACTTAAGTCCAGCGATTGGCAGTCGGTTTCCTGTGTGGTTTTGTTTGGCGTGCGTTAGCCGAGCTACGAGTGCTCTGATTCTTCTATAGTCCGAGAAGATACGTATGCATAGGATGCGACATCCTAGCGAGCACGTTTCCCCCTGTCCCGAACTACGTCGACTCTGATGTCTGTGCCTGACAGACTACGTAGGCCCAGGATGCGATATCCTGCCGAGTCAGTTTCTTTGGTCTTTCCTGTGTCTCTTTCAGCGTGTGTGTGCAGTTTGTTTGAGCAGTTTTAGCAACCTTTATCCTTCCTTTTGTGCATGGATCCCGTCGAGTACGACGGATGCGTAGGGGTGCTAATACCTTCCCTTTGCATAACCGACTCCCGATCCCCTCTCTCTTTGGTCGCGAGACCATGTCTTTTCCAGGTTTACTTCGAGCGATTCCTTTCCCTCTTTTGGGATAAATAACGCACGGTGGCGGCTCTGTTGTTTCGTTTTCCCGCCGGTTTTTCGCGTAATGCGACACTATGACTACCTTGTTCCATGATATAATGCATAAGGAGATTGAGGTGTAAGTTGACGATATGATCGCTAAGTCAAGATCGGAGGTTGAAGCCAAGTTGACTGATGTTGAATGGGTTCAGAGTCGTTATAACCAGCTGAACTTGATAGAAGAAAAGAGATTGACTGCCATGTGCCACGGTCAGTTATATCAGCAGAGGATGAAGAAAGCTTTTGATAAGAAGGTCAAGCCTTGTGTGTTCCGAGAAGGTGACCTTGTGCTCAAGAAAGTTTTATCCGCACCCGATTCCAGGGGCAAGTGGACTCCGAACTATGAAGGTCCATATGTTGTTAAGAGAGCCTTTTCAGGCGGTGCTTTGATACTTACAACTATGGATGGGGAGGATTTCACTCGTTCTGTGAATTCAGATGCAGTCAAGAAATACTTCGCCTAAAAAATTAAAAATTAAATAGCTCGCTAAGTTGAAAACCCGAAAGGGCGGCTTAGGCAAAAATGAGCGTCTCGGTGGATTGAAAACCCGAAAGGGCGGTCCAGGCAAAAGTTAGAGACATGAAAAATGAATATAGGTATCCCGCTAGATTGAGTACCTCATCCTGGGGCAATCTAGGCAAAAATTAGGGATTTGGCAAGTAACTGCATCCTGACAAGACTTTGTTCTACAACTGTCGTCCGTCAGAGATCCTTGCTCATTATCAGCCAAAGCTTCAAATACATCGGATTCAGAATTGGTGGAGAAATGGTCATTATGTTCAATGTAGCCCTTTTCCAATATATATCACCAATTTCAAATTTGTAAAGATCTATGGAGTCCTGCCATTCGCAGACTACCATTCTATCAAATAAATTTGAGCCTTTTATCCAATTATTGGCACTCTTATCTGTTTCTATTCAACAAATGTTTTGCATGTTTTGATTAAGAAAATATCATTGTTTTAAACGATCAAATTTTTTATAATTTGTTTTTAAACAAAGTGAACATTCACAATGACGAAAGGATACTTAGGAGATCCTCAGTGCTCTCCCAAGGGTGGTACGATCCCCAACAGGGTAAGATTTTTGTCCATATTCTTGGCATGACTGTATCTCCTCCCTTCGGAACCCGTTGTGGTTTATCCTACCAAGTGGATTGCTTGTTGAGAGTCACCTCTCTTCCCTTCACCAGAGTAGCAATCTTTCTTCCTCAGTAGCTTGGATCTCTTTGGGCAAGAGCGGTATTTGGTGGTTGATCCCCATAAATCCTTTATCTCCTCGGATAGATTCCCCAGTAGAGTTGTTGGTGTGGTGGACCTTGTCTGTGATAAATCTCGTCCCCAGCTAGAATGATTGATGATTCATCCCCTGCAGAGTTCTTTGCTTCCTGGTATCTCTGATCCCCAGCAGATTGGATACTCCCCGGTGAACTTGGCTTTCTCTCTTGAGATGTAGTACCGGGTGGTTGATTCCTGGACCTGGTTGTGTTAAATATGTCTGTTTGTCAGCATACATCATACATAAACCACGCATATTCATGCATAATTATAACATTCAGATATTCATGTTGCATTCTTTGCCATATATCGTTGTTTGCTGTCTCCTGCTATTTGGTGATATACTTCCCCAAACAGACGTGTGTGTCTGATCTCTCTATATAGAGTCAGCTCCATAGGCAGAAAGCGTCTATCCTTTCTTCCATATTCCCCACCGGGTTATATCCTCGTGGATGTCGATTGTTTTTGTTCCTTCCCGACACATATATTGGGATGGTTTTCCCCATTGAGTTATATCCTCACCGGGACAAGTCTTGATTTGGTGTGCCTATCTAGTTTGATCCTAGATCGGTCTCTTGAGACTCTTTTCATGTTTCCCCGTGGTAAATGAATAATTGCTCAATAATTAGTAATTATTATCCCCGGCGGAGTCTGTGGTTCTCTACCCTCATACCGGTAGTTGTAAACCCTATTTCTTCCCTTTTTGCAGAGTAACTATTTTTGCTCATCTTTAATTGGTGACAGTTATCTTCATCCAATATTCGGTGATGATATCCCCTCATCTGCTTGGATAATTTCCCTGATTACGCAATTTATCCCCAGCGGGTCATCTCTCGTCTACCTTGTTGTTGTTGGTAACGATTGTTTCTCCCCTGAATTGGTCATCATTATATACCTAGTTTCGGTATCCCGATGCCTTTTCTTTTCGGTCGATTTATCCTTTATTAACCCAGTAACCGGTTGTGGATAATCGTCCATGCGAGTATATTATCTACGTTCTGACGGTAATAGATAGTATATCTCATGCACTCTCAGGTCTAAAGCCTTTGTTCTTCCCCAGTTGAGTAAGATTCGTATCCCCTTTGTGGAGTCGAATATCCATCCTGTAATCGAGTTTGCTTTTAGCCCTCTTTTGGATGATGAGTGTTTTGGGAATATTCCCCAATTCACGCCTTGGTTGGTCACCTATTATATGCCCAGTAACCGGTATCCCTGGTGTTCCTTCCTCTCTGCTCCCTATTATGACTTTTTGTCCCCTGTGGAGTCAGATCCTTGAGTTGAAGTATACCTTTTAGGTTTTCCTCAGACGTTTTGAAGTTTTGATATCTCTCACCCTTATACCGGTCTTGGATATTCATCTCTTCCTGAGCATGTTGTATCTCTCACCCTCATACCTGGCGTTCAGATCACATGTCTCCTTGAGCTTATTACCCAGTAACCGGTAATACCTCGTCCCGCTGCTTCCCCAGGAGTGTCTTTGTGGACATCCCCAGCGAAGTCCCTTAGTGGATTGTTTTCATCCGGATTTTATCCGAAGTATCCGCTGTGGATAGTTTTTTTGTTGTATTGGCATATTCCCCAATACATGCATCTTCGAATCAGCTTGAGTCTTTCCATTGGATCTTTTCCCTTTGGAATTCTATTCCACACGCTTTGAGTCGTGATCTGCTCGCGCATTTTTATCCCTTTTCTATCCCCAGAAGAGTCCCCAGGATATTGGTCCCATGGGGTGAATTGCTCATAGGGATTATCAATGGCTTCTGATTTCTTTGCTTTTGTGGACACATATCTCTACAGAGTGCTACCATTTTTCATACCTACATTTGCATCATGAGGTCTCTTAGGGACCAAAATTCGTCTCTTTGTTATTATTTAAGCCCATTCTACCCCGTCGAGACGAAGATTTTAACCTTCACTTCTCCGGCTAGAATGACCTTAAATAGGGGCATCTGTAAGACCCTAATTTTGACCCTAAGATCCCTCATGGAATCATAACATTGCATTTGCATTTCCTCAAGGATCTTTAGCATCTTGGTTCCCTTTGCCTTTGGGTGGGACTCCTTGTGATTGGTTTGAGATCACCAAGCATGCTTGAATTATACATCATTATTTCTCTTACTTTTGTTTACTAACCAAAAGCACAAAAATGTGTCACTAACATCTTTTGTTTGAAGCTTGAGTATCATTCAAGATACTTTGTGGGTTCTATTTAGATGATCAGTCAACACAAGGGAATGGCTTGAGATACTTCCAACAGGTTCAAATGGGGTCTATTCGTCAGTCAAAACGTTAATCTTGAAGGAGCAAAAGTTTGTTCATGAGCTGTCATGCTCGCTAGGCGAGCAGAATGGGACGCCTAGCGAGTCCCAAGAAAAGCCACTTGAATCACCTACGCTCAGAGGAATTTCTTGAATTGTCATGCTCGCTAGGCGAAGCCCACGTGTTTAAAAAAAAAGAACGAAAAACGAAAAAAAAAAGAATAAATAAATAAATAAATAAATAAATAAAATATAACAAAAAAATTTTGGACTTGGGCCTCTCTCATTTGAGCCCACAGGTCCACAAAAATCAGGTTATAAATTCAGAGTTTCAGTGAAACAAAAGGTTATTCTATTCCTATTACCCTGGCAGGAAAAAGATAGTGAGAGAAGAGCTAACAGAGTTCAGAGCAACCTCTAGAGACTGAAGGGAACTCATCGGCAAAGAACCAATTCCCTCTCATATAAACCCTAAGAGTGCTTTGCAAACCCAACCGGGCAATTCAATTTCATTCGATCTCTCCAGTCAGGTTTGCCTTATTCCCATTACTTTATGCCTTTAATTTGAATGCTCTGAATGTATGAGGTATTATGGGTGAATTTGATACCCTTTTGATGCATGTGTTTGACAAGAGGTTTAGGCCTCCTACCCTTGGTTGCTTTTTGTGAGCTTTTTGTGAATTTTAATGGCATGATTCATGTGGTTACATTTTGATTTGGGGGCAACTCTTGATTACCCTATCATGTTTGCTCTAACCTGTTTTGTGTTTGTTATGGCATTGTATTCTCCTAATTCCGTCATATTACTCTAACCTGTTTGTTGAATTTTTGTGAGGGCTCATATACTCTTGCAGGGATAGCTTGCTTGGTGTTCCACTTTATTTGTGGGGTACCACCTGGAGGTCTATTCCGATTACCTGTACTGACTCGCTTTCTTTGATGGTGTTTAGCTTGGAAGAGTCTTTAGGTTTCTTATTTATCTAATTGTTGTTACTTCGGATCTTTATCCGTACGGTAGATCTCTCGATCCCTTTACTTTTCCCGCATGTTACCGATTTCTTAGGTTTCGTATAGCCTCTCGTGGCATGTCATTTAAGGTAGCGCGGTTCCTTCATCTAGGACTGCCTTTTTGCATGAGCATCCCTAAACACCCCAAACTCATTGATTTTTCTTCTCCTAAGAACACGTTTACTCCTTCTACTACAGGCGAGTAAGTCTCCAAAGGTCGAGCATCCGGTAGATTGCATAGTAACGTCGTTCACCCCAAAACCCAACCCTTAACCCGTAGTTGGTCGAACTACGTTTTGCTCTGATTCTCATTCCAGATGAGATACGTAGGCATAAGATGCGATGTCTTAGCGAGCACACTCCTCTTTAACCCCTAGGTAGCCGAGCTACGAAGACTCTGATTCTCAGATTCCGATGAGATACGTATGCAGTGGATGTGACATCCGTGCGAGTCATTTTCTTTTGACCCTTCTTTTAGTAAGTAGTACATTAGATAAACATACACGCTTTTCTCATCCCTTCAATCATGTTTGCACAAATAAATTTTCAAAAAAAACAACAACAACCTTTGCAACAAATGTGAAAAGGGCTGGCTCCATAGGAGTACCTAGGATGCTTTGGGTGCCTAATACCTTCCCATTGCATAACCAACCCCCTTACCCAGATCTCTGACATTTTTACTAGTTTTTGATTCGATAAAACTTTTAGGTTTTTGTTCGCTTTCTAACCATTCCTTTGGATAAATAAAAGTGCGGTGGCGACTCGACTTGTATGGTTTACCTTGGATTTAGTCAATATCTCTAATGGTAACGAATACCCCGCTACACATACATGACCAGGTGGCTGAGAGGACAAGTATTTCCTTTGTACTTTTCAAAATCAGGGACCTTGAATTTCACAGGGATCTTCACATTTGGAACCAAGCAGAGTTCGGCAGCAGACTTACCGAAAAGATCCTTCCCTCTGAGAGTTTTCAATTCCTTGTGAAGCTCAAGAAATTGATCATTCATAGCATCCATCTTCTAATAGACATCTGGACCTTCAGACGGCTCAGAATGATAGATGGCGTCGTCTACCCTAGGCATGGTATGCACGACGGGAGGAGGAACAACAAGGACCGGGCTAGATGCCGGCAGAGAAGCAAAGGTGGGAACAGGACCCTCAGGCATGAAATTGGAAGGCATCCCCCACGGGAATCCGGTTGGCATGGCTGTTGGAGAAGACTGGCTCTGGGCAGCCATGAATGACTCCATTAGGGCAGTCAATCTGGCCACTTCCTCTTTCAGCTCGTGGTTCTCTTGCTCTAAGTGATCCATCAGTCTTGAAATGTTGGCTCTAGTGTAGTACCGGTGAGTCAACTTGTCTTCAAAATAAATGAAGAACACAGAGTTAGACCACAGGGCGAGGGACCCGAAACAAAACCTGCTTATGCATGTGATGCATGCAATGCTTGTGCATATGATTTGTTTTTTATTTCAAAGGAACTTTAGAGTTTTATTTGCAAATTTTGGAAATATTAAGCTTTTATCACATATGGAAATATCTCATCAAATAATATCAGCGAAAGAAGTACAACATTGTCAATCATGTACAAGAGAAAAGGAAAATGATCATCTATGGATCCCTAGAAACAATCATCTAAAGCTCGGGACACAGGAAGATAAGATGCGCGAAGCCTCTTCACCTCCCTCTCGTAGGCTGCCTCCATATCGGCTTTCTCTTTGGCGAGTCGATCATACTTCCTCTTCCAGAACTTAGAAGACTGAGGAAGTAGAGAAGTCCATACATCATCAGGGTCATCAATAACCTGATGCTCAAGAAACTCAAGCAACGCATCCTTCTCCTTAATCTGCTGAAGCAATTCTTCACGTTCACGGATCCAGGCGCATGAACGATCTTCGTCTCTCAACTCCTCAACTCCTTGATTAGGGAGGGTTGAAGGCCCAACCATAATCATAGGTGTAGGTCTTGGATACTCGTAAGGCATGAGATACTCAGACGCTCTCTTCCTAACCCAAACAGTGTAAGGCTCCAAAGCGATGCAATTCTTAGGACCCAACTCTTTCCTTCCTTTCCTATGAATCTTGCGCCAAGCGCGAACCATCCTGGCTTTCAAGCCTGGGGGATCTTTACCCTCCTGAAAGAATACCCCCTCTAACAGAATATTATTGGGTTTATCCTTTAGGGGGAACCCAAGTTGCCGACGTGCCAAAATAGGGTTGTAGTTAATCCCACCATATGTACCAAGAAGAGGCACATTGGAGAATTCACCACAAGAGTCAATAATCTGCACACCATCATATACACAGTTATACCAAGAGATATCATCATTAGTGAGAGACATAAGTCTCGTGGACCACCGTAGACATTCCTTGTTCTCCTTGAAAGCGACCGTCTGAGGTAAGTGAGAAATAAACCACTTATACAACAGAGGCAAACAACACACAATGGCGCCACCACCCTTTGCATTCCTCATGTGCAAAGAGAAATAGGTATCGCCCAACAGAGTCGGAATGGGATTAAGAGTAGAGAAAATCCTAATAGCATTCACATCCACAAACTTGTCGATGTTGGGGAATAACACTAACCCATAGATGAGAAGTACAAATATGGCTTCAAAGGCGTCCTCACTCATGGCCTTCCCATACATAGTAGCTTGAGCAATGAGGAACTCGGAAGGGAGACCTTGAATTCCCCCTTTGGTAGTCATATGAGCATCGACCAGAGATTCATCTATGTGTAACATGTCTGCTATCCCTTGAGAAGTAGGAACCCTTTCCAAGCCATTGAACGGCAACTGATCCATAATAGGTATACCCACAAGATAGGCATACTCCTCAAGTGTAGGTAAAAGCTGAAAGTCCGGAAACGTGAAGCAACGGTACAAAGGATCATAAAACTGCACCAATACGCTCATCAATCCTTCATCCACCTGAGTAGTCAGAAGAGGAAGAAGCTTCCCAAAACGAGCTTTGAAACCCAAGGGATCCAATACATAGGATGTCAGATTCCTTAACTCTTTCAAGTCTGGTTGTCTGAAACTGTACTTCTTTGTATTCCTTCTTTGTCTTTCCATGTCTGATAATTTTGCAAATAAACCCCTTAAGTTCCTTGAAACTTTTCTTCATTATTTTGATGATATGAATGCAAATGGGTGCATGAATGCATGAATGCAACAATCACACTCAAGGATCAAGCAAAGCACACCAAACAAAGGTCATAGGATGGATCATGTTATCCTTAATATCAACCATCCATTTTGGTGGATTATGGTTTACACCTTATCAACACCCAAGTTCCATTGATATTAAGGATACCTGAACGGATCAACCATGAATCAAGGGTTTGTTGCAAGTCACGAGCATGGAGTCTTGGTTAAGAACCACCCAAAGGGAATGTACTAGGGTTTAAACCTGCCAAACATGTTCTACAAGAGGTTCCCATAGTCATCATCCCATCTTTTGGATATTATCGGAGAAACGACTACTCGTATTCCAAAAATATTCTCAAGAGAGACTCTTATGAGTGTAGTGTCGCGTAACAATCCTATCAAATCTTACACTTGAACGACTTTCGCACTACATCCTAAGAATAGGCCAATATGGGCTTGGTAAACTAAGGTCCTTGGATTCTAAGGTCTATATTGGAAAGAGTAATGTCTAACCACAACTTACTTGTGTGACATTATTGATCCCAACATGACCTCCACCAAGTGAATGGGCTTGCAAGTCAACTTAATAAGGAATAACTCCACACAAGTCAACAAGACTATGCCATTCTCCTATCCTAGGTGCATTCGAGTCCGGGTATAGAACTCATCTCACATAGACCACCAAGCATACAAGGAATTAATATCAAGCAAATCAATCATTACATAAAATACAGTAATCCCAAATTACACAAAAATGTGTCACAAAACAAATATACAATATAACACAACAAACATGAAAGGTAGGCAAAACCCACTAGGATAAACTCCCCAGCAGAGTCGCCACTTTTCTGTAGCGGGGTATTCGTTACCATTAGAGATATTGACTAAATCCAAGGTAAATCATAGAAGTCGAGTCGCCACCGCACTTCTATTTATCCAAAGGAATGGTTAGAAAGCAAATAAAAACCTAAAAGTTTTATCGAATCAAAAACTAGTAATAATATCAGAGATCTGGGTAAGGGGATTGGTTATGCAATGGGAAGGTGTTAGGCACCCAAAGCATCCTAGGTACTCCTAGGGAGCCCTTTTCACATTTGTTACGAAGGTTGTTGTTTTGTGAAAATTTATTTGTGCAAACATGATTGAAGGGATGAGAAAAGCGTGTATGTTTATCTAATTTACTACTTACTAAAAGAAGGGTCAAAAGAAAATGACTCGCACGGATGTCGCATCCACTGCATACGTATCTCATCTGAATCTGAGAATCTGACTCTTCGTAGCTCGGCTACCTAGGGGTTAAGGGGAAGTGTGCTTGCTAAGACATCGCGTCTTATGCCTACGTATTTCATCTAGGATGAAAATCAGAGCAAAATGTAGTTCGACTAACTACGGGTTAAGGGTTAGGTTTTGGGGTGAACGACGTTACTACACAATCTACCGGATGCTCGACCTTTGGAGACTTACTCGCCTGTAGTAGAAGGAGTAAACGTGTTCTTAGGGGAAGAAAAATCAATGAGTTGGTTTGGGTTTTAGGGATGCTTATGCAAAAGGGCAGTCCTAGGCTAGGGAACTGCGCTACCTTACTAGACCTGCAACAAGGGAATACAAAAACAAACATGCATAAGGTAAACACGCCAACGGAGGGCAGGTCAGTACAGGTGATCGGAATGAACCTCCAAGGTGGTATCCCACAAATAAAGTGGAATACTAAACAAGCCATCTCTGCAAAAGTCATGTGAGCACTCACAAAAATTCAACAAATAGGTTAGAGTAACAGGATGGAATCAGGAGAAAACAATGCCATGCCAAACACAAAACAAATTAGAGCAAACAGGAAAAACAGATGCTGTAGCGATCGTTATTGCATCGCCTAGTGAAAGCTTAGCGAAGCTTCACTGCAGGCTCGCCTAGCGAAGCGGCTAGCGAAGGCCTGCGGGTTTTGGGTTCTTCATTGATAACGGTCCGATCTCGATAACCCAAACCTTATGGTATCCATCAGAAACGAAACGATTAAACAGTCAAGGTATTGTTTTTATACATTCATGCATATCTGAACCCGTGGGCAAAAAACCTAACAATACCTCATACATTCAGATGATTCAAATTAAGAGCATAAAATTATGGGAATAAGGCAAACCTGATTGGAGAGATCGATTAAACTCGAATGGCGCGGCTGGGTTTGCAAAGTGATGTCAGGGTTTATGTGAGACGGAGGTGCAAAGGTATGTGAGTCAGAGTGAACTTTTCAGAGCTGTCTGGAGGTTGCTGCAGATCAGTTCCTAGGTTTCTCTTCTCTCTCTTCTCTCTCTCTTTTTCTCCAGGGTTTCCCTTCTGGTATTTATAATCTAATTTTGGTGGCTTGGTGGGCTCAGAGTCAAGCCCAAAATTTTCTGTTATTTTCCAAAATGCGCGCGCTTCGCCTAGCGAAGGATCTGCTCGCTTAGCGAGCATGACAGTTCCTTTCGCTAAGCGAACTAGTCTGCTCGCCTAGCGAGCATGACAGCTCAGGAACAGATTCTTGCTTTTTCAGGATTAGCATTTTAAATGATGAATAGGCCCCCATTTGAACCTGTTGGGAGTAACTCAAGTCTTTCCCTTGTGTTGACTGATCACCCGAATAGAATCCACAAAGTGTCTTGGATGATACTCAAGCTTCAAACAAAAGATGTTAACGACACATTTTTGTGCTTTTGGTTAGTAAACAAAAATAAGAGAAACAACGATATATAATTCAAGCATGCTTGGTGATCTCAAACCAATCACAAGGAGTCCCACCCAAAGGCAAAGGGAACCAAGATGCTAAAGATCCTTGAGGCAATGCAAATGCAATGTTATGATGCCATGAGGGATCTTAGGGTCAAAATTGGGGTCTTACACTATGTGTCCATAAAGAGAAAAGAAATCAGGAGGACCTGACAATCCATATGAGCAATATGCTCGATGGGACAGAGACTCTGGGGACTAATGGGGATAAGGAAAGAGAATAAAATGCGTGAGCAGGTCACGACTTAAGACTTGGTGAGAGACACTAGAAGAATTCTATGAAAATAAATCAATGGAAAGAACTCAAGCTGACTCAAAGGCGCGTGTATTGGGGAATGTGCCAATACAGCAAGATTATCCATAGAGGATACTTCGGACAAAATCCGGACTCAGATGGGGGATATCCACTAAGGGACTCACTGGGGAATGTCCAAAGCAGGACTCATCTGAGGAAAAACAGGATGAGGTATTACCGGTTACTGGGTAATAAGCTCAAGGAGACATGTGATCCAAACACCGGTATGAGGGTGAAAGAACAACACGCTCGGGGAGAATGAATATCTAAGATCGATATGAGGGTGAGAGATATTAAACATCCAGAATCATCTGAGGAAAACCTAAAAGGTATACTTCGACTCAGGAAATCTGACTCCACAGGGGACAAAAGTCATAATAGGGAGCAGAAAAGGAAGGAACACCAGGGATACCGGTTACTGGGCATATAATAGGTGACCGACCAAGCGTGAATTGGGGAATATTTCCAAGACACTCATCATTCAAAGGAGGGCTAAAAAGCAAACTCGATTACAGAATGTGCATTCAACTCCGCAAAAGGGGATACGAATCTTACTCGACTTGGGAAGAACAAAAGACTTCGACCAAGGAGCGCATGAGATATATTATCTATTACCGTCAGAACGTAGATAACATACTCGCATGGAAGATTATCCACAACCGGTTACTGGGTTAATAAAGGATAAATCGACCGAAAGAAAAGGACATCGGGATACCGAATACTAGGTATAAAATGGTGACCAATCAAAGGGAGAAACAATCATTGCTAACAAAAGGCAAATGAAAGATGACTCGCTGGGGATACATTGACAAAGGCAATGATCCGGGAGATATATCACCGGTTACTAGGAGATACACTCAAAAAGGTGAAGGAATATCAATACCGAATATTGGATAAAGATAACCGTCAAAGAGGGGATTACATCTACCCGTATCAGGTAGAAAACCACGGAAGAGTAACCGTAAAGGGTTAACTCTGCAAGGGGATAAAAATAGGGTTTACAACTACCGGTATGAGGGTAGAAAACCATAGACTCTGCCGGGGAAAGAATGGACAATTACTGGTCACTGAGCAATCATTCATCTAAACCACAGGGAAGTGCAGGGAAAATCACAAGAAGCCAATCTAGGAACAAACTAGAGAGACACAATGAAACAAGACTCATCCCTATGAGGATATAACTCAGGGGGAACTCCATCCCAATATATATGTTAGGAGGAAACAGAAACAACAATCATCCACGAGGACATAACTCAGTGGGGAATATGGAGGAAAGGATAAACACTTTCTGCTTATGGGGCTGACCCTACATGGAGAGATCAGACACAAACATCTGCTTGGTGAAGTATGTATCACCGAATAGCATGAGACAACAAACAAAGGTATTTATGGAAAATAATGCGACATGAATATTTAAATGTTAAAATTATGCATATATGCGTGGTTTATGTATGATGAATGCTGACAAAACAGACATATCTAACACAAACAGGTCCATAAATCTAATGAACGAACATCCGGTACTACATCTCGAGAGAGGACCAGGCCCACTGGAGGACATCCAATCTGATGGAGCAAAAGATACCGGGAACCAAAGATCTATACAGGGGAGTGAGCATCAGCCAATCCAGCTGGGGACAAGATCAACACATAGATAAGATCCACCGTAGAAGCAACCTACTGAGGAAATTATCATAGGGGAGGATGGATCTCTGTGGGGAACAACCACCAAATCAGAAGTTTCCAGGGCTACCACCATATACTGCCCTACCAAAGAGATCACATTTGCTGAGGAGGAAGGATCACTACTCCGCTGAAAAAGAAAGGATGAATACCTTCACCAATCACTCTTCTCGGGAGGAAACCACAAAGGCCCTGAAGGAAGAGGATATAAGCATGCTTGGAACATGAACAAATGTCTTACCTTGTTGGGAATCATACCATCTTTGGGAGAGTACTGAAGACGTCCCAAATATCCTTTCGTCATTGTGAATGTTCATCTTGTTTAAAAACAAGATATGAAAAACTTATTTATGCAAAATATTTGTTGAACAGAAACAAATAAGAGTGCAAAGAATGGGATAAAGGCTCAAATTTATTTGATGGGATGGTAGTCTGCAAATGGCGAGACTCCATAGATGTTTACAAATTTGAAATTGGTGATATATATTGGAAAAGGGCTACATTGAACATAATGACCATTTCTCCACCAACTTTGAATCCAATGTATTTGAAGCTTCAGTTGACGATGACTAAGCGAGAATCTTTGACAGATGACAGTTCGTAGAACAAAGTCTTGTCAGGATGCAGTTACTTGCCAAATCCCTAATTTTTGCCTAGATTTCCCCAAGGTGAGGTACTCAATCTAGCGGGATACATATTTTTTTTTATGTCTCTAACTTTTGCCTGGATCGCCCTTTCGGGTTTTCAATCCACCGAGATGCTCTTTTTTCCTAAGCCGCCCTTTCGGGTTTTAACTTAGCGAGCTATTCTGTTTTTATTTTTAGGCAAAGTATTTCTTGACTGCATCTGAATTCACAGGACGAGTGAAATCCTCCCCATCCATAGTTGTAAGTATCAAAGCACCGCCTGAAAAGGCTCTCTTAACAACATATGAACCTTCATAGTTTGGAGTCCACTTGCCCCTGGAATCGGGGGTAAAAGACAAAACTTTCTTGAGCACGAGATCACCTTCTCGAAACACACGAGGTTTGACCTTCTTATCAAAGGCTTTCTTCATCCTTTGCTGATATAACTGACCATGGCACATGGCAGTTAATCTCTTCTCTTCTATTAAATTCAGCTGGTCATAACGACTCTGAACCCATTCAGCATCAGTCAACTTGGCTTCCATCAAGACTCTCATTGATGGGATTTCCACCTCTACTGGGAGCACAACCTACATGCCATAAACAAGAGAGAAAGGGGTTGCCCCTTTTGATGTGCGGACAGATGTACGGTATCCATGCAAAGCAAATGGCAGCATCTCATGCCAATCCTTGTACGTAACAACCATCTTCTGGATAATCTTCTTGATATTCTTAATAGCAGCTTCAACAACCCCATTCGTCTTGGGTCTGTAAGGAGAAGAATTATGATGTGCAATCTTGAACTCGCTACACAGCTCTTTCATCATCTTGTTGTTCAAGTTAGATCCATTGTCAGTAATGATCTTATCTGGCACACCATAACGGCATATGAGTTGATTCCTGATAAACTTCACGACCACCTGCCTGGTCACGTTTGCATATGACGTCGCTTCAACCCACTTGGTGAAGCATTCAATTTCTACGAGAATAAATCTGTGATCGTTAGACGCTTTCGGCTCTATCATGCCAATCATGTCGATTCCCCACATGGAGAAGGACCATGGTGATGAAATTACATTCAGAAGTGTCGGGGGAATATGAATCTTATCCGCATAAATTTGACACTTATGGCATTTCTTCACATATTTGCAGCAGTCAGACTCCATTATCAGCCAATAGTAGCCTGCTCTCAACATCTTTCTAGACATGGCATGTCCATTGGAATGAGTACTAAATGAACCCTCATGGACCTCAGTCATTAACAGGTCTACTTCGGGTCTATCCACGCATCTGAGCAGAACCATGCCAAAAATCCTCTTGTAAAGCACTTCACCATTGAGGTAGAAACTGCCTGATAATCTCCTCAAAGTCTTCCTATCTTTCACAGATGCCCCAGGCGGGTAAATCTGGCTCTGAAGAAAGCACTTGATATCATAATACCATGGTTTGTCATCTTGCACTTCCTCTACTGCAAATACATGAGCTGGTATGTCCAAGCGCATCACAATGATATTGGGAACTTCATTCCAAAGTCTAACCACAATCATTGAAGCAAGTGTAGTAAGAGCATCTGCCATCCGATTCTCATCTCGAGGAATATGATGGAAGTCAACCTTAGTAAAGAAAGTTGAAATCCTCCTCGCATAGTCTCTATATGGGATGAGGCCAGGCTGATTCGTTTCTCATTCACCCTTAATCTGATTAACAACAAGGGCCGAATCACCATAAACATCAAGATGCTTGATCCTAAGATCAATACAACCTTCCAATCCCATAATACAGGCCTCATACTCCGCCATATTATTCGTGCATTTAAAGGTTAGCCTTGCTGTAAAAGAAAAATGTGTGCCCTGAGGAGTAATAATCACTGCCCCAATACCATTTCCATATTGATTTACAGCGCCATCAAACACCATGCTCCATCGGGAACCAGGCTCTAGCCCTTCATCGAGCGTAGGCTCATCGCAATCTTTCATTTTCAAATACATAATTTCCTCATCCGGGAAGTCATACTGAACTGACTGATAATCTTCAATTGGTTGATGTGCCAAGTGGTCAGCCAAGATACTACCTTTTATAGCCTTCTGGGCTCGATACTCAATGTCGTACTCAGATAACAACATCTGCCAACGGGCAATCCTCCCAGTTAAAGCATGCTTCTCAAAGATATACTTGATTGGATCCATTTTTGGATATCAACCAAGTCGTATGGTTCAACATATACTGGCGTAAGCGCTTAGCAACCCAAGCTAAAGCACAACATGTTTTCTCAAGCATTGAGTATCGAGACTCACAATCAGTGAACTTCTTACTCAGGTAGTAAATAGCATATTCTTTCTTTCCCGATTCATCTTGCTGACCAAGGACACAACCCATTGAGTCTTCAAGAATTTTCAGATACATAATCAATGGTCTCCCTTCCATAGGTGGAGACAGAATCGGGGGCTTAGACAAGTACTCTTTGATACTGTCAAAGGCCTTTTGGCAATCCTCGGTCCAATGATGAGATTGATCTTTCTGGAGGAGCTTGAATATCGGCGCACATGTGGCAGTCATGTGGGATATGAATCTGGAAATATAATTCAAGCGGCCAAGAAAACCTCGGAGTTGCTTCTCAGTTTTGGGTGCCAGCATCTCCTGTATTGCTTTGACCTTGGCAGGATCAACCTCAATACCTCTCTCGCTGACAATAAAGCCCAATAACTTGCCGGAACAGACTCCAAATGTACACTTGTTAGGATTCAGACGAAGCTTATACTTCCTTAAACGCTGAAATAGCTTCAACAAGTGCTCAACATGTTCAATCTCCGTTCTTGACTTTGCAATCATATCATTAACATATACCTCGATCTCCTTGTGCATCATATCATGAAATAAGGTAGTCATAGCTCGTTGATACGTGGCTCCGGCGTTCTTCAAACCGAAGGGCATCACTCGATAACAGAATGTTCCCCAAGGTGTGATGAATGTTGTCTTCTCCATATCCTCGGGTGCCATTTTAATCTGATTATACCCGGAAAATCCGTCCATAAATGAGAAGACATTGAATTTAGCTGTATTATCTACCAACATATCAATATGTGGTAGAGGAAAATCATCTTTTGGACTAGCTTTATTCAAGTCTCTATAGTCCATACACATTCGGACTTTTCCACCTTTCTTAGGCATGGGCACAATATTGGCCACCCATTGAGGATATGTAGAAGTCACCAGAAACCCCGCATTAATTTGCTTCTGAACTTCCTCTTTGATCTTCACTGCCATATTAGGATGAGTTCTTCTGAGCTTCTGTTTCACAGGCACGCACTCAGGCTTCAAAGGCAGGAAATGTTGCACGATATCAGTATCCAGACCAAGCATGTCTTCATATGACCAGGAAAAGACGTCGACATATTCTCGTAGCAACTCAATCAACCCCTTCTTGACATATTCTTCCAGAAGTGCCCCTATCTTCACTTCTCGCACACAATCTTCAGACCCCAAGTTGACTGTTTCCAGATTCTCAAGATGTGGCTAAATGATCTTTTCTTCGTGCTCAAGTAGACGGGTGATCTCGTCAGGAATCTCTTCAACATCATCTTCTTCTGCCTCAAATACAGGGAACTCAAAGTTGGGAGATGGTGTTGGATCATTATGTTCAATGGGTTTGATCAACCTGCATAATGATTTTTGGATATAAAAGAGATTTTAGAATTCAAACAAGGCAAATCATTATGCAGATGAAAAGATTGATTTTATTATATTTTTAGGGTTTTATGGTGATCACCAATTTCATGCAAAAGCGAAAAGGGAAAATAATTGGAAAAACAAACATTTAACATGAATTTATTGAATGAAAATATCATTGTATTTATGAGCCAACAATGTCATCACTCCTCCTTTTGGCATGGGAGGAGGGTTTTTAAACACAATGAACATTACTTTGACTTATGGATAACTGTTGGGACATCAACAACGACCCAATTATTGCAGACCCCTCCAGGGATGACAAAGTTGTCAGAATCTTCCTCTGCATCCTCTTCCACAATAGCAGCAACTTCCTCATCTTGACCAGTGTGTATGAATCCCCCACTCTTGAACAACCCTTGCTTGTTGAAGACACCAGAAGAATACCCTATGCCAGCCCAGGGTTTGTTGTCTTCCAGCTTGATCATTTGCCCCAATCCAGTAGTTGTACCATGCTCAATGGCCAACTTAGCATCTTTATAGGACGCAAATGAAGAAGTTCCTTTCTTAGTAGGCTCGGCAATAGATAAAGCTTGGAACGGAGTTCCAACTTCATCCTCAGCATCTATGTAAGAAAAGGAAGATAAATGGCTAACCAGGAGAGCCTTTTCTCCCCCTACTGCCACCAGCTTCTTGTTTTTAACAAATTTCAGTTTTTGGTGTATGGTAGAGGTCACGGCACCTGCCTCGTGAATCCATGGTCTGCCCAACAGACAGTTATACGATGGGTGAATATCCATGACCTGGAAGGTGATCTGGAAATCACTTGGTCCGATTTTGACTGGGAGCTTAACCTCTCCAATCACAGTTTTACGAGACCCATCGAAAGCTTTCACTACCACTCCAATCTGCCTCATGGGAGGCCTCTGATATGACAATTTAGCAAGAGTGGTCTTTGGCAACACATTCAATGATAACCCAGTGTCCACCAGCACATTGGACATGGCATCATCTTTGCAACTCATGGATATGCGTAGTGCCAAGTTGTGGTTTCTTCCCTCCTCGGGGAGATCAGCATCACAAAAACTTAAATTGTTACAAGCGGTGATGTTTGCAACAATACTGTCAAATTGCTCTATTGTGACGTCATGATCTACATACGCCACGTCCAACACCTTCTGCAGAGCTTCTCGGCATGGTTATGAATTCATCAGCAAGGACAATACAGAAATCTTGGATGGCGTCTGTAGAAGCTGATCTACAACGTTGTACTCACTCCTTTTGATGAGCCTCAGCATCTCATCACAGTCTTCCTTCGTATTGCCGCTCTGGCCAACAGAGACAGGAGTCCTCACAACAGAGCCAGGTTTAGTGGCAACAAGTGCCAGATTCGGAGCATTCGCAGCAGTCCCAACAGGGCGTTCAACATAGTCGGCAACATTGGCTCTTCGATTATCAGCTTGGGGTTTTGGCGGAGCCGAGAAGACACGACCGCTACGGGTCAGACCGCTGACGTCGGCAATATTAACAACAGAAGTAGAGGGCAGGGGCACCTCCTTCCCATCCTCCAATGCCACAGCATTGTAGCGATAGGGGACCGCCTTCTCGGAAGAGTATGGCACAGGGCCAGCCGGTTTAATGATCAAAGAAGGAGAAGCCTTTTGCTTGCTACCATCGTATTTGATGACAACAGGCTCAGGGATCCGAAACACCGGAGAAATTACATTAACTTCATCAGCATCTTCATCAACATTTCTGTTCTGAAGTATCTCAATGACTCCTTCATCCAGCATTTCTTGAACATCTTTGCGAACTCGGCGACATCCTCTTTGATTGACAGTGCAAACTCGGCATCTGTCATGGTCGTCCTCATAATGACTGTACTCACACAGCAGTCTATGCATCTCGACCAGAGATTGTCGAATGTGGCTGACATATTTGACTTTGTATTTATCAGGGCAGCCCTGGACCATGTTGACGGAGGATTTCCCATGCTAGGGCAATGGATTCTTCTTCACATTAGGACCTACGTCCTCGAAACACAGAATACCACATCTCACAAGGTCCTGAACCTTGGTCTTCAGTGGGTAGCAGTTTTCCACGTCATGTCCGGGAGCACCGGAATGATAAACACAGTGTAATTCAGGCTTATACCACCATTGAGGGTTGGTAGGTATAGCCGGTGGGTCTCATGGAGTAATCAATTTCCTCTCTATCAAAGAGGGATACAATTCGGCATAGGTCATGGGAATTGGATCGAAGGTGACCCTCTTCCTCTCATAGCTTGTACTTGCTTGGTTATTGCTTCGAGGCTGGTAGGCCTGCTGTTGAGGACGGTGCTGTTGTTGTTGATATTGCGGATGTTGTTGTTGCTGATTATTGTTGTGATGTTGATACTGATGATTATCTCTGAATACAGGCGCTATGTGAGCCACCTGGTGCTGATTATCGGCGGGTCGTACGGTCTTCCTCCTCACTGAGGGTCTTCTAGGTTTAGCATGGGAGGTCACATCATGTGCCTCACCATCTTTCTTCTTTCCAAACGTCCCATACCGTTTCACAGAAGAGCCTTCTTCTCTGGTCAGGCGCCCTTCCCTGACTCCCTCTTCCAGACGCATCCCCATGTTCACGGATGCGTGCTTTTCGCAAGTATACGAACGTGTTAGAGTAATATAAAAGATTGTCGAATCCACATAGACCAAGTGTCAATCTATCGTTATCTGTTGTTATGGTGTTTATCAAAGGCAATCAAAATAGGTGTTTTTGGAGTGTGCAATGAAAAGTAAAGTGTTGAATAAAGATTAATTAATAAAGACAGGGTCGAATGTAATTCACGTAATCAATTAATAATCCAAGTACTTGCTAATAGAATTACTTATGGGCAATGTTTCCTACTTAGAAAAGAACTAATTTAACAGGAACTGTCGCTTTCGCGTATTCAAAACCGAGTTGTACTCCCTAATCAAACCCTTTTATTGTCACTTATAAAAAGGCGTGCATTGCGTTAGAGTAGTAAACCTATTTTTAAGAAATATAGTATCTTGACTAAGCTGAAAAGTATTATAACCTGGATTTCTTAACCAAAAGAGGTTCTTACGATCCAGACTCTAAACTTATAAACGCGTCCGAAAATAGTTTTAAAATCTCTTTTCTTCTTAATGTTAAAAACTCCTAATGAACTAGACAAAGCGCTTTCGCTGTTTTTGAAATAGTTAAAAACAATTAAGTTTAAAAAGACGTTGGATGGCTTTTGATCTTACCCAACGGAATTGAAGTGCGGGAAAACTTAGGTTGAAAGTTAAAATAGCCCTTAAGTGTTTCTACAAACAATTGTACGGATTATCGGTTCAATTATGATCCTTACATTCTAACCTTATAAATTTGGCTAGACATGGTAAAGTAAAAGTGCATTAAAATAAATAAAATTAGTGCGAGTGCGGAAAGTAAATAAAAGTAAAGCGAGTGCGGAAAATAAATAAAAGTAAAGCGAGTGCGAGGAAATAAATAATTTAAAGTGAGTGCGGAAAATAAATAAAGTAAAGCAAGTGCTAGGAAATAAATAATTTAAAGCGAGTGCGAGAAATAAATGAAAGTAAAGTGAGTGCGAGGAAATAAATAATTTAAAGCGAGTGTGGAAAGTAAATAAGATAAAGACAAGTAATAAAAACCTGCTCCAATCGGAGGGTTGAATAAATTGCAAAGCGGAAATGAAAATGGCGGCAGGATTAACTTCCTTCCAAAGTGCTCCAAACTCGATTACATACTCTATCACAGACTCGATTACACAATTGTGGTAACACTCCAATGCGAAGCGATTACCACTTTATAATACTGAATATATGCCTAAGTGAAACAAAGTTGCTCTGAGTTTGCCTCTGCTCTAAGTTTGGATGATTGTAAAAGTGAATTCGAGTTTCTATTTATAAGCAAGTAAAAAGATGGAAATGACTTGGATGCCTTTCAACTTGAAAATGGGAGGGAAAAACTTTCCTCTTGTGGCGCCCGCCACAAGGCCATGGCGCCCGCCACAAGCACAAAATGAGGCGCCTTAGTGGAGGTAGTGGGAAACATGGAAGTTGAGGGAAGTTGAGCTTCGACACGTCATGGCAGGGTCTATAGCGCCAGCCATGGGGTAGGCCACAAGAACAAAATACTGAATTTTAGGGTTTTTGGCTCTTTTTCGCTCATTTTCTCGATCGGGGCTCCGATTAAAGTAAAAACCTGAAAACAAAGGAAAACATAGCAATAACACAACAAAATGATAATAAAACAACTAGAATGCATGTGAAATCGGAGTCGAAAATACGGTAAATTTTAGTGTTATCAAACTCTCCCGCACTTAAACCTTTGCTTGTCCTCAAGCAAAATGTTAAAAAACTCATAAAAGAAAATTTGTGTAAACGAGTGCTTCAGGTAAAAATTCTAAGTTCAAGTCGGGATGCAGTGATAGGTACTAACTGAGTGAACTAAGGGTATCATAATGACACTAATCCGCAAATACGGACATAAACTTCATTCCTATATTAACCAACCCATATTATCTCACAATACCTAGGCCTGCCTCTTCATCTCTTTTTGTGTCCTTTTCATTCAGGCGCAGTCATATTAAGCACGTTATTCGTACATGTTTCATAGTAGAGTGGCCTGTTAGTGATTATGATTTGAGCATGGGTTTTCTGGCACATAAATATGTGTAAACCCTTTTATTGGACCCAACTGTAGTTGTGGGGGATCGGATCGTAATTCGCCCTACCGAGTTCAGTGTCAGATACCTCTGAACCAACTAACAGTGGGTAAGTTTTTCTTTTTCTTTTTTCTTTTTGTAGCAAATTTTTACAATTCTTAGGTTTAAATGACTTTGTGAGGGTCACCTATACCGGAGTTGCCTTTTTGCTTTCTTTATTTATTTATTTTTTCTGGATCATTCACTTATTTGCATCGGTCCTCTACGTAGAGGATGCGTAGGCCAGAGCTGACTACTGAGATAAACTACTGAGGACTTATACGGAAATGATGATTAGGGCCATGGTATATGGGGTTTCGGGAGTGGTTCCTATATTTACGAAGCTTATGGTGCTAAAACAGATACTGATGTTTCGCAAAGTTCTCCCAAGTCACCGCATCCTTACTCAAAACATGTCTTTAAAACCTGAAAACTCTCAGAATAACACTATTTTCTTTTGCAAAAAATTTTGGTGGGGCTAAAGGTATGGGGAGGTAGGATTGTACTAAAAATATACTATATTTGGTGACTCGTCAAACTCATGCATTATACTAAAAATCAAAATAAACAACTAAACGGAAATAAACTATCTAAAAACAGCAAAGAAAAACGATAAAGGAAAAAAGAGAAAAGACAATAAAGAAAAGACGATAGAGTCTCCTCCCACACTTAAATCAAACATGGTCCCCAATGTTTCGAAATAAGATAAGGGAAGAGTTACCTGACAACCTATTGTTGACCACTAGTGCCCTCGCCATCTTGAGGTGGACGACGGGATCGGGTACGACGACGGTCTCTCTGAACCATCCTCGCTATCAGGGCATCCTGAGAGGTCCTCACCTCTCGAAGGTTACCTATAATGGAACCTTGAGTGGCTTCAATGAGTGCCATGTGTCTCTGGGGGTAGTGTTGCTGACGGGCTTGTGAATCTGTGATCGTTTGCAGAGACTGTAGAACAGTGTCGTAGGACCTGTCTGTCCTCTGCTGCGACTCTTGCATGAAGTTCATGTTATCCGCCATTTGTTGCTGGATGGTAGAGAGTAGGTCGTCACGCCTTTGCTCTCTAGCCATGTGGTCATGCCACATCTCCTCTGTAATATAGAAGCCAGGAGTGGTACCTGCAAAAGAAGAAGATGGTGCGGTGTGTGGTGGTGAAGGATGATGGGGGAACACATGGGGTACGAGATCTCTCTCTCTCCGATCATATTCATCATCAGTGTCATGTCCCGTCTCATCAGGCATGTTAGGAGGAAGAGGACCCAAAACAGATGGGGCATCTAAAGCGTAGGTCCAATTCCTTTAATCTCGTACATCTGTACGTCTAGTGCACGGTAAAACAACAGATGAGATGGCTACACCATGAACCATAAGCATATAGCCTCCTTCTCTCCTCGAGCGACACAATTTCATGTCTCTCTGAAATTTTAGGTTAATTGTGCGAGGAGGTAAGGGGTCTTGGGTAGCCATCTAATCGTTCAGGTTAAGCGCCCGAGCAATAGATGTAATCAATCCACCAAAAGAAATCGGTCCCGCTTTATTCAAAGTTAAAGTCATATGAGCAAGCATGAACGGGACCGAATTAATACGTCTATTTGTGAGGCTTCCTTGTAAAAGTAGAAGCTCTCTAGCATTAACCTTATTTGGATTCTCCCGGCCAAAAATAGTGCATGCCAACAGATATCTAAAAACTCTGATGGTCGGGTTATGGATAGTTGAGGCAAGAACTCCTTCAAAAGAGTTTATGGAAGTGTTTGATAGACGCTCCCAGAAGGAAAATACCTCAACAGACCATTCGGAATCCAAAGGGGCCTCACAAATAGCACCGTCCCCATGAGGGATTCCTAACAAGCTGGCTAGTTCGTCGGTACTGAATTGGTATTCAACAGCAAACATTCTAAATTTGACAGTACCAACTGTGCTAGCAGTGTTAGGGTTGACAATATAAATTAAGGAACTCAAAAATGCAATTGTAAACCGCTCATAGGTAGGTTCTTTATTGGAAAAGAAATTATGCAAACCTAAATTATATAATAAATGAAATATGCTATGATAGATACCTAAAGTGTAGAGACAGTTTTCGTCAACATACCTTGCCGGGAGGATTTCCCGATTTTGCAACCGTTCAATAATTTTTCTTTGTCTATCCCCCGGTTTCCCTCCTTGAAGAATGAATCCGTTAAACTCCATTTGAAAGGCTCTTGAAAAGTGATGAAAAAGATGAAGTGGTTTGTGAAAAGGTTGGATTTTTACAAAATCCGATGGATGAAATCGAAAATGGAAATTGGAATAATGATTTGTGTGGTGTGGTGGTTAGAAAAGTATGAGCTTTTTGTGGGTTCAAGGATGTTTTTCCAAGGTGAAAAAATGGGTTTGGAAGGTTGTAAGTTGCAAAAATGGTGAAGAAAGGGGTTCTGTCCCGACCTTTTACAGACGATGTGGCGGGCGCCACAAGTCCTATGGCGGGCGCCACAAGGCAAAATCTGGTTGGGCCGGATTTTGGTCCTTTGGCTTGGGCTTCTCTTGTCTTTTGGCTTTGAGGGGTCCGGATAACATTTGTCTTGTGATTTTCCTAGTATCTTTGACTTGCATAATTTTATAAAGGTAAAAACAAAAAATAAAAATGAAACTGAAACAAAAACAAAAATTAAATATAAATAAATAAATAACTGAAAAATTAAAATGCAAATAAAATAAACATAGAACATATATAGATAAAAATAGAAATACTAATGAATAGATTTTATATAATATTCCAAATGCGATAATATAAGATGAGTTATGTAAATACGAGAAATATAAAAAGGAGATAAAATAAGATGAAATGGTGAGATCATATAGTGGGGATGTCATCTTCCTGAGAGGAACCACGGAGCATGGCTACTTCTTGCTTGAGCTCTCCGATCTCCTGATATAGACAGTCGACTTCAGTAGCATGGGTGAGATCAGACACTCCCATCTGTAAAGTGAGGTCTGCCACCTCCTGTCTAAGCGTTATGATCTCTCTACGACACTCAGCAATCTGAGTGCGGATATCGGGTGTCTGCAATGAAAGATTATTAGAGAAAACAGTGATTCTGGGAGATGGTGGTGGAGGCGTGTATTCAGCAATGGGTGGTGATCTCGGTTCCTCAACGGTCTCTCCCTGGCCCTCTAGAGCATAACTGCAATTCGCTGGATCATGCACACTGGTCATCATAGGGTCTGGCAGTGTGAAGTAATGGATAGCCTCGCTATCGACTAGTAGTTGGAACTGACATGGGTGGAAAGAGGCTCTCCTCATAAACCCTCTGGTCAAACAGAAGTCGATGTCCATGGTAGTGTACCCACAGTAGGTCCGAAGATGTAACAGCTTGCGAGACAGACCTAAAGCGACAGCAATCTGTGTGATGATTCCGCTAACATGGATGACTCCTTCGGTAGATACTGCTGAGACTGTATAATAAAAAGTTCCCACATGCTACTGGGCGAGACTGAGATGCACAAAATAATAGGAAGATCTCCTCTTCACTCAGTAGTGTCTCTGCATCCGGCCTTCCCAGGAAGGAATGTGCTAATATCATCTGAAAGTATCTGAAGGTTGGGTTATGTATGACATGAGACAGCTGCATAGATGGATCCTGGCTTCCGCCACCTGAGATATCACTCCAAAACTTCTCAACCTCCTTACCCAGGAAATATCCCATAGGTGTCTCCGGGATAGCATCAGGTGTGGTCTGGAAACCCAATAAGTCGCCGAACTCTTTCTGGCTGAAGGAGTACTCAACTCCAAAAAGCCTGAAAGCAGCATACCCATCTGGTCCAGAGTATGGGTCATAGTCGAATGAACTCAGGAACTCCAAACTCAGGTTCCTGTAGGTGTTACTCAAGTCATCAGCAAACTCGTCCCAGTGAAGCTGGTGACTAAGGAATCGGATATTCGGCTCGATACCCAGTGCCTCCATAAAGTGCTGATCGGGATAACGTGTGGGTGCCATAGGGCGCTGATACAGACCGATGTAGCGCTCCCTCTGAGCATTATCTCTATAGGCCACGTGCATGTCATCGAAATCCTGTATCCTGTAAAGGTTAAGAAAGTGATCCTGAAAATGCAAACCATTCAAATCTTAGTCTCAATCCAAAATATGATAAAATAAAAATAAAATTAAATAAATGCGAAAAAGTAAAATGAAAGAAAAACCATGGGTTGCCTCCCACGCAGCGCTTGTTTAACGTCAATAGCTTGACGATTAGAATTTATACACCTGTAGTAGTAGGAATCGGTGGATCAATCAGGGTGTGGCTCGAGTAGTATGCTGGAATGTCTCCTCCTTCATAGAGCTTCAGTCTTTGTCCATTTACAATGAATGGACTACAGGTATCGTTCTTGATTTCTACGGCTCCGGATCTCAAAATCTTGGATACTTCGAAAGGACCAGTCCATCTTGAACGTAGCTTTCCAGGGAAGAGTCATAACCTAGAGTTAAAAAGGAGGACAGGATCGCCTATATTGAAGTTTTTCTTTACTATTCTTTTGTCGTGATAGGCTTTTGTCCTCTCTTTATATATTTTTGCATTCTCGTAGGCAGATTGCCTAAGTTCTTCTAGTTTATGAATGTCTAGGGTACGCTTTTCTCCAGCGGATAGGTAGTCTAAATTCAAAGTTTTAATAGCCCAATAGGCCTTATGCTCTAATTCGAATGGTAAGTGACATGATTTTCCATAAACTAGTTGATAAGGAGTAGTTCCTATAGGGGTTTTGAAAGCGGTTCTATAGACCCATAATGCTTCTTGAAGCTTCTGAGACCAGTCTCTCCTAGAAATAGAAATAGTTTTCTCTAGGATTTGTTTTATCTCCCTATTAGATACTTCTACTTGGCCGCTAGTTTGTGGATGGTATGGTGTTGCTACTCTATGCCTAACTCCATATTTTCTTAAAAGTTTGTCAAATATTCTCGATATAAAGTGTGATCCTCCATCGCTTATGACTAAACATGGTGTTCCAAATCTAGAGAATATATAGTTTTTGAATAGTTTGATTACTACCCTAGTGTCGTTTGTGGGCGCAGCTATAGCTTCAATCCACTTAGACACATAGTCTACAACTACTAAGATATACCTGTTTCCTAAGGATGGTGGGAAAGGTCCCATGAAATCTATACCCCATACGTCAAAGAGTTCTACTTCCTGAATGTTTCTTAGAGGCATTTCATCACGCCTTGAAATGTTTCCAGTGCGTTGGCATCTATGACACTTGACAATGCAAGCATAGGCATCGCGCCACATGGTAGGCCAGAATAGGCCAGCTTGAAGAATCTTGGCGTATGTCTTAGATGTGCTCGCATGTCCACCATAGGGTGCAGAATGATAATGCTCGATAATATTATTTACCTCTTCTTCTGGAACGCAACAACGAAAAATGCCATCTTTACCCCTTTTGAAAAAGAGCGGTTCGTCCCAATAGAATCCATCGGAGTAATCTGGGCTTGGCATCTTTTTTACTTAATAGGTAACGGATGGCAGCATGATCGGTGTAAACTATAATTTTTGCTCCTACTAGATAAGATCTAAATTTGTCTATAGCGAAAACTACAACGAGTAATTCTTTTTCAGTTGTTGCGTAGTTAAGTTGGGCAGCATCTAGGGTTCTACTGGCATAATAAATGGCATGTAATTTTTTATCTTTCCTTTGTCCTAGAACGGCTCCAACTACATAATCACTAGCATCGCACATTATCTCAAAAGGTTCTGACCAATCAGGTGGTTTCATAATGGGTGCAGATACTAATGCTTGCTTTAAAAGATTAAATGCGTCATTACATTTTTCATCGAAAATGAATTCAACATCTTTCATTAAAAGTCCGGTTAAAGGTTTAGTTATTTTGGAGAAGTCCTTAATAAAACGCCGGTAGAATCCAGCGTGTCCAAGAAAGCTTCGGATTTCTCTGATGGTTTTTGGTGGTTTTAGGTTTTCTATAACATCTATTTTAGCTTTATCTACCTCTATACCTTTTTCAGAAACTATATGTCCTAAAACTATTCCTTCGGTTACCATGAAATGACATTTTTCCCAATTTAGCACGAGGTTCACCTCCACGCATCTCTCCAGGATTTTCTCAAGGTTAGCAAGACAATTGTGGAAATCAAATCCGCAAACCGAGAAATCATCCATAAATACTTCCATAACACCATCTAGGTAATCTGCAAAGATTGACATCATGCAGCGTTGGAAAGTAGCTGGGGCATTACAGAGGCCGAACGACATTTGTCTGTAGGCAAAAGTTCCATAAGGGCATGTAAAGGTAGTTTTTTCTTGATCTTCGGGGTGGATAGGTATTTGGAAGAATCCAGAGTATCCATCTAGATAGCAGAAGTAAGAGTGTCTGGCTAGACGCTCCAACATCTGGTCTATAAATGGTAAAGGGAAATGATCCTTCCTAGTTGCTTTATTTAATTTTTTATAATCTATACACATCCGTCATCCTCCTTCTAAACGTTTTGCTACATGTTCGCCTTTATTGTTTTGCACGACTGTGATGCCTCCCTTTTTAGGTACTACATGCATAGGGCTCACCCACTTACTATCCGAGATCTGGTAGATTATACCTGCCTCAAGTAACTTAAGAACTTCCTTTTTTACAACATCACTCATTATAGGGTTTATTCTTCTCTGATGTTCCCTGGAGGGTTTTGAATCTTCTTCTACTGAAATCCGATGCATGCATACGGATGGGCTTATACCTTTCAGGTAAGAGATATTATATCCTAAGGCTGAGGGATATTTTCGTAAAACGTCTAAAAGTTGGTTCGTTTCCTCTTGGCTCAAGGTAGCACTAACTATAACTGGACGGTTCATCTTTTCATCGAGGAACTCGTACCTCAGGTTCTTAGGTAGTTCCTTAAGTTATAAGGTTGGTTTCTTAGGGCATGGCATAGGATCTGGGGTAAGGGGTAAACATTCGTAAAGGTTACATCGATGTAGGGTTTCTTAAAGTCATCATCTTCCCTTATGAGAGTTGATGGTAACTTAATTGTTTTTATAATTTCTTTTTGTTCTAATTCTCTAACACATTCATTTATGATATCTAAGGCATAACACGAGTCTCCCATCACAGGTGCCATAAGAAATTTCGAAAGTATAAATTCTATTTTCTGGTCACCTACCTCAAATGTCAACTTTCCTTTCTTGACATCTATTATGGCTCCTGCAGTCGATAAGAATGGCCTACCTAGAAGGATTGGTATATCATTGTCCTCTTTGATGTCCATGACAATAAAATCAGTAGGGATAAATAACTGACCTATCCTAACAGGAACATCTTCTAAAATGCCTATCGGATATTTAACAGATCTATCGGCTAACTGAAGTGACATCTTAGTGGGCTGTAATTCTCCTAAGTTTAACCTCTCACAAACTGCTAAAGGCATTAGGCTCCCACTAGCTCCTAAGTCTAGAAAAGCTTTTTTGATGACATGATTACCCAAAAGGCAAGGAATGGAGAAATTTCCAGGATCTTTATCTTTCTTTGCTAATTTGTCCTCGGAAATAGCATTACATTCCAAAGGCTTCAGATCGTCAAGTCTACGTTTGTTGGTAAGGATGTCTTTGAGAAACTTTGCATAAGAAGGTATTTGGGTGATGGCTTCTGTGAAAGGGATTTCTACATGAAGTTTTTCTATAACTTTAATAAATTTTTGATACTGTTTATTGATCTGGGTTTGTTTGAGTCTTTGGGGATATGGTATAGGTGGTTTATATGGCGGGGGTGGTACGTAAGTTTTGTCTTTAGGTTCTTCTCCTTTTTCTCGACCTTCCTGGTTTTCAGGTTCCTCTGGTTCCTTTAGTTCGTCCGTGGGTTTGGTACATTCCTTAGAAGTTTCGAGTTCACTTAATCTAGGGTTTGGTGGCTCATCATAAGCGTTCCCACTTCATAGGGTAATGGCATTGGCTTGTCCTCTCGGATTTTGTTGAGGTTGTCCAGGGAATTGTCCTCCAGGAGTAGTCTGAGGGGCTTGGTTTAAAGCTACCTGAGAGATCTGGGTTTCAAGCATCTTGGTATGAGTAACTATTTGGTCAACCTTGGTTCCTAACTGAGTAATCAATTCGTTAACATGAATGTTTTGGTTCATGAACTCCTTGTTTTGTTGGGTTTGAGCGGTGATAAAATTTTCCATAATTTTCTCAAGGCTCGACTTTGATGGTACAGGTTGCATAGGTTGATTTTATCTAGGTGCTTGATAACTAGGTCTCGGAGGTGCATTATTTTGAGTAGGGTTATTGTTTTTATAGGAGAAGTTCGGGTGATTCCTCCATCCAGGGTTATAGGTATTCGAGTATGGGTTTCCTTGGGTGTAGTTCACTTGCTCAGAGTGGGTTTCGTTTAATAGATTGCATTCTGCATATTGGTGTCATTTGGTTCCACATATCTCACAATCTGACGAAACTGCGGCTACAGTATTCAGGTTTATGCACATATGCTCGACTTTGAGGGCTAATGCGTCCATTTTAGCTTGCATCATGTCTATAGAGCTTAGTTCATGCACTCCTCCTTGGGCTTCCTTTTTCTCAATTGTCGCTCGTTCAACTCCCCATGATTGATGGTTTTGAGCCATATCTTCGATGAGGGCACTAGCTTCAGGATAAGGTTTGTTCATCAGAGCACCGCCTGCGGCAGCGTCGATGGTCATCTTTGTGTTGTAATGAAGTCCATTATAGAAGGTTTGAAGGATTAACCAATTTTCTAAACCATGATGTGGGCATGCTCGTAACAACTCTTTATATCTCTCCCAAGCTTCGAACAACGATTCTCCTTGGTTTTGGGTAAATCTAGTTATATGGTTTCGAAGAACGGTGGTCTAGCAAGAAAAACTCTTCTAAGGTTATCCCAAGTCGTAATGGAATTGGGTGGAAGGGAATCTAACCATGATAGGGCTTTATCTCTGAGGGAAAAAGGAAATAATCTTAAACGTATTGCCTCAGGAGAAGCTCCATTAGTTTTAAAAGTGTCTGCTAATTGAAGAAATATTTTTAAATGTTGGTTTGGGTTCTCAGTAGCGAGACCCGCGAATTGTCTCTGTTGCACTAGTTGCAACATGGATGGTTTAAGTTCAAAATTATTAGCTGGGATGGTTGGGTTTACTATACTAGAACTAGGTTCTTCATTTGATGGTTGGGCGAAATCTTTAAGAGGTCTTTGGTTTTGATCTTCGTCCATAGCTCTCTTAATTCTATGAAAGAATAAACGTGCGCGAGCGTAACGTTCAGGTTCCGCCAGAGGGTATACTAAGCTTAAACTTCCGGTGCTGCGAGTTCTTCGCATTGACCGGCGGGAAATAGCCTAAGTCTAAACGATATAACAACAGAAAAATGAAATTTGACGATATTGGTCCCCGGAAACGGCGCCAAAAACTTGATGTGTGCTTTTCGCAAGTATACGAACGTGTCAGAGTAATATAAAAGATTGTCGAATCCACAGAGACCAAGTGTCAATCTATCGTTATCTGTTGTTATGGTGTTTATCAAAGGCAATTAAAATAGGTGCTTTTGGAGTGTGGAATGAAAAGTAAAGTGTTGAATAAAGATTAATTAATAAAGACAGGGTCGAATGTAATTCACGTAATCAATTAATAATCCAAGTACTTGCTAATAGAATTACTTATGGGCAATGTTTCCTACTTAGAAAAGAACTAATTTAACAGGAACTGTCGCTTTCGCGTATTCAGAACCGAGTTGTACTCCCTAATCAAACCCTCTTATTGTCACTTATAAAAAGGCGCGCATTGCGTTAGAGTAGTAAACCTATTTTTAAGAAATATAGTATCTTGACTAAGTTGAAAAGTATTATAACCTGGATTTCTTAACCAAAAGAGGTTCTTACGAACCAGACTCTAAACTTATAAACGCGTTCGAAAATAGTTTTAAAATCTCTTTTCTTCTTAATGTTAAAATCTCCTAATGAACTAAACAAAGCGCTTTCGCTGTTTTTGAAATAGTTAAAAACAATTAAGTTTATAAAGACGTTGGATGGCTTTCGATCTTACCCAACGGAATTGAAGTGCGGGAAAACTTAATTTGAAAGTTAAAATAGCCCTTAAGTGTTTCTACGAACAATTGTACGGATTATCGGTTTAATTACGATCCTTACATTCTAGCCTTATAAATTTAGCTAGACATGGTAAAGTAAAAGTGCACTAAAATAAATAAAAGTAGTGCGAGTGCGGAAAATAAATAAAAGTAGTGCGAGTGCGGAAAGTAAATAAAAGTAAAGCGAGTGAGAGGAAATAAATAATTTAAAGCGAGTGCGGAAAATAAATAAAATAAAGCGAGTGCGAGGAAATAAATAATTTAAAGCGAGTGCGAGGAAATAAATAATTTAAAGCGAGTGCGAGAAATAAATGAAAGTAAAGCGAGTGCGAGGAAATAAATAATTTAAAGCGAGTGCAGAAAGTAAATAAGATAAAGACAAGTAATAAAAACCTGCTCCAATCGGAGGGTTGAATAAATTGCAAAGCGGAAATGAAAATGGCGGCAGGATTAACTTCCTTCCAAAGTGCTCCAAACTCGATTACATACTCTATCACAGACTCGATTACACAATTGTGGTAACACTCCAATGCGAAGCGATTACCACTTTATAATACTGAATATATGCCTAAGTGAAACAAAGTTGCTCTGAGTTTGCCTCTGCTCTAAGTTTGGATGATTGTAAAAGTGAATTCGAGTTTCTATTTATAAGCAAGTAAAAAGATGGAAATGACTTGGATGCCCTTCAACTTGAAAATGGGAGGGGAAAACTTTCCTCTTGTGGCGCCCGCCACAAGCACAAAATGAGGCGCCTTAGTGGAGGTAGTGGGGAACATGGAAGTTGAGGGAAGTTGAGCTTGGACACGTCATGGCAGGGTCTATGGCGCCAGCCATGGGGTAGGCCACAAGAACAAAATGTTGAATTTTAGGGTTTTTGGCTCTTTTTCGCTCCTTTTCTCGATCGGGGCTCCGATTAAAGTAAAAACCTGAAAACAAAGGAAAACATAGAAATAACACAACAAAATGATAATAAAACAACTAGAATGTATGTGAAATCGAAGTCGAAAATACGGTAAATTTTAGTGTTATCATTCACCATCTCGGTGAAATCAGAAGGAGCGCTGGCAATCATCTGCTCGTAATAAAAAGAACTCAAGGTCTTCAGAAAGATCTTGGTCATTTCCTTCTCTTCCAGCGGGGGCACAATCTGCGCTGCTAGCTCTCGCCACCTCTGGGCATACTCTTTGAAAGTTTCCTTGTCCTTCTAGGACATGGCTCTCAACTGATCCCTATCGGGAGCCATATCCACGTTATACTTGTATTACTTGACGAAGGCCTCGCCAAGGTCGTTGAAGGATCGGATGTTTGCACTGTCCAAGCCCATATACCATCTTAGGACAACACCGAACAAACTGTCCTGGAAGTAGTGAATGAGAAGCTGGTCGTTGTCGGTCTGAGTCGACATCTTCCTGGCATACATGACCAGGTGGCTGAGAGGGAAAGTATTTCCCTTGTAATTTTCAAAGTCAAGTACCTTGAACTTTACAGGGATTTTGACGTTGGGGACCAAACAGAGTTCAGCAGCAGACTTGCCGAAAAGGTCTTTTCCTCGGAGCGTTTTCAATTCCTTGCGGAGCTCAAGAAATTGATCATTCATAGCATCCATCTTTTCATAGACATCTGGGCCCTCAGACGGCTCACAATGGTAGATGGTGTCGTCTACTCTGGGCATAGTATGCACGATAGGAGGAGGAACGGCGAGGACCGGGCTAGACATCGGCAAAGAAGCAAAGGGGGGTGCAGGACCCTTAGGCATGAAGTTGGGAGGCATCCCCCACGGGAACCCGGCTGGCATGGCTGTTGGTGCAAAGTGGGCGCTGGCCGCAGGCACGGTTGATGAGACAATCTCGGAGATGACTGTCCTCTGGGGAGGAGTTGAAGGTGTCGGAGACGCTTGGCTCTGGGCAGCCATGAATGACTCCATTAGGGCAGTCAATCTGGCTACTTCCTCCTTGAGTTCACAGTTCTCTTGCTCCAAATGATTCATTAGTCTTGATGTGTTGGCTCGGGTGTAGTACCGGTGAGTCAGCTTGTCTTCAAAATAAATGAAGAACACAGAGTTAGACCATAGAACAAGAAGCCTGGAGCAAAACCTGCTTGTGCACATGATGCATGCAATGCTTGTATGATTTGTTTTTTTATTTATCAGAGGAACTTTAGAGTCCTATTTGCAAATATTGGAAGTATTAAACATTTATCACATATGAAAATATCATATCAATAATATCTGGAAAATATTTTTATACCAAAGAAGTACAGTATTGGTAACCAAATATAATACAAGAGAGAAGGAAAATGAACATCCTATGGAACCCTAGAAACAATCATCTAAAGCTCTGGAGACCAGAAGATAAGTTGTACGAAGCCTCTTCACTTCCCTCTCATAGGCTGCTTCCATGTCTGCCTTCTCTTTAGCGAGTCGATCATACCTCCTCTTCCAAAACTTGGAAAACTGAGGAAGTAGAGAAGTCCATGCATCATCAGGATCATCAATAACCTGGTGTTCAAGGAACTCTATCAAAGCATCCTTCTCTCTGATCCGCTGAAGCAACTCCTCTCGTTCACGAATCCAAGCACGCGAACGATCTTCGTCTCTTAACTCCTCTACTCCTTGGTTAGGGAGGGTTGAAGGCCCAGCCACAACCAAAGGTGTAGGTCTTGGATACTCATAAGGCATGAGGTACTCGGAAGCTCTCCTCCTAACCAAAGACATGTAGGGTTCCAAAGCAATACAATTCTTCAGACCTAGCTCTATCTTTCCCTTCCTATGGATCTTGCGCCAAGCGCGGACCATCCTGCCCTTCAAACCTTGGGGATCTTTACCCTCCTGAAAGAACACACCCTCTAACAGAATGTTATTAGGTTTATTCTTTAGGGGGAACCCAAGCTGAGGACGTGCCAAAACGGGGTTGTAGTTAATCCCACCACATGTACCAAGAAGAGGCACATTGGAGAATTCACCACAAGAGTCGATAATCGGCACACCATCATATACACGGTTGTACCAAAAGATATCATCATTAGTGAGAGACATAAGTCTCGTGGACCACCGTAGACATCCTTTGTTCTCCTTGAAGGCGACCGTCTGTGGCAAGTGCGAAATAAACCACTTGTACAACAGAGGCAAACAGCACATGATAGTCCCACCACCCTTTACATTCCTCATATGCAAAGAAAAGTAAGTGTCACCCAACAGAGTCGGAACGGGATTAAGAGTAGAGAAAATCCTAATAGCGTTCACATCCACAAATTTGTCGATGTTGGGGAATAACACTATCCCATAGATGAGAAGTACAAATATGGCCTCAAAGGCGTCCGCACTCATGGCCTTCCCATACATAGTAGCTTGAGCAATGAGGAACTCAGAAGGGAGACCTTGAATTCCACCTTTGGTAGTCATATGAGCACCAACCAGAGATTCTTCTATATGCAACATATCAGCTATCTCTTGAGAAGTAGGAACACTCTCTAAGCCACTGAAAGGCAGCTGGTCTAGGATAGGTATACCCACAAGGTAGGCATACTCCTCAAGCGTGGGCAAAAGTTGGAAATCCGGAAATGTGAAGCAACGGTACAAGGAATCATAAAACTGCACCAATACACTCATCAATCCTTCGTCTACTTGAGTAGTCAGAACATATAGAAGCTTCCCATAACGAGCCTTGAAACCCAAGGGATCTAATACATAGGATGTCAAATTCCTTAGCTCTTTCAAGTCGGGTTGTCTGAAACTGTACTTCTTTGTATTCCTTCTTTGTCTTTCCATGTCTGAAAATTTGCCAATAGACCTCTTAAGTTCCTTGAAAATTTTCTTATTTTTGATGATATGAATGCAAATGGGTGCATGAATGCATGAATGCAACAATCACACTCAATGATCAAGTAAAGCACACCAAACAAAGGTCATGGGATGGATCATGTCATCCTTAATATCAATCATCCATTTTGGTGGATTATGGTTTACACCTTATCAACACCCAAGTTCCATTGATATTAAGGATACAAGAATGGATCAACCATGAGTCAAGGGTTTGTTGCAAGTCACGAGCATGGAGTCTCGGTTAAGAACCACCAAAAGGGAGTGTACTAGGGTTTAAACCTGCCAAACATGTTCTACAAAAGGTTCCCATAGTCATCATTACATCTTTCGGATATTATCGGAGAAACGACTACTCGTATTCCAAAAAAATATTCTCAAGAGAGACTCTTATGAGTGTAGTATCGCGTAACAATCGTATCAAATCTTACACTTGAACGACTTTCGCACTACATCCTAAGAATAGGCCAAGATGGGCTTGGTAAACTAAGGTCGTTGGCTTCTAAGGTCTATATTGGAAAGAGTAATGTCTAACCACAACTACTTGTGTGACATTATTGATCCCAACATGACCTCCACCAAGTGAATGGGCTTGCAAGTCAACTTGCTAAGGAATAACTCCACACAAGTCAACAAGACTATACCATTCTCCTATCCTAAGTGCACTCGAGTTCGGGTATAGAACTCATCTCAAAAGGATCACCAAGCATACAAGGAATTAATAGCTGAAGCAATGCTGAATGCATGAACAAAAGCTTGCATGAATGGAAAGGGCCTGCATGCATGGGCCTGTACAGGCGCATGGAGGGCCCAATTCCAACTGGAAATGAAAGCCAATGCATGATGCAAGTAAAATGGACGTGCAGATTGGACTGTATTAGCTAATGCATGGCAATTGAAATGATTTTCACAAAATGCACTATTACATTCAAGTCTTCGAAAATGCCATGTCCATACTTGAAATGTAACCTTATGAGTAATGGTCGGAAATCTTATTGCATAAGGAACAAATGTTATGTTGATCAAAACTCCATTTGGGCCTTGAAAATTAATGAAAATTGAACTTGAAGTGTAGGGTGCAAAACATGCATATGTGAGATTTTCAAAATTTGCAAACGTTCAAGCCCTTCTGTCTCAATGATGAAAGCTCCAAATGACAAAATATTCAACATCAAAGTTGTAGATATTTTCAAGATAATCAATTTGGACTTAAATGTTGCATCATTTGGATTTTTGATGAAGACGTTATGGGCACTTGAAGTTGGACTTTTTCACATTTCAATGCATTTGGTCCAAAGTGACCTATAATGTTTTGCATTATCACATGTATTTCTTTTGGGATTTTGGAATTTTTCTCAACATAACATTTGAGGTAGACATCTTAAGCTTTACAATTAATTTGATCTCACCTCTAAATCATGAAACATGAAGGAGTTATGTCCTTGGGAAGTTGACCCAAAATTAGGGTTTCAGTCAAAATGACCTATAATGTCTTGGGATGGATGATGAGCTTCCAAGCTTCAAATAAATTTTTGATGAACATGAAAGTTGTTCATATGGTTCTTAAGAACAGTTTTTACCTTGGGGTCATCTCCATTTGAATAACACATAAAACGTTAGGTCTCAGTGTATTTCAAAATAGTCAGAAGAATTGACTGATCAACTTCTCAAGTCCAAAGCTCATATCTTGAGGAATTGATGATTGAGGGCACTCAAATAAGTTCAAATATGAATTAAATGATGAATTAAATAACTTCCCTTGTTTGTATTTGACCATAGGTTGAGGTTGCTTCATGAGCAAGGCACAGTTGATGAGCAGATGAATTATGGCTTCCTTAGGAAACAAACCTCAAACCCTTTGATTTTCTTTGGTCAAAATGATGAATTAAGATACTTGGGAGGCATATTTGATGTATGAGAGATTTGGGAACCATAGCCATGCTTGCCTTCATCTTCTCTTGGCCATATTAATGCACATAGGGTCTCCTAGAAGCTTTAGACTTTGTGACTGCTCAAGCTACAAACAAGAGATGTTAGTGACATATTTTTGTGCTTTTGGTTAGTGAATAAAAATGAGAAAAGCAATGATATAAAATTCAAGCATGCTTGGTGATCTCAAACCAACTCACAAGAGGTCCCACCCAAAGGCAAAGGGAACCAAGATGCTTATGATCCTTGAGGCTATGCAAATGCAATGCTATGATGCCATGATGGATCTTAGGGTCAAAATTAGGGTCTTACACTTAAAAGGATGATCACAACTTTTTTTGTGATTTCATGTATGCATTGGAGCTATTGACGCACCTGTTGTGTTGCAGAAAATTCCGAAGATGCATCTCCAAAATAATTCAACGTTTAATTTTCCCTGTAACCAGAGATGTATCTCTAGAATTTTCTCTGTGTTTTTATTTTATTATCTTGCTTGTAATGTTGATTTCTTTCACTAATTATCCTATTTACTTTATCTTTCAGGCATTATGGCTGATAGACACGATAGACAGAGGCACGAGAGGGTTGCACAACATGCATCAGTGCAGAGAGAGAAGAGTCAGGCTTTAGAGGCTCCTGTTCCCTCTGGCCATGTAGAGGCATCTACTTCTGGATCTCGTGCTTTTCCTCATGCTTATCCATCTTCTTCCTGTAGGAGACGAGTTTCACCTGCGGGCGCATCTCTCCCTCCATCCTCACGCATGTGCAAGGTTTCACATATTCAGGCGCTAGAGGTACCCAATTCATCGGAGGCACCTCCTACTGCTGATACTGATGATGCTTATACACTAGTTCCACCTCCCACTGCTAATGTTGTTGAACCAGTGCCACCTCCGGATGGTGGAGCTGCTTAGGGTGCTGAGCCATAGGCATTTGGAGGAGGCTATGTAGAGTTGTCACTACTGCCTATGTACCCAGACCATACCTCCAGACGTATCTGGGACGGAGAGGTATCATTAGTTAGATTCATTATTTTTAATTTACATTTATTTTAATTGACAAGTTTCTGACATTGATTTTTATTTTCTATAGGATCGTAATCCACTGAAGTTTATTAACCAAGGGTGAAAGATTATTGGCTTGCCTTAGCCTAATAAGAATTGGTTTTAGAAAACTTTGTCCCTATCTGGGATGAAGGACTTATGCATGACCGGTTATACTATGGTCAACCACAGGATGCTTAATGCATTCGTGGAAAGATGGCACTCAGAGACCTCGTCATTTCACCTTCTGCTTGGTGAGATGTTTATCATACCCGATGATGTCTTATGTTTTCTACATCTTACGATTAGGGGGATACTCATAGATCATGGGAGAATTAGCAAAGATGAGGCACTCGAGATGATGTTAGACTATCTGGGGGCTGACCCAACAGAGGCGAAGGAGGGGTTAGATAAGACCAGGGGGCTCATACTCGGTTTTAATACTTGAAAAAGGTATATACAGAGGAGATCCAAATAGAACATTAGGCTACAGGTGATGACAAGCAGGTGGGGATCCATAAAGCGCCTGCTATGAGAGCATACCTGCTATATTTTGTTGGCATTGTGATTTTTATGGACAAGTGTGCCACTTATACAGATATCATCTACCTATGGTACTTCTAAGATTTCAAGCACATCCATGAGTACAACTGGGAACCGCTTGTTTGATCTACTTGTACTCGAAGTTATCAGAGGGTTGTAGGTGGAAGACGAAATAGGTCACATACAACATCACACGACTGACAGTAATATTTATTGGTCTTGTAATCTTTGTGCCATTTTCATTTCATATTTACAATGCTATTACATATGATTTGTTGGTTTTAAACTTTTCAAGCTTGTATCCTCCAGCACTTCCCGTGCATCTCCGGATGGGTAAGTGTACCAACTTACAATGAGGATATGTCGCATGCTATTGCATTTTCCCCGCTCAGAGGGAACCAGGTGATAAATCCGTTCAGAGTGTATCTTGACCGCTTAGTTTCCGAGGACATGCACTTCAACAGCTTTGTCGACCATCCTCAGATGTGACCATTTGACGAGATAATGCTATACTCTGGATGGTTGGCATGAGGATCACATCTCATTGCTCCTCATCTACCCGAACGCGTCATGTGGCAGTTCAGTTACACTCAGACAATTCTCAGACACCCTATTGTCTCTACTACTCCTACTTTGACACGTAGATCGATGGATGAAATGTTTGATGATTATGAGAGTCATATGCTACCAGAGGAGGCACATAGTACCATAGTCCTGAGCGACTAGAGCTATGTGGACGAGTACATCAAGGGGTTCTTCAGGGTGTCACATTCTTATATGGTGCATGCTTCTCTAGGAGACCTGCTGAGGTTAGTTTATCAAGAGATGTTAGAGGAGGATCATGAACAGTTAGATCATGATGAGGATGTCTTGCCTAGATGTTGTTGCATTGTAGAGATTGTGCAGACATGCATTAATAGAGATATATTTCCTGATGGGTCTAATGTGAGAAAGGTCATAGATGCCATCGTCAAGGAGGCATGAAGGACATTGATGTACCGGAGACAACGCTATAGGGCTGGGAGAATTGATGGTTGAGGAGGCAGAGGAGATGTAGTCTGACATACACAGTAGTATAATAGTATATAATAGTTGAACTATGGATTGTATTTTATTATCACTTGTGACTACTTTATCATTGTATTCGACTTTATTTATATGTGACATCTGGACCATCTGGAGTTATATTCGTCATTTTTTTCATATAGATTATATGATTTATATGGATTGTATGTTTAAATCTTCACCTGAATACACGAAAACAAAATACAATATGCACTATTTTGTTCTGATAGGTTACGGAGCTACATCTCCAAAATATAAATGGAGATGCATCTCCAGAATATTTTAATGTTAACTGAGAATTCAGTGCATCAGAAGATGCATCTCTGAAATCTGGTATTTATAAGAACCTAATTTTGACCCTAAGATCCCTCATGGCATCATACCATTTGCTCATTGCATTGCCTTAAGGATCATAGCATGTTTGGCTCCTTAACCCTAGGGGTGGGGCTTGTGTGAGTGGTTTGAGACCACAAATCATGCTTGTATTGTATATTATTGCTTTTCTTATTTGTTTACTAACCAAAAGCACAAAAATATGTCACTAACTCTTTTTGTTTTGAAGCTCAAGTAATCATGTGCTCCTATGCTCCTAGGAGGCTCCTAAGCTCAATGAAGTGGCTAGATAACGATGAAAGCAAGCATGACAATGGTCCAAAAAGTTCCTAATCATCATATATGTCTCCCAAGTATCACAATTTTCCAATTTGATCAAGATAATCCATAGGGCTTGAGGATTGTTTCCCAAGGAAACCCTAATTTAACTGTGCATTGACTATGCCTTGTTCATAAAGCAACCTCAACCTATGATAAAATTCAATCAAGGGAAGTTCTTTCATTCATTATTTTATGCATATATGATACTATGTGAGTATCCTCAATCATTCATTCATCAAGATTTGAAATTTGACCTTGAGAAGTTGATCAGTCAAGTCATCTGACTAAACTGAGGATCACTGAGACACAACTTGTGATGTTTTTGTCAAATGAAGATGACACCCAGAGAAAAAATGTTCTTAAGAACCATATGAACAACTTTTATGTTCATAAAAAATCCATTTTAAAATTGGAAGGTCATCATACATTTCAAAACATTATAGGTCATTTGGACTGAAACCCTAATTTTGGGTCAACTTCCAAAGGACCTAACTTCCTTATTTTTATGATTTTGAGGTGAGACCAATTGAATTGGAACTATTAAGATGTCTAATTCAAATGTTATGTTGGACAAAATTTCATAATCCTAAAATAAACACATGTGATAATACAAAGCATTATAGGTCACTTTGGACCTAAGTCATTGAATTTGAAAAATGTCCAACTTCAAGTGCCCATAACTTTCTCATGAAAAATCTAAATGATGCAAAATTTGAGTCTAAACTGATCATCTTGAAAATATATAAAACGTTTATGTTGGAGGTTTTTCCATTTGAGGCTTTCATCTTTGAAACAAAGGGCTTGAAGATGCTTGTTTTTGGCAAAAGTTTTCAAAGGGAACCTAGACATGTTTTGTACCCCAAACTTCACAGCCAGTTTTCATAAATTTCCAATTGCCAAATGAATTTTTTCCCAACTTTAATTTTGTTCCTTATTTCAAGGGCTTTCCAACCATTACTCACATTAATTTTTTGGACTTTCCATAAGTGAGTTTCGAAGAGCTTAATGTTTATGCTCATTTTTGCAATTGACATCATAACTTGGAATGCAAGCTTGTGCAGCCTCTTGTGCACGTCCAATTCAACTACATTTGATCTCAACATGCATTTCCATTCATTCTCGGGCTTTGCACGTGCATGTACATGCCCATGCATGAAGGATCCAGGTTTCATGCACACGAGCCAAATACCATCTTGCATCCATTCCAGCTATAAATAGAAGCTCATGCTCATTCAAAAATCAACCACAAGGAGATCTGAAATGCTAAAGGAATTTCAGTTTTTCTATTTCATTTTCAAGCTTGAATTTCAACATCATTAGTTGATCTTCAAGTCTCAATTCCTTAACTTTGCATCACCATCACACTTCCAGATCAAAATTGGATCAAGAGCTTGGACAATTCGTGCTGTTTAAAACTCCATTTCAGAGGTATATCACCAAACTTTTTTGATTCAGATATTGAAATATAATGTGAATTCCTTTGGTTTTTGTTGTTTTCTAAAGTCCTCAAGTATGAGGCAGGCCAGTGGTGGTCTCAATTTTGCAAATCGTGCTGTTTCAGATCAAGCACCATGATCTTCAAGCTCTTCTTTCTCTTTAAATAGAAACATTGAGAAGGATTCATGGTTATAGGGGTGATGTACATCACCTCAGCTTCATTTTGATACCTTGCTTTTTCATTTTCATTGAAGTTTGATTCCCTGCGCGTGGTGGTCGGAATCAGTTGTCTGGCCGGAGAAGATGGTGGTTTCCACCACCATCCCCACGTGGAAGCCTCAGATCCATCAGATCTTGCTAGAATGTTATAATCTTGGCCATTGCTCGTGTTGACTTATTTTAATTCCAAGAGTAGCGCGCTTGACTTGAGTATATGGTGTGACCGCGCCTCTGAACCATGAGATCAGCGCCACGTCAACTAATGAACCATCTAAGGGCGCTCGTTTTTTCTATTTTCCTTATTTCTGTTTTAATTTCATTTAATTCATTTTATTTTCAAAAATTCATAAATATTTTATTTGAAGTCACAAAAATATGAGACCAATGCCAAAAAAATTCTTGAAAAATCTAGTTTCATATTTTGATTTTTAATTAATTTTATGAATTCATTTAATATTTTTTGTGAATTATTTGGTTTTTAATAGTCTTTAATTCATTTTAATTACTTTTTGATATTTGAAAAATCTCAAAATATTTTCTTAACACATATGGATCATGATAAGTCAATGAAAAATAGTCTCATCAATTTCTTAATTGATTTGATATTTATTTGAGATTTTAATTCATTTGTGTTATTTTTTATTGTTTTTAATTATTTTAAAATAGTTTCTGATTTCAAAAATTGTTGGAAAAATTTGTCAAATCTTGCTTGACCATGTTAGACCTATGAGAATTTAATTGGATTTGTTAAAGTTGATTTGAATTGAATTTGAAGTTTGACCATATTTTGTTCATTTTATTTTTGCATTTATTTTTAATTCAAAAAATACCAAAAAAATATGTTTGACTTGTTGACTTGTAACCTTCATTTCTCTTCTGTTTGACATTGGTTGATAATGATTTGATTCACTTTTGATTAATTGTGTTTGATATTTGATTTTTCTTTTCATTTCATTTCATCTTCATCTCTTTATTTTTATTTTTTTGGCCAATGAGTTAATGTCTTATGGTTGGTCTTGACAAATGAGAGGTTTAACCTTCTTTGATCCAAATCAAACTCAACTTAATCCAAGATCAAGTGAGTTGCTTTGTGTCTAAGATAAGTTGCTTCTTGGTCAAGCAAAAAACCTAAAGTCCATACAAGGCCTTTCTCTTTTCTTTTGGCATGACAAGTTTTTGGAGCTTGGCTTACTAGTCATGATCTCTAACTTGTGTTTATTTGCCTATAGTTTTATTGACCGACCTCGGATAGGTGTGACTACTATAATAGTCCACTTATGATTGCTTAACATAACGCTAAATTGTCTTATGACAAACTAACATAACCATACTAATTACTAACTTTAAATTTGAGCATTTAATTTCTTGCAATTTACTTTAATGCAATTTACTTTCTTGCTCATTTATTCATATTGCTTTTCATTTTGCTCACTTGAGCCCATATTTTATGTTTATGCCATTTTCCTTTTGCTCATTTGAGCTCATTATTGTATATAAATATATTGTTGCCTTATGTTTGTTTTGTATTTTTGTGTGTGAACCAATGCAAAAAGGAGAAAGGACTTAGAATTAGGACTTACCTATGCTTAAAGTAGTTCAAGAGCAACTAGTCCTCATGCCTTTAGAATGCTAAATTTGTTCAAGAGCAACTAGGCCTCATGCCTTTAGAATGCTAAATTTCCAAAGTTGACTTCAAAGGACTTCTAATCTAAACTCATTCTTTGACCATTCCCCTTATTGTGTTGTGAACTTTTTGATGTTTGGTTTTGTGTGATAGGGATTCCATCTTGAGATAGTAAGAAGGACCATTGTCATGAGTAGCCAAGTTAAGAGAGACAAGCCAAATGGAGGTCCTAGGAGCTTGAATCTAATATTGTGTGATTGCTTGTTGTTTGCTAAGTCCAAAGGAAAGGAGCATCCTGAATCATCTCTATGATTTCAAGAAAAGGAACTCCATGGGTTTTATCTTTCTCCTCTTATCTTTACATGCTTTAGGACTAACCCTTCTCTTCTTCTCCTCACTCTAACCCAAGCCAAAAAACTTTTTGTGCAAACTTTGACATTGTTTTCAAACTAGAAACCTAGGCCTTATGCCTTTGACCTTTCAAAAATCTTTTCATCAATACTCATTTGTGAATAAATATTAATTCAACTTTTACCTCATTTTTGTAAATAAATATAACTTGTAAATACAACTCACTTCAAGTTGTTTTTGTGGTTCCAATGGCCACCTTTGTTAAACCTTTTCATAAACATTAGTCATAGGTTTGAGTTATCATAGTGGTTGATGTAAATCTCACCTCATCCTTAGTGGTTGGATTATAAGTCTTCCATGCTTATTATAGGGTTAACCCCTCACTAGCATGTTGAAGCCTTCCTCACATGGTGGATTGTTGGTTTAGGTTGAGTTTTCTCCCTTTGATAACAAAAGACCTTAAGGCTTTTGATCAAATCAATTCACCAATCTTTTAGATTTTTACCCTGAACTATGAGGTTTTGATCCTACCTTTGTGATGGTACGTAGGCAATGGGTTCATCCATTCAAACAACAAAATTTGTAAATATAATTCATTCTCTTCTCATCCCCCCATTCTTTTGCCCATATTTTCACAAATACCAACCTACAACACATGTTTGCAAAAAGAGGTTCCCTCAGAGTACTAAGGATGTTTTGGATGCGTAAAACCTTCCCATTTCATAACCAACCCCCTTACCTAGATCTCTGACATTTTTATTAGTTTTTGATTTGATAAAACTTCTTACTTGGCTTTTGTTCGCTTTTTAGCCTTTCCTTTGGAAAAATAAAAGTGCGGTGGCGACTCGAATTATATGTTTACTTTTGGTTTAGTCAATAAACCATAAGGTAACGAATACCCCGCTACAGAAAAGTGGCGACTCTGCTGGGGAAACAATCTCTAGTGGCTTTAGCCTAATTTTTGCTTATGTGTGTTGTATGTTTATATTTATTGGTGACATATTTTTGTGCAAATTTGGGATGACTGTATTGTTTGTAATGTATGAATTGCTTGATATATTAATTGCTTGTGTGCTTGGTGGTCTCGTATGAGATGAGTTCTATACCCGAACTCGAGTGCACTTATGATAGGAGAATGGCATAGTCTTGTTGACTTGTGTGGAGTTATTCCTTAGCAAGTTGACTTGCAAGTCCATTCACTTGGTGGAGGTCTTGTTGGGATCAATAATGTCACACGAGTAGTCGTGGTTAGGCATTACTCTTTCCAATATAAAGCTTAGAAGCCAAGGACCTTAGATACCTAGCCCATCTTGGCCTATTTTAGGACGTAGTGCGAAGGTCGTTCAAGTGTAAGATTTGATACGATTGTTACGCGATACTACACTCATAAGAGTCTCTCTTGAGAATATTTTTGGAATGCGAGTAGTGGTTTATCCGATAATATCCAAAAGATGAGATGATGACTATGGGGACCTTTTTAGAACATGATTGTCAGGTTTAACCATAGTACACTCCCTTTGGGTGGTTCTTAACCGAGACTCCATGCTCGTGACTTACAACAAACCCTTGATTCGCGGTTGATCCGTTCTCGTATATCCTCAATATTAATGGAACTTGGGTGTTGATAAGGTGTAAACCATAATCCACCAAAATGGATGATTGATATTGACGATGACTTGAGCCATCCCGTGACCTTTGTGTGGTGTGACTTGCTTGATCCTTGAGTTTGATTGTTGCAATTATGCATTCATATGCATCCATATCATCAACAATGAAAAATTTCAAGGAACTTAAGAGGTCTATTTGCAAATTTTCAGAGACATGGATAAGCAAAGAAGGAATACGAAGAAGTACAATTTCAGACAACCCGACTTGAAAGAGTTAAGGAGTTTGGCATCTTATGTATTAAAGCCTTTGGAGTTCAAATCTCGCCATGGGAAGCTTCTGCCTATTCTTTCTGCTAAGGTGGATAAAGGTCTGATGAGTGTGTTGGTGCAGTTCTATGATCCTCTGTATCGATGCTTCACTTTTCCGGATTTCCAGCTTTTGCCTACACTTGAGGAATATGCCTATCATGTGGGTATACTGTCATACCCTAAATTTCACCCTGAGTTTTCACTCGCATCAGCATAACATAAATCGATCCATTTTGTCGTGTATTTCATCAATTTAAAGCATTCATCAGGGTTCAGGTAAAAGGTCAGGAATTCTGACATTTTATCTGAATTTGATAATACTTATTCAGTCGTCTGTTGATTAAGAAGTCAAAAGACTTGATTTCTCAATCTCGTTGCATCACTTATTTTTATTACGTCGTATTTTAGAGGTTCGGAAAGTGATAATCAAGATTATTGTCGTCGTCTGAATCTTTGTAGGTTTTGTTTGTGCTTGAGAATCAACAGCAAATCGTACAAGAGCGATTCATTTGCATCTGATTGTCTGTTCACGATTATTCAGTCAGCAATTCAGTTCATTTACATGACGCTTGCATTTTTTTACTTGTAAAAACATGCATTTTGTTTCACATAGTGCTTAAAATATACTTGAATTAATTTTTTCGAAACTACAGACAGACCGGTCAAATCGTTTCTCAACTGTACGTCGAACTATCGGGCGGAAAATTTCAAAATTGAACTTGCAGACGTCAGTTTTAGTAATCTACGATTTGTGTATTTTAATTTGGCATGCTCATTTTAATTTTTTGACTACTTTTTCAGTCGCATTTTAATCAGTTTGAGCCTTTTAACCGGTCGATTTTTATTTCAAAATTTGATCGAAACATGTATGTTTCTGAGAAGTTTATTTCACATTGATAAGTTTGATGCATTCAATTTATTTATTTTTGGGGCATTTTTTGCCCGATTTTTATTTATTTTTTATCCGATTATTTTTTATTCTTAACCAAAATGTCGTTGGAATTAATTAGATTTGTCCGAATTTTTATTTTTATTTTATTTTGCATTTTCGATTTTTATTTTAAATTATTAATATTTTAGTTTTTTAGAAAAATTAATTTAAGAAAAAAATCAGAAAATATCTTTTGATCCCCCACTCAATTGTTGTCACGTGTCCCCATTTTTCTGCCATCCACATGAAACCACGTCTCTCTTTTTTACACCACAAATACCTCTTCCTCCAATCAACAGCAAGGACTACAAGGAAATAATACAAAAGAAACATGTGGAAAAGAAAACGAACAAAAGAAGGTCGAATGAATTGACCATCATCTTCTTGCTCATACTCCATCAATATCTCTAACTCTACCATATTAAAGTTTTATCTTCTTCAAACCACCATAGCCATTACAAAACAAATACAATCTTAAACCAAAACTTCTTCCTCTCTCCATTCCCATGATAGATACCTTCTTCATTCTTCAATATATTCTAACCAAAATGAATGCTTCCCTACATAATACCATAACAAACTCACCTTAAATTTTGTACTTCTTCAATTAACAACCATGAACACATAACCTCACACAAAATATCATCTCATTGAAACAACACACACTAGCAATCTTCTCACCTTCATTTTGATTCAACAACCCAACCGCAACAACACGTCGGCACCACAACATCGCCCAACACATCAGAAGCTTTCAGCCGCTGCTCTACACCACATGCACACCACTGGAAAACCATCACCATCTTGAATTTGAATGAACCACCTCTTCGCCGCCTCACTTGTTTCCATCATTGATGTGTCCGATTCGAGTAAGCATCGAGAGAGATGATAAGTCTTTATTTTTAAGCCATTGTTGATGTTTGAGTTTTTTAGAGAGTTAAAAAAATGAAGGAAAAGAGATAGGAGAGCTGAGTTTTCCTACTCGTATCAGGTACTGGTCTTTTATGCTACTGATTTTGTTTTTCTTTTATGCTTTTTTTTCATTTATTTATTAGAGTTGAGATTTACTTTTTTATTTTATTGGTTTGGATTGGATAACTTAGATGAAGTTTTATTTAATGAATCTGTACAGAGACAAGATTTGTTTTTAAGTATATGTTTCTGGTATAAAAAGTCAAAGATAAATAATGGCAAAAGATCTTTAAATTTGGAGTACTGTATTGTTAGTACTAGGAAACAAATTATCATCTATCAGCTATGAAGTATTAAACCTTATAACTAGTATTGTTAATTTTGGTAAGTTTTAGAACTCATGAAATCTTAAATAATATTGACTTCAAGATCAACATGTAAGAAGAGAAAAAATGTGTTTGCCTCATTTGTAAAGAACAATAGTTATTTAGATCTTTTAAACTTAAATTTTTAAAATTTGAATTGTTCTATGTGGGTCTTTTAATGTAGTTTAGGAATATTTGGTTTAGAATTTGTTATTGTTTGTTTTAAATGCATCACCACAAATGACAACTAGCTTGTAAAATAGGAAAATAAGTCTATTTTGGTTTAGACTCAGTTTAGAATTGCTTCCAATTTCATATAATATTTGGCACTTTTTTATACAATTATGTTTTCTCATTTTCTCACCTAAGCTCTTTTCTAATTCTTTCAACTATCACATAATTTCTCTAGATAGGAGTTGTATAGCTTTTACTCGTGATTTTCTATGTTGTGGTTTTTTTCGTCGCTAAATTCTGTATATATGCTTTATTTCCTTGATTTTTATAGTTGTGTAAATTTTATTGAGAAAAATGTGTTCAACAAATTTAATAATAAGTTTATTATTTAACAATTTCAAAACATGAGATTAAGTAGAAGATTTTTTTTTAGTACTATGTACTTTTTTAAAAATATATACAACTATAATTATTAATATTAATTAATGTCAAGAAGTTTTCATCCCCGGAATCAGGTTCTTGGTTTGGCAACTGGCTCTAGGCGATATTGTTTATACCCCATATTAGTATGCACCCTCTCTTGTGATTAGTATTTCATTTTTATTTAATTTTATTATTTGATTAGTAATTAATTATTTTTTATTATTATTAGAGTAAGTTGATTGTAATTCAATTAATTATTTGCATGATTGCTAAGTGGATTTTATTTGATTATTTGTTCAATTGATTTCAATGTGTTTAGATTAATTAGGTAATCCATGTCCTACTACACATGTAAATAATTTCACAAAACTTTCCACAATTTCCAATCACTTTCAAAATCAATTTTTTTTACTCAATTTCAAAATTAACTTCAAACAATTTTCACTAACGCAAGTGCCTGATCCAAAGTTGAAGAAAAACCCCCCGCCACATCCAAATTATTTTCATAAAGTCAGCTTCTGACACTTGATCCAACGTCAAGTCGTCCACCTGTTTTTAAAATCTTTTCACAATAAAAATGGAAGAAACTGATTAAGTTTAGACTTTCTCTGTTTTGGATGTTAGGATACTGCTGTAGAGCTCAATGTTCAAACATTCGTCTTCCATCTTAAAATACAATAATTACTAGAATTAGGTCATTTCTCTTATAGAAGAAAAAGATTGATTGGGTATCGACCTTCTCTTTCCCGATTATTTGGACACTGCTGTAGAGCTCTCTGTCTGATTAATCGTCTTCCGTTAATGAACTTTGACCTAATTTGCCACACATTTTCATAAACAAACTTTTGGATGAAAAAAGAGTGATTGGGCTTAGACCTCTTCCTTTTCGAGCATCTGAGTACTGCAGTAGAGCTCTCTGCTTGGATGTTTGTCTCCGCTTAAAATCAACTCAAACTTATCAAACTTATTTTCCGCCCTCGTGCGACCCCGAAAACATTTTCAGAAAAGAGTATGCAACATCCATTTTTGATGCGAAACAAACAAAGACTTCAGCCTCCAAGAGTGAGCAGCAAGTAAAGGTTTAATCGCTCAAATGTGATCCAAGCATCACTCTCTTTAAAAGCAATCCATCTAGTAGTTCTCTTTGGGTAGAACTACGTATGCCTTGAGTTCTTCATAGCACCTGGAGATACGTAGGAGCAGGATTGCGAAATCTTGTCAGGCACATTAATATTAAAAACCCTAAGTCTTTCCTTTCTTTCTTTCTCTTTTCTCACCCAATAAGTAGAAGATCACAAACGATATCAAGCCAACACTCTAACACGAAACTAGCTAAATGGGTCCCATCGAGTACGATGGATGTGAGGGGTGCTAATACCTTCCCCTTGCATAACCGACTCCCGAACCCGATTTGGTTGCGACGACCATTTCTCTTTTTGTTTTCATGGGTTTTATCGATATTTCCCCTTTCCCTCTTTGGGAATAAATAATTTTCGGTGGCGACTCTGTTTTGTGTATATTTCGAGGGTATTTTTCGCGCCGCGACAGCTGGCGACTCTGCTGGGGAATAAAGTTCTCCTAAGCGAGTCAACCCTAATTTAGTTTGTTTTGTGTTTGAGTTTTTGCTTTTATTTGTTTGTTTACTTCTGATTTATTTTATCTATATATGCCTTTATTATCTGTATTTCCAATTACTGTATTATTGATATATGGTATCATTGGAACTTTCTGAACTATTGGCATTTGTGTGAGGAAAAGCTTTATACCCGAGCTATGAGAAAAACTTAAGTTAGGATGGTGGTTGTGTAGTATTGACCTGCGAGACATCGGACTCGTTAGGTTGATGCGAGAACCCCACTCAGATGAGATCCCTTGAAAGTATTACTGTCTTACGATTAGTCGTTTTGGCGGTGATACTTTCAACCTCGATCTATGATTTTGAGGACCTTTTGTAGAACCCTGAACCTATGGATTTTAGGACCGATGGTTGTGTAGTGTTAACCTATGAGACTTAGGACTCGTTGGGTTAATACGAAGACCTCACTCAGAATAGATCAATTTTGAGGATATTGTTGTCTTACGAGTAGTCATTCTGACGATAATATTGTCAGGTGTGATCCATGACTCTGGGAACCGTGTCTAGAACCGTGGAGTCGATGGTTGTGTAGTATTGACCTACGAGACTTAGGACTCGTTGGGTTAATACAAAGACCTCACCTAGAATAGATCCTTTTAAAGATATTATTGTCTTACGATTAGTCGTTCGGACGATAATATTCTTGAATTGGGTCCATGACTCTAGGAACCTTTTAAACCCTAGAACCTACCTGTGTTTGGTTTTCCTATTCCTGGAACCTTTCCTCCACGAAGTAATTAATCAGAATGTTCCAATGATCGCCTACCCAACTGTACATACATAAACATAAAACATTTCATAATAATAACACATTTGACATGTGCATATTTTCAAGGGACCTAAAGACTCGTTTGATTGCAGGCATTCAAAAGACATGGGTAGCAATCAAAAAAGTACTTATTCATTCAAGTTCAGGAATCCAAAGCTAGGATTGATTAAGGGGTTGATCTCAGATGTGAAAAAAATCAGAAGGAACAACTTTTGTGTTGAGTACGGTGACCTGTTGACTATCATGAACACCGAGGTGGATGCTTGGGCCATTTTCACTTTGGCACAATTCTATGATCCTCCCTTGCGGTGTTTCACATTCCAGGACTTCCAATTGGCGCCAACACTTGAAGAGTTCTCACATATAGCAAACATTGGCATCAAGGATGAAATCCCTTACACCGGTCTAGGGGAACTTCCTACACATCAACAAATAGGTTCAGCTATACGTCTAGATAAAGCGGAAGTGAAAGCTAATCTTGGACCAAAAGGAGGCACTTCAGGTTTCACTTTGAAGTTCTTAGTGGGAAAAGCTTCAGATTTCAAAAGTAAAGAAGACTGGGTCGCTTTCAATGCTGTGTTAGCCTTGATACTCTATGGGATTGTCTTGTTCCCGAACATTGATGACTTCGTAGACATGACTGCTATACGCATTTTCTTGCTCAAGAATCCCATTCCCACCTTGCTTGCAGATGTTTATCACTCTATCCATTGGAGAAATGAGAAGAAGGGGGGATGATCCAGTGTTGCGCTCCTTTACTGTATAAATGGTTCTTATCTCACTTACCAAGCGAAGGGCCTTTTGTTCAGAACAAGGATAACCTCAAGTGGTCTCAAAAAATCATGTCTCTCACTGCCAATGACATCGCCTGGTACTCTCGTGTTTATGATGATGTGGACATAATCGTCAAATGTGGCAACTTCCATAATGTGCCACTCATAGGAACTCGAGGTTGCATCAATTACAATCCTGAGCTTGCTATGCGGCAACTTGGGTTTCCTATGGATGATAAACCAGAAGACAAGTTGTTAGAAGGTTTCTTGCTGGGAGAAGGAGTGAAGGACGTTGATCTGGTGAAGAGGATAGGTCGTGCCTGGACTAAAGTTCGTAGAGAAGGAAAAAGGGAGCGTGGAAAGAAGAATTGTATAGCTAGAGGGCCATATACAAGTTGGGTCCAAGCCAGGGCTTCTCAAGACAAACTACCATACCCTTATGAGCCTCCAATGCATACAAATCCTCCAGAACCTACTCACGTCACTATGGAGGAAGCTAAAGAGCTCAAAGTTGTCATCCAAAGTTTGGAAAAAGAGAATGAAGAGCTACGGTTGAACCTTCTCCGGATTACTGAAGAAAGGGATAATCATAAGTGGGAGCTTGGGCGGAAGAAAACACAACTTCAAGCAAATGTAGAAAGGACTGATAAGGAGGAATATAAGAGAAAAAGAGTCAAACAGGGGTTAGATCAGGCTGAGAGCTGCTTGAATACCGTCAAAAGCCAACTGAAACAGGCTGAGAGGGATTGTCGTGAGAAAGAGAAATGGTGGAAGCTCGCCACAAAACAAAAAAAGGAGATAAGAGAGACACTTGAGGCTGAGATAGCCAACCTCAGTGTTTCACTCCGTGAATCAAAAGAAAGGGAAGAACGAGAACGCCGCAGTAAAGAGAGTGTTATGGCTGCTACTCAAGTTACACCTGAAATGTGGAATGGAAAGTGCCAAGAGGCTGAAAATGCTAATGAGTGGGAACGATACTGGAGAGGCCGACATGACTCTTTGCTACAAGAAGGTGAAGATTGGATGAACGCAAGGGAAAATGTGAATGCTAGCTTGGCAGCCTGCGAGGAAACCATCCAGTTTTTACATGAACAAAGAAATGAGTATCGAGACAAGTTTGCCAGTTTGATAGACTTCTGTAATGGCATGGCTACGAATGTGCCTTTGATGCTGAGATGTGCTTTGGAAGACATAGATAATGACAACATCCCTCGTTCAGTGACTGAATTTATTTATCTTTGTGAAGACATGATAAAAAGGTTCAAAGGAGAGTTGGAAGATCTCAACAAACAGAAGCCTGCAGTTTGACCTTTTCTTTTTATGTTGTACTTTCCTTTATGTTTGAAAGAATATTTTGTACTCAACCCTTGTACTCTGTTTTGAATTGAATGAATGAAGGATTTTGAGTTTCTTTTGTACAAAAAAGTTTGGTTCCATTCTTGTTTTATTCCCCGTGATCTCTTTGAATGCTTGCTAAGTTACAAGGAATCTAACACGGTTCCCTGAAAATAAAATTAAACATAAGCATAAAAAAAAAACATTTTTTATAGCCACGTGCATCAAAGCATGCATCATGCATTTCATTTCTCAAAATAAAAATTCATTTCATTTTTTCCTCGTCTCCAGTAGTTCAAGCTGATTCCTCAACGTGCATACGCTACCCGCTCCAACACGAGAAGAATCATGGATGTAGTTCGAGAAGAACAAGCTGCCTTCAGAGAGGAGATGGACTCTGTCAAAAGCAAGATTGAGCAGATCTTTGAGGCTATACAAGCTCTGGCTAGAAGGGAAGAAGAGGCTCGTGTTGCCGCTGCTGCAAGGAACGATGCTCTAGTTCAAGGGGCTGCTCTTCAGTCAGGACCTTCAGTTCCTATTCCAAATCCCGTTGTCTACGGTCTTCCTCCAGGTTTTGTTCCACCGTCTGAAAGAACTCATGTTCCTCCACCTGCACATACTTCTGGAGTGGCTGACGGAGTCGCTGTGCAAGGACCTCCGATAGTCAATCAAGTAGTCATGCCCCGTACTGATGAAGAGCTCCAGGACGAGTTTGAAATGCAGAATTACAATGGAGCTACTCCAGTGGTCATCCCTACTGCTGCCCAAGATTCTGAGGCTATCTTGATGTGTCGTGCTCTGGCCGAAAAGCTAAGAATCTTGGAAGGACATAACTCAACTCGGTTGAGTGCCTTGGAGATGTGTCTGGTCCCAGACGTGGTGATTCCTCCAAAATTCAAAGCACCTGAATTTGAAAAATACAAAGGACTCACATGTCCTAACATACATTTGAAAATGTATTGCAGAAAAATGGCTGCCTATGCCAGAGATGATAAGCTCATGATCCATTGCTTTCAGGACAGTCTAACTGGGGCATCTTTGGACTGGTACATGCAGTTGGAATGTAGCAACATCCACACTTGGGATGAGTTGGCTGAAGCATTCGCAAAGCAATACAAATATAATACTGACATGGCACCAAACCGTACTCAGCTTCAGAGTATGGCCCAGAAAGACAATGAATCTTTTAAAGAATACGCACAACGCTGGAGAGAATTGGCTGCAAGGGTGCACCCGCCGCTGGTTGATCGTGAATTGATTGACATTTTCATGGGAACCTTGCAGGGCCAATATTATGAAAGATTGATCAGTAGTGTGTCCACAGGATTTTCTGACATGGTGATCGTGGGAGAAAGAGTAGAAGAAGGACTGAAGAGTGGTAAAATCCAGGGAGGTTCCAGCAGTCAACCAATCTTGAAGAAGCCTTTCAACGGATTCAAGAGGAAGGAGGGTGAGACTAGTGCCATTTCTTCTCAGAGGGGGAGACCACCATACAAAGCTCCCGCTTCTGTGCCTTATTATCAGTACCCTTACGTAGCGGCTACTCAATATCCAACCATGCCTTACCGTCCAATTGCTCCTGTTCCTATTCCAGCTCCGGTACCTCATTATCAAGTTCCTGTTCCTCAATATCAAGCTCCACAACCTCAGTTCCAGGCTCCTCCACCTCAACATCAACAGAGAATTCAACAGAATAATCAACCACGTCCAGTTCAGCAGCAACGACCAAATCAACAGAGGCCATATCAACAATACAATAATGTGAATACCACTCCTATCCCAATGACTTACACTCAATTGCTACCGTATCTGATTCAGAATGGGACTGTCGTGCCAAGGGCATTACCTCCAATGCCGAAGCCGCATAAGCCTTGGTATGATGAGAATGCTAGATGTGCCTTTCATGCTAATTCAGAGGGTCATACAACAGAGAATTGCAAAGTGTTCAAGCTCCGGGTCCAAGAGTTGATAGATCAGAAAATATTGTCTTTTGCCGATGTTCCAAATGTGGGGAACAATCCTTTGCCTAAACATGATGGTTCAGGTGTCAATGCTATAGAAAGTTCAACTGATGATGGATTGATAAAGGATGTGTTCAAGTTGAAGACTCTTTTAACAGTGGTCCATGCTAGATTGATGGAAGCAGAATTGATGAATGGAGTACATGATAATTGTGTGGTATGTTCGTCCAACCCCGATCAGTGTGGTGAATTCAAAATTTATCTTCAAAGTTTGATGGATCAGCGGGTTATTCAGTTCACTAGAGCAAAGATTGATGAGGATGTTGCTGTGATTGTGCCTGTGTTTGATCAAGAGAGGCTTCCCAAGCCTTTTGTGGTCCCTTATCAGAGAAATGTTGACCTAGAGCCAGTGAAGAAGATTGAGCCCATGGTTATCCATGTTCCCGCTCCATTCTCATTTGACAGTACCAAAGTCGTACCTTGGAACTATGAGCCTGTAGTTTATGTGGGTAACAAACCAGTGATCTTGGAAGAGCCAGATGTGACTAACATCGCTGGAGCTAGTGGTGTGACTCGAAGTGGAAGGGTTTTCGCTCCTGAAGTGATCCCAAACAAAGAAAGTGTACCAACAGTTGAACCAACGAAAGGGAAAGAGGTGAGTCCTCCAGAAGTAGGAGAAGGCTCATCTAAGAAAGCAGTGACTACTGAAGAGGATAGAGAATTCTTGAAGATCATCAAGAAGAGTGATTACAAGGTCGTAGATCAGCTCAACCAAACTCCTTCAAAAATATCCATTCTTTCTCTACTTATGAGTTCTGAGGCTCATAGGACTGCTCTATTGAAGTTCTTGAACGAAGCTTATGTGGCAGAAGATATCAGTGTTATTCAGTTTGATAATGTGGTTGCTAATCTCAATGCTAGTAGTTGTTTGATGTTCACTGATGATGATTTACCCCCTAATGGGCGAGAACATAATATGGCGCTTCATATCTCCATTCAGTGTACAGATGTTACTTTGGCTCGAGTACTAGTGGATACAGGTTCATCCTTGAACGTGTTACCTAAGACTACCCTGGCACAATTGAATATTGAAGGGGTGCAGATGAGACCCAGTGCTTTGATAGTTAAAGCTTTTGATGGGTCTAAGCGAACAGTTATTGGGGATATTGACCTCCCAATCCTTATTGGCCCTCAAACTTTCCGTATTACCTTTCAGGTAATGGATATTAGGCCTGCCTATAGTTGTCTATTAGGTAGACCTTGGATTCATGCTGCTGGAGCTGTCACCTCGACACTTCACCAGAAGCTGAAGTTTGTTACTTCTGGTAAGCTGATATCAGTATCCGGAGAGGAAGATATTTTTGTCAGCCATTTGACTTCTTTCAGATACATTGAAGTAGGTGAAGACATTGTTGAAACTCCTCTCCAAGCCCTTGAAGTGGTCAATGTGGTCCAGACTAAGCCGAAACTTGTTGAAGAACCCAAGGGGGTCATGACCTCGTGGAAGAGTGTGAAAGCTGCAATTGAAGCCGGTTGCCCTGGAAGTTGGGGCACAGTGATTGAATTGCCAGAGAAGAAAGACAAGTGTGGATTAGGATATCAGCCGTCTGTTGAACTTTTCAAAGATCAGAAGATACATCAGGGGAAGGTTCCTAGCATCCAGGAAATATTCTCCAAAGCTGGTTTCCGAAGTGATGATCAAGTGAATGCTCTTGAAGATGAAGATCCAGATTTGTCCAAGATGGTGTTTTGTGGACCTCCGGATGCTGCTCTCACTAACTGGAAGGCAACAGATGTTCCGGATATAGTTTCTTGTTCAAAGTAATTTACTGTTTTCTAAAACATCCAATGTCATGCCCAAGGCATATGGATAGCTTTGTAGGGCCCATTTTGTGTTAATATTTAAGCCCTATCATCAATACAAAGCACATTTTTTGAGATCCCTGTCTTTCATCTTTTTAATTTATTTATTTTTTTACAAACAAATAAACAACAAAAAAATGACATTTTTTATTTCACATCACTTTCATTTTTCAAAATCTTCCTCTAAAAAGAAAAATCATTTCCATGCAGATCATTAATAACTGGATCCATTGAACACGACAATGCTATAATTCCCTATGACTTCGACCTCCCGATTAACCAAGCTGAAGAGGATGGCAAGGAAGACTGCGAACTCCCAGAAGAGTTGACCAGACTTTTGAAACAAGAGGAAAAGATGATTCAGCCTCATCAGGAACCAGTGGATGTGATCAATCTGGGGACTGAGGAGGATAGAAAGGAAGTCAAGGTTGGAACTGCTTTAAAAAAAAATGTGAAGGAGGAACTAGTCAAGCTACTACATGAATATGTGGATGTGTTTGCTTGGTCATATCAGGATATGCCAGGACTCGACACCGACATAGTTGTGCACAAGCTGCCGTTGAAGCCGGAATGCCCGCCCATCAAGCAGAAGTTGAGAAGAACTCGACCAGACATGGCTGTCAAGATCAGAGAAGAGGTCAAGAAGCAGTTTGATGCGGGTTTTCTAGCTGTTGCAACTTATCCGCAGTGGATTGCTAATATTGTGCCAGTTCCGAAGAAAGATGGGAAAGTTCGAATGTGTGTAGACTACAGAGACCTGAATAGAGCTAGTCCCAAAGATGATTTTCCTTTACCTCACATTGATGTATTGGTAGATAACACAGCTCAGTTCTCTGTATTCTCCTTCATGGACGGATTCTCAGGATATAATCAGATTAAAATGTCTCCCGAAGATATGGAGAAAACAACTTTCATTACACCATGGGGCACTTTCTGTTATAAGGTAATGCCTTTCGGCCTGAAAAATGCTGGGGCAACCTATCAAAGGGCCATGGTAACTCTTTTCCATGATATGATACATAAGGAGATTGAAGTCTATGTGGATGACATGATTGCCAAGTCTCAGACAGAAGAGGAGCATGTTATTCATCTAAAGAAGTTGTTTGTAAGATTGAGGAAATACAGACTGCGCTTAAACCCTGCTAAATGCACTTTTGGAGTCAGATCTGGAAAGCTTCTAGGATTCATTGTGAGCCAGAGAGGCATAGAAGTTGATCCCGACAAAGTCAAAGCTATTCAAGAGATGCCAGCACCTCGGACAGAGAAGCAAGTCCGTGGTTTCTTGGGCAGATTGAACTATATTTCCAGATTCATCTCGCATCTGACAGCCACTTGCGAGCCAATATTCAAGTTGTTAAGAAAAGATCAAACTGTTAGGTGGAACGATGATTGCCAGAGTGCATTCGATAAAATCAAACAGTATCTACAAGAACCACCAATCTTAGTGCCACCAGTTCCAGGAAGGCCTCTCATTATGTATTTGACAGTACTCGATGAATCCATGGGATGTGTACTGGGGCAACACGATGAGACGGGTAGAAAAGAGCATGCTATCTACTACCTGAGCAAGAAGTTTACAGAATTTGAAATCAGGTACTCCATGCTAGAAAAGACTTGTTGTGCATTAGCATGGGCTGCTCATCGTCTGAGACAGTATATGATTTGTCATACAACAATGTTAATATCCAAGATGGATCCCATCAAGTACATCTTCGAGAAACCTGGATTAACTGGCAGGATCGCTCGCTGGCAAATGTTGTTATCAGAATATGACATTCAGTATGTAACTCAGAAGGCCATTAAGGGTAGTGTGTTATCAGAGTACCTTGCGCACCAGCCAGTGGAGGACTATCAATCGATGAGACTCGACTTCCCAGATGAAGACGTCATGTACATAAGAGACTATGAGATTCCAGGCCCAGAAGAAGGACCCGAACCAGGATCGCGGTGGACGCTCGTGTTTGATGGTGCCTCAAATGCATTGGGTAACGGAATTGGGGCTGTTATAACTTCTCCAAAGGATTTTCATCTTCCCTTCACGGCAAGGTTATGTTTCCAATGCACCAATAACATGGCGGAGTATGAAGCATGTATCTTGGGAATTGAAGCAGCTATTGATCTACGAATCAAGATTCTTGAAGTGTATGGGGACTCAGCACTTGTCATCTATCAAATCAAAGGAGATTGGGAGACCCGGCATCCCAATTTGATCCCATACCGAGAGCATGTCATGAAGCTAATCCCCTACTTTGATGAGATTAATTTCCATCATATTCCTAGGGAGGAGAATCAGCTAGCCGATGCCTTGGCTACTCTGTCATCTATGTTCAAGGTCAAGTGGGCTAACGAATCACCTGTTATTACAATTCAACGTCTAGACGAGCCAGCACATTGCTTGGCAGTTGAAGCAGAAATAGATGGAAAGCCTTGGTTTTATGACATCAAACGATATCTTGAGAAGCATGAGTATCCAAATGATGTATCCATCACAGACAAAAAGACCTTGAGGAAATTATCAACCAATTTCTTCCTAAGTGGTGGTGTTCTATACAAAAGAAACTTTGATTTAGTTCTGCTCAGATGCGTGGATAGACACGAAGCCGACCTACTCATCAAAGAAATACACGAAGGTTCTTTCGGAATTCATGCAAACGGACATGCAATGGCGAAGAAAATCCTTAGAGCTGGTTACTATTGGTTGACAATGGAAACAGATTGTTACCACTATGCCAGGAAATGCCACAAGTGCCAAATTTATGCTGACAAGGTGCACGTGCCACCTACTCCTCTAAATGTTTTATCAGCTCCATGGCCATTCTCAATGTGGGGCATAGACATGATTGGTATGATTGAGCCTAAAGCTGCAAATGGACATCGGTTCATTATAGTTGCTATTGACTACTTCACTAAGTGGGTAGAAGCAGCTTCTTATGCCAATGTGACAAAGCAAGTCGTCACTCGGTTTATCAAGAAAGAGATAATTTGTCGCTACGGAACTCCTAGCAAGATTATCACTGATAATGGATCAAATCTGAATAATAAGATGATGAAGGAGTTGTGCGAGAATTTCAAGATTGAACATCATAACTCATCACCTTATAGGCCAAAGATGAACGGAGCTGTAGAGGCAGCTAATAAGAATATCAAGAAGATCATTCAGAAGATGGTGAAAACTTATAAAGATTGGCACGAGATGCTACCCTTTGCTTTGCACGGATATCGAACAGTTGTTCGCACTTCAACAGGGGCAACCCCTTTCTCACTAGTCTATGGCATGGAGGCTGTACTACCGATAGAAGTTGAGATCCCCTCATTGAGAGTCTTGATGGAGACAGAATTAGAAGAAGCTGAATGGATTCAAACCAGATTTGACCAACTCAATCTAATCGAGGAAAAGAGGATGACAGCGTTGTGTCATGGTCAGTTATATCAGAGGAGACTCAAGCGGGCGTTTGACAAGAAGGTCCGACCTCGAGAGTTTAATGTGGGTGAACTAGTTTTGAAAAAGATAATCTCCCTCCAGAAGGATTCACGTGGCAAGTGGATTCCAAACTATGAAGGACCATTTGTGGTGAAGAAAGCTTTCTCTGGTGGAGCTTTAGTTCTCACGAACATGGACGGAGAAGAGTTGACACATCCTGTCAATTCTGATGCAGTCAGAAAGTATTATGCCTAAGAAAAAGATATGGATAATAAAAGCTCGCTAAGTTGAAAACCCGAAAGGGCGACTTAGGCAAAAAATGAGCATCCCGGTGAGTTGAAAACCCGAAAGGGCGGCTCAGGCAAAAATTAGGGATAAACAAAAAAATTAAGCCCGGTAAGTCGAAAACCCGAAAGGGCGACTTAAGCAAAAAAGGGTAAAATCTCCCGGTGAACTGAAACTCTTAAGGAGCAGTTCGCGCAAAAGTTAGGGAATATCCAAAAGCATAATACTGGAGTGACATAAGTCAACACTGCAACAAAGCTCAGATGGAAGAGAAAAGTCCAATTACCATATCTAGAAGCAAAGTAATGAGGACTAGAGGACATAGGGGAAAGTAGCAAAGTTGCATTTCGTTGGAAAATCAGTTAAATTTTTGTTGCCATTTACTTGCTTTCTTTCTCTGTAATCTCCTCTTATAGGGGTTTACATCTCCATGAACCCCATGTATGAGTTACTCTTCTCATCAAATAAAATTGTTCAGTTGAACATTGCTTTACCAATTATTTCTATTTTTCTGCTTAATGTCGCTTTTATTTTTGATAAGATAAAAACATTAAAATAGTGGAAACTACAAAGCTTTTGAAAACTTTAATTTGTTTTGATTTTGAAAGTATAAAAGGAATTTTTGTTGGTTTACAATAATGCATTTGGTTCACAAGACGTGGGACTTTTCCTGGATCATTGTAATCTAAGGCAAGTTTGAAATGGATTTTCTTCCAGAAGCAAGAAGTCCTCATTGAAGCCCGCTTGGCGGAAAAGCTGAAATCAGAGTTTTTTTTTTACAACAAAAAAATTATTTCATGGTGTCAGTGCTATTCAAGACAAGGCGTTGGGGAATCCGAGCTTGATACCCACAAAATACATAAACTAATATATTCATGCATTCACATTCATTTTGCATATCATGTACAAAAACAGATCATGCATAAACCTCAACCGAATTCAGCAACCTCTCAAGAAAGTTCAGTGTAATCCTCAGCAAACCAAGATGCAAGAGTTTTTTTTTATTAAAAGTAGAACAATTCTTTTCTTCAGTAAACACTTACATAAGTCAATCATTTTTAAGTGATTATTCTCAAGGCAAGTTTATTCCCCAACAAGGTGATTGATGTTCTCCCATTGGAAATCTGGTGTCAACGGAATTTCTGCTTGGTTTCCCCAATAGATATCTCCATACAGAGTTTCTCCAACATTGTATTTTCTCCAGCAAAATTTCATGAACTCCCCAACAAGTCTCTGGGATCTTCTCATTCCCCAAAAGAGTCTTCCGTTAGCCAAGAGCAGCTGAACATGCGGTTATTCCCCAAAGGAAGCATTTTGTTTATTTCCCAACAATTTGCGTCAACCAAGAGCAGTTGAATGCATTAGTTTTAGCCAAGAGCAGCTGAATACTATTTTATTTTCCAGCAGTTTACTTCAACCAAGAGCAGTTGAATGCATTAGTTTCAACCAAGAGCAGCTGGACACCATTTTATTTTATGCAGTAATTTCAACAAAGAACAACTGAACACTATTTTTATCTCCCAGTTTTGCTTCAACCATGAGCAGTTGAATGCAGTGGTTTCAGTAAAAAACAGCTGAACACTATTTTATTTTATAGTTTTTGCTTCAACCAAGAGTCGTTGAATGCATCAGTTTCACCCAAGAGTTGTTGAATATGACATCTTTAGCCAAAAGCAGCTGAATATGATCATTTATTCCCCCAGGAGTGTCTGCCTTCAACGAAGAACGTCTGAAGACCAGTCGAGCATGTTACGTTATAACAGATCCATCCTAGAGACCTAATGTCAGTCAAGAGCAACTGAACATGATTCTCTCATCCCTAGTCATTTGCATGTCATATGAGAAATCAAGAGCATTTCTCATTTACATTCATAATTAAGGAATCAAGAGTATTTCTTAATTCATCTGCACTATCATGATTAAGAAATCAAGAGTATTTCTTAACTCATACATATTTCATTTACATTCATGATTAAGAAATCAAGAGTATTTCTTAACTCATACATAATTCATTTACATTCATGATTAAGAAATCAAGAGTATTTCTTAACTCATTTGCATATCATCTGAGAAATCAAGAGCATTTCTCAGTACATTTACATTCAATGATTAAGGAATCAAGAGTATTTCTTAACTCGTCTTCATATCATCTGAGAAATCAAGACCATTTCTCAATTCATTTACATTCATGATTAGGAAATCAAGAGTATTTCTTAATTAATTTGCATAGCATCTGAGAAGTCAAGAGCATTTCTCAGCATATTTACATTCATGATTAAGGAATCAAGAGTATTTCTTAATTCATCTACATTCTCATGATTAAGAAATCAAGAGTATTTCTTAACTCATACATAGTTCATTTACATTCATGATTAAGAAATCAAGAGTATTTCTTAATTCATTTGCATTCTCAATGATTAAGAAATCAAGAGTATTTCTTAACTCATCTGCATATCATCTGAGAAAATCAAGAGCATTTCTCAATTCATTTACATTCATGATTGAGAAATCAAGAGCATTTCTTAATTCATTTGCATTCATGATTAAGGAATCAAGAGTATTTCTTAACTCATCTTCATAGAATTTAAGAAATCAGGAGCATTTCTCATATCATTTATCATCCGATGATTAAGAGATCAAGAGTATTTCTCAATTCATATGCATTATCATGATTAAGAAATCAAGAGTATTTCTTAACTCATACATATTTCATTTACATTCATGATTAAGAAAACAAGAGTATTTCTTAACTCATCTGCATGTCATATGAGAATACAAGAGCATTTCTCAATTCATTTTCATTCATGATTAAGGAATCAAGAGTACTTCTTAGCATCCATATCATTTGTCATTCATACGGTTGAGAAATCAAGAGTATTTCTCAATTCATTCGTATTCATTTTTAAGGAGTCAAGAGTACTTCTTAACCTTCATTTACATGCATATCGCCCGACAATTAGGAAATCAAGAGTATTTCTTAAATCTCGTTGCATTCATTTGCATTATTGTCTGTTGATTAAGAAATCAAGAGTATTTCTTAAATCCAAGTGCATTCGGTCATAATCATAAGCATATCATTCTTCTACATTAGAAGGGCAAAATTTGGGTCTGTTTGGTATTTAAACTATCTTTTACCATGATGATTTGAAGACAAGAGTTCTTCATATCCTCCGGTTAAATATGTTTAAATAGGGGCAGCTGTCATACCCTAAATTTCACCCTGAGTTTTCACTCGCATCAGCATAACATAAATCGATCCATTTTGTCGTGTATTTCATCAATTTAAAGCATTCATCAGGGTTCAGGTAAAAGGTCAGGAATTCTGACATTTTATCTGAATTTGATAATACTTATTCAGTCGTCTGTTGATTAAGAAGTCAAAAGACTTGATTTCTCAATCTCGTTGCATCACTTATTTTTATTACGTCGTATTTTAGAGGTTCGGAAAGTGATAATCAAGATTATTGTCGTCGTCTGAATCTTTGTAGGTTTTGTTTGTGCTTGAGAATCAACAGCAAATCGTACAAGAGCGATTCATTTGCATCTGATTGTCTGTTCACGATTATTCAGTCAGCAATTCAGTTCATTTACATGACGCTTGCATTTTTTTACTTGTAAAAACATGCATTTTGTTTCACATAGTGCTTAAAATATACTTGAATTAATTTTTTCGAAACTACAGACAGACCGGTCAAATCGTTTCTCAACTGTACGTCGAACTATCGGGCGGAAAATTTCAAAATTGAACTTGCAGACGTCAGTTTTAGTAATCTACGATTTGTGTATTTTAATTTGGCATGCTCATTTTAATTTTTTGACTACTTTTTCAGTCGCATTTTAATCAGTTTGAGCCTTTTAACCGGTCGATTTTTATTTCAAAATTTGATCGAAACATGTATGTTTCTGAGAAGTTTATTTCACATTGATAAGTTTGATGCATTCAATTTATTTATTTTTGGGGCATTTTTTGCCCGATTTTTATTTATTTTTTATCCGATTATTTTTTATTCTTAACCAAAATGTCGTTGGAATTAATTAGATTTGTCCGAATTTTTATTTTTATTTTATTTTGCATTTTCGATTTTTATTTTAAATTATTAATATTTTAGTTTTTTAGAAAAATTAATTTAAGAAAAAAATCAGAAAATATCTTTTGATCCCCCACTCAATTGTTGTCACGTGTCCCCATTTTTCTGCCATCCACATGAAACCACGTCTCTCTTTTTTACACCACAAATACCTCTTCCTCCAATCAACAGCAAGGACTACAAGGAAATAATACAAAAGAAACATGTGGAAAAGAAAACGAACAAAAGAAGGTCGAATGAATTGACCATCATCTTCTTGCTCATACTCCATCAATATCTCTAACTCTACCATATTAAAGTTTTATCTTCTTCAAACCACCATAGCCATTACAAAACAAATACAATCTTAAACCAAAACTTCTTCCTCTCTCCATTCCCATGATAGATACCTTCTTCATTCTTCAATATATTCTAACCAAAATGAATGCTTCCCTACATAATACCATAACAAACTCACCTTAAATTTTGTACTTCTTCAATTAACAACCATGAACACATAACCTCACACAAAATATCATCTCATTGAAACAACACACACTAGCAATCTTCTCACCTTCATTTTGATTCAACAACCCAACCGCAACAACACGTCGGCACCACAACATCGCCCAACACATCAGAAGCTTTCAGCCGCTGCTCTACACCACATGCACACCACTGGAAAACCATCACCATCTTGAATTTGAATGAACCACCTCTTCGCCGCCTCACTTGTTTCCATCATTGATGTGTCCGATTCGAGTAAGCATCGAGAGAGATGATAAGTCTTTATTTTTAAGCCATTGTTGATGTTTGAGTTTTTTAGAGAGTTAAAAAAATGAAGGAAAAGAGATAGGAGAGCTGAGTTTTCCTACTCGTATCAGGTACTGGTCTTTTATGCTACTGATTTTGTTTTTCTTTTATGCTTTTTTTTCATTTATTTATTAGAGTTGAGATTTACTTTTTTATTTTATTGGTTTGGATTGGATAACTTAGATGAAGTTTTATTTAATGAATCTGTACAGAGACAAGATTTGTTTTTAAGTATATGTTTCTGGTATAAAAAGTCAAAGATAAATAATGGCAAAAGATCTTTAAATTTGGAGTACTGTATTGTTAGTACTAGGAAACAAATTATCATCTATCAGCTATGAAGTATTAAACCTTATAACTAGTATTGTTAATTTTGGTAAGTTTTAGAACTCATGAAATCTTAAATAATATTGACTTCAAGATCAACATGTAAGAAGAGAAAAAATGTGTTTGCCTCATTTGTAAAGAACAATAGTTATTTAGATCTTTTAAACTTAAATTTTTAAAATTTGAATTGTTCTATGTGGGTCTTTTAATGTAGTTTAGGAATATTTGGTTTAGAATTTGTTATTGTTTGTTTTAAATGCATCACCACAAATGACAACTAGCTTGTAAAATAGGAAAATAAGTCTATTTTGGTTTAGACTCAGTTTAGAATTGCTTCCAATTTCATATAATATTTGGCACTTTTTTATACAATTATGTTTTCTCATTTTCTCACCTAAGCTCTTTTCTAATTCTTTCAACTATCACATAATTTCTCTAGATAGGAGTTGTATAGCTTTTACTCGTGATTTTCTATGTTGTGGTTTTTTTCGTCGCTAAATTCTGTATATATGCTTTATTTCCTTGATTTTTATAGTTGTGTAAATTTTATTGAGAAAAATGTGTTCAACAAATTTAATAATAAGTTTATTATTTAACAATTTCAAAACATGAGATTAAGTAGAAGATTTTTTTTTAGTACTATGTACTTTTTTAAAAATATATACAACTATAATTATTAATATTAATTAATGTCAAGAAGTTTTCATCCCCGGAATCAGGTTCTTGGTTTGGCAACTGGCTCTAGGCGATATTGTTTATACCCCATATTAGTATGCACCCTCTCTTGTGATTAGTATTTCATTTTTATTTAATTTTATTATTTGATTAGTAATTAATTATTTTTTATTATTATTAGAGTAAGTTGATTGTAATTCAATTAATTATTTGCATGATTGCTAAGTGGATTTTATTTGATTATTTGTTCAATTGATTTCAATGTGTTTAGATTAATTAGGTAATCCATGTCCTACTACACATGTAAATAATTTCACAAAACTTTCCACAATTTCCAATCACTTTCAAAATCAATTTTTTTTACTCAATTTCAAAATTAACTTCAAACAATTTTCACTAACGCAAGTGCCTGATCCAAAGTTGAAGAAAAACCCCCCGCCACATCCAAATTATTTTCATAAAGTCAGCTTCTGACACTTGATCCAACGTCAAGTCGTCCACCTGTTTTTAAAATCTTTTCACAATAAAAATGGAAGAAACTGATTAAGTTTAGACTTTCTCTGTTTTGGATGTTAGGATACTGCTGTAGAGCTCAATGTTCAAACATTCGTCTTCCATCTTAAAATACAATAATTACTAGAATTAGGTCATTTCTCTTATAGAAGAAAAAGATTGATTGGGTATCGACCTTCTCTTTCCCGATTATTTGGACACTGCTGTAGAGCTCTCTGTCTGATTAATCGTCTTCCGTTAATGAACTTTGACCTAATTTGCCACACATTTTCATAAACAAACTTTTGGATGAAAAAAGAGTGATTGGGCTTAGACCTCTTCCTTTTCGAGCATCTGAGTACTGCAGTAGAGCTCTCTGCTTGGATGTTTGTCTCCGCTTAAAATCAACTCAAACTTATCAAACTTATTTTCCGCCCTCGTGCGACCCCGAAAACATTTTCAGAAAAGAGTATGCAACATCCATTTTTGATGCGAAACAAACAAAGACTTCAGCCTCCAAGAGTGAGCAGCAAGTAAAGGTTTAATCGCTCAAATGTGATCCAAGCATCACTCTCTTTAAAAGCAATCCATCTAGTAGTTCTCTTTGGGTAGAACTACGTATGCCTTGAGTTCTTCATAGCACCTGGAGATACGTAGGAGCAGGATTGCGAAATCTTGTCAGGCACATTAATATTAAAAACCCTAAGTCTTTCCTTTCTTTCTTTCTCTTTTCTCACCCAATAAGTAGAAGATCACAAACGATATCAAGCCAACACTCTAACACGAAACTAGCTAAATGGGTCCCATCGAGTACGATGGATGTGAGGGGTGCTAATACCTTCCCCTTGCATAACCGACTCCCGAACCCGATTTGGTTGCGACGACCATTTCTCTTTTTGTTTTCATGGGTTTTATCGATATTTCCCCTTTCCCTCTTTGGGAATAAATAATTTTCGGTGGCGACTCTGTTTTGTGTATATTTCGAGCGTTCCTTACGCTCGGGTATTTTTCGCGCCGCGACATATACCTATCTTGGATCAGTTGTCGTTCAGTGGTTTGGAGAGGGTTCCTTCTTCCCAAGAGATTGCTGACATGCTTCATGTAGATGTATCGAACATTGTTGCTCATATGACTACCAAAGGTGGAATTCAAGGTCTCCCATCTGATTTTCTCATTGCCCAAGCTACTCTGTTTGGGAAGGCCATGAGTGAGGACGCCTTTGAAGCCATATTCGTGTTACTCATCTATGGGCTAGTGTTATTTCCGAACATCGACAATTTTGTGGATGTGAACGCTATTAGGATTTTTTCTACTCTTAATCACGTTCCGACTCTGTTGGGTGACACTTATTTCTCTAGGCATATGAGGAATGCAAAGGGTGGTGGATCCGTTGTGTGCTGTCTGCCTCTATTGTACAAGTGGTTTATTTCTCACTTGCCTCAGACGCTTACCTTCAAGGAGAACAAGGGATGTCTACGGTGGTCTACGAGACTTATGTCTCTCACTAATGATGATATCTTTTGGTATAACCGTGTTTACGATGGCGTTTAGATTATTGACTCTTGTGGTGAATTCTCCAATGTGCCTCTTCTTGGTACATGTGGTGGAATTAACTACAACCCTGTTTTGGCTCGCCGTCAGCTTGGGTTCCCCTTAAAGGATAAACCTAACAACATTTTGTTGGAAGGTGTGTTCTTTCAAGAGGGTAAAGATCGCCAGAACTTGAAGGATAGGATAGTCCGCGCCTGGCGCAAGGTTCATAGGAAGGGAAAGAAGGAGCTTGGTCCGAAGAATTGCATTGATTTGGAACCCTACACCTCTTGGGTGAGGAAGAGAGCTCTTGAGTACCGCATGCCTTATGATTATCCAAGACCTACCCCTATGGTTATGGTTGGGCCTTCAACCCTCCCTAACCAAGGAGTAGAGTAGTTGAGAGATGAAGACCGGTCGCATGCTTGGGTTCGTGAGCGAGAGGAACTACTTCAGTAGCTCAGAGATAAAGATGCAGTGATAGAATTTTTGGAGCATCAGGTTATTGATGAGCCTGATGATGTGGTTACTTCTCTTCTTCCTCAGTCATCCAGGTTTTGGAAGAGGAAATATGATCGACTCGCCAAGGAGAAGGCCGATATGGAAGCAGCTTATGAGAGAGAGGTGAAGAGGCTTCGTGCAGCTTATCATCCGATCTCGAGAGCTTTGGACGATTGTTTCTAGGGCTCCATAGGATGTTCATTCTCCTTTTCTCTTGTATTGTATTTGGTTACCAAAACTGAACTACTTCATTGGTGTAAAAAATTTCCAAATATTGTTGCTATGAGTATTCCATATATGTCTTAAAAGATTAATATTTTCAAATATTTGCAAAATAGATCTCTATAAAGTTCCTCTAATTAAAAAACAAATCATATGCACAAACATTGCATGCATCATATGCATAAGCAGGTTTTGTTCTGAGCTCTTGATCAGTGGTCTAACTCTTTGCTCTTCATTTATTTTGAAGACAAGTTGACACACCGGTATAACACCAGGGCCAATCATCCAAGGATAATGGAGCATTTAGAGCAAGAGAACCGGGAATTGAAAGAAGAGATTGCTAGGCTGACTGCCATGATGGAGTCAGTGCTGGCCGCCCAGAGCCAAGTTTCGCCCACTCCTGCAACTCCTCTCGCGGGGACTGTCATCTCAGAGATAGCAACTTCTACTGTGCCTGCTGCAACAGCCTATTTCGCTCCGTCTATGCCAGTCGGGTCCCCTTGGGGGATGCCTGCTAATTTTGTGCCCGAGGGTTTTGCTCCTACTCTCGCTTCTTTGCCGGCATCTAGCCCGGTCCTATCTGTGCCACCTCCCGTTGTGCACACCCTTCCCCAAGTTGAAGACACCATCTATCACTCAGAGCCATCTGAGGGTCCGGATGTTTATGAAAAGATGGACGAAATGAAAGACCAATTCCTTGAGATGCACAAGGAACTGAAGACTCTGAGGGGTAAGGACCTCTTTGGTAAAAGTGCTGCTGAGTTGTGCCCAGTGCCCAACGTGAAGATCCCTATTAAATTCAAAGTGCCTGACTTTGAGAAATATAAGGGAAACACATGCCCGCTCAGCCATCTTGTGATGTATGCTCGCAAGATGTCAACTCAGACCGACAATGATCAACTGCTCATCCACTACTTTCAAGATAGTTTGTCTGGTGCTGCGCTCCGGTGGTATATGGGGCTGGAGAGTGCGAGGATCCGCTCTTTCAAAAATCTTGGCGAGGCCTTCGTCAAGCAATATAAATATAATGTGGATATGGCTCCGGATAGGGACCAACTAAGGGCGATGTCGCAGAAGGACAAAGAAACCTTCAAGGAGTACGCCCAGAGATGGCGCGAATTGGAAGCTCAAATAGTGCCACCCCTAGAAGAGAAGGAGATGACAAAGATCTTCTTGAAGACTTTGAGCTCTTTCTATTATGAAAGGATGATTGACAACGCTCCCTCAGACTTCACCGAAATGGTGAATATGGGAATGAGATTGGAAGAAGGGGTCCTTGAAGGACGGTTATCCAGAGATGACAGCTCCTCAACAAAGAAGTATGGAGGCTTTGCAAGGAAGAAGGAGGGAGAGACACATGTTGTGTCCTCTCATGCTAAGAGAAGGCCCTCTGTAAGGAGGAAGAACGTGCGCCTTGCAGTCAATCAACACCAGGTGGCTCATATAGCACCTGCTTTTCGAGAAGTTCATCATTAACAACAACATCATCAACAACAACAACAGGCCTACCAGCCTCGAAACAATAACAACACCAGCACCAGCAACTATGAGAGGAATAAGGTAACTTTTGACCCGATTCCGATGACTTATGTTGAACTGTATCCTTCCTTGATTGATAGGAAGTTGATCACTCCACGAGACCCTCCCGCTGTACCAACCAATCCTCAGTGGTGGTACAAGCCCGAGCCTCATTATGTATATCATTCTGGTGCTCCCGGACATGACGTGGAGAATTGTTACCCGTTGAAGACCAACTTGCAAGACCTTTTGAGAAGTGGGATTTTGTTTTTCGAGGACGTAGGTCCGAATGTTAAGAAGAACCCAATGCCCGAGCATGCGAAGGTTGTTGTTAATATGGTCTGGGGATGCCCTGGCAAATATAAAGTCCTGTATGTTAATGACATAAGGCAATCTTTGATCGGGATGCACAAGCTGTTGTGTGAACACAGTCATTACGAGCATGACCATGATAGGTGTCGGGTGTGCACTATCAATGAGAGAGGATGCCGACAAGTAAGAAAGGACATCCAAGAGATGATTGATCAATGGATGATTGAAATACTTCAGAATCGTAATGAGGACGAAGTCGATGTTATTTCCCCTATATTTAGAATTCCTGAGCCTGTTGTCGTCAAGTATGATGGAAGCAAGAAAAAGGTTTCTCCAGCTCTTGTGATCAAGCCAGCGGGCCTTGCCCCGTATGTATCTGACAAAGTTGTTCCCTATCGATACAACGCAGTTATGCTGGAAGATGGGAAGGAGGTGTCGTTTCCCTCAACCTTTGTTGTAAGCATCTCAGACATCAGTGGTGTGACCCGTAGTGGTCGCGTTTTCTCGGCTCCGCCGAAATCCCACGAAGATGTCATGAAGAAAACTGTTGTTAATTCTGCCGGTCCTGTGGGGGCTTCTTCTTCTAATAATCCTGCTCCTGTTGTGAAGGGTGTTGACCCTGTTGTTGATAAAACTATTAAAAATCCTATCCTGGTTGGCCAATCTGGCATTTTAAAAGAGGATAGTGATGAGATGCTGAAGCTCATCAAGAGGAGTGAATACAATGTTGTTGATCAGCTGCTACAAACTCCATCAAAGATATCTGTCTTATCTTTGTTGATGGATTCTGAGCCACACCGCGAAGCTTTGCAGAGGGTGTTAGACGTGGCATACGTGGACCACGATGTCACAATTGAACAGTTTGATAGCATTATTGCAAATATAACCACTTGCAACAACTTGAGCTTTTGTGATGCTGATCTTCCCGAGGAGGGAAAAGACCACAATTTGGCTCTACACATATCAATGAACTGTAAAGATGATGCCTTGTCCAATGTGTTGGTGGACACAGGATCATCACTTAATGTGTTGCCAAAATCCACTCTGGCTAAACTTTCGTATCTGGGGCCTCCCATGAGGCAGAGTGGAGTGGTTGTGAAGGCGTTTGATGGATCGCGTAAAACCGTGATCGGTGAATTAGAACTCCCAATCAAGATTGGACCTAGTGATTTCCATATCACTTTTCAGGTCATGGATATTCATCCGTCTTACAACTGTTTTCTTGGCAAACCATGGACTCACGAGGCAGGCGCCGTGACATCCACTCTACACCAAAAGTTGAAGTTTGTGAAAAACAAGAAGTTGGTGGTGATAGGGGGAGAGAAGGCTCTATTGGTCAGTCATGTATCTTCCTTTTCCTATATTGATGTTGAGGATGAGGTTGGGACTCCGTTCCAAGCCTTGTCTATTGCTGAGCCTTCAAGGAAATGACTTTCTTCATTTGTCTCCTACAACGATGCGAAGTTGGCCATTGAGCATGGTGCAACTACTGGTTTAGGGAAAATGATCAAGTTGGAGGATGATAACATGAAATAATATCACATTTTTGGACTCGATTTAATTATATTATATTATTATTTGATTCAATTTATTTTATATTATTCGATATTACTTGGTATTTTCCTTCTATTTATTTCAGGTAACATTATTTGAAGCATATGTGAAAAAGAAAGAAAAGGGGGTGCAAAAAGAGGATTCTCTAGAAAAAGCATTCCACTAAAGCCCAGCCCACAACTACAAGGAAAAGCGCTGTGACGTTGTGACGACCGCCACACATGGTGTGACGAGCGTCACGCCCCTCTGCTTAGTGTTACGAGCGTAACACATGGTGTGACGGACGTCACACCCCCACTCCTATTTTTCTGCCTTTGACGCGCGTAATAGAAGCACTTCTCCCCTATTTCTCCGCTTGACTCGTTGACACGTTATAAACCATACTGAAGGAACTTTTGGGAAACAGTTACTTTATGGATGAATATAAATAGACCTCAAGGGATCCAATTGAGGGTTCCTCTCCTTTTCGCCGTGCAAGTTTTTACAGCAATACATTTTCCAGCATTCCATTTTCTCAGCATTTTTATCTAGCATTTTATTTTCTTTTCTTTTCTTTGTTAGCTTAATTTTGTAGGCATTCAATTAATTTTCTCATAATAGTTTCTACACCAGAAACTATTGTGTAACTTTTACTGGATCTAACCTTACGTTAGATCATAGTATTTTACTTCTTTGTTTTTATTTTACTGTCTGATCGAAGATTGTGAAGAAAAATCCAACCGGTTTGTGGTGGAGTGTTCAAGCATCGAAGCTAGGGAACAACCGAGATTTCTATTAATTTTACAGGTTCATTAATTTATTGTTTTAATTTATATATGCTTTGTACTGCTGTTTATCTATATTGTTTGTCTGATATGGCTGTATTTAAGCATGATTTTTGTTTAGGCTTGTTTAGCATGTCCGGCTAAATAAATTTAGATATCGGTATGTAAAGTAAGCGGAATAAAGGAATCAAAGCTGAGTTGGTTTAAATTTATTTAAAAATATAGTCACTCTTTTTATGGTCTCAATTTACAGAGTTAATACCAAAGTTTTTGTACGAGAGTAAAAGACATAAAGAAGTTAAAATCAATAGAACGACGGTTTGAGCTTTTAACTGGACAGTGTAAATTGGACATTAACTTTAAATCAGGGCGAAAGCAATTTTTAGAGTTAATTAAATTCTAATCATTTTCAAAAAGTATTTTTAAAGGTTAAATGTGAGGACGAGAGTTAAGCATTTAAGTTTAATCATATAATCTAAGTCAACAGAGCGAGAGTTTGAGACGAGGGTGTTTAAACGGTTAGTATTTTCTTAAAAAGAGTTTATATAGATTCCATTGCTTTCAAAAAGTGATTTTAGATTTAACTAAATAGTGAGAGTGTACGTTAATATAAAGTCATAGTCTGATTCAACAGAGCGAGAGTTTGAGAAAAGACTTTTAATCAATAGTGTCTACTGAAAAGACTTATTTTAAAACTAAGAAACCAACGAAGACTTGATTCCCTAATTACGACGAACTACATACTGATATCCATGTTATTTGATATTTAATCTAGATCCAATTTTAGTTTTACTTTTCCCCCTAATCATCAAAGTATCATCCGCCTTAGCTTTACGAAGTAACCTTAGAAAAACGGTATATCGATTCATTAAGTCCCTGTGGGATCGATATCTTTTGAAACTACGCGATTAGACTGTGCACTTGCAGTTAATACCCCAATAGACTCATAAAGTCGCGATCAAGTTTTTGGCGCCGTTGCCGGGGACTTTTATTTAGTCGATATCGTAACTCTTCTGTTACGCTGTAGAGACTAAGGCATTTTTTTATTTTTCCTTCTTTTTCGTTGATTTGTATGCCACGCACTCGCTCACAAGGCGAACCGTACTACTTACGAATCAACGACGTTGAACGATATCTCTGAGTATAACGCCGAATTCGGGAGTATCGTGCTGCAAACAATCTTCCTCCAATCGAAATTCCTGATCTCAAAAATCTCCTTCCTTCGCCGATACCCGAGATGGCAGAACCAGCTCGTGCTCTTCGAGATTACGCCGCTCCATCGCAAGATGAGCCGCATTCGAGTATTGCTCCACCCGCAATCGAAGCAAACAACTTCGAACTTAAACCTTCGCTGTTGCAGGCAGTGCAACAGAACCAATTTTCTGGAAATCCTACCGAGGATCCAAACCTTCATTTATCCGTATTTGTCCAATACGCTGACACTGTTAAAGCTAATGGTGTCACTTCAGAGGCAATTCGACTTCGTCTCCTTCCTTTCTCGTTAAGAGATAAAGCTAGAAGATGGCTTCAGTCTCTTCCTTCCAACTCAGTCACCACATGGAATGAGTTGAAGAAAGTCTTTCTTGCCCGATATTTTCCTCCAAGCAAAACAGCTATGTTAAGAGCTCAGATAAATGGATTTAAGCAGAAAGATAACGAGTCTCTTTTCGAAGCATGGGAAAGATACAAAGACATGATGAGACTTTGTCCACACCATGGTTTAGAGGACTGGTTAGTAATTCATACCTTCTATAATGGTCTTTTGTACAACACAAGGTTAACAATAGACGCCGCCGCCGGTGGTGCGCTTATGGATAAACCTTACACCGATGCTTATCAACTTATTGAGAGCATGGCCCAAAATTATTATCAGTGGGGAAGTGACCGAACAATGGTAGAAAAACCTCAAACAAAAGGGGGCATGTACGAGATAAGTAGCCTTGATCATGTTAATGCAAAAGTGGATGCTCTTGCCCAGAAAATTGAAAGTTTAAATGTATCACCTCCAGCCACCGTGGTTGCCGTAACTCAAAATTGCGAAGTCTGTGGAATCCAAGGCCACACTCCTACAGATTGTCAACTCCTAACAGGAATCCAAGCAGAGCAAGTGAACTATGCTCAAGGAAATCCCTACTCGCATACCTATAACTCAAACTGGAAGAACCATCCTAATTTTTCATATAAGAGTAATAATGCTTTATACGCACTAGGTCAAGCTCCCAGTCAAGCCCCAGCTATACCTCCTGGATATCAAAAGCCGACCCCATCTACACCTAACAATAACGTTCCTAGGAAATCCAATTTGGAAATCATGATGGAGAACTTCATAGCTTCTCAACAGCAAACGAATAAAGAGTTCTTAAACCAGAATGTACACACTAACGAACAGATTAAACAACTAGAAAGTAAAGTAGATGCCCTGGCTACCCATAACAAAATGTTGGAAACACAAATCTCGCAAGTAGCTCAACAACAAGTGCCTACTGCTGCCCCAACTGGTACATTTCCTGGACAGCCCCAACCTAATCCGAAAAGCCACGCTCATGCAATTATATTAAGAAGTGGAACAGAGGTAGAAGGAGCATCTGACCCAAGAATTGAAAACCAAAGCTCTAAAAAGTCAACTGAGGAAGAAAGTAAACCTAAGGAAAAGGAAGAGTGTAATAAGGAAACCATAGAAAAGAAAGAACCTTATGTACCTCCACCGCCTTACAAACCACCTATCCCTTACCCTCAAAGGCAAATTAAAACCAAAGACGCGGGCCAATTTAAAAAATTTGTTGACCTACTGAAACAATTAAACGTCACAATTCCTTTTACAGAAGCTATTACACAGATTCCCTCATATGCTAAGTTTTTAAAAGAAATTCTTTCTAATAAAAGGAAACTTGAAGATAGTGAAACCGTTACACTCACTGCTGAGTGCAGCGCGATAATCCAAAATATGCCTCCTAAACTTAAAGACCCTGGTAGTTTCTCTATACCCTGTCATATAGGAAAATTTGTCATAGACAAAGCTTTGTGCGATTTAGGAGCCGGTATCAGTGTTATGCCCTTGTCCATATGCAAGAGACTTGAAATGGAAGAATTAAGACCAACTAAAATGTCTGTGCAATTAGCAGATCGTTCCGTTAGATATCCTGTAGGAATTCTTGAAAATGTTCCCGTGCGCATAGGTCAATTCTACATCCCAACCGATTTTATAATTATGGACATAAGAGAAGATGAAGTTACCCCCATTATATTGGGAAGACCATTCTTAGCAACCGCCGGTGCCATCATAGACGTAAAACGAGGACGACTCACTTTCGAAGTAGGAGAAGAGAAAATTGAGTTCATTCTTTCCAAATTTTTGAAAGCACCTGCAATAGATGACACATGTTACTTCATGGATATCATCGATGAATGCATAAAAGAAACAGAATTAGAAAATGACGATTTGTTTGACTGTCGTGTAGAAGACAGACTTAACCAATGTTTAGAAATAACATCGGATCCTACACAATGCCTCAAGAAACCAACCCTCGACCTGAAAACACTTCCCAAAAATCTGAGATATGAATTCCTAGACTTAGAACTTGAACGACCAGTGATAGTAAATGCAGACCTAGGAAAACTTGAAACCGAAAAACTCCTACATATCTTAAGAAAATATCCAACCGCACTAGGATACAACATCACCGATCTTAAAGGGATAAGTCCTTCTATTTGTATTCACCGCATCATGCTAGAAGAAGACTGTAAAACTTCTAGGGAACATCAGAGGAGACTAAACCCGATCCTGAGTGAGGTAGTAAAGAAGGAAGTAGCGAAATTATTAGAAGCAGGTATCATATATCCTATATCTGATAGCAAATGGGTTAGTCCTGTACACGTAGTACCAAAGAAAGGAGGTATAACAGTGATCGAAAATGAAAAAGGAGAAACTATAACCAAACGAATCGAATCGGGATGGAGATGTGCATTGACTATAGGAAACTAAACAAAGCAACCCGAAAAGATCATATTCCTTTACCATTCATAGACCAGATGTTAGAACGACTAGTCAAGCATTCTCATTTCTGCTATCTAGACGGTTACTCAGGCTTCTTTCAAATACCAATTCATCCTGATGACCAAGAAAAGACAACGTTCACATGTCCTTTTGGTACCTTCGCTTATCGACGAATGCCGTTTGGCTTGTGCAATGCTCCTGCAACCTTCCAAAGGTGCATGATGGCAATATTCGCCGATTTTCTCGAAAACATCATGGAAGTCTTTATGGATGACTTCTCCGCATGCAGACAAAGTTTCGAAGAATGTCTTGAAAACCTAGAAAGAGTTCTAGAACGACGTGTAAAAGTAAACCTAGTACTTAATTGGGAAAAATGTCACTTTATGGTACAAGAAGGAATTGTTTTAGGACACATCATATCAAATAGAGGAATTGAAGTAGACAAAGCCAAAATAGAAGTAATCGAAAACCTTCAACCTCCGAAAATTGTAAGAGAAATACGAAGCTTCCTAGGACATGCCGGTTTCTACCGACGATTCATTAAAGATTTCTCTAAAATAACTAAACCTTTAATCGGATTATTAATGAAAGACGCTGAATTCACCTTCGACAATAAATGTTTAGAAGCATTTCAAACACTTAAACAAGCATTGATCTCCGCGCCCATAATGCAGACTCCGGATTGGAATGAACCTTTCGAAATAATGTGTGACGCAAGTGACTACGCCATAGGCGCTGTTTTAGGACAACGAAAGGATAAAAAACTTCACGTCATATATTATGCGAGTAGAACTCTAGATGAAGCGCAAATGAATTACGCCACGGCCGAGAAAGAACTTTTAGCAGTAGTATTTGCACTAGATAAATTTCGTTCTTACTTGGTCGGAGCTAAAATAATCGTTTACACTGATCACGCTGCCATTAAGTACCTCTTAACGAAAAAGGACGCTAAACCTAGACTCCTAAGGTGGATCTTGTTGCTACAAGAATTTGATTTGGAAATCAAAGATAAAAAAGGAACTGAAAACGTAGTAGCAGATCACCTTTCTAGACTTGAAAACCTGGAACCGGAAAGAACATCGATCAATGATGATTTCTCGTACAATAAACTTATAGCTAATTTGGAAGAAAATAGAGCTGATGAACAAGTAGAGACCACCTTGGCTATATGCGTTACACCATGGTACGCTGATTTTGTCAATTATTTAGCCGCCGGAGTAGTTCCACTTGATTTATCCTACCAACAAAAGAAACGATTCTTCCATGACATAAAACATTATTACTGGGACGACCCTTTACTTTTCAAAAGAGGCCCCGATGGTATTTTCCGTCGCTGTATACCTGAAGAAGAGATAGAAAGTATAATCCAACATTGTCATTCCACTCCTTATGGTGGACACCCAAGTACATCCAAGACCTGCTCTAAAATCCTACAAGCCGGTCTTTATTGGCCAAACATATGGAAGGATGTGCATGCCGCTGTCAAGAAATGCGATAGGTGTCAACGCACAGGAAACATATCTAGACGTGACGAGATGCCACAAAAAGGCATTTTGGAAGTAGAAATTTTCGACGTGTGGGGAATAGATTTCATGGGACCTTTTCCACCCTCTTTCGGTAACAAGTACATACTCGTAGCGGTTGACTACGTATCAAAATGGATTGAAGCTATAGATTCTCCAACAAACGATACACGAGTAGTAATTAGACTCTTTAAGAATATAATCTTTCCAAGATTTGGTGTCCCAAGAATAGTCGTCAGTGATGGTGGATCGCATTTCATATCTAGGATATTCGAAAAACTATTGTTTAAGTATGGTGTAAAACATCGAGTAGCGACACCTTACCATCCTCAAACCAGTGGACAAGTGGAAGTGTCTAACAGAGAAATTAAACAGATATTGGAAAAAACAGTCGCCACCTCGAGGAAAGACTGGTCATCAAAATTACCCGAAGCTTTATGGGCATATCGAACCGCTTACAAAACTCCCATAGGAACAACCCCATTTAGGCTTATTTATGGTAAATCTTGCCACCTCCCAGTGGAGTTAGAACATAAGGCCTATTGGGCTATTAAAAATTTAAATTTAAACTATAAGACCGCCGGTGAAAAGCGAATCCTTGATATAAACGAATTGGAGGAACTTAGACAAGACGCATACGAAAATGCCAGAATCTACAAAGAAAGAACGAAAAAATGGCATGATAAACGCATATCAAGGAAAACTTTCAAACAAGGCGATGTAGTCCTATTGTTTAACTCTAGACTTAAGTTATTCCCAGGAAAACTACGCTCTAGATGGTCAGGCCCTTTCCAAGTCACTAATGTCTTTCCTAGTGGGGCTATGGAAATTAAGGGAAAATCTATTGAAGCATTTATCGTAAACGGGCTGCGTCTGAAACATTATCACTATGATGAAAACAATGAAGACTCGCAAGTCCTGCACTTAGACGTATTGTCTCCTAAATTTATAGATTAACATTTAATAGTTTTATGTCGAGCTTGCGACATTAAACAAAGCGCTTCGTGGGAGACAACCCACAAATTTTTACTATTTTTTTCTTTGATTATTCTTTTGATTTTATTCAGTATTCATTCTTCATTTATTTTATTTTATAAAACTTTTCTTCTTTTCTTCTTTCGGCATCTGGCCAAATCCTGACTAAATTCTTGTTTTTCTTTTCTTTAGTTAACACTAACCTGATGGGACATATTGATCGCATGGGTATCAAATTCCGAGGGAGAGCTCAGAGACAAAAATTTGAAGAACTAGCTGAGAGAGAGATGCACCCAAGTTTTTATGTTGATGATGGTGCAATGACTGTTCTTGGGCTAAGAGATAGCGTCCTATATCTGCTGAGTCAAATAGGGTGGGAAACCACTCCTATTCAAAGACAATTTGTTACTTACCGGAGGCTAACTCTAGAATTCCTTAGCTCCCTGATTTATTTACCAAACCATGGAAAAGGAATAAACCGAGGTTTCATTCAGTTCAGGATGTTCAATATGGAGTATCAGTTTAACATTCAAGAATTTACTAACCTTTTAGGGTTCCATACTTCTTTTGATACATTCACCATGAGCCAAGAAGACCTTTTTGAATATAGAGAGCTTGAGCATTTTTGGGGAAGTTTAACGGGAAATGACGACCCCGAGGAACATGAGTTTCTTTCTGGAAACATACATAACCCGGCTTTTCGTTATTTCCACAAGATCCTAGCACACACTCTTTTTGGGAAGAAATCAAACATTACCACAGTATCACGTGATGAACTCTTCATAATATTTTGTGCTTCCCAGAACCGTCCAGTGAATGGTGCCACTTATATGTTGGCGAGTTTTGACCTCCTTATTCAAGATGACCGTGCACCGATCCAAATAGGAGGATTGATCACTATGATTGCTAATGCTATTGGATTGCGCCAACCCATGCTTGAGTTGAACCCTTTTTGTGGTATTGAGCCTATGAATATACTTTTCCTCTTCAACAATATGTTTATAGGAAACGTTGGACCTGAAGAGTTTGAACTGTTAATTAATAACCAAGCTTTTTACCTATTCACCATGCCTAGCTCGATGACCAGTGTCCATAACCGAAATAATTGGCTCTACAACCTGAATGGAATACCTTCTCCTGTTAGATCTGTTGAAACCATCCAAGATTATGAGATTTGTGACGACCAGATTCCTTATGCTGAGTCTGATCCACAGACACCAACTGGTTACCATGATGTTGCCTCTCCACCTCATCCTATACCGTCCGCAGAATCGGCAATACCTGATCTTAGACATCATATGCCCGGAACTGACTATAACACCGTTATTCAAGCCTTGATGTCAGAATAAGATGCCCTCAGAGAAGAGTTAACTAAGATGGGACATGAATTTCTGGGATACATCAGTAGTATGACAAATCAATTCCACGAGTTGCTACACCGTGTAAATTCCTTTGCCCCTCCGGCCAGAGATTCTACAAGTGGCTAGAAGAATTGGAGTTAGTTAGTTTTAGTCATAGGAAATTTATAGTTTCGTTTAACATTGCTTTTAACTTTAGGATTTATTTTTCGCATGTTTTATTTTGTTTTCAAATATTACATTATGTTTATTTTATTAAAGCTATTGGTATTATTGGTTAAATTAAATTTTATTTTGATTTATGCAATATCTACAATTATCAATAATGATATTTACTGTATGCTACTTACATGGCCTATTAGAAAATATATATACACTATGGTGTGTAGTAGAATAGCATACATGGCAATTCAAATATATAACAATAGCAAATATAATAAGCAAAACAAAAAATAATAAAAACAATTTATGAAGCACCCATGTAAGCAGTCACGAGCGCCAGTGACCGTTGCAAGCTCACCGGTGTGACGAGCATCACATAAGCCATCACGGTCGCCATGCAACCCATGACGCCCATAACACCTTCTGTCACGAGCGTGACAGCGTGATTCCTCGTAAACGTTGTTGACCGTTATGGTCATGACCGTTGCTCCCTTCATCTCCCCATTCAACCCACCTCTTTACTCCATTCCACTCACATTCATCCACATTTATTTTCCCCTCACCCACTCCTCTTCCCAATTCCAAAACTTTTCCTATAAATAACTACCATCCGTTTCTTCCTACACCACATCATTCCAACAAACCACTTCTACACAAATATATTGGAAAACTTTGTTTCAGTTATGATTATTTCTCTTTCAACATTCCTCTTTCAAGTATGTTATTTCTCTTTCATTGTTATTTCCCTAGTGTGAAAATTTTTATTATCTATTCCCCTCAATTTTCTCGAGCCATAACAAAAATTTAACACACTCGATAAGTATAAAGGTTGCTTATTTTATAAAACTTGAGGGAAATTAAGACAAAATTATTACCGCCCCAACACTCTAAAAACCTCAACATGTTAGATCAGGCTAAGTACCTATTATACTAATTCCTTGAACTTTTAGTTTTATAGTAACCCCGAGTAGTTTATACGAGTAGTCGGCACCATCTTAATAGCAAACTACGTGGAGAGCCGATGAATATAAGTGAATGATTCCCAAAACAACATATTAAAAATCAGGCAATGCACTAATTAAGTTAGGTGATCCTTACCCGATCATTTAATCCAAAGGTTGCGGACCCTACAAAAACATTGTATGAACGATCCATTGTGAGTTGGTTCAGCGGTTTCTGGTGCTGAACTTGGTAGGGCGGACTACGATCCGATCCCCCGCAATTTGTAATGGACTAAATAACGAAGTTATCCAACTTATGTACCAGAACTTCTAGCTAAAAGGGGATCAGAATCGTTAACCGGTTACTCCACTATGTGCGCGAAAAGATAAAGGGCTTAATGTGATTTCGCTAGAATGAAAACGGGTGAAATAAGAGTAAAAGAACTAGGCTAACTATAATAGCATGACTCGAACTGGTTTGCATAAGGTGGGGTTATCTGATGTTGTGACGGTAGTTGTTGATGTTAAGACTAAACTCAGGTTATTCCTAAACGAGATTCACTTGCAACCTAGTACGAATTGATGTGTGTTTAGAAATTTCATCTGGCTAATATTTTAAAACGATTTTTATACTGTATCTTGCTTGAGGACAAGCAAAAGTCTAAGTATGGGGGAGTTTGATAACATGAAATAATATCACATTTTTGGACTCGATTTAATTAAATTATATTATTATTTGATTCGATTTATTTTATATTATTCGGTATTACTTGGTATTTTCCTTCTATTTATTTCAGGTAACATTATTTGAAGCATATGTGAAAAAGAAAGAAAAGGGGGTGCAAAAAGAGGATTCTCTAGGAAAAGCATTCCACTAAAGCCCAGCCCACAACTACAAGGAAAAGCGCTGTGACGCTGTGACGACCGCCACACATGGTGTGACGAGCGTCACGCCCCTCTGCTTAGTGTTACGAGCGTAACACATGGTGTGACGGACGTCACACCCCCACTCCTATTTTTCTGCCTTTGACGCGCGTAACAGAAGCACTTCTCCCCTATTTCTCCGCTTGACTCGTTGACACGTTATAAACCATACTGAAGGAACTTTTGGGAAACGGTTACTTTATGGATGAATATAAATAGACCTCAAGGGATCCAATTGAGGGTTCCTCTCCTTTTCGCCGTGCAAGTTTTTACAGCAATACATTTTCCAGCATTCCATTTTCTCAACATTTTTATTTCCTTAGCATTTTATTTTCTTTTCTTTGTTAGCTTAATTTTTTAGGCATTCAATTAGTTTTCTCACAATAGTTTCTACACCGGAAACTATTGTGTAACTTTTACTGGATCTAACCTTACGTTAGATCATAGTATTTTACTTCTTTGTTTTTATTTTACTGTCTGATCGAAGATTGTGAAGAACAAATCCAACCGATTTGTGGTGGAGTGTTCAAACATCGTAGCTAGGGAACAACCGAGATTTCTATTAATTTTACAGGTTCATTAATTTATTGTTTTAATTTATATATGCTTTGTACTGCTGTTTACCTATACTGTTTGTCTGATATGGTTGTATTTAAGCATGATTATTGTTTAGGCTTGTTTAGCATGTCCGGCTAAATAAATTTAGATATCGGTATGTAAAGTAAGCGGAATAAAGGAATCAAAACTGAGTTGGTTTAAATTTATTTAAAAATATAGTCACTCTTTTTATGGTCTCAATTTACAGAGTTAATACCAAAGTTTTTGTACGAGAGTAAAAGACATAAAGAAGTTAAAATCAATAGAACGACGGTTTGAGCTTTTAACTGGACAGTGTAAATTGGACATTAACTTTAAATCAGGGCGAAAGCAATTTTTAGAGTTAATTAAATTCTAATCATTTTCAAAAAGTATTTTTAAAGGTTAAATGTGAGGACGAGAGTTAAGCATTTAAGTTTAATCATATAATCTAAGTCAACAGAGCGAGAGTTTGAGACGAGGGTGTTTAAACGGTTAGTATTTTCTTAAAAAGAGTTTCTATAGATTCCATTGCTTTCAAAAAGTGATTTTAGATTTAACTAAATAGTGAGAGCGTACGTTAATATAAAGTCATAGTCTGATTCAACAGAGCGAGAGTTTGAGAAAAGACTTTTAATCAATAGTGTCTACTGAAAAGACTTATTTTAAAACAAAGAAACCAACGAAGACTTGATTCCCTAATTACGACGAACTACATACCGATATCCGTGTTATTTGATATTTAATCTAGATCCAATTTTAGTTTTACTTTTCCCCCTAATCATCAAAGTATCATCCGCCTTAGCTTTACGAAGTAACCTTAGAAAAATGGTATATCGATTCATTAAGTCCCTGTGGGATCGATATCTTTTAAAACTACGCGATTAGACTGTGCACTTGCAGTTAATACCCCAATAGACTCATAAAGTCGCGATCAGAGGATAATAAATCCCGAGCTGGCATAGGGTATTCTTCTGGTATTTCCAATGAGCGTGGGCTGTTCCAGAGTGGTGGTTTTATCCACACAGTTGAAGATCAGGAAGTTGCTGCCATTGTGGAAGATGATGAAGAAGAAGACCTTGGCAACTTTGTCATACCTGGCGGAATCTGCAATAATTGGGTCGTTGTTGATGTTCCAACAGTTATCCATAAGTCAACGTAATGTGTTCATTTTGTTTGAAAACCCTTCTCCCATGCCAAAAGGAGAAGTGAAGACATTGTTGGCAATTCGATTAATACAATGATATTCATTCAATAATCACATGTTAAATGTTTGTTTTTCCAAATTATTTTTGCTTTTTGCTTTTTGCATGAAATTGGTGATCACCATAAAACCCTAAAAAAGAGAATAAAATCAATTTTTTCATCTGCATAATGATTTGCCTTATTTGAATTCTGAAATCTCTTTTATACTCAAAATCATTATGCAGGTTAATCAAATCCATTGAACATAATGATCCAATACCATCTCCCAACTTTGAGTTCCCTGTATTTGAGGCAGAAGAAGATGATGTTGAAGAGATTCTTGATGAGATTACCCGTCTGCTTGAGCACGAGGAGAAGATCATTCAGCCACATCTTGAGAATCTGGAAACAGTCAACTTGGGGTCTGAAGACTGTATTCGTGAAGTAAAGATTGGGGCACTCCTTGAAGAGTCTGTTAAGAAGGGGTTGATTGAGTTGCTACGAGAATATGTCGACGTCTTTGCCTGGTCGTATGAAGACATGCCTGGTCTGGATACTGATATTGTGCAACATTTCTTGCCGTTGAAGCCTGAGTGTGTACCTGTAAAGCAAAAGCTTAGAAGAACTCATCCTGATATGGCAGTGAAGATTAAAGAAGATGTTCAGAAGCAAATTGATGTGGGGTTTCTGGTGACTTCTACATATCCTCAATGGGTGGCCAATATTGTGTCCGTGCCTAAGAAAGATGGAAAAGTCCGAATGTGTGTGGACTACCGTGACTTGAATAAAGCTAGTCCGAAAGATGATTTCCCTCTACCACACATTGATATGTTGGTAGACAATACAGCTAAATTCAATGTCTTCTCATTTATGGACGGATTTTCCGGTTATAATCAGATTAAAATGGCACCCGAGGATATGGAGAAGACAACATTCATCACACCTTGGGGAACATTCTGTTATCGAGTGATGCCCTTCGGTTTGAAGAACACCGGAGCCACGTATCAACGCGCTATGACTACCTTGTTTCATGATATGATGCACAAGGAGATTGAGGTGTATGTTGATGATATGATCGCGAAGTCGAAAATGGAAGTTGAACATGTAAAACACTTGTTGAAGCTTTTTCAGCGTTTGAGGAAGTATAAACTCCGCCTGAATCCGAACAAGTGTACATTTGGAGTCTGTTCCGGCAAGTTATTGGGCTTTACTGTCAGTGAAAGAGGTATTGAAGTTGATCCTACCAAGGTCAAAGCAATACGAGAAATGCCTGCGTCCAAGACTGAGAAGCAAGTCCGAGGTTTTCTTGGCCGCTTGAATTACATTTCCAGATTTATATCCCACATGACTGCCACATGTGCGCCTATATTCAAGCTCCTTCGGAAAGATCAGCATCATGATTGGACCGAGGATTGCCAAGAAGCTTTTGACAGTATTAAAGAGTATCTGTCTGAGCCTCCGATTCTGTCTCCGCCTGTTGAAGGGAGACCCTTGATTATGTACTTGATCGTGCTTGATGATTACATGGGTTATGTATTGGGTTAGCAAGATGAATCAGGGAAGAAAGAGTATGCAATATACTACTTGAGTAAGAAGTTCATTGATTGTGAGTCTCGGTACTCAATGCTTGAGAAAACATGTTGTGCTCTGGCTTGGGCTACTAAGCGCTTACGCCAGTATATGTTGAATCATACAACTTGGTTGATATCCAAAATGGATCCAATCAAGTATATCTTTGAGAAGCCTGCTTTAACTGGAAGGATTGCCCGTTGGCAGATGTTGCTGTCTGAGTATGATATTGAGTATCGAGCTCAAAAAGCTATCAAAGGTAGTATCTTGGCTAACCATTTGGCACATCAACCAATTGAAGATTATCAGTCTGTGCAGTACGACTTCCCTGATGAGGAGATTCTGTATTTGAAAATGAAAGATTGTGATGAGCCTACGCTCAATGAAGGGCCAGAGCCTGGTTTCCGATGGGGCATGGTGTTCGATGGTGCTGTTAATCAATATGGAAATGGTATTGGGGAAGTGATTATTACTCCTCAGGGCACACATTTTCCTTTTACAGCAAGGCTAACTTTCAAATGCACGAATAATATGGCAGAATATGAGGCCTGTATTATGGGTTTGGAAGAATGTATTGATCTTAGGATCAAACATCTTGATGTTTATGGTGATTCGGCCCTTGTTGTTAATCAGATTAAGGGTGAATGGGAAACGAATCAACCTGGCCTCATCCCATATAGAGATTATGCGAGGAGGATTTCAACTTTCTTTACTAAGGTTGACTTCAATCATATTCCTCGAGATTAGAATTAGATGGCAGATGCTCTTGCTACGCTTGCTTCAATGATTGTGGTGAAGTATTGGAATGAAGTTCCCAATATTATCGTGATGCGATTGGATAGACCAACTCACATATTTGCAGTTGAAGAAGTGAAAGATGATAAGCCGTGGTATTATGATATCAAGTGTTTTATTCAGAGTCAGATTTACCCGCCTGGGGCATCTGTTAAAGATAAGAAGACCTTGAGGAGATTATCTGGCAGTTTCTACCTTAATGGGGATGTGCTTTATAAGAGGAATTTTGACATGGTTTTGCTCAGATGCGTGGATAGACACGAAGCAGACCTATTAATGACTGAAGTCCATGAGGGTTCATTAGGTACTCATTCTAATGGACATGCTATGACAAAGAAGATGTTGAGAGAAGGCTACTATTGGCTAACAATGGAGTATGACTGCTGCAAATATGTGAAGAAATGCCACAAGTGTAAGATTCATGCGGACAAGATTCATATTCCCCCGACACTTCTGAATGTTATTTCCTCACCATGGCCTTTCTCCATGTGGGGAATTGACATAATTGGCATGATTGAACCAAAGGCGTCATACGGTCACCGTTTTATTCTCGTAGCTATTGATTACTTCACCAAATGGGTTGAAGCGGCATCTTATGCGAATGTGACCAGGCAGGTGGTTGTGAAGTTTATCAAGAATCAACTTATATGCCGATATGGTGTGCCAGACAAGATCATTACTGATAATGGATCTAACTTGAACAACAAGATGATGAAAGAGTTGTGTAGCGAGTTCAAGATTTCACATCATAATTCTTCTCCCTATAGACCCAAGATGAATGGGGTTGTTGAAGCTGCTAACAAGAACATCAAGAAGATTATCCAGAAGATGGTTGTTACATATAAAGATTGGCATGAGATGTTTCCATTCGCCTTGCATGGCTATCGTACATCTGTCCGCACTTCAACAGGGGCAACCTCTTTCTCTCTTGTATATGGCATGGAGGTTGTGCTCCCCGTGGAGATTGAGATCCCATCAATGAGAGTCTTGATGGAAGCCAAGTTGACTGAGGCTGAATGGGTCCAGAGTCGTTATGACCAGTTGAATTTGATTAAAGAGAAGAGATTAACTGCCATGTGTCATGGTCAGTTATATCAGCAAAGGATGAAGAAAGCCTTTGATAAGAAGGTCAAGCCTCGTGTGTTCCGAGAAGGTGACCTCGTGCTCAAGAAAGTCTTATCTTTTGCGCCCGATTCCAGGGGCAAGTGGACTCCAAACTATGAAGGTCCATATGTTGTTAAGAGATCCTTTTCAGGCGGTGCTTTGTTGCTTACAACTATGGATGGGGAGGATTTCACTCGTCCTGTGAATTCAGATGCAGTCAAGAAATACTTCGCCTAAAAATAAAAACAGAATAGATCGCTAAGTTGAAACCCGAAAGGGCGACTTAGGCAAAATTGAGAGTCTCGGTGAATCGAAAACCCGAAAGGGCGGTCCAGGCAAAAGTTAGAGACATGAAAAAATAATAAATATATATATCCCGCTAGATTGAGTACCTCACCCTGGGGAAATCTTGGCAAAAATTAGGGATTAGGCAAGTAACTGCATCCTGACAAGACTTTGTTCTTCAACTGTCTTCTGTAAAAGATTCTCGCTCAGTCATCGTCAACTGAAGCTTCAAATACATCGGATTCAGAGTTGGTGGAGAAACGGTCATTATGTTCAATTTAGTCCTTTTTCCAATATATATCACCAATTTCAAATTTGTAAAGATCCATGGAGTCTCGCCATTTGCGGATTACCATTCTATTAAATAAATTTGAGCCTTTATCCAACTCTTGGTACTCTTACTTGTTTCTGTTTAACAAATGTTTGCATGTTTTAATTGAAAAATATCATTGTTTTAAACAAATAAATTTTTTATAAAACTGTTTCTAAACAAAGTGAACATTCACAGTGACTGAAAAGATAGTTGGAATGTCTTCAGTATTCTCCCAAGGATAGTACGATTCCCGAAGGGTAAGACATTTGTTCATTTTCTTGAATTCTCTTATATCCTCTTCATCAACTTTCAGGTTGTCTCCCCAGCAAGCGCAGAAGAGTGATACTTCATCAGCTTCCCATAGAGTCTGACACTAGCATTTGTGTTTTATCAATTATATGGTTGTCATCCCTTGTGTGGACTGACCTAAAATCCCTTATAGATTTATAAAAGTTGATATGCTATCTATTCACGAGGAAGTTTGTCTTTCCCCTATATGAGTAGGAGTCCTCAGCGGAGTAAGCATTTGTTCCCTGCATAGCTATCTTTCCAGATATTTGTCTCCTCAGCAGGAAGTTCATCTAGAGTAGTTGGTGAAGGGCTCGAGTCCCTTGTAATCCCCAGCATGGCGCGTATTGACGAAGGATTCGTTTCCGTTTCCCTCAGCCAGGACAGTCCCTTCGGGAGTACTAGCAATTTATCCCCCAGTAGGGTTGCTTACAGTCAGTCCCTAGTGGAGTTGCCCAACTAGAGCTTGATACTTTGTATCCCCTCCGAGTCTGAGATCTCTTCTAGTATTGGACGGTGATGAGGAAGATGTGTTATTTCCTTCCCCAGCAGAGCAAATTGCTTTTTCTCCCTTTAGCAGAGATGTCTCTCCAGCAATTAGAAGGGAATGCTTAATTGATGCGTACCTGGTTGGTGGTTGCTCCCCACAGAATTTCACATCATCCCTTGATAAGATCCCCAGTAGAGTTTCTTCTACAGCAGATCTTATCGGTATCCAGTCACCCGTTCCCAAGAATTGTTGGAAAATCCCCGGCAGTTGGTAGTTGTGACCTTTGCCTATTGTCGCTCCCCGGATTTCCCGAATCCAAGTACAAACGCGAAAAAGAGTGGCGCGGAAAAAGAGTAGAGTCGCCAGCTATGTACTTTTATCCCAAGAGAAGGGAAAGGTAGTACTGCATAACCAAGAGGGAACGGATAAAACAAAGTCTCGAACCAAAGAAAATTGAGTAAGGGGGTCGGTTACGTGAAGGGAAGGTTATCGCACCCATTCACGTCTGTGGTACTCCACAGGATCCACGCTTGCTATTTATGTCTAAAGTGTGTGTATAAAAAGTCCTATATGCAATGCGAAAGAGAGAAAATCAAAGTAGGGAAAAGAAAGAGTTATTGCTCGCGCAGGCCCTACCATGCTACATACGTATCTCAAGAAGGATTGAGAATCAGAGAACCGTAGCTCGGCTAACCTATTTTGTTTGTTTTGTGTTTTTTTAGATGAACGACGTTACTACGCAATCTACCGGATGCTCGACCTTTGGAGACTTACTCACCTATAGTAGAAGGAGTTAATGTGTTCTTAAGAAAAGAAAATCAAAGAGTTTGTTTGTGTTTTAGGAATGCTCATGCAAAAAGGAAGTCCTGGACGAAGGAACCGTGCTACCTTAATTGACATGCAGACGAGAGACTATACGAAGCCTAGCAGTCCTATGGGGAGACGATCACACCACACAAAAAACATATAACATGAAGTAAACACACCAACAAGGGGGCTCAAACATACATGGGTAGGGCTTTAGTCAAGAGGGGTCATATCAACCTCGACAAACAAGCCATGGAAAGGTAATCAAATGGGCTCTTAACCACTGACATTGAACGTCAGGGTGAGCAGATCAAAAGGGTAATGAGGATGAGACCTCATAGCTCTTAACCCTGGACAAGGTGAGCTCATGACAAAGCGTGGGGGTTCAGAAAGATGGAACCCTCTCCACTGACTGATCGGACAAAAGATCTTGGGCTTTTGTTCTGAAGCATCGACACGTAGTGCGAGCATAAAGAACGACACACTGAATAACAGGGGGATTGACTACTAATCCCTTTTATCCGTCAATTGCCTCTTCATGGAGGTCTTTAGCACTGGTGCCTCTTCTTGGAGGTCTTTGGGCACAAAAGTAAACACGCAAAAGCATTGCCTCTTATCGAGGTCTTCCAGCTAAGAAAACGGTAAAATGCTGAAAGGATGTAAAAGGGATCAAGAGATCTACCCCGCGGATAAAGATCCGAAGTAACAACAACTAAAGAAGCAAGAAACCCAAAGATCTCTCAAGCTAGCATCATCAAAGAAAGCAAGTCAGCGAAGCAATCAGAATAAATCTCCAAGTGGTATCCCACAAATAAAGTGGAATACCACGCAAGTTATCTCTTCAAGAGTCATGTGAGCCCTCACAAAAACTCAACAAACAGGTTAGAATAACAAGATGGGGTGCAATCAAGAGTTGCACCAAACAGAAGAATCATAGCAACAACAGTGTCAGGTAAACATGGCAAGGATGCAATAGAAAACATGTCACAACGAACACAAAATAGATTAGAGAGCAAACAGAAAAACCAAATACTGTCATGATCGCTACTGCTTCGCTTAGCAAAGACTTAGCGAAGCTTCGCTACAGGTTCGCTTAGCGAGATGCTAGCGAATGCTTACGGGTTCTGGGTTCTCCATTGTTAACAATCCAATTTCAGAAATCCCAAAGTCTAATGGTACCCAATCTCCCAAATTTCAGAAACAAAGTAATTTAACATGCTAAGAATCGTTCTAAACATACATGCGAACCTAAAAACCCAATCTCCCAAATCCAACCCTAATGATTCATTCTACAGAATTTACAACATTGAAAGAATAAAAGGATGGAGACAGAACAAACCTGATTGAAGAGGTTGATTGATTTTTGAAATGCAACGGTTAGGGTTTTCAATGCCACCGTTAGGGTTTGTGCGAGATGGAAGTGAAAAGTGTGTGAGTCTGCGTGAAAAGTGTGTGAGTCTGCGTGAAAAGTGTCTGAGTGAGAGTGAATTTTTCAGCGTGTACGGAGGCTGCACGAATTAGGGTTTGTGTGAGATGGCAGTGAAAAATGTCTCAGAGTCCGTCCTCCAAGTCTGAGTGAGACTAAGATAATTTAAAATGATTTTTTTGGGCCCAAATGAGCGCGCCTCTGAAAATTAAGTGGGTTTCTGCCACGCTCGCTACTGTCCTCGCCTAGCGAGCAGCTAGCGAACAATTCCTGTAGCAACATCATCAAGGTTCGCTGGAGCGAAGGAGGAAGCGTGGGCTTCGCCTAGCGAAGAATTGCTCGCCTAGCGAGCATGACAGTTCAGGAAGTTCCTTTTGGGCGCAGGTGACTCTGGTAGCTTATCTTAGGTCTCGCTAGGCGAACCAATCTGCTCGCCTAGCGAGCATGACAGCTCAAGAACATCTTTCCAAATTTGGTAACCTGTGCACTGGACCTTTGTTCCTTCAAGATTAATGTTTTGAATGATGAATAGATCCCCTTTGAACATGTTGGAAATAACTCAAGCCCTTCCCTAGCCATTTGACCCTCAGTTGACCAACAGTTGACTTTTGACTTCACAGTTGAATTTTGAACTGTACTGAGCCCATTAAGCTTGATCCTTTAAAGAAAACCTCTGAAAATGAAACCCTAGCTCCCAAGATCTCTACACAACATTCATAAGACCTTCAAACCAAAATGCATCACAATCCTTGAGGAACCCTACTTTGACTGCTTCAGTAAGACCAAAGTTGATCAGCCCTTGATACCCAGATGAATACAAGCTTCTTGGAAGACAAACTCTTGGAGCTAATTCTGATTGACATGATGAAATGCAGTATGAAATGTTAAATGACCTAAAATGAATGCATGAATAAGGAGGGCAAATTTGAGGTGCTACACCTATCCCTAATGGTGATTGGTGGGCCTGGCCTTTCTCTTTTGAGATGTTATGTCGAATGTCCATTTGTGGCTCTCAAACCTGTTTGTGTTAGATATGTCTGTCTGTCAGCATTAATCATACATAAACCATGCATATACATGCATAATTATAGCATTCAGATATTCATGTTGCGTACTTTGCCATATATTTTTGCTTGTTATCTCCTGCTATTGGTGAAATGTTCTTCCCCAAACAGATGTTTGTGTCTGATCTCTCCATTTAGAGTCAGCCCCTTAGGAAGAAAGTGTTTATCTTTCCTTCTTTATTCTCCACTGAGTTGTGTCCTCGTGGATGATTATTGTTTCAGTTTCCTCCCAGTTATGTATCGGGATGGAATTACTCCCCTGAGTTATATCCTCATCGGGTTGAGTCTTGTTTGATTGTGTCTTTCTAGTTTGTTCCTGGATTGACTTTCTTTCTTGTTATCCCCTGCAGTTCCCTGTGGTTTAGTTGTCCAATTACTCAGTAACCAGTAATTGTCCATCTTCTCCCCAGTGGACTTTATGGCCTTCTACCCAGTAACCGGTAGTTGTAAGTCCTACTTCTGTGGTTTTCTACTCAGTAACCGGTATATGTAATCCCCTATTTGTTGGTTATCTTTACCCAGTAACCGGTATCGATATTCCTTCACTTTTGAGCATACCACCCAGTAACCGGTGATATATCTCTTGGATAATTGCTTTTATCAAGCAATTCATCCCCGCAGAGTCATCTTTCATTTACCATTTTTGTTTGGTAATGATTATTTCTCCTTCTGATTGGTCATCATTTTTCTACCCAGTAACCGGTATCCCGATGTCCTTTCTTTTCGGTTGATTTATCCTTTATTAACCCAGTAACCGGTTGTGGATAATCTTCCATGCGAGTATGTTATCTACGTTCTGACGGTACTAGATAATATATCTCATGCGCTCTTCAGTCGAAGTCTTGTTCTTCCCCAGTTGAGTAAGGTTTGTATTTCCCCGTGGAATCGAATGCCCATCATGTAAGTCGAGTTTGATTTTTCAGCCCTCCTTTCGGATGATGAGTGTCTTGGATATGTTCTCAGTTCACGCCTGGTTGGTCACCTGTTATATACCCAGTAACCGGTATCACCGGTGTTCCTTCCTTCTGCTCCCTATTATGACTCTTTTGTCCCCTATGGAGTCAGATTTCCCTGAGTTGAGATGTGCCTTTTGGGTCCTCCTCAGATGTTTTGGTTGATTGATATCTCTCACCCTTATACCGGTCTTAGATATTCTTTCTCCCTGAGCATGTTTATATCTCACCCTTATACCGGTGTTTTGATAACATGTCTCTCTTTGACTTTATTACCCGGTAGACGGTAATATCTCGTTGTTTCTTCCTCAGCTAAGTCCTTTATGGACATCCCCGTCTGAGTTCGGATTTTTATTCGATGTATCCTTTGTGGATAGTTTTGTTGTATTGGCATATTCCCCAATACATGCATCTTTGCGTCAGCTCGAATCTTTCCAACGATTTATTTTCGTGGAATCCCTTCGTGTCTCCCAGCAAGTTTTCCAGTCGTGACCTGCTCACGCATTTTTACCCTATTTTCCCCCAGAGACTCTGTCTCCCTAGTGAGTGTGTTACTCCTATGGATTTTCAGTTTCTTTTGATTTCTTTTCCTTTGTGGCAATTACTCACCATGAAGATTTTATTTTTTGCATGCATACATTTGCATCATGAGGTCTCTTAGGGACCAAAATTCGTCTCTTTGTTATTATTTAAGCCCATTTTACCTCGTTGATACGAAGATTTTAACCTTCATATCTCCGGCTACAATGACCTTAAATAGGGGCATCTGTAAGACCCTAATTTTGACTCTAAGATCCCTCATGGCATCATACCCTTTGCTCATTGCATTGCCTCAAGGATCATAGCATGTTTGACTCGTTAACCCTAGGGGTGGGACTTGTGTGAGTGGTTTGAGACCACCAAGCATGCTTGTATTGTATATTATTGCTTTTCTTATTTTTTTACTAACCAAAAGCACAAAAATATGTCACTAACTCTTTTTGTTTTGAAGCTCAAGTAATCATGTGCTCCTATGCTCCTAGGAGGCTCCTAAGCTCAATGAAGTTGCTAGATAAAGATGAAAGCAAGCATGACAATGGTCCACAAAGTTCCTAATCATCATATATGTCTCCCAAGTATCTCAATTTTCTAATTTGATCAAGATAAACCAAGGGGCTTGAGGATTGTTTCCCAAGGAAACCCTAATTCAACTATGCATTGACTATGCCTTGCTCATGAAACAACCTCAACCTATGATCAAATTCAATCAATGGAAGTTCTTTAATTCATTATTTTATGCATATATGAGCCTATGTGAGTATCCTCAATCATTCATTCATCAAGATTTTAAATTTGACCTTGAGAAGTTGACCAGTCAAGTCATCTGACTAAACTGAGGGTCACTGAGACACAACTTGTGATGTGTTTGTCAAATGAAGATTACCCCAAGATAAAAAAATGTTCGTAAGAACAATATTAAAAACTTTAATGTTCATAAAAAATATATTTGAAACTTGGAAGGTCATCATTCATTTCAAAACATTATAGGTCATTTTGACTGAAACCCTAATTTTGGGTCAACTTCCCAAGGACCTAACTTCCTTATTTTTTATGATTTTGATGTGAGACCAATTGCATTGGAAAGCTTAAGATGTATACTTAAAATGTTGTGTTGGACAAAATTTCATAATCCTAAAATAAACACATGTGAAATACAAAACATTATAGGTCACTTTGGACCTAAGTCGTTGAATTTGAAAAATGTCCAACTTCAAGTGCCAATAACTTTCTCATGAAAAGTCCAAATGATGCATAATTTGAGGCTTAATTGATAATCTTGAAAATATCTATAACTTTTATGTTGGAGGTTTTTCCATTTGAGGCTTGCATCATTGAAACATAAGGGCTTGAAGATGCTTGTTTTTGGCAAAAAGTTTCAAAGGGAACCTAGACATGTTTTGTACCCCAAACTTCATAGCCAGTTTTCATAAATTTCCAATTGCCAAATGAATTTTTTCCCAACATGAATTTTGTTCCTTATTTCAAGGGCTTTCCAACCATTGCTCACATTAATTTTTTGGACTTTCCATGAGTTTCGAAGAGCTTAATGTTTATGCTCATTTTTGCAATTCACATCATAACTTGGAATGCAAGCTTGTGCAGCCTCTTGTGCATGTCCAATTCAACTACATTTGATCTCAGCATGCATTTCCATTCATTCTTGGGCTTTGCACGCGCCTGTACAGGCCCATGCATGAAGGATCCAAATTTCATGCACATGAGCCAAACACCACCTTGCATCCATTCCAGCTATAAATAGAAGCTCATGCTCATTCAAAAATCAACCACAAGGAGATCAGAAACGCTGCTGAATTGGAAACCAAACAGTCACCTAAAGGAATTTCAATTTTTCTATTTCATTTTCAATCTTGGATTTCAACATCATTAGTTGATCTTCAAGTCTTAATTCCTTAACCTTGCATCACCATCACACTTCCAGATCAAAATTGGATCAAGAGCTTGGACAATTCGTGTTGTTTAAAGCTCCATTTCAGAGGTATATCACTAAACTTTTTTTATTCAGATCTTGAAATATAATGTGAATTCCTTTGGTTTTTGTTATTTTCTAAAGTCCTCAAGTATGAGGCAGGCCAGTGGTGGTCTCAATTTTGCAAATCGTGCTGTTTCAGATCAAGCACCATGATCTTCAAGCTCTTGTTTCTCTCTAAATAGGAACATTGAGAAGGATCCATGGTTACAGGGGTGATGTACATCACCTCAGCTTCATTTTGATACCTTGCTTTTTCATTTTCATTGAAGTTTGATTCCCTGCGCGTGGTGGCCGGAATCAGTTGTCTGGCCGGAGAAGATGGTGGTTTCCACCACCATCCCCACGTGGAAGCCTCAGATCCATCAGATCTTGCTGGAATGTTATAATTCTGGCCATTGCTCGTGTTGACTTATTTTAATTCCAAGAGTAGCGCACTTGACTTGAGTACATGGTGTGACCGCGCCTCTGAACCATGAGATCAGCGCCACGTCAATTAATGAACCATCTAAGGGCGCTGGTTTTTTCTATTTTCCTTATTTCTGTTTTAATTTCATTTAATTCATTTTATTTTCAAAAATTCATAAATATTTTATATGAAGTCACAAAAATATGAGACCAATGCCAAAAAAATTCTTGAAAAATCTAGTTTCATATTTTGATTTTTAATTAATTTTATGACTTAATTTAATATTTTTTGTGAATTATTTGGTTTTTAATAGTCTTTAATTCATTTTAATTACTTTTTGATATTTGAAAAATCTCAAAATATTTTCTTAACACATATGGATCATGATAAGTCAATGAAAAATAGTCTCATCAATTTCTTAATTGATTTGAGATTTTAATTCATTTGTGTTATTTTTCATTGTTTTTAATTGTTTTAAAATAGTTTCTGATTTCAAAAATTGTTGGAAAAATTTGTTAAAGCTTGCTTGACCATGTTAGACCTATGAGAATTTAATTGGAGTTGTTAAAGTTGAATTGAATTGAATTTGAGGTTTGACCATATTTTGTTCTTTTTTTTTGCATTTATTTTTAATTCAAAAAATACCAAAAAAATATGTTTGACTTGTTGACCTGTAACCTTCATTTCTCTCCTTTTTGACATTGGTTCATGATGATTTGATTCACTTTTGACCAATTGTGTTTGATATTTGATTTCTCTTTTCATTTCATTTCATCTTCATCTCTTTCTTTTTAATTTTTTTGGGCCAATGAGTTAATGTCTTATGGTTGGTCTTGACAAATGAGAGGTTTAACCTTCTTTGATCCAAATCAAACTCAACTTGATCCAAGATCAAGTGAGTTGCTTTGTGTCTAAGATAGGTTGCTTCTTGGTCAAGCAAAAAACCTAAAGTCCATACAAGGCCTTTCTCTTTTCTTTTGGCATGGCAAGTTTTTGGAGCTTGGCTTACTAGTCATGATCTCTAACTTGTGTTTATTTGCATATAGTTTTATTGACTGGCCTCAGATAGGTGTGACTACTACATTAGTCCACTTACGATTGCTTAACATAGCGCTAAATTGTCTTATGACAAACTAACATAACCCTATTAATTACTAACTTTAAATTTGAGCATTTAATTTCTTGCAATTTACTTTAATGCAATTTACTTTCTTGCTCATTTATTCATATTGCTTTTCATTTTGCTCACTTGATCCCATATTTTATGTTTATGCCATTTTCCTTTTGCTCATTTGAGCTTATTATTGTATATAAATATATTGTTGCCTTGTGTTTGTTTTGTCTTTGTTTGTGTGAACCAATGCAAAAAGGAGAAAGGACTTAGAATTAGGACTTACCTATGCTTAAAGGAGTTCAAGAGCAACTAGGCCTCATGCCTTTAGAATTCTAAATTTGTTCAAGAGCAACTAGGCCTCATGCCTTTAGAATGCTAAATTTCCAAAGTTGACTTCAAAGGACTTCTAATCTAAACTCATTCTTTGTCCATTCCCCTTATTATGTTGTAAACTTTTTTATGTTTGCTCTTGTGTGATAGGGATTCCATCTTGAGATAGTAAGAAGGACCATTGTCATGAGTAGCCAAGTTAAGAGAGACAAGCCAAATGGAGGTCCTAGGAGCTTGAATCTAATATTGTGTGATTGCTTGTTGTTTGCTAAGTCCAAAGGAAAGGAGCATCTTGAATCATCTCTATGATGTCAAGAAAATGAACTCCAAGGGTTTTATCTTTCTCCTCTTATCTTTGCATGCTTTAGGACTAACCCTTCTCTTCTTCTCCTTGCTCTAACCCAAGTCAAAAATCTTTTTGTGCAAACTTTGACATTGTTTTCAAACTAGAAACCTAGGCCTTATGCCTTTGACCTTTCAAAAATCTTTTCATCAATACTCATTTGTGAATAAATATTAATTCAACTTTGACCTCATTTTTGTAAATAAATATAACTTGTAAATACAACTCACTTCAAGTTGTTTTTGTGGTTCCAATGGCCACCTTTGTTAAACCTTTTCATAAACATTAGTCATAGGTTTGACTTATCATAGTGGTTGATGTAAATCTCACCTCATCCTTAGTGGTTGGATTATAAGTCTTCCATGCTTATTATAGGGTTAACCCCTCACTAGCATGTTGAAGCCTTCCTCACATGGTGGATTATTGGTTTAGATTGAGTTTTCTCCCTTTGATAATAAAAGACCTTAAGGCTTTTAATCAAATCAATTCACCAATCTTTGAGATTTTTACCCCGAACTACGAGGTTTTGATCCTACCTTTGTGATGGTACGTAGGCAATGGGTTCATCCATTCAAACAACAAAATTTGTAAATATAATTCATTCTCTTCTCATCCCCCCATTCTTTTTGCACATATTTTCACAAATACCAACCTACAACACATGTTTGCAAAAAGAGGTTCCCTTAGAGTACTAAGGATGTTTTGGGTGCGTAAAACCTTCCCATTTCATAACCAACCCCCTTACCTAGATCTCTGACATTTTTATTAGTTTTTGATTTGACAAAACTTCTTACTTGGCTTTTGTTCGCTTTTTAGCCTTTCCTTTGGAAAAATAAAAGTGCGGTGGCGACTCGAATTGTATGTTTACTTTTGGTTTAGTCAATAAACCATAAGGTAGCGAATACCCCGCTACAGGAGTATTTAAGTATTTTTGCGTGGTGGTTAAAAAATATATAGGGTGCATTAAGAAATTTCTTAAATGAGTCGATTTGTCGGGTCTAAATTGTTATGCCACCCCTATTTGTCATTACTATCTTATATTTATTATTAAAATATAATTAATGAATTTAAACAATCTTATTTATTTTAATATTATTATAAAATAATGATTCAATTTATATTTTAAATTTAAATATTATTATAATCAATTCTGTTATGACCAGTGATAAACTGTAATGGTTAATATGTTTGAAATATATTAAGCTTATTTCTACAAGTTAAAGAATATTTTGAGACTTAATATTTAAAATTCATTGTAGATATTGAGTTTGGAGGGGGGGATATGATTAAAGAACAAAATATAGTGAAGAATACAATGGTTTTCAAATAAATTTTTATAGTTGTATTTATTATAACAAATTTGTTTTTTCGTGAAGATATTCGTGTTTTTCCTCTCAATCAAGTTAAAAGATTGATTCATTGAAATCAAATTCAACACCCTTAAAAACTAGGACACTATATGTCATAAAAAATTGAATGTAAAGAGAAATTCTATTTAGTTTACTAAAAACACGTTATTTGGACAATCTTTGCTCATTATAAATTTTGAAAATACATAAGATGGATGTTTTAGATTTTATTTATTAAAACATCATTGAAATAATATGGTGCATCGGTGAGAAGTTTTATGTCAATATATACAAAGTTGATGATTTGTAAATTAATGAAAGTGTTATGGACGAATCAAAGAGACCCTATACGAACTAAGCTGACCATATCGACTCAATATGTAATCTGATAAAGGTTCCATTCCATCAATAATCTTCTTAATCATTAGAGGTGGTCACTTTTATGATCCCAGAAGATCTCAACCATAAAGAACATCCAATGACCATCCGTAAATAACGGTGATGAAATAACTAGTTTGTTATATATATATATATATATATATATATATATATATATATATATATATATATATATATATATATATATATATATATATATATATATATATATATAGGGCCGACCCAATCATATCAGAGGCACCGTTCTAATTTCAAAAATGGGTCCAAATTTTTAAAAAATATAATTATAATAATTAAAAAAAATATCAAAATACAATTATATATTAATTAAAAATAAATTTAATTATAATTATTTTGAGTTTTGATCAATCTTAACTTTTATATGTATTGAGTTTTTATACTAACATTTCTTTCAATTATTGAATTTTTTTAATAATATTTTATTTATTTTTATTAATATTTATGAAAAAAAAATTGAAATTTTCAAAATTTGGAGCCTCTAAAATTTGGGGCCCTGTGCTGCAGCACATGCTGCACTTGCCTAGGGCTGGCCCTCTCTCTCTCTCTCTCTCTCTCTCTCTATATATATATATATATATATATATATATATATATATATATATATATATATATATATATATATATATTAGGAGCCTAATCGAGGTAACGAGTTTTAAATACAATTTTATTTCACTCTTCTTAATATACTGACTTGAGCGTTGAAGTACTAACCTTGTTGACACCCCTCCCCCCCCCCCCCCCCCCCCCACACACACACACACTCCATTGTCTTAGAGATTGTGATTCACCTGTTGGGTGCAAGTTTGAGTGGCTAAAGTCCCACATTGCTTATGAATTGGTGAAATGTTGGATTTATAAGAGAGATGATCCACTCATCTAACACATTAAATTTTTGGGTTGAGATATGGCGTCTCTCTCTCTTGTGCTCCTAGAGCATTAGTGTCATTGGTGCTCCTGACTCTTCGGGACTCCCTAACAGTGGTATCAGTGCCTGGTACGGATTTGTGGAGGGCTCAGACTTGTGGAGGAGAATGTTGGATGCAAATGTGAGTGGTTAAAGTCCCACATTGCCTATGAATGAGTGAAATGTTGGATTTATAAGAGAGAGAATCCACTCACCTATCACCTTAAGGTTTTGGGTTGAGATGTGGTAGCTCCCTCTCTTGTGGTCCTGGAGCATTAGTCTCATTAGTGCTCCCGACTCTCCCTGACTCCCCAACAGTAGTATCAAAGTCGTGGTTCGACTTTGTTGGGGGGGGGGAGCTGGATCCGGTGTTGGATCTTGTTTAACATGTATATTTTCAACCAACTCCAACAATCACCAACAATCTCCACCTTGATTGAAAATAATACATAAGCTTTCATTATCTTCATTGATAATCATACCCCATCATAAATAGTATAGTCACTTGAAGGTACACCACTCCAAGATTTTTTACATTATCTTCATCGACAATTCATAGTTTTAAAAGTTGTCATACTCTCTCATGAAAAATATATTTCACTTGAAGATAAACCACTTCACTAATTTTCACATTGTCTTCACAAACAATCATAGTTTTAGAATACTATCATACTCCACCTAAAGAAGAGTATACTTCACTTGAAGATAAACCACTTCAATAACTTTCACATTTTCTTCACCGAAAATCATAGTTGTAAAAAACTAGCATACTCCACATAAAGAAGAGTATACTTCACTTGAAGCTAAACCACTTCAAGAATTTTCACACGTCAAAAACCAGGTTGAAACATTATGGTGCAACTTCCTTGTTGGCAGAAAGCTCTTCAACCACCGACATAATCTTGCACCTTATGTAATCTTGATTGTATCAACACATATTTGACTTGAACTTTCCGCAAGTCAAAAAAACTCCTCCATCAATTTTCTCTAGCCCAAACTGTATAGCGAAACTTTTTAGGGTAGCTCAACAACTATTTCACAACATTACCCATCTTTTATGATGTGGAAGATCAGGAAAAACTGCAACCACAGAGCATACTAAGAACACTTATCCCTGAAACAAACCAAAAGCGCTGATACTAGGTGTTAAGAAAAATAAAACATAGAGAAAAAAGAGGAACACAATCACAACACAAGAACATAACGTAGAAACTCCAAAACCAGAGAAAAAAACCACAACCATTGTCAATAGTCAACCAGAGAATAACATTATGTGAAAATTGTTACAACACATAATATACCTTCAACTAACTCAGGTCCCCCAGTACACCCACACCCTCCAAAACAAATATTTAACTACATCTCACAACACTCTAATACAAGAGTATAAAAAAACAAATAAATTCAAATATAAGCTTAAAATGCTTTTGAATGGTGCATCTTGGAATAAAAAGCTTGAATACCTTAGAATCTCTCTTCCTTTATAAAACTAAGTGATGTGAGACTTTAAAGAACTTGTATCCTATATATAGCGTTGAACTCTCTCTTCATTCACAAAACTAAGCGATGTGAGACTTCTTCAACATGTATATTTTCAACTAACCCCAACATCACTGTCACCTCTGTCAAACTTCTCATTTCTAGTTCCATAACAGACCAATGACGCCGTTTGTAGAAATCGACTCTTGATTCCCATGATTTTCACAAATTTGCATTCGTTATTCAACTTTCGCAGTTTATAACTCTTTCCGATCACTGATACTAGTAATCAAACGCAAAAATCTACCATGTAGCGGCTGGAAAATGATAGAGTTACCACCATCTTTTATTCGTTCCTAAGGAACATGGAAATAATGATAAAATCTAATGTTAAGGGAAGATATTAAGGCTCGAGCGTCAGTTAAGAAAGGGAAAGGTATTAGGCACCCCTTACCTCCATTGTACTCAATGAGATCCTCCTTTAATTCTAGGGCTAGTGTGTATTCCTAAGGTATTTGCTTGATTAATGATTACCTATTAATTATTTATTTATTTGCAGAAAGTATTCTATTTAAACAGATAAGAGACCCAATTTTTTTTTATGATCGTACTCGCTAGAGTTTACATCTCTGTACCTATGTACCTTCGCACTAGGTGAAGGATCAGAATACCGTAGTTCTTCTCGAAAATGTTGGTTGGTTGGTTGTTTTTATCCCTTAAAAATTCTCACCCATCGGGGCAGAGAAGTAATTTATTTTTAAAAATGCTCAATGCACCGGGGTAGAGGACTTACAATTTGAGGTGAGTTTAGATAAATTTTATACCAATTATTTGATTCAGAAATATAACATTTAGTTTATTTAAGAAAATAAATATTAATGTATCCCTTAGATAATATATTCCACATGCCAATTTTTATCCCCGATTCTTATCCGTTAAAAACCCTTAGAATTGTATCTCATGTTTTATCCTATATTTGTATCCCTTATTCAATTGTAAAAAAATTAATTTGATTAATAAAATAAATTAAATAAGATGCAATGTAACATATCCCTTATCCCGATTTTATCCCTAATTTCTATCCCCTAAAATCCTAAATTTATCCCATGCTTCTCAATTTAATTAACCCTAATTTTATCTCCTAACTAATTAAACATGACTATTATGAATAATTAATCATAACAATTCTAAAACCACAAATAAATAAATTAAATCATGACATAAATTAAATCATGAATTTAGAAATTTAGAGAAAAACATAATTAACTTAAACGAATTAATCCTAACATTAAATAAATAATTCCCAAATTAATAGTTAATTAAGTAATTAACTAACTAATTAGAATTAAAACAAAGGGGTGTATGATAAACAAGATTAGTAATGGGCTTCGAAAATGGAGGTGCAACTAGTAATGGAAGGAGGCCCATTTTACTCCTTAGGCACATGATGCGCACGGGTCCACCTAGAAGAGTCCATGATTGACTCTCAGCTGGAACCGTTGGATACGTCGACTAGGGGGAACCCAGATCTGATCTGAACCACCTGATCAGTTGACCATCAGGGGGTCAACTGATCAAAAGGTGATGATCAAGGGTGCATGATTCTAAAGATGAGCACACGCCTAGTACATGGACTTAGCGTATGACCATCCAAAGAACCAGAGGGTCCCCACGTGTCTTGATCTGAAGCCTCTCCAAGGGGGGGGGGGGTATAAAAAACGGATTTCCTTCGAAATCCATTTTATTTTCACTATGATTTCTCTCTCTTACTCCCTCTATTATATCTTATATCTTCTCTCTCTAACCCTCTCCGATCACCACCCCCCGTCCTCCTTGACATGGCCTCCGACCACCCCAAACCTCCCCCTCCTCCGGTTGAACTTCAACCGGAGTTCATCATTAACCTAGAAGACCCAGCAAAACCATATGAAGATTATGAACCCTAATCCCATCCCCAAGAACCCCAGGGTTAGTTTGATGAATCCTAACCCTAGTTTATTGGATCCCTAACCCTATTATTTACCCAGAATTGGACCAAACATACACCAAATTAGGGGTCACGCTCTCCTAAACTCCAATCAGAGGCAACAAAAAACAAAATAAAACTTGTTAATCACAAACCCTAAATCAAAACCCTAACCCTCATTAATCCCTAGATCCTAACCTCAGACGATATACAAGCATAGTAATAACAACAACATGGATATAAGCAAGCAAATCTAGATTGGAGCTACACCAACCTTCAGAGAGTAGGCTCTTTCTGGTCAATCAAGGTAAACAATCCTTCTCTTATTTCCTTTCTTTTGAGTTTCTATCTGGATCTCTCTCTGACCCCTTATTCTTCTTTCTTTTGTCCGCGAGGTATGATGATGGCCAAGCTCCGATGGCTTAGGGTTCCAATGCAAAACCATAAGTATCAAATCCTATTGAGCGTCTAGTGAAAGTTTTGGGAACAAGGTTGCTACTGCGGATTCCAGGATCTTAGGTTTTTTTTCCCGTGCTTAATCATATTTTAGATTAGAGTTTATATAAATTTGTTTTTAGGTTTATAACTTAATTAGATTATCTGATTTAGGAAATTTAGATTTGATTAAGATCTGATTGAATTAGGTTTGATTGTAATTTTGATTTTGTTTAGAAATAGATATTAGGTTTGAATTGTAACTGAAATTCATGATCTATGTAGTCTGGATTGATTTGTAATTCATAATTTGAATGTGAATGGAAAGTTTCGATTGAAAATTAAAATTGCAGGTCTTTATTCGTTCTGATTCCAATTTTGGCGCAAATTAGGGTTTTGGGACTGGGGAAGAAGATGAACTTGGGTCACACTTGACCTGGTTTAGGGGTGGGTCTTGGGTTTGACTCAGTTAACCCCTTGGGTTATCTACTTTCCCCAAGTGAAAGGAAGCCCGGATTGGGCCCAATCAATTTTGACAAAGGCTCAATATACAAAAAAACCAAAAAATAATAACAATCTAATTAACTTAATTCTAATAATTCATTAATAATATTATTAATATTCTAATAACTTAACTTTTAGTAATATTGATAATAGGATTTCTAATAATAATAATAAATAATAAATAATAATAATATTGATAAACAATAATAATAACATAAATAATAATAATATTAAAAACTAACAATGATAATTTAATTTTAATAATATTAATAGTATTCCTAATAGTAACAAGTAATACTCATAATATTTTAATAAACATTAATAATATTAATACTCTAATTATGTCACTAATTAAAAAGTCTTATTATTATCTCTCTTAATATAACAATTTGATAAAATAAAACAATAATTTTAATCCTAATTTATCTCAATAATAATCTATATCGAATAATAATGTTAACCCCGATTAACCACTCCTATATATCTCTAGCACGATGATATATCAAATTATGCCCCTAAATTAAAATCTAGTTTCTATGAGGAAGTAAAAGTCAAAATCGTCATCCTTTGACTTTTTAGGTCATTGGAGTTGACCAGATGACCTGTATGGGAATCTGAATACGTTAGTGACTTACATCTTAAGTTAGTAGTAAGGGAAAAGAGGATGGTAAAAATTTGGGTATCGACAATTGCCCCTATTTAATCTATCTTCAAATTGAGATGATGATGTCGGTGAGTCTTCATCTTCTCATGGTGGAGATGGTTAAATATAGAGAGGAACCATAATTTTGACCGCGAAGTTAGTAGACCCTAGGAATGAACGAGGATTTGGGCAATCCATGACACTCTGTTGGCATCCATGACAACTTATAATGGAACCCTGATGATAAAATCTTGATGAAATACCTGATACAACCCTCGGTGGAACCCCTAGTAAAACCCTGGTGAAACCCCTTAGTAAATCCTTGATAAAACCCATTGATTAAAATTCTGGTAGAATCCCTTTATATCATTTTGGTATAACCATTTGATGAAATTCCGATAGAACCCTTTTGATATAATTTTTTGATAGAATCCCTTGTATTGGTGACAGAAATCTTGATATAATCTCGGTGAAATTCTTTTATAAAAAATACTTTATAAAACCCTGTGATAACCTTGATAGAACCCTATGATGAATTCCCTATATACAAAACCCCTGATAAAATCCCTTGATACTATCACTGGTGTACTTGATGGAATATATCCCGCGTGTAAGATAAATTAGTGAGTCGGGGATGTGAGAGGTGAAAACCTTCTCACTAGTTGACAACGATAATTTATAATGACCTACTACCAGATAAATTCCTTTGAAGACTTATTGTGAATGAGCTTTCTGGGAGAGCCCTTTGGTGAAGAGGTCCTTACGGGAGTGTTACTTATTGGGGAAGGCCAATAAGTGTTCCCGCTTGGGGGAAATGTATTGGTATAGCTGGGGATTAGACCTCTAAGAATGATCACAAATCTTATGTCATATGTTATGTATGCATGTTCATGCGTATGCATATCTTGAATTGATGTATGTTTTATGCCTGGTGTAGATTCTTTTTGGGCTGACGCCTCTTTTATGATGTGCATATGAAACATCTTTGGGGAGATCCGGTGTTTTCGTGACATTCCGACTCTCCGACCTTTGAGATTTGGATATGTCCATGGAGCCGATCATGTCACTCTTGATATCCAGGAATATGCAATGTACTTTTGAAAAAGGGAGAAACTTTCGTGTTGGTTAGATCGTGACTGTTGATTTATGGACCCCGTGTTTTGCTTGAGAGACAATGTTGGAAGAATATGATCCCTTTAACATTTTCAAAATCGAAGTAGAATATTTTTTCTCTTTGAAATATTTTTTTTATGCCCAACGTTTCAATGCATTATTCACAAATAATTGATATTTTGCAACCAGACGGAAAAATTAAAAAGCAAAGAAAGAGATTTAAATTCTAGTAGATTTGGCCCGTAAATGGGTAATAGTACATAAGGAAGTAATTCCCATTAGTAGAGATTACCGAAAATCTAAGAAGATGTAAAAATGGCAATGAAAAACAGATTTATTCATGTCCCTATTAAACCTAACACATGCTATTATCCATATGTCTTCGAGGTCTCAATACTTTGCTTCTGATGGTGATGATTGGATTGATTACTCCCATCTGAATTCCTACCATAGGATGAAATAAATGATGCGGTCATATGCCTTTTGGATATCCCTAATTTTTTCCTGGATCACTCTTTTCGAGTCGTAGTCCACCGGGATGATAAACCCTATTTTTCCTAAGCCGCTCTTTTGGGTTTTCGACCTATCGGGTTATATATATATATATATATATATATATATATATATATATATATATATATATATATATATATATATATATATATATATATATATATATATATATATATATATATATATATATATATATATATATATATATATATATATATATATAAGTCCCTAATTTTTGCCTAAATTGCTCTTTCAAGTTTTCAATCCACCGGGACGCCCTAATTTTTGCCTAAGTCTCCCTTTAGGGTTTTTGACTTAGTTGGCTTTTTATCCTCTTTTTATAGGCATAGTATTTCTTAACTGCATTGGAGTTTATAGATCGTGGTAACTCCGCTCCATCCATGGTTGTGAGGATCAAGGCTCTACTAGAGAAGACCTTCTTCACAACATACGGTCCCTCGTAGTTCGGGGTCCATTTTCAATGGGGATCTTTATGGATGGGTAGGATTTTCTTGAGCACTAGATCACTTTCTTTGAAGTGCCAAGGACAAACTTTCTTGTCTAATGCTTTCTTGATCCTTCGTTGATATAGTTGCCCGTGACATACCGTAACCATGTGTTTCTCTTCTATGAGGTTTAATTGATCGATCTATGTGGTTTAATTGATCGAACCTGGTTTGTACTCATTTCGCTTCGTCTAATTTGGTCTCTATCAAGACTCTTAATGAAGGGATTTTGAGTTTAATAGGGAGTACATCTCTGGTACCATATACCAGAGAAAAAGGAGTTGGCCCTGTTGAAGTGCGGACGAAAGTTCTGTAGCCGTATAGAGCGAAAGGGATCATCTCATGCTAGTCTTTATAGGTTTTCACCATCTTCTAGATGATCTTTTTGATATTCTTGTTGGCCGCTTCTACTGTGTTGTTAATCTTTGGTCGATAAGGTGACGAGTTATGGTGTTCAATTTTGAAACTCTCGCATAACAAATCCATCACTTTATTATTTAGATTCAACCCATTATCCGTGATGATCTTGTTAGGAACCCCGTATCAATAAATGATCTCATTCTTGATGAATCTTGAGATCACTTGTCTTGTCATGTTGGTTTAAGAAGCAACTTCTACCCACTTGGAGAAGTAATCAATAGCAACCAGAATGAATCAGTGTCCATTCGCAGCTTTAGGCTCGATCATCCCGATTATGTCTATACCTCACATGGAGAATGTCCATGGAGCAGTCAGAACATTTAAGGGAGTGAGTGACACATGTACCTTATCTACATAGATCTGGAACTTGTGACACTTCTTGGCATATTTGAAATAATCAGTTTCCATAGTCATCCAGTAATATCTTGCTCTGAGAATTTTCATAGCCATGGAATGCCCATTGGCGTGAGTGCCAAAGGATCCTTCGTGAATTTCTTTGATAAACATGTCTTTCTCATACCCATCCAAGCATCTGAATAAGACCAAGTCATGATTCCTCTTGTAGAGTACATCCCCATTAAGGAAGAATTGGGAAGCCAATCTTCTGAGTGTCTTCTTATCCTCACTCGATGCATTTGCAGGATATTCCTGTTTCTGAAGAAATTATTTGATGTCATGGAACCATGGTTTACTATCCCCATCTACCTCTATGGATACACAATAGGCAGGCTCATCCAAACGGTTAACCCTTATTCTTGGCGCTTCGTTGTACCACTTGACCTTGAACATGGATGATAGAATGTCCAGGGCATCTTCTATTTGATTCTCCTCCTGAGAAATATAGTGGAAGGTAACCTCGTCAAAGTAAGTGATCTTCCTCCGAACGTGGTCTCGGTACCAGATTAGCTTAGCATTATAGGTCCCCCACTCTCCCTTAATTTGATAGATGACGAGAGCTGAGTCTCCATACACTTCTACGATCTTGATTTTTAAGTCAATGGATTCGTCAATCCCTATGATACATGCCTCATATTCTGCCATGTTATTTGTACACGTGAAGCATATCCTAGCCGTGAAGGTAATATGGTACCCTATTAGAGAGGTTATGACGACTCCAATCCCATGTTCGGTTACGTTTGAGGCACCATCAAATACCAACTTCCATCGTGATCCTAGTTCGGGTCCCTCATCGGGACTTGGGGTCTCACAATCCCTTATTACCATAATATCTTCGCCAGGAAATTTAAACTGTATAGGTTGATAATCTTCTATTACCTGATGTGCGGGATAATCTGCTAGCATGCTCCCTTTTATAGCTTTTTGTGCAACATACTAGATGTCGTATTCTGTTAGTAACATTTGCCATCAGGCTATTCTCCCAGTTACTGTAGGCTTCTCAAAGATATAGTTGATAGGATCCATTCGGGATATCAATAGCGTAGTATGACACACCATATATTGTCTGAGCCTCCGAGCAGCTCAGACCAGGGGACAATAAGTTTTCTCCAATAATGAATATCGGGATTCACAATCGATAAATTTCTTGCTTAGGTAACAGATCGCATGCTCAATTGTTTCAGTCTCATCTTGTTGCCACACTACACATCCCATAGAGTTGTCAAGTACTATTAGGTACATTATAAGTGGTCTCCCTGGAACTGGTGGTACCAAGATAGGTGACTCTTGCAGATATTCCTTAATTTTGTCGAAGGCCTTTTAACAACCTTCATTCCACTCAATGGCTTGTTTTTTCCTGAGTAACTTGAAGATTGGTTCACACGTAGCCATAAGACGTGAGATGAACCTAGCAATGTAATTCAGTCTCCCCAGAAATCCCCGGACCTCTTTTTCCGTCCTTGGAGCTGGCATCTCTTGGATAACCTTCACTTTATCGAGGATCGGCTTCAATTCCCCTCTGGCTGACTATGAACCCCAATAACTTTCCTGATCTGACCCCAAAAGTACACTTCACTGGATTCAGATGTGACTTGAACTTTCTTAGACGATCAAACAGCTTTTGTAGGTTGACTATGTGATCCTCTTCAGTCTGTGATTTGGAAATCATATCGTCAACGTATACCTCTATTTCTTTATGGATCATATCATGGAACAGGGTCACCATTTCCATTTGATATATTTCCCCAACATTTTTCAATCCGAAAGGAATTACCTTATAATAGAAGGTGCCCAATGAGTGATAAACGTATTTTTCTCCATGTCTGCAGGATCCATTTTTATCTGGTTATAACCTGAGAATCCATCCATGAAGGAGAAGAGTGATAATTGAGCAGTGTATCCACCAGTATGTCGATGTGTGGTAGTGGAAAGTCGTCCTTAGAACTTTCTTTATTCAAATCCTAATAATCTACACACATTCTAACCTTATTGTCTTTCTTCAGCACTAGCACAATGTTAGCCATCCATTCTGGATATTTAGCAACGGATAAGAACCCTGCATCGAGTTGTTTCATGACCCCTTCCCTGATCTTGAGAGACATGTTTGTCCTGGTTCTTCTTAATTTTTACTTAACTGGCAGACACTCTGGTTTGAGCAGTAGTTTGTGTACGACAATGTTCGTGTCTAACCCTAGCGTATCTTGGTATGACCAAGCAAACACGTCTATGTATTCATGTAAGAGCTCGATCAACATTTTCTTGACTTCATCTTTTAAGGAAGCGCCGACCTTAACCTCTTTCTTATTTTCTTCAGTCCCCAGATTGATCACATCCACTGGTTCCTGATGAGGTTAAATTTCTTTGTACTCGTGCTTCATCATCCTTGCTAACTTTTCTAGCAATTCACAATCGTCCTCATCACCTTCTTCCGCTTGGTTAATTGGGAATTTGAAGTTATAAGGAATTATATTAGTGTCATTTTCAATAGGTTCATTCATTAATCTGCATGAGGAAGATTTTTATCTATTATTATCTTTTGGATGATTTAATAGAGATGAAAGAGTATGGAAGGGTATTCCCATTTTTGAAAGGAAAATTTAAAACGAAAGAAAATGATCTTAATTGAAAATAAAAATGCAACTTTATTCATAAATAAGTAAATGAAATGAAGGGGGGCCTATAAAGCTTGTCCATTTGCTTAGGGCATATCAAAGGACTTATTATTATTAAAAAAATAGTAAATTACTTCGAATTAGAAATCATCTCTGGGATCTCGATGGCCCTTCAGTTGCTGAGAGTTATATTTGGTGAACAGAGACAGACTGGGTATCCCTTCTTCTTCTTCAATCACAGCCACATGATCTTCACCTTTATATCCCGCATTACGGAAAGTTTCTTTAAGTGTACAGAGCTTCTTCTAGTTGGTCTTCTGAACTCCTTCATTAGCTGGTTTGTAACCCAGCCCGAGCCGATCCTTCTTCTCTGGTGTTTCCAACAGCTTGCACCAACCCTGTGCATTTCTACCCTTGACCAATTTTGACATCTTCTCCCATGGGGATATTGAGTATTCTCCTCTTCGAATGACTATTGTAATCTCCAAAGCTTGAAAAGGTTTTCCAATGTTTCTCTATACGCTTCTATGTATTTGAAGGATGAAAGGAGACTAACAAACATGTCTTCCTTTCCTTCGACGATTATTAGCTTATCATCAATTATGAATTTCAACCTCTGGTGCAAGGTTGAAGTGACGGATCCTGCGACATGGATCAAAGGTCATCCTATAAGACAAATATAGGATGGATCGATGTCCATCCCTTGAAAGGTGACCATAAATGTATGAGGTCCTACAGTTAATGGTAAGTCAACTTCTCCAATTACCATCCTCTTCGAACCATCAAAAGCCTTGACCACCAAAGTACTGACCTTCATAGAAGTTCTTACATTATTCAACTTTCCCAAAGTATTCTTAGGCATGCCATTTAGAGACGATCATGTGTCCACTAATACCCTTGATAGGAGACTATCTTGGCATTTGACGGATATGAGTAAAGCTTTGTTATGAGCATGTCCCTCTGGTGGTAATTCATCATTACTAAATCCCAAACAGTTACTAGTGGTGATATTAGCTATTAAGTCATCAATGATTTACTGTTATGTCCTGAGTGACATGGGCTTCATTTAATATCTTTAACAAATATTCTCTATGGGCTTCAGAACTTAGCAATAGAGATAATATGGATGTTTTTGATGGCATCTGGCTCAATTGGTCTACCACCTTGTAGTCGCTTTTTCTGATCAACCTTAAGAATTCCTCGGCTTCTCCTTGAGGTATAGTCTTCTTAGAAAATTCAACTTCCTTCTCTTTTGAACTCTCAAGTGTCTTTCCTTTCGATTGTTGTTCAGGATCAAACATTTTCCCGCTCCAGGTCATGCCCCCGAATCCAACAATATTAGTGACTGTTGGTTCTAGTACTATAGGTTTGTCTCCTACATATATTGTAGAGTTATAATTCCAAGGTACAAACTTAGTGCTTTCGAATGGGAACAGTGCAGGAACATGGAAGATAATATGGTCTTCTAACTTTACTGGTATTTGAAATGGTACTGGAACTGGTATTCGCACCGATGTTTGGGAAGACATTGGAAACGATATTTGAAATGGTGCTGGAGTTTCCACTTGCTGGTAAGGGACCTCAAAAGGTGTTTGCCCCTGAGATTCTATGAATGAGACATCTTCTAACTTCCTGGTATACCCAATTTGAACCAAACCTTCATTCATCATTTGTTGAAGACACTCCTTCATCCTTCCACATGTGTGTGGATTGATTAGGCAGATTTTACAATTAGCATGTAACTCTTCGAACGCCTTATAACTGATAAATTTCTCATGTATCCTTGACATAGGAGTCCTCACTTGATCTACCATTTGGGTCAAAACATTTTCATCTAGTCCCTCCACCGCATTGATAGTTGGAACATCGTGTCCTGACATTGGATTTCCCTTCACATTTGAACCCTCTGGAGCAAAAGAGATAATCTTGTGATCCAATAAGTCTTGTACTTTTATCTTGAGTGCCAAATATTTCTCAGTAGTATGTCTTGGTGATCCAGCACGGATGTCACACCTGGCATTAGAATCGTAACCACGGGAAGGAGGATTTGGCGGAGGTGCTAGAGGTTTAATCTCTACCAATCCCTTTTAAATTAAGTATGGCAAAACCTGAGTATATGTTGTAGGTATGGGGTCAAATTCCTTCCATGGTCTTTGCTGATCCCTCCGGGCATACCCATTTTGTTGATTTTGTTGAGGTGGTACTCTAGCCTGTTGTGTTTGAGGCCTAGAGTATGCCTGTTGTGAGTATTAATTAGGAACTACCACAACTACGTAAGGATTATAGGGCACCTGAGAACTTCCCTCGACTTTGACAACGTTAGTCTCACCTTTCTTCAAATTGTTATTGTTGGAGTACCTTTTGTTACTATTTTGATTTGAGGACGGTTTTCCAATCTTACCACTTTTTAAGCCATTTTCAATTCTTTCCTCGATTATTACCAAATCAGCAAATCCAGTAGATACTGAACCGATCATCTTTTTATAGTAAGGTCCTTCCAGGATTCCCATAAACATGTCAACTAACTTTTTCTCCAAGAGTGTAGGTTGTACACGAGACTCCATTTCTCTCCACCTTTGTGTGTACTCCTTGAAGGATTCACTGCCTTTTTGAGACAAATTCTGAAGTTGCATGCGATTGGGATCCATATCCAGGTTATATTTATATTTCCTTAATAAGGCATTAGTTAGTTCCTCCCATGTTTTGACATGGGTTCTTTCCAACTGCATATACCAGTGTGGGGATGCCCCACTTAGAATATCCTGGAAGCTATGAATCATTTGCTTCTCATTTGCTGCATAGGAAGTCATCTTTCTGACCAACATCCTGAGATGGTTCTTAGGGTAACTGATATCCTTGTTTTTCTCAAATTCAAGAGTTTTGAACTTTGGAGGTATAACAACATCTGGTACCAAGCATATCCCCATAAAACAAAATCTGAAGATACTGAAACCTTCAATCACCTTTAATATTTCTTCTAAGATTTTATATTTGTCTTTTGTTCTTGTTTCCCCAATAGTGATAACATGGTGATTAGGTGGTTTACTTTCCTGGACCATACCCCTATGATATTCATCCTTATATTGTTGGCTTAGATCCACATAATTATTCAGTGGGATTGGTATTTCTATGGGACGAGATGCCCCATTGTGAATAATGGTTGGTATGGATCCTTTAGGATGAGGGGTACCATTCTTAGCTTCACCCCCTTGGGTGTCGGGATTACCATCCATGGTGGAGGGGTAGACCCGAAAGCAACCCTTCTCTTATCAGCCTCAACCTCTCTTGCCATTATGTTGGTAATGGCTCTTGTGAGTTGATTCATCTTGTCTTTTATTTCCTCCATATTCCCTTTGACCAAGTCCATATCCCCTCTAAGTGCAGCCTGGTTTTTTTCAAGTTGCTCCATGGCCTTTTTACGTTGAGCTCGAGTTTGGAGAGTCAGGTTGTCACGTTTGAAGATATTGGGGAAAGTATGAGAAAAATGATTTTTTTTTCAATGCATGTGAAATGAAGTGTGCATGAATGCATGATGATGCATGTACAAATGTTTTGTTTTTATTTCTTTCGGGAACATTCAAGAAAATTTGTTGCATGTTTTCAGGAAGATTAACACAATTATAAATACCATACAATTGGTATAAAATAACTTTATTCACAAATCCAAAGCAAAATGTTCATACGGGGATGATGCCCAGTGATAATAGTACATCAAGTAATTAAAATTGAAAAGACAAATTGTTAATAGAAAAAACTAGAGTGGTGCATCCATGGCCACCTTCAAGTGGGCCTTAAACTCTTTCAACATGACATCACACAACCTGCTAAACTCAAGTACTTCTTGGGGAGTGTTATGGAAGTTTGCAACACCATCAACTCTTCTGCACATCCTAGGGATGTCCCAAACCAATTTGTTAGCAAACTCTTCCAGATTAGAATGTTCAACCCTTCATGCTTCAGCCTGGTCACCTTGTTCCTGAACAATGACTTGAGTAGCAGCGATGATGTCCCTTAGATACTAGACTTCTCCTTTTAGTTGTGTGATTTGAGGTGTCAAGACTTCATGATCTTGGACTTGGAGATGTACCTGCTCTCTAAGATTCAAGAGCTCTTGGTAGGTCCTCCTCCAATTATATGGCATCACCTGCTCAGCTTCTATCCTTTGTTGTCGTTACCTAGAAGCAACAACTTGAGATTCCACAAGTTCCTCTTCGAATCCTCGAATTTGAGTCATTACAATGCTTTCCCTCTCTTGTTGTTCCCATACGGCTAACTCCCATGACCTCTTCCACCTATGACCTTTAGTTTGGGATTCCTTTAATTTACTATTGATATTTTTAAAGCCAACTCTGGCACTAAATAAACCTCCTAATGTTTTTTGTCTTTTGCTTCTTTCAGCCTAGAGTTCCTCCGTATTCTCAATAAGTTTCTTGTCCCTTTTCTCAAGGTCATAGCTTATCTAGTTCTTTTTCGTAGGTCGTGTCGTAAAGACTATGCTTTAAGCTTTCCTTATCTTGCTCCAACCCAACAATAGTGGCTCTGAGACGGTCGACCTCCTCAATGGACACTCGAATAGGATCAGGTATGTCTGGAACGTAAGCTAGGTCAATCGCAAAAGGTAGCTTAATCAAACATACCCTTTATGTAACCCATGGGGTGTAGGATTCTTCATATGAGGTATCCTTCCTCTTTAGCTTGTTTTCCTTTACATGCACCTTTTCCCATGCACGTGTAACTTTTCTAAACAACTCTTTGTGCGAGTTCTCTGCATCATGCAAGATAAACTCCTCTAGCTCGTCTTCCTTAGGCCTCTCCTATATGGGGTGACCCAATTGTATAAGAGCTAATACAGGATTGTAGTTAATGCATCCTTTGGAACCAATAAGGGGTACATTGGGAAAACTCCCACCGTTGATAATCATATCCATGGCGTTTATCTTCTTTGGGTACCATAAGATCAATCTTTCATTGAGGGACATAAGCTTTTGAGCCCAAGCATGATTATCTTTGGTCTCTATCATATGGATGTCCTTATAAAGATGAGAGGTAAACCATTGGTATAAAAATGTAATGCAACAACGTAATGATCCCTTCTCTTTGATGTGGTAGATGCTCATGGTTTAATATACATCAGCTAGCAGAGTGGGTACTAGATCTACCTCTAGATTCTTTACAGCACAAAAGACGTTGATAGTAGTGACATCATCAAAGTCACTCACGTTGGAGAAAAGGACTATCCAAAATATTATCAAATCTAAAATATCAACATAGAACCCCCCCCCCCCCCCATATTTCTGCCCCGACCATTCTTTGGGCTATCCCCTCCAAGTAACTTCTCTTGAGACCTTGGATGTCTTTGTCTTCTTTGTAGTGTGACAAAAGATCCTCGGTGGGTATCCCCAAAGTCACAGCCAATTCCTTAGGCTTTACTTTTTGCCCTATTCCCATGTAGGGTCCCTTTCTGTCTTTAGGAATGTCCAAGTATAACCCAAATTCTTCTAATGTGGGGTCTAGCAGAAAGTCTTGAAACAAGAAACACCACATGGGTGGATCATAGAATTGATCCAAGGAAGTGACCGCCTCTACTTTTACAGGGATGCTCAAGAGATCAAGAATCCTCCCATATTTGAGTGTGAACTTTCTTTGAATGGAGTTAGGCATCAGACCTTGAAGAACCTTTAAATTTTGAAAATATGGCATTGTTGCCTTGATACAGAAGGTTTCCATTTTATTTGAATTCATTTCCATCAAGTACCTATAACAAATTTTGAAATTCCCCAAATGATGGTACATATATGCAAAAAGGCTTATTTTAATGCAAATAGCATGATGATATGAATGTCTTTGATTTTAAAGTCTTTTATTTTTTTATGGTTGGGGTAATATGTAAGTATGCCTTATATTGGATAGGCTTTTTAAGACTAGGTTGGATCTAAGATTAGACTACCCAATCCCCTCACTTATAGGGTATAAAGCTTTAGGGTAAGGTAATAGACATATAGTCATGGATTATACCCTTGTTTTACCATGAGAAGGAGCAAGCCTTCACAGTAATCCTTCGGGATAAGTCTCATCTGGACGGGACCTTAGTGACGACCCCCGTGGGTTGATAACATAAGGTCACCCTGATTTAAGGGTGTTCTAGAAAAGGTCCCTAGAGTCCTGGACCAAATTCAAAGTTCCATCATGAAGAAGTGCTAGACTTCTTATGACAAATCTTTTAAATTGATCTACTATAGGCAGAATTATCATCAAAAACCCCATGGGATGAGAACCCCAGTGGCCAAGATAAGACGACTCCTTACTTAAGCTTATTATTTTTTCTCAAGCCTGGGTTTTGTCTTCACACCTTTGAAAATCCCAACCAATATGATATGACAGGCATAATAATATAATAAAGAATAAAGTAAATAAATAAAAAATACAGAAATAAAGGGAAGCAAATACACAGAGAAACAAGCACAACCCTAAAACCCAAGGTTAGGATGGACTCTCTTTAGGGAACGTATAAGAATTCCCCAGCAAAGTCTCCAGCTGTCGCGGCTGGAAAAATGACAGAGTCGCCACCATCTTTTATTCGTTCCTAAGGAACATGGAAATAATGATAAAACCTAATGTTAAGGGAAGAGACTAGTGTTCGGGAGTCGGTTAAGCAAGGGGAATGTATTAGGAACCCCTTACCTCCATTGTAATCAATGGGATCCTCCTTCAATTATAGGGCTAGTGTGTATTCCTAAGGTATTTTCTTGATTAATGATTAACTATTAATTATTTATTTATTTGCAGAAAGTATTCTATTTAAACAGATGAGAGATCCAAAAAGATTTGTTTATGATCGTACTCGCTAGAGTTTACAACTCTGAGCCTACGTACCTTCCCATTAGGCGAAGGATCAGAGTATTGTAGTTCTTCTAAAAAATGTTGATTGGTTAATTGTTTTTATCCCTTAAAAATTCTCACACATCAGGGCGGAGAAGTAATTTATTTTAAAAAATGCCTCAATGCATCGGGGCAGAGGACTTACAATTTGAGGTGAGTTTAGATCAATTTTATCCCAATTATTTGATTTAAAAATATAACATTTAGTTTATTTAAGAAAATAAATAATAATGTATCCCTTAGATAATATATTCAACACCACAATTTTTATCCCCGATTCTTATCCCTTGAAAACCCTTAGAATTGTATCTCATGTTTTATCTCGTATTTGTATCCCTTGTTTTTATCCCTTATTCAATTGTAAAATTTTTAATTTGATTAATAAAATAAATTAAACAAGATACAATGTAATATATCCCTTATCCCGATTTTATCCCTAATTCCTATCCCATAAAATCCTAAATTTATCCCAACTTCTCTAATTAACCCTAATTTTATCCCCTAATTAATTAAACATGACTATTATGAATAATTAATCGTAACAATTCCAAAACCACAAATAAATAAATTAAATTATGACATAAATTAAATCATGAAATTAGAAATTTAGAGAGAAAAAAAACCTAATTAACTTAAATGAATTAATCCTAACATTAAATAAAAAATTTCCTAAATTAATAGTTAATTAAATAATTAATTAACTAATTAGAATTAAAATATGGGGGTGTATGTTAAACATGATTAGTAATGGGCTTCGAAAATGGAGGTGCAACTAGTAATGTAAGGAGGCCCATTTACCTCCTGAGGCCCATGATGCGCATGGGTCCACCCAGGAGAATCCACAATTGACTCTCAATTGGGACCGCTGGATACATTGACTAGGGGGAACCAAGATTTGGTCTGAACCATGTGATCAGTTGAACGTCATGGGGTCAACTGATCAGAAGGTGATGATCAAGGGTGCGTGATTCTAAAGATGAGCACACACCTAGTAGATGGGGCCAACGTATGACCATCCGAAGGACCAGAGGGTCCCCACGTGTCTTAATCTGAAGCCTCTCCAAGATGGGGGTATAGAAAACGGATTTCCTTCGAAATCCATTTCATTTCCACTCTGATTTCTCTCTCTTACTCCCTATATTATCTTTTTTTCTCTCTCTAACCCCCTCATATCACCACCCTTGTCCTCCTTGGCATGGCCTCCGGTCGCCCCAAACCTCCCCCTCCTTCGGTTGAACTTCAATCGGAGATCATCATTAACCCAGAAAACCCAGCAAAACCTTATGATTATCATGAACTCTAATGATCTTCAAGAAACCCCAAGAACCCTAACCATATCCCCAAGAACCCTAGGGTTAGTCTGCTGAACCCTATCCCTAGTTGATAGGAACCTTAACACTATTGTTTACCCAGAATCGAACCAAACACACACCAAATTAGGGATCACACTCTCCTGAACTCCAATCAGAGGCAACAAAAAACAAAATCAAACTTGCTAATCACAAAACCTAAATTGAAACCCTAACCCTCCTTAATCCCTAGATTATAACCTTAAACAACATACAAGCATAATAATAATAACAACATGGATATAAGCAAGCAAAACTAGAGTGGAGCTACACCAACCTTCGGAGACGAGGCTCTCTCCGGTCAATCAAGGTAAACAATCCTTCTCTTCTTTCCTTTCTTTTGAGTTTCTATTTGGATCTCTCTCTTTCTGACCCCTTATTCTTCTTTCTTTTGTCCGCGAGGTATGATGATGGCCAAGCTCCGATGGCTTAGGGTTTAAATGCAAAACCCTAAGTATCAAATCATGTTGAGCGTCTAGTGAAAGTTTTGGGAACAAGGTTGCTGTTGCGGATTCCATGATCTTAGGTTTTTTTTCCCGTGCTTAATCATGTTTTAGATTAAAGTTTATATATATATATATATATATATATATATATATATATATATATATATATATATATATATATATATATATATATATATATATATATATATATATATATTAGTTTTTGGGTTTAGAACTTAATTAAATTATCTGATTTAGAAAATTTAGATTTGATTGAGATCTGATTGAATTAGGTTTGATTGTAATTTTGATTTTGTTTAGAAATAGAAATTAGGTTTGAATTGTAACTGAAATTCGTGATGTATGTAGTATGAATTGATTTGTAATTCATAATTTGAATGTGAATGGAAAGTTTCGATTGAAAATGAAAATTACAGGTTTTGATTCGTTCTGATTCCAATTTTGGTGCAAATTAGGGTTTTGGGACTAGGGAAGAAGATGAACTTTGGTCACACTCGACCCGGTTCAGGGCTGGGTCCTAGGTTTGACTCAGTTGATCCCTTATTTGACCTAAGTGAAAGGAAGCCCGGATTGGACCCAATCAATTTTGGCAAAGACCCATTATACAAAAACACCAAAAAATAATAACAATCTAATTAACTTAATTCTAATAATTCATTAATAAATAATATTAATATTCTAATAATTTAACTTTTAGTAATATTGATAATAGTGTTTTTAATAATAATAGTAATAAATAAGAAATAATAATAATAATAATAATATTGATAAACAATAGTAATAATATTAATAAATAAGAATAACATAAATAATAATAGTATTAAAAATTAACAATAGATAATTTAATTTTAATAATATTAAATAATATTTTTAATAGTAACAAGTAATACTCATAACATTTTAATAAACATTAATAATATTAATACGTCATTTAATTAAAATGTCTTATTATTATCTCTCTTAATATTATAATTTGACAAAATAAAACAATAATTTTAATCCTAATCTATCTCAATATTAATCTATCTCGAATAGTAGTTAACCCCGATTAACCACTCCTATATATCTTTAGCACAATAATATATCAAATTATACTCCTAAATCGAAATCTAGTTCCTATGAGAAATTAAAAGTCAAAATGATCATCCTTTAATTTTTTAGGTCATTGAAATTAATCAGATGACTTATATAAGAATTTGAATACGTTAATGACTTACATCCTAAATTAATAGTAAGGACAAAGAGGATGGTCAAAATTTGAGATACGACCTATCATATTCTGAATCGAATTAACTTCATTTCTATCTCATCTTTGAAATTTTCAAATCATCATTTTTTATCTATAAAAAAAATTATAATTTTCAAATCATCATTTTTTATCTTCAACAGAGATTGAATCTAAGACGGTTAGATAATCAATTTAATCATTTTAAATTTGAAATATTCACGTCAACAACTTTTTAAATCATTCGTTATTAATAAAAACTATTGTATATGTTGTTTACATTACATGGCATGTCCTATATGTAGTGTATATATTAAGTTTGATGATTGATTGATCTTCATGTCCCTAAACTCTTTCTACTTCAATCAAGACACTACATAACTTATTTCAAAATTCGATAACAATATAAGATTTTATATAGGCTACTGATAGAATTTGATTGATATACCCATGAAATATAATATTTCAATATATAAATAAGGAATTTTTACGAAAATAACCCACTTTTTAAGGAAATTCCCAAAATACCCCTGGTTTCAAAAAAAATCCCAAACTACCCCACTTTTAGGAGGAGTCGCCAATTGAATTGGAGACTCCTCTTAAAAATTGAATGGAGGCGTCAATTGGATTGGCTATGGCAGGTGCCCTAGCCAATCCAATTGGGCCCCCTGTGTAGGGTTTAGGAGGAGGCGCCAATTCAATTGGAGACTCTTCCTAAAATGCAATTTTTGTGTTATAAATAGATGCGTTGTGTGAGTAATTGTTCCGCATCTCATATAATCATTTGACAATCATGTTTGTTGTTCGTCGCCGATACGGAAAGGTGATTTATGCGAGAGACAAACCTCAGATGCTGATGTTGTTATGGAACATCACTACGTTCGATCAACTGAAGAGGGAGCTAGTTCGTTGGTTAGATGGGAAAATACCAGAAGGGAAAAAATTAGAAGTATTGAGAGACTTGACAGTATCTTTGGTTGGGTGCGAATGAAGACTGATAAGGATGCTAGGGAAATGATGTTCGGTCGAGACGACATCATTCTGATTGTTGTAATCAGTTAGAAATATTTCTGTTTTCAGATAGCTTATTTTGTACTGATGTTTAGCGTGACAAAAACTTAATGATATATAATGATTGAAGGTTACAGAAATACAATGTTACAAAAAGCTTAAGACCTAGATGATGCTCCTCGATTGGGACAATTGTTCTTGTTGTGTCCTGGTTGACGACAGATACTACATAATCTTATCATTTTATCTGTGGAATCCATCTCTGTTCTGATACGTGTGCTGTTTGGCCTTCCTTTTTTCTTTCTACGCATCTCGTCATTGTGCCAAACTATATCACCTTCATATGGAGGTCGGTAATCCTCCATTGGTAGTACCGAGAAGCTTTCATTATATACATTCATGACGGTGCCGGCCTTGTACACATCAGATAAATGGCTGTAAGCATCTTGACGAGTATAAGCGCATGCTGCAATGACATGGGAGCAAGGTATGCGGAAGGCCTGGAATTTTCCACAATCGCACCAATTTCTGGTTCTAGCATGCGTATTATGTACTTAGACATGTAGATAGAATAAGAAGTTACAGTTGGGGATCTGCTTGTCTAGTCTATCTCTATAGCTCCTTGTGCAAAAACTCACACAAAGACACATCTACATTTTCTGGATGTGTTGTTTTGCTACAAGCATGGGGTTGGTCAAGACTACCGTCTCTAGCACCCGTCAATAACAACCCTTTCACATTTTCGTATGCACAAAAGTAAGTTGTTTAAATTGCTATATCTTTACTTACTTCTTTAAAGATTATTACCTCTAACTAATATTTTTTGACTTTTTGGTGTAGATGGTCTGCACGTGGTATGAGTTACAACAGATGTTCAAGACACTGTATTACTCAGTATCGCAACCTGTTGGATCACCTTCGACCGACAGACATAAGGAAAATAACTTAATTATTTCGTTATATTTTGTTAACTTCTTCTACCTTGACTATAATCCTATCTTCTTTCATATTTCAGTTCATCTGGTATCCATACCTTAATTTGGATCATGACCATGAGGTCAACGCTGAAGACGCTGCCGTATGGACTGCATGGACACCGATAATACAGTTCATAACTGTGGAGATGCACAATAGTGATTGTGTGAAGCTGCAGTTCGGTATGCCCCAAAATATCCCAGATCCCCCAGCTAGCCTAGGAGAATGGCATCTGTGCAAAGTTAACGACCAATGGAACTTCAATCCATGACAAAGCTTCGCAAGATCGGAGTGTCACAAATGGAAGCATCGTCATGACCATGTGTTAACTGACGCAGTCATGCCAACTGAAGAAAAACCAAGTCGTACTTATATGGCTTGGTACAGATCGGTTGGTTTTTAGTTCATCGCCGAGGATATGTACTTGTACGACCCATGCCAGATGACTTACACACCTGACGCCTCAACATCAAACCCCCAACAACAGTGTCAGACCGGATACACACAACCCCCTGTCCGTCAAACGTTCCGTTCAACCAACACACAAACATACAACCAAAACATTCCATACACCCAACCCCAATACCAAGAGCATACCCCATACCACCACCAACAAATTGACCATCAACCTGAGACTCAACATCGCTTCGCACCCACCCCATCACCCTACCAAAGTCGCCTAAGCCAGAACACCCAACGATCATTCAACACCAACCGCCCCTCCTCCTAACATAGCCAAGAAGCCCAAACCTCACAAAACCAAAACATCCAACAACCATATCTCTACCAAACACCCCAACAACCTTTCCTCGACGCATCGTTCACACCCATGTCTCCCTTCAACCGTCCCGGTCACCCATCAATGAGACAACCACATCCCAACTTCTCTGGCATGGGTCATGAGCTCAGCTACGGCGGTACACCATCGATGCATACTGAAGACTATGCCGACTTGTCTGACTACCTCAACAGACCTTCTCCTGTAGTTGGTAGTGACGCTCCTGGCCCCTCAGATGCTCAAACACCGGTACAGAATCGTCAACGTAGGTTAGGGCCACGGGTTAGGGTAGCTAGAGGATGTGGGACCGGAGGTCGGTTAGGTGATCCCGGTCATCACCATTAGGTTTCATTGTGTAAACGGCAAATTTTATTAATATCAATTGGTCCTATATCAAATTCATCTATCACGTATACCATTTACAAAAAAAAAATGCATTTTAGGAGGAGTCTCCAATTGAATTGGCGCCTCCTCCTAAACCCGACATAGGGGCGCCAATTGGATTGGCTAGGGCACCTGCCCTAACCAATCCAATTGACGCCTCCATTCAATTTTTAAGAGGAGTCTCCAATTCAATTGGCGGCTCCTTCTAAAAGTGAGGTAGTTTGATTTTTTTTTTTTAAACCAGAGATATTTTGAAAATTTCCTTAAAAAAATGTGTTAGTTTGGTAAATATTCCTATAAATAACACTCAGATCATTTTTTTATAAATATATATTTTTAGTAAAACTATAACAAATGGCATTGGTAGTCATTAATGCATTAGGATAAAACCAATGTGCCATGGCCCAATGTCTTTTATTAATGGGTCATAAATGTTTAAAGAGCTTATCTTATTCTTGATGAATGATGCCATTGCTGTCAACAAATAACAAATGGCAACTTCAGCCATTAGAACTTGTCACGTTGACCCTTTTACACATTTCATCAGCCGCTACACTTTTGGGAAACAATGTATTTATTGTGTCTGCACTATAAATTTATTGAACTGATTTATCAAACTTAATAGCATGTCCTAAAAATATAAATATATTAAAATAAAAAATACTAGTTCTGTAGTTAATTTTATGGATATTCTTCGGAGCGGTTCGTAAGCGCCACATATTTAATAATTGGACCAACACGAAAGGCTTAGACAATAGGGGAACATGCTAGATCTCAACGGACAAATATCTGATAATTAGATTTGATCAAACTACGATCCGCGCAATGTGTCAAATTAATTTGACGTGAATTTAACTACTCACTATATATAAGCTTTATAAGTGTCACTTTAAGTTATCTTTTTTCACTCTCACTTTAGATTGTTTTTCGAACATTTCACTGATTTAACTTTTGGAGTGTTAAGTTTATCCCCCTCCATCGTATCAAAAGCACTCACCCCTGCACCAAAAGATCTCTTTCCTACCCCATTTTCTATTCATGCTTCCACTATGAAACAATAGCATCATATGTGATAATTGATGCCTAATTCCTTCGAGTTTTCATGAGAAATCGTTGTCTATTTGTCATAATTTGACAACGGTAGTTCTTCTTCATGTTTGAAAATTTGATCGATATCGCAAAAGTGGTTGCATCAAAATCTACTTGATCAGCCGCTTAACGCAATATCGTGTTGGAACAAAATTGGTTTGTCCCATATCCCTTAGATTTTGATGATAATAAAGTATTTAAAGAACAATTGGGTATAGTAATATTTGTTCAAGTGTGCAAGATAATAAACTAAAATTTCATGAACAATCTAAGTATTGGTTCTGATATTGAACATCTAAAGAGATGCTTGAAGACCATAATCTGATGGATTAGAAGCTGAAGACCAGAATCTGAAGAAGTCAACGTCTGATGGTCAGAGTCTGAAGAAGTCAGCCTCTGAAGACCAAACTTTGAAGAAGCCTGTCTCTGCTAATAAGAACCTGAAGATTAGTCAAAATGCAAGGACCAATGTGACTCTGATAGGTCATTATCAACCTCTGAGCCTACTTTGTCACGTGAAGGCCTAAGAGTTTTCTTCTCGTAGAGTCAGCTGAGATGCAACTGATAATTTCTCTTGTAGCAAAGAGATTTTAAACAAGCTTTCAAAGACATTATCCATTTGAAGAAATATCTTAACGTCTCTATTCAAGCTTCTCAAAGACTCTCTTGTGCAAGTTCTCCAACAACTCTTTTTCCTTCTCTATTTAAAGAGATGAAGACTTGAAGAACAAATACCAATGAAGTATTGATATTAAAAGAGCAGTTACTCCGTCACAACATAAACACAAGTTTAACTTAGAATTTCTCACCTTTGTATATTCTAGAAATACCCAAGTTTTAAAGAGTTCTTCTTGCATTGTATTCTGTCTACAACTCTAATTGTATATCAAGTGAATTACCCAAAATAATCTTTAACTGTTAGGTCGATTGCTAGAAGTCTCTTACTTAGTGTTTGAGAATTTGAAGTCTCTTGCATTTGCGCTTAAGCATAGAAGTTCCTTGCTTGTGTTCTTGAGCATTGGAAGTCTCTTACTTGTGTATTGGAGCATAAAAGTCACTTGCTTATGTGTGAGCATTGGAACTCTCTTGCTTGTATGCTTGAGCATATAAGTCTTTTACTTTGTGTTGGAGCATTGGAAGTCTCTTGCTTGTGTGCTTGAGCAAATTATAATCTTGTGTGGTTATAGTGAAAATCTCTTGTTAGTACAAGGGGACTGAGTTAATCTCTTATAAGCAACATCCATAGCCATGAGATGGAGCTCAATAGAGTTGAACCTGACGGAAATTCAAAGCCTCTTGCTTTGAAATCTTTTTCTAAGTCTGCTAAGGCCCCTCAAGTTTGGGAGTCTGAAGAAGCTTCTCATGTAGAAGGTTTTGAAGATGATTCAGATGATGAGGAAATGACCTTTATCATCAAAAGGTTTCAATATCTAGTCAAAAAGAACAAAATATTCTTTAGCAGAAGTAGTGGCTTCAGAGGATCTAGCCCTAGAGAAAATAAAGATGATTATAAGGGATGTTTTAACCGCAAGAAGCCTGGTCACTTCATTGTTGACCATCCATATAAGCAAAAGGACAAGTCAAATAAAGGAAGCTATAAGAAGGAAAACATCAAAAACAATTCCAAGAAGACTCTCATGGCAACATGAGATGAACTTGACAATGAAAAAGACTCTGAAAAGGATGAAGAGAAAGATAATATTGCTTTGATGGCTCTTGCGTCTTCTAAAATAGAATCTGACTCATATTCTAGTTCAGATTCTGAAGAACAGGATGAGGTATTTTCTAAGCTATCTTGTTCTGATTTTACTACTTTCATTCAAGACCTTATGGGCCAGTGTCAAGAAAAAGTCAGCCACGTGAAAATATTGAAAAATCAATATGATCTTTTAAAAGAATAATTAAAATCTTTTCAAAACAAAAATGAAGCTTTAGAGAGAGATCATATTGCTTTAGTAAAATAAGTGTCTGATAAACCCTTTAATGAGCATGAAATGGCTCTTCAGGAGTTTATCATAACTGGCTTTAATAGAACTAAACTTACATTCATAATTTATGGTGTAAGTAGAAGCAAAGGATAAAGTCTTGGTTACTCTCTAAAACATTTTAGTCCAAGGTTTGATACCTTGATTAAACCAACATATCCTACTTTTTCAAGCTCCGCTCAGAAAGTGCTTGATTTTATTTTACACTTGTTGCTGACAATGCAAAGGTTTTGAACTAGTCATAACCTAGAACTGTTGATTCAAGGGTTCTGCAGAAACCAGAACCTTAGACCTTAAAGTAAAAGGTTATGAATAAACCATAACCTAAGACTCTAAAGTTAAAGGTTCTGAAGAAATCAACCTAAGACATCAGGATACAAGGTTCTGAAAGGATCATAACCAAAGGCCAAGGTACATTCAAGACAACAAACTTTTAAATCCAAAGTCTTGAATGATCCTATGCCTTACCATATGAGAGCTAAGGTACAAAGTAAGAAGAAACATATCATAAATAACCCAATAGGATCCATAAGACTATGGGTACCTAAATCTAAAATTGTTTTTGCTACGGATATGCTTGAATGGAGAAGCAAAGTGAGTATCTTGGTACCTGGACAGTGGTTGCTCACGACATATGATAGGAGAAAAACATATGTTCCAAACCTTAACTCTTAAAGAGAGAGGAACTGTGGGATTTGGAGGAAACTAGAAAGAAAATGTCATTGGTTTGGGCATTATTGGTAATTTCTCTACCTCTATCAATAATGTTTGGCTTATAGATGGACTAAAACGTAACCTACTGAGTATTGGTCAATTTTGTGGCAGTGGTTATGAAGTGATGTTTAATAAGAAAAAATGTATAGTCATGAATGAATCCGGCAAGTCCATAATGTTCAATGGTAGGAGGAAAGATAATGTTTATAAAATTAATTTTTCTGAATTGGTTGATTAGAAGGTACTTTTCCTTCTACCAGTGAGTGATGAAAAGTGGCTCTGGCACAGAAGGTTAGGTCATCCTGACTGGAGATTAATCTATAAACTTAGCAAGTTTAAACTTGTTAAAGGGTTGCAACAAATCAATTATCACTCAGATGCTCTTTGTGGAGTATGCCAAGTAGGGAAAATTAATATAACTTTTTTTGAAACTAATAACATTGTCTCTACCTCCAGACCCTTAGAACTGCTTCACATTGAATTGTTTGGTCCTATTAGTACTACACTAACCAATGGGAAGAAACATGACTAGTCATTGTAGATGATTGTAGCAGATGAACTTGGGTTAAATTCCTTAGAACCAAGGATGAATTATATGATGTGTTCAACATCTTCTGCATACAAGTAAAAAATGAAAATGAATCAAAAAATTTAAAAGTAAGAAGTGATCATGGAGGAGAATTTGAAAATGAACCATTTGAAACTTTTTGTGAAAAACATGGAATTCTCCATGAGTTCTCTTCTCCTATAATTCCATAACAAATGGATTTGTAGAGAGAAAGTACGTATATTTAAAACAAATGGCCAAAATTATGATCCTTGAAAACAACTTTCCTAAGTACTTGTGGGCTGAAGCGGTAAACACAACTTGTTATGTTCATAATAGAATCTACATTAGACTTATTCTGAACAAAACTGCATATGAGTTGTTCAAAGGAAGAAAGCCATGGATTTCTTATTTTCATTAGTTTGGATGTACATGTTACATCTTGAATAATAAATTTTATCTATAGAAATTTCATGCCAAAGCTCTAAAGGATATCTTTTTAGAATACTCTTAATGCTCAAAGGCACACAAGGTGTATAACTCTGAAACCAAAATGGTTGAAGGGTCAATACACACCCAACTTGATGTCAAAGAGCCTGATAGTAAAATTTCAGAGTTAGTTCAAAGCTTTTCAAAAATTTGTGTGTTTGAAGACACCTTAGGAGCTAGAGGTCTAGAAGTTGGAAGTTCAGAAGCAAATAATCCATCAGAAGTTGGGTGTTCAACAGCTATCAAAACTTCAGAAGTCGGTGGTCCAAAAGATGGTCCAACCCCAGAATCTCATCCAGATAATAAAGATACTCAATAAGCTCAAGATGGCTCCTCAGAAGCATCACAATCCAAGAAGACATCAAGTAAAATTATTCACATCTAGTAGAGTTAATTCTTGGAAACAAAGATAGTTCTAGGAAGACAATGTTTGCCTTCAGAGAAGAACATTAAATGTTAGGATTACTCTCCATGACTGAACCTACTTTTGTTGATGAAGCACTTTCTAATGATAGTTGGATTGTGGTAATGCAAGAAGATCTGGATCAGTTACAAAGAAATGATGTATGAGATCTAGTATCCAAACCTTGTCATAAGAACATTATTGGAACAAAATGGGTATTCAGAAACAAGTTTAATGAGCAAGGAGAAGTGGTAAGAAATAAAGCTAGACTTGTACCTCAAGGATACAATCATCAATAAGGTATATATTTCTTTGAAACCTTTGCACCAGTTGCAAGGTTAGAGTAAATCTGATTACTTCTCTCTTATGTTATTAATCATGATATTATTTTATACCAAATGGATGTTAAGAGTGCATTTTTAAATGGATTCATTACTGAAGAAGTGCATGTCAAACAACCACCTGAGTTTGAGGATTTAGTCCACCCATATCATGTTTTTAAACTTAAGAAATCCTCTATGAACTCAAACAAGCTCTCAGAGCTTGGTATGCGAGACTGAGTAATTTTCTGTTAGAAAATGGTTTTCAAAAAGGGAAAGTAGACATTACACTCTTCAAAAAAGACACTTAAAATGATATTGTAATTGTCCAAGTATATTTGGATAATATTATATTTGGTTCTACTAATGTTTTCATGCCAATAATTTTCAAACTCAATGCGGGATGAGTTTGAGATGAGTATGATGGGAGAGTTGAAGTTCTTCCTTAGTATTCAAATTAATCAATGAAAATAAAGAGTTTATGTTCATCAGACAAAATATACAAGGGAGCTTCTGAAGAATTTCAAGCTAGATGATTGCAAGATCATGACAACTCCTATGCATCCAACCTGCAATCTGAGCAAAGAGGAGAGTAACACCAAGTTCTGTCAGAAGTTGTATAGAGGTGTGATTAGATCTTTACTTTATTTAACAACTTCTATTTTAATCAAACTAACGAGTTTAGCGCTATTTTAAGAAATCACTCTATTTTAAGTAATTCATATAGAAATCACTCTATCTGAGGCCGGTCAACAAACTCTATGCATTTAAGCAGTTTCTGAAGTTAAATTGAATTTTTAACTCCGAAATTATAACGCATTTGAAAATACAACAACTCGATGATTTAAACGACATTTTTTTTAAAGTTAAAATAAAACAACAATCAAACTAATGAATTTAGCACTATGTTAAGCAACCGTCAATTAACTCATGTAGAAATCACTCTATATGAGGCCGATTAATAAACTCTATGTGTTTAAGCAGTTTCTAAAGTTAAATTGAATTTTTAACTCTAAAATTACAACGCATCTGAAAACCAATGGGATAATTAATCGAATAATCCAATTAACCATTAAAGGCTTATTAATCCATTAAAAGTTTGGAGACATTATAGGTCATTTGTGGACTTAGTGAAATTTGACCTATTTGCAAGTGGTTTTTCCCAACTTTCAAGGATCATAACTTCTTCAATTTTCAACATATAAAGCTTATTCTTTTTGCACAATGTCATTGTTGATACCCTCTACATGTTTTCTTCAAGGACCAAGGTCATAATTGTAAGACCCTAATTTTGACCCTAAGATCCCTCATGGCATCATGTTGTTGTACAAGTGCATTGCCTCAAGGATCATAGCATGTTTGGCTCCTTAACCCTAGGGTTGGGACTTGTTTGAATGTTTTGAGACGACCAAGCATGCTTTTATTGTATATTATTGCTTTTCTTATTTTGTTTAATAACCAAAATCATAAAAATATGTCACTAACTCTTTTTGTTTTGAAGCTCAAGTGATCATGTGCTCCACAATGCTCCTAGGAGGCAACTAAGCCCAATGAATTGGCTAGATGAAGATGAGAAAAAGCATGAAAATGGTCCACAAAGTTATTAATCATCATATATGTCTCCCGAGTATCTTAATTTGCCAATTTGATCAAGATAACCCAAAGGGCTTGAAGATTGTTTCCCAAGGAAACCCTAATTCAACTGTGCTTTGACTGTGCCGTGCCCATGAAGCAATCTCAACCTTTGATCAAATTTAATCAAGTGAAGTTCTTTAAATCATTATTTTATGCATATATGAGCCTATTTGAGAATCCTCAATCATTCATTCATCAAGATTGGAAGTTTGGCCTTGAAAAGTTTACCAGTCAAGTCATCTGACTAAACTGAGGATCACTAGGATATAAATTTTGATGTGTTTGTCAAATGAAGATGACCCCAAGATAAAACATGTTCTTAAGAACCATATGAACAACGTTTATGTTCATCAAAAATCCATTTGAAACTTTGAAGGTCATCATTCATTTCAAAACATTATAGGTCATTTTGACTGAAACCCTAATTTTGGGTCAACTTACAAAGGGCATAACTTCCTAATTTTTATGATTTTGAGGTGAGACCAAATGAATTGGAAATTTGTATATGTCTAATTCAAATTTTATTTTGGACAAAATTTCATAATCCTAAAATAAATACATGTGATAATACAAAACATTACAGGTCACATTGGAACTAATTCATTGAATTTGAAACAATACCCAACTTAAAATGCCCATAACTTTGTCATAGAAAATCCAAATGATGCAAAATTTGAGTCTAAATTGATCATCTTGAAAATATATACAACTTTTATGTTGGAGGTTTTTCCATTTTAAGCTTTCATCATGAAAACATATGGGTTTGATTAGGCTTGCTTTTGGTGAAAATTTTCAAATGTGACTTAAACATGTTTTGTACTTGGATTTTCCAGGCCAGTTTTCATTAATTTCCAAATCCCAAATGAATTTTTGCCCAACATAACTTTTGTTCCTTATTCCAAGGGCTTTCCAACCATTAGTTACATTACTCATTTGGATCTACCATTTGTGAGTTTCGAATTCATTTCCATTTAGGTGCATTTTGGTATTTCATGTTATAACTTGGTATGCAAGCTGATTCCATTTCATGTACACGTCCAAATCCTTTCCATATGAACTCAGCATGATTTTGCAGCCATCATTGGGCCTTCCACACGCCTGTACAGGCCCATGCATCCAATTTCAAATTGCCATGCACATGAGGGAAGTGTGATGCACAACCACTTTCAGCTATAAATAACCACTTCCTCTCATTCATTCATCAACCTTTTGGAGATTTGAATTGCTGCAGCATTGAAACCATAGCCATACCAAAGGAATTGTTCAAAAAACTTCTCACTTTCGAGCTTGAAATTCAGCATCATTAGCTGATCTTCAAAGCTTAATTCCTTAGCCTTTCACTTCCACCGCATCCCTAGAGCAAAGAGGAGCCAAGATCTTGAAGGAATCGTGACCTGAAGTGCTTCATTTCAGAGGTATACATTCAAACTTTTTGGATCTAGAACTCTCAATTCAATGTAGCATTCTTGTGTTTGTGTGATTTTCCGAAGTCCTCACACTTGAGGCAAGCCATTGGTGCTTTCAATTTATCAATTCGTGAGCAAACAGTTGGAACACCATGATCTTCCACTTCACATTTCTCTCAATATAGGAAGAGTGAGGAAGATCCAATGGTATAGTGATGATCTCCATCACACGAGCTTCATTTCCATGTCCTTGTTTTCCATTTTTATTAAACTTTTTTTTTTGCAACTGGTGGCTGGAATTGGTTGTCTGGCCGGAGAAGATAGTGGTTTCCACCACCACCATCATGTGTGCATCTTCCTGGCCCTTGGATCTGGGTTTAACATTTTAATCGTGTGCATTCATTGTGTTTACTTCATTTAATACCTTATGTGGCGCGTTTGACTTGGACATACTGTGTTCCTCATGATCTGGACCATCTATCCATGCCACGTCAATTAATGAGCTTCATCCTATGGCACTGGTTTTTTCCATTTATTCTATTTTCATTTTATTTTCAGTTAATTCATTTGATTTTCAAAAATTCATAAAAAAATCATTTGAAGTCATAAAAATATGAGACCAACTCCAAAAAAATTCTTGAAAAATTTAGTTTCATATTTTGATTTTTAATTATTTTTGTGACTTCATTTGATATTTTTCATGGATTATTTGATTTTTAATAGTTTTAATTCATTTTAAACTACTTTCTGACTTTTGAAAAATCCAAAAATATTTTCATAGCATTTATGGATCATGATAAATCAATGAAAAATAGTTTCATCAATTTCTTATTTGATTTGAGATTATTTGAGATTTTAATTCATATTGTGCTATTTTTAATTATTTTTAATTGTTTTTAAATACTTTCTGATTTCAAAAAATTGTGAAAAAATTAGTCAAAGTTTGTTTGACCATGTTGGACATATGAGAATTTAATTGGACTTGTTGAAGTTGATTTGAATTGAATTTGAGGTTTGACCTTATTTGGTTATTTTTTATTTGCATTTTATTTTAATTCAAAAAATACCAAAAACTTATTGTTGACTCTTTGAATTGTTATCTTCATTTCTCTTCTGTTTGGTGTTGATTGATGATGATTTGATTCATATTTGATCAATTGGATTTGGTTGTGGTCTTCTTTTCCCCTCCCTTTCATCTTCATCCCTTTCTTTCCATCAATGGCCAATGAGTTAAAGTCTTATGGTTGGTTTTGACAAATGAGAGGTTTAACCTTCTTTGATCCAAACCAAACTCAACTTGATCCATGATCAAGTGAGTTGTTTTGTGTCCAAGATAGGTTGCTTCTTGGTCAAGCAAATAACCTAAAGTCAATACAAGGCCCTTCCCCTTTTGTTTGGAATGGCAAGTTTATGGAGCTTGGCTTACTAGTCATGATCTCTAACTTGTGTTCTTTGCCTATATTTTTATTGACCGGCCTCAGATAGGTGTGACTACTACATTAGTCCACTTACGATTGCTTAACATAGCGCTACATTGTCTTATGACAAGCTAACATAACCTTACTAACTACTAACTTTAATTTGAGCATTTAATTTCTTGCCATTTACTTTTAATGTCATTTATTCCTTGCTTATTATTCATATTGATTTTCACTTTGCTCACTTGAGCACATATTTTATGTTTATGTCATTTTCCTTTTGCTCATTTGAGCCCATTATTGTATATAAATATATTGATATCTTGTGTTTGCTTTGTGCTTGTTTTGTGTGAACCAAATGCAAAAGGAGAAAGGACTTAGAATTAGGACTTACCTATGCTTAAAGGAGTTCAAGAGCAACTAAGACTCATGCCTTTAGAATGCAAAATTTGTTGAAGAGCAACTAGGACTCATGCCTTTAGAATGCTAAAATTCAAAGTTGACCTCAAAGGACTTATCTTCCAAACTTATTCTTTGTCCATTCCCCTTATTGTGTTGTGAACTTTTTGATGTTTGCTTGTGTGTGATAGGGATCCCACTTTGAGATTGTGAAAAGAGGACCATTGTCATGAGTAGCCAAGTTAAGAGATAAGCCAAATGGAGATCCTAGGAGCTTGAATTCAAATTGTTTGATTGCTTGTTTGTGTGATAAGTCCAAAGGAAAGGAGCATCTTGAGTCATCTCTATGACTTCAAGAAAAGGAACTCCAAGGGTTTTATCTTTCCCCTCTTATCTTTGTATGCTCTAGGAATATCCCTTCTCTTCTTCTCCCCACTCTAACCAAGCCAAAAATCATTTTCAAAACATTGACTATGTTTCAAATTAGAAACCTAGGCCTTATGCCTTTGACTTTTCAAAACTCTTTTCATAAATACTCATTTGTAAATAATCTTAATCCAACTTTGACTTCGTTTTGTAAATAAATCTAACTTGTGAATACAACCCATTTCAAGTTGTTTTGTGGTTCCAATGGCCACTTGTTAAAACTATTCAAAAACATTAGTCATAGGTTTGAGTTATCATAGTGGTTGATATAAATCTCACCTCATCCTTAGTGAATGGATTGTAAGTCTTCCATGCTTATTATAGGGTTAACCCCTCACTAGCATGTTGAAGCCTTCCTCATAGGGTGGATTATTAGTTTAGGTTGAGTTTTCTCCCTTTGATAACAAAAGACCTTAAGGCTTTTGATCAAATTAATTCACCAATCTTTGAGATTTTTACCCTGAACTACGAGGTTTTGATCCTCCTTTGTGATGGTACGTAGGCAATGGGTTCATCCATTCAAACAACAAAATTTGTAAATATAATCTATTCTTTTCTCATCCCTCCAATCCTTTGTACAAATCTTTTCACAAATACCAACCTACAACACATATTTGAAAAAAGGGTTCCCTTAGAGTACTAAGGATGTTTTGGGTGCGTAAAACCTTCCCATTTCATAACCAACCCCTTACCTGGATCTCTGACATTTTTATTAGTTTTTGATTTGAAAAACTTCTTACCTTGGCTTTTATTCGCTTTTTAGCCTTTCCTTTGGACAAATAAAAGTGTGGTGGTGACTCAAATTGTATGTTGACTTTCGGTTTAGTCAATAAACCTAAAGGTAACGAAAACCCCGCTACAGAAAAGTGGCGACTCTGCTGGGGAGGAATCTTCCTAGTGGGTTTAGCCTAATTTTTGCTTGTATGTGTTGTATGTTTATATTTATTTGTGACATATTTTTGTGCAAATTTGGGATGAATGTACTGTTTGTAATGTATGAATTGCTTGATATATTAATTGCTTATATGCTTGGTGGTTTCTTGTGAGATGAGTTCTATACCCGAACTCGAGTGCACTTATGATAGGAGAATGGCATAATCTTGTTGACTTGGGTGGAGTTATTCCTTAGAAAGTTAACTTGCAAGTCCATTCACTTGGTGGAGGTCTTGTTGGGATCAATAATGTCACACGAGTAGTCGTGGTTAGGCATTACTCTTTCCAATAGGATCCCTAGAAACCAAGGACCTTAGATACCTAGCCCATATTGGCCTATTTTAGGACGTAGTGCGAAGGTCGTTCAAGTGTAAGACTTGAGGCGTTTGTTACGCGATACTACACTCATAAGAGTCTCTCTTGAGAATATTTTTGGAAGACGAGTAGTCATTTTATCCGATAATATCCGAAAGATGGGATGATGACTATGGGAACCTTTTAGAACATGATTGTTAGGTTTAACCATAGTACACTCCTGTTGGATGGTTCTTAACCGAGACTCCATGCTCGTGACTTACAATAAACCCTTGATTCGCGGTTGATTCGTTCTCGTATATCCTCAATATCAATGGAACTTGGGTGTTGATAAGGTGTAAACCATAATCCACCAAAATGGATGATTGATATTGATGATGACTTGAGCCATCCCGTGACCTTTATGTGGTGTGACTTGCTTGATCCTTGAGTGTGATTGTTGCATCCATGCATTCATCCGCATTCATGTCATCAACAATAAAGATTTTACAAGGAACTTAAGAGGTCTATTTGCAAATTTTCAGACATGGATAAGCAAAGAAGGAATACGAAGAAGTACAGTTTCAGACAACCCGACTTGAAAGAGTTAAGGAGTTTGACATCTTATGTATTAGAGCCTTTGGAGTTCAAAGCTCGCCATGGGAAGCTTCTGTCTATTCTTTCTACTAAGGTGGATGAAGGTCTGATGAGTGTGTTGGTGCAGTTCTATGATCCTCTATATTGGTGCAGTTCTATGATCCTCTATATCGGTGGGAAGCTTCTGTCTATTCTCTCACTAATGATGATATCTCTTGGTATAATCGTGTTTACGATGGTGTTCAGATTATTGGTTCTTGTGGTGAGTTCTCCAATGTACCTCTTCTTGGTACATGTGGTGGAATTAACTACAATCCTGCTTTGTCTCACCGTCAACTTGGGTTCCCCTTAAAGGATAAACCTAACAACATTCTGTTGGAAGGCTTATTCTTTAAAGAGGGTAAAGATCCCCAAAACTTGAAGGATAGGATGGTATGTGCCTGGCGCAAGGTTCATAGGAAAGGGAGGAATGAGCTTGGTCCGAAGAATTGTGTTGCTTTGGAACCTTACACCTCTTGGGTGAGGAAGAGAGCTCTTGAGTACCACATGTCGTACGAGTATCCGAGACCTACCCCTATGATTATGGTTGGGCCTTCAACCCTCCCTAATCAAGGAGTAGAGGAGTTGAGAGACGAAGACCGGTCGTGTGCTTGGGCTTGTGAGCGTGAGGAACTTCTTCAGCATCTTAAAGATAAGGATGCAATGATAGAGTTTCTAGAGCATCAGGTTATTGATGATCATGATGATGTAGTTACTTCTCTCCTTCCTCACTCATCCAGGTTTTGGAAAAGGAAGTATGATCAACTCGCCAAGGAGAAGGCCGATATGGAAGCAGCTTATGAGAGAGAGGTGAAGAGGCTCCGTGCTACGTATCTTTAGATCTCGAAGGCTTTGGACGATTGCTTCTAGGGCTCCATACGATGTTTATTCTCCTTTCCTCTTGTATTGTATTTGGTTACCAAAACTGTACTACTTCTTTGGTGTAAAAAGTTTCCAAATATTATTGCTATGAGTATTCCATATTTGCAAATAGATCTTTATAAAGTTCCTTTGATGAAAAACAAATCATATGCATAAGCATTGCATGCATCATATGCATAAGCAGGTTTTGTTCCGAGCTCTTGATCAATGATCTAACTCTTTGCTCTTCATTTATTTTGAAGACAAGTTGACGCACCAGTATAACACCCGAGCAAATCATCAGAACATAATGGAACACCTTGAGCAAGAGAACAGATACTTGAAGGAAGAGATTGCTAGACTGACTGCCATGATGGAGTCAGTCCTTGCTGCGCAAAGTCAAGCTTCACCAACTCCTGCAACTCCTCCCGCGAGGATAGTCATCTCTGAGGTGGCTACTTCAACAGTGCTTGCTGCCACCGCCCACTTCGCTCCTAATATGCCAGTTGGATTCCCTTGGGAAACGCCATCTAACTTCGTGCCAGAGGGCTTCGCTCCCACCTTCGCTTCTTTGCCGGCATCTAGCCCGGTCCTGTCTGTGCCACCTCCCGTTCTGCATACCTTACCCTGTGTGGGAGACACCATTTATCACTCTGAGCCATCTGAGGGACGTATATGAGAAAATGGATGAGATGAAAGATCAATTTCTTGAGCTGCGCAAGGAACTGAAAACTTTGAGAGGTAAGGACCTCTTTGGGAAGAGTGCTGCTGAGTTGTGCCTGGTGCCCAACATTAAAATCCTAGTTAAATTCAAAGTGCCTGACTTTGAGAAGTACAAGGGAAACACGTGTCCACTCAGCCATCTTGTGATGTATGCTCGCAAGATGTCGACCCAAACAGATAATGATCAACTGCTGATTCACTACTTTCAGGACAACTTGACAGGTGTTGCGCTCCGGTGGTATATGGGGCTAGAGAGTGCAAGCATCCTCATTTTCAACGATCTAGGTAAGGCCTTCGTGAAGCAGTATAAATATAATGTGGACATGGCTCCAGACAGGGATCAGCTGAGGGAAATGTCCCAGAAGGATAAGCAGACCTTCAAGGAATATGCCTAGAGGTGGCGAGAATTGGCAGCTCAGATAGTGCCACCCTTCGAGGAGAAGGAGATAACAAAGATCTTCTTGAAGATTTTGAGCTCTTTCTACTACGAGCACATGATTGCTAGTGCTCCCTCGGACTTTACCGAAATGGTAAATATGAGGGTGAGGCTAGAATAGGGGGTCCGTGAAGGACGTTTGTCTCATGATGATGGTTCCTCGGCAAAGAAGTATTGAGGATTTTCCAGGAAGAAAGAGGGGGAGACTCACGTTGTTTCTTCCCATGTCAAGAGAAGGCCCTCTGTGAGGAGGAAAGAGGTCCGACCAGCTATTAACCAACACCAGGTGGCTCATATAGCACCTGCTTTCAGAGAAGTTCAACAACAACCACAACAACAACATTGTCAACAACAACAGGCTTACCAGCCTCGCAACAATAACGACACCAGCACCAACAACTATGAGAGGAAGAGGGTAACTTTTGACCCGATTCCGATGACATATGCTGAACTTTATCCTTCCTTAATCGATAGGAAGCTGATAACTCCTCGAGATCCTCCTGCTGTGCCAGCCAATCCTCAATGGTGGAACAAGCCTGAACTTCATTGTGTGTATCATTCCGGTGCTCCCGGACATGACGTGGATAATTGTTTTCCTTTGAAGACCAAGGTGAAAGACCTTGTGAGGAGCGGCATACTGTTCTTTGAGGACGTAGGCCCTAATGTGAAGAAGAACCCATTGCTCGAGCATGGGAAGGCAGTTGTTAATATGGTTCAGGGGTGCCCTGGTAAATACAAAGTCCTCTATGTGAATGACATAAGGCAGTCCTTGGTAGAGATGCATAAGCTGTTGTGTGAACACAGTCATTATGAGCATGATCATGATAGGTGCCAGGTGTGCACTATCAATGAAAGAGGATGTCGTCAAGTGAGAAAGGACATCCAAGAGATGTTGGACCAAGGGATGATTAAGATACTTCAGAATCGTAATGAGGATGAAGTTGATGTTATTACTCCCATATTCAGAGTTCCTGATCCTATTATCATCAAGTATGATGGTAGCAAGAAGAAAGTGTCGCCAACTCTTGTGATCAAGCCAGCAGGCCCTATCCCGTATGTGTCAGATAAAGCGGTCACGTACCATTATAATGCTGTTATGCTGGAGGATGGGAAGGAGGTGCCGTTACCCTCGACTTCTGTGGTAAGCATTTCTGACGTTAGTGGAGTGACCCGTAGTGGTTGTGTTTTCTCGGCTCAACCGAAATCCCATGAAGACGTTGTGAAGAAAGACGTTGTCAATCCTGCTGGTCCTGTGGGGACTTCTTCTTCGAATTAGTTTGTTCCTCAATTTATCCCTCAATTTCATCCATATATCCATTCCAAACGCAATTAATCATCACAAATCAAAGATTACTCATCAAAACCTAACAATTCCAAAACCATAAAAATTAGGGATTTCAACCTAAACATATTTCTACCTATTGACCCAATTATACTAACCCATAATAATAAGGATTCTCCCCCTTACCTCTTCAATTTTCTGGAAATCCTAGTTTCTCCCTTGTTCTTCCCCTCTTCTCCTTACTTTTCCTCTTTTCTTTCTTGTTGTCTTGAAATGACCAAGTGAGTGCTACTTCTCACTCTCCTCACCTCTTACTACCCTAGTATTATATTTGGGCTTAAGAAATGATACCTCTAATTTAATTATTAGGCCCAATAAGACATAGTATTATAATATCTCTATTTAGTTCAAATAAATTAAACCAACACAATATGGACACCAAGTTAATTAATATAATCAATTATTACACTACAAAATAACCAATTAATTAATTAACACCCCAAATACATAAAATAAAATAGTATAATAATATAAGAAATAAATACTAAAAAAAATGGGTTGTTACAATAAGACTGTAACTTGAAGTTATTTACTGAGAGTCTTTGAACTGATTTTGTTTAGTGGATTTCCTTCCTGGCTTGGGAGCCCCCAAACGTAGGTGAGTTTGCACCGAACTGGGTTAACAATTGCTTGTGTTTCTTGCATTACTGTTCTTTATCTTTTGTCCTGTTTGTATTGTTTAGATATTAGTGTCGTGACATTACCTTCGACATCTCATATCTGATACCAGAATTTCAATTGGTATCAGAGCAGGCATCCTGCTTTGGTTCTGGGTGAGATCTAGGGATGTTACTTTCTGGTACTATGGAGAGAGATGGAGGATATGTTCACATACCACCTATTCTGGATGGATCCAACTATGACTACTGGAAACCTCGAATGGTAGCCTTCCTAAAATATTTGGATAATAAGGCTTGGAAGGCTGTTTTAACAGGCTGGGAACATCCAGTTATTATTTTAAGGATGGAGAAGCTACAACTGATAAGAAGGCTGAGGAACAATGGACCAAGGAGGAGGAGGATCTAGCCCTTGTGAACTCTAAAGCATTGAATGCTATATTCAATGGAGTAGATAAGAATATCTTCAGATTGGTAAACAACTGTGAAGTGGCTAAAGATGCTTGGAACATTCTCAAAACCACTCATGAAGGCACCTCTAGAGTAAAGATGTCTAGACTGCAGCTGCTCACTACCAAGTTTGAAAATTTAAGGATGAAAGAAGATGAAAATATTCACTAATTTCATATGAATATCCTTGAAATTGCTAATGCCTCAGGAGCCCTGGGTGAGAAGAGATGTCAGATGAAAAACTAGTGATGAAAATACTCAGGCCACTCCCTAAGAGATTTGCCATGAAAGTGACAGCCATAGAAGAGTCTCAAGATATTTCCAATATGAGAGTTGATGAGCTAATTGGATCCGTCCAAACATTTGAGATGGGAATGTGTGACGGATCTGAAAAGAAATCTAAAAGCATAGCCTTCATGTCAAACACTGAAGAGAAAGAGGAAGAAAGTGGTCAAGATATTGATGAAGATTTGGCAAATGATGTAGCATTACTGGGAAGACAGTTCAACAGACTTCTGAAAAAGATGGATGTAAGGTCTAAGGCTAATGTCAAGAACATCTCATATGACATCACTAAATCCAATAATGCTGGAAGAAGAGCAAGACCAGATGAAAAGTCCAAAGAAGGAAAAGGAGTTCAGTGCCATGAATGTGATGGGTATGGACACATTAGAACTGAATGTGGGACCTACCTCAAGAAATAGAAGAGGAGTTTTGCTGCTACTTGGTCTGATGAAAGTGAAACAGAAGAATCTGCAAATCGTGTGACTGCCTTGACTGGAAGATGGGGTTCTAATGAAGACTTAAGTGATGATGAAGTGGCCTTTGAAGAGTTAGCCACTAGTTACAGAAAGCTGTGTCACAGGAGTGTAGAAGTGTGTCAACAAGTTGAAAGTCAAAAGAAAGTGAAAGCACAGTTGGAGAATGAGAAGGCAGAACATTTGGAAACCATCTCTAAGTTGAAGACTGAAGCAGTATTCTTGAATTCTAAACTGGATGAGAATACCACGTATGTAAGAATGCTAAACAATGGATCTGACACCTTAGACAAAATTCTCCAGACTGGACAAATGACAGGAGACAAGTCTGGCATTGGGTTCAATGAATCTAAACCTGAGTGCAGCCACACTGGTAGCAAACCAAAGTCCAAACCTAAGTGCATCCACACTGGTATCAAACCAGAGATGTCACATCATATGTCACAACATCATAAAGGTATACAGTAGAAAGGGAAACATCAAAGATGGAGACGTCATTATTGTGGAAAATTTGGCCACATAAAACCATTCTGCTATAAGTTGTATGGCTATCCTAGTCCTTCTCATCATCAACCTACACCCAAACATCACATACATGTCAAGAGAAAGCAATGGGTTTCTAGGACTGGTGTCACAAACCTGATAGCTCACACTTCCTTTAGAGTTTCAGCCAAAGAAGATTGGTATTTTGATAGTGGGTGCTCCAGACACATGACTGGAAACAAAAACCTGCTAACTGGCCTTCATCCTCATGCCACCAGCTATGTAACCTTTGGTGATGGAGCAAAGGGTGAAATCAAGGGAATTGGTAAGCTTAACTGCCCTGGAGTTCCTAATCTTGACAATGTCCTACTTGTTAAGGGACTGACTGCAAACCTTATAAGCATCAGTCAACTATGTGACCAAGGTCCAACTGTAAACTTCACTAAAACTGAATGTCTGATTACTAATAAAGAAAATGAAGTGATCATGAAAGGAGTCAGGTCTAAGGGCAACTGCTACATGTGGAGCTCTCAAGAAACTGGTTATTCATCAATGTGTACTCTAGCCAAAGAAGAATAAGTGAAGATATGGCATCAAAGATTGGGCCATCTGCATCTTAAAGGAATGAAGAGGATTATATTTGTTGAAGCTATTAGAGGAATTCCCAACTTAAAGATTGATGAAGGAAGAGTTTGTGGGGAATGTCAGATTGGAAAACAGACAAAGATGTCACACCAGAAGCTTAGACATGACACCACTTCCAGAGTTCTAGAACTCCTCCATATGGATTTGATGGGACCCATGCAGATGGAAAGCCTTGGTGGGAAGAAGTATGCTTATGTTGTGGTGGATGACTTCTCCAGATACACCTGGATCAATTTTATAAGAGAAAATTCTGATGTATTTGAAGCCTTCAAAGATCTTTGTCTAAAACTTCAAAGAGAAAAGGAAAGTCAAGTTATCAAAAAGTGATCATGGGAAGGAATTTGAGAACATCAAATTTGCTGAATTCTGTTCATCAAAAGGAATTCATCATGAGTTCTCATCTCCCATTACTCCCCAGCAAAATGGTGTGGTGGAAAGGAAAAATAGAACCCTTCAAGAATCAGCCAGAGCTATGATTCATGCTAAGAAATTGCCCTACCACTTCTAGGCTGAAGCTATGAACACAACCTGCTACGTTCACAACAGAGTAACCTTGAAGAAAGGGACTCCTACTACCTTATATGAAGTCTGGAAAGGGAGAAGACCTACAGTCAAATACTTCCATGTGTTTGGTAGTAAATGCTATATCTTGACTGATCATGAACAAAGAAGGAAGATGGATCCCAAAAGTGATGAAGGAATATTTCTGGGCTACTTAACAAACAGCAGAGCATATAGAGTCTTTAATTCTAGAACAAAAGTAATGATGGAATCTATCAATGTTGTGGTTGATGATCAACAGACTGATGTCACAGACGATGTTGAGACATCTTTGAATGATCCCCCAGCTGATTTCTCAGACAAAAGTAAGGAGAGTGAACCTCCTCAAGCTGAACCTGAAGATGACAAAATAAACAAGGGACCCTCCATCAGAATTCAAAAGGATCATCCCAAAGATCTTATTATAGGAGATCCAAATAAAGGGGTCACAACTAGATCAAGGGAAGTGATCTCACATGGCTGCTTTGTGTCCAAGATTGAGCCTAGGAATGTCAAGGAAGCCTTGACTGATGAGTTCTGGATCAATGCCATGCAGGAGGAGTTAGGTCAATTCAAGATGAATGAAGTATGGGAACTGGTTCCAAGACCTGAAGGAATAAATGTCATAGGTACAAAGTGGGTGTATAAGAATAAATCTGATGAACAAGGAGTGGTTACTAAAAATAAAGCGAGATTGGTAGCACAAGGATATACTCAAATTGAAGGAGTTGACTTTGATGAAACATTTTCCCCTATAGCTCGCCTTGAGTCCATTAGACTATTACTTGGAGTGGCATGTATTCTGAAGTTCAAACTGTTCCAAATGGATGTAAAAAGTGCCTTCTTGAATGGCTACTTAAATGAGGAAGTATATGTTGAACAACCTAAAGGATTCACAGATCCAAATCTTCCAAAGCATGTGTACAGATTGAAGAAAGCCCTCTATGGTTTGAAACAAGCTCCTAGGGCTTGATATGAGAGACTCACAGTGTTCCTCACTAACAATGGATACAGGAAGGGAGGTATTGACAAGACCCTATTTATTAAGAATGAAGGAGGAAAACTCATGGTGGCTTAAATATATGTGGATGACATTGTGTTTGGTGGGATGTCAGATCAGATGGTCGAACATTTTGTTAAACAAATGCAGTCTGAATTTGAGATGAGCCTTGTTGGAGAGATGACCTATTTTCTTGGGCTACAAGTCAAGCAGATGGAAGATTCTATCTTTCTATCTCAAAGAAAATATTCCAAAAACATTGTTAAGAAGTTTGGCATGGAGAATGCAAGTCATAAAAGGACACCTTATCCTACACATCTAAAAGTCTCCAAAGATGAAAATGGTGTTAGTGTAGATCAAAGTCTATATAGAAGCATGATAGGAAGTCTGATGTATCTCACAGCTAGCAGACCTGACATTGCATTTGTTGTAGGTGTTTGTGCTAGATATCAAGTTGAACCAAAAGTCAGTCACATAAACCAAGTGAAGAGGATATTGAAATATGTCAATGGCACCAGTAACTATGGGATGTTGTATACTCATGGATCTGGAGCTATGCTGACTGGATACCGTGATGCTGACTGGGCTGGAAGTGCTGATGATAGGAAAAGCACATCAGGAAGATGTTTCTTCTTGGGGAACAATTTAATATCTTGGTTTAGTAAGAAAGAAAATTGTGTGTCCTTATCCACTGTTGAAGTTGAATACATAGCAGCTGGGAGTAGTTATTCTCAACTGGTTTGGATGAAACAAATGTTGACTGAATACAATGTCACACAAGATGTCATGACATTGTACTGTGACAACCTGAGTGCTATAAATATTTCTAAGAATCCTATTCAGCATAGCAGAATAAAGTACATTGATATTCGTCATCACTTTATTAGAGAACTTGGGGAAGAGAAAATCATAGCACTGGAGCATGTTACTACTGAAATGTAATTAGCTGAAATATTTACAAAGGCTTTGGATGCTAATCAGTTTGAATGTTTAAGAGGGAAATTGGGGATTTGTATCCATGAGAATTTATAGCAATTAATTTGGAGTGGAAAAGGTAATAAAAATATTGTCTGTCCACTTAAAAGAAAGTGCCCCATTTATGGTAAATCATTACCTAGTATTGGAACTACCGTCTATAGCATTCTCACACGCAACCTCAGTTCAACCACTTCCATCTTCATCAAACTGTATCGACCATCTCTGCTAGGGCAACAAAAATTCTTTCACAAGCTCAACAAGATGTCACAACATCCTTCATCTTCTGGGTCCAAACCTACGCACAAAGCAAGAACACCCTCCATGGATTTTCTTCATGAAGACATTTTGGAAGTTATTCCCCTATCAGTTATCCCAGGCGACGCCCCTGGTCTATCCTCCACTACAGGGCATACACAAGGTAACGGCTCTGATAACCCTACCTCTAAAGATGACATGCATCATACTGGTCGTGTCATTAGAAATTTGGTTACGAGGATCCTAAATGAAGGACACTCAGTCAAGGGAGTTTCGACTCCTCTGTCCAGAAGGGACCCCTCACCTGAGGTGGAACCCCACAATGAGAAAGATGATGATTTATCTAGGTCAGAGAAAGATATTGCTGCTGAGGGACTGTGTTCTTTAGGGAAAACCTTTCTTAGTAAGAAATCTGTAGATGCTTCTCAGAAGCATGCCTCTGGTAAGAAGGTGATTGACTTGGAAGAGGAAAGCTCAAATGATGAAGATGACACCTTGCTTCATCACTTGGAGCCAAGGGTTGCAAAGAGAATGAAGACCAGGAAGGGAAGGTCTGTGGCTGAGATGATGACAGCCAGAACTAGTAAGAAGGATAATGTTGTAGGTCCTTCAAAATCATGGAGTAAAGTGGAGGTAAAGAAGAGAAAGGTCAGAGAAAGTTCTGATTCAAAGGATGATGTTGAAGACGATGTCCCAGACATCTCTCCTGTCAAAAAGCAAACTGTTAGAAAATCTCCTGCTAAGGTTGTTGTGCATTTGGATAACATTTCCTTCCATCTGGAAGATGGTGCAGCCAAGTGGAAATTTGTAATACAGAGGAGAGTAGCTATGGAAAGGGAACTGGGGCAGGATGCTGTGGAAGTTAAGGAAGTTATGGATTTGATCAAGTCTGTTGGTTTAATGAAAACAGTTAGTGGGTTACCCCAATGCTTTGAAGGTCTTGTTAAGGAGTTTGTGGTGAACATCCCTGAGGAAATTGCTGACAAGAACAACAAAGAGTTTTGTAAGGTGTTTGTTAGAGGAAGGTGTGTAAGGTTCTCTCCTACTGTGATCAATAAGTTCCTAGGAAGAGGAACAAAAGGTGTTGTTGAATTGGAGGCCACAGACAATGAAGTCTGTAGGAAAATCACTGCTGGACAAGTCAAGGAGTGGCCAAGCAAAAAGCATCTCTCTGCTGGAAAATTAACTGTGAAATATGATATCTTGCATAAGATAGGGTCAGCCAACTGGGTACCAACAAACCACATCTCAACAATCTCTAATGATCTTGGAAGGATCATATTTGCTATTGGAAGCAAGCTTAATTTTGATTATGGAAGGTTCATGTTTGAACAAATTGTCAAACATGCTTCCACAAATGCAGTGAAGCTGCCAATTGCTTTTCCCTCAATAATTTGTGGGATAATCCTAAGCCAGCAATCTGGTATTTTGAGCACCAGTGATATCCCTAGTAGAAGAAAACCTTCATTGTCAGTTCATTACAAGTTATTTGAAGGCAGTCATGTCAATGACATTGTCATGACATCTGCGATGAAGAAGCCAGCCTCTCAAGGTGGCCTGATTGCTGAACTGAAAGAGACCTGCAAGGAATTGGAGACTGGGATAAGGGTGGCTAAGGCTAGGAAAGAAGCTTTAGAGGTTCTAATTAATAGCTTGGAGCAAGGAGATATGGATAATGTTGGTGAAGCCAGGGAAACAGATGCCCACACCTCAATTGAGAGGTCTGAATCTCAAGATAAATCTAGTGGCAGTTCTGGGTCTGAAGCTGATGAAGATGCTACCTCCTCAGATTGAGTTGTGGTGAAGATGGTCCCCCCCTGTTATAATGATGTGTGTTCTGGATGCTTGGATGCTTGGATGCTTTGATGCTTGATGTTTGATGTTATTTTTGGCAGTCTTGTTTGCTGCCATGTGTAACACCCCAAAATTTGCCCTCCTCATTCATGCATTCATTTAGCATTTCATATTTCATTTCATCATGTCAATCAGAATTAGATCTAAAAAAAAAAAAAAAAAAAAAAAAAGAAAAAGAAATTTTTTTTTAATTAATTAATCAATTAATTAATTAATTAAATAAATAATTAAATAAATAAAATATAATAAAAAAAATTTGGACTTGGGTCTCTCTCATTTGAGCCCACAAAACCATGAAATTCAGTCTATAAATACCAAGGCTTCACTTGAGAGAACACAGAACAAAAGGGGGATTTTGAAGAGAAGCAAAATACTCTGAGGTTTCCTTGGAACAAAACCCTGAGGAAAAAGATAGTGAGAGAAGACCTAACGGAGTTCAGAGCAGCCTCCAAACCCCGAAGGGAACTCAACTACACAGAATCACCTCTGCCTCACATAAACCCTGAAGATTGTTTTGTAAACCTCACGGGTGCAACTCAATTTCAATCAAGCTCTCCAATCAGGTTTGCCATTATTCCCATTACCTTTGCCCATGGGTTTAATATGTATATGAATGTATAAACAATGCCTTGAATGTTTAACCGTTTAATTTTTGAGTGTATGCCACAGGGTTTGAGGTTTCTGAAACCATACTGTTATTCATGAAAAAAATGCTTATGATGTTTCACTAACCCTTTTGTTGAATTTTTGTGAGGGCTCACATGACTTTTGCAGGGATAACTTGCGTGGTTTCCCACTTTATTTGTGGGATAACCCCTGGAGGTTCATTCCGATTACCTGTACTGACTCACTTTTCTTTGATGCTACCAGCTTGAGAGATTTCTGGGTTTCTTGTCCCCTTGGTTGCTGTTACTTCGGATCTTTATCCGTGTGGTACTTTTTACCTTTTCCCGCATTTTACTGCTTTCCTAGCTGGAAGACCTCGATAGGAGGCAATGTTTTGTGTTTACCTCAAGATACATGTTTTGTGTTTTGTGTTCGTATCCCTGCAGGTAGCACGGTTCCTTCATCAAGGACTGTCCTTTTTGCCCTTGAGCATCCCAAACCCTAAAACCCAAAGCAACACGTTAACTCCTTCTACTACAGGCGAGTAAGTCTCCAAAGGTCGAGCATCCGGTAGATTGCGTAGTAACGTTGTTCGCCCAAAACCCAATCCATAACCCCGTAGTTAGCCGAACTACGGCTTGCTCTGATTCTCATTTCAGATGAGATACGTAGGCATAAGACGCGATGTCTTAGCGAGCACACATCCCCCAACCCATAGGTCAGCCGAGCTACGAAGACTCTGATTCTCATATTCAGATGAGATACGTATGCAGTGGATGCGACATCCGCGCGAGTCATTTTCATTTAACCCTTTTTTTTTTGGTAAACAGCACAAGATAAACCCACACCCTTTAGACAAGAACTACAAAAGTGGATCCCGTAGAGTACTACGGATGCGTAGGGGTGCTAATACCTTCCCTTCGCATAACCGACTCCTGAACCCAAGATTTGGTTGCGAGACCCCGTCTTGTCCTTTCCTTTTTCAGGTTTACTTCGAGCGTTTCCTTTCCCTCCCTTGGGATAAATAACGCACGGTGGCGACTCTTCTGTCTTTTTCTTTCGTCGGTTGTTTTTTTTCGCACTGTATTTTTCAGGTTGCGACACCATGATGTGATTTTTGGGTTCTCTTTGTGAGTTCTCTGGATTTCTTTTTATCTCAGCTTTTATAGCTGTGTATAATTATGGTTCTGTAACACCTGACAATTTGTTTTAACATTTTATATGTTATAACATTCTATGTGACATTCTCTGCTGGACTAATTGACATTTATTTTGTCTAATTGGTCTTTTTGGTCAATTTTGACTAAAAAGGGGGAGAAATTAATATGTGGAGAGCTGCAGTTAATATGTGGAGAGCTGCAGTTAATATGTGCTATGTGCTGAAGTAGCTAGGCTAAACAGATGACAACTGATGTTGAACAGAATAATGTTCTGTGTTGTACAGGTGATGTTGAAGGAGATGTCAGATGGGGTGATTTTGAATGTTACAAGTGTTGTTGAAGGAGATGTCTGTGTTGAACAGACTTAGGGGGAGAAGAAACACATATGTGTTTAATGTGTGTTTACTAGTTGATATTATAGCTAGTAAATGTATGGTTTATTACTTCTGCTGCTGCTTAACTGCTGATATGTTTTTGTACTCTTGTGAACAAATGGATTGATATATGTTTTAGCCAAAATTTGCCAAAGGGGGAGTTTGTTGGTTCTTGTGTTGGAAGCAATTTTGGTAAAACCTAGAGTGTTCACAAGTTTTCACATGTGTTGTCTTGACATAAGATAACTTGTACCTGCAGAATGTTTAAAATGTGATTATGCAGGATTTTACTGAGATGTCAGACCCGATGTCATGACATCTGTATACAGAACATTCAGTATGAATGTTATGTATTATGTGATTGCGTTTTTAATGCTAATCTGTGTATGATTGATGAGATGATTGAACATGCTATCAATCAGTAATTACAACTAGATTGACTTATTTTCCAAAGAGATATAATCAACTGTCATAAGAAGATATGAATGGAAAATAGTTTTAGGGTTTTATGATGTCCAAGCCTAGCCAAATGCTTCTATATAAAGGACATGGAAAACCTGATTTGATACACAAGAAATAACGAACGAAATATTGAGAGAGAATAAGGGTTTTAGTCTTGTGTGGTCGTGTGAATTGTAAGCCATTCAATTCATCCATAGATGATTGAATTGGTCTGATTTTTGAGTTGTAATTTGTCCACTATAAGCTTTGAAGCATGAGTGTGTGTTTACTTGATTGAAGCTTTTAAGTAAGATCAAGTATATGTCTTTGAAGAGTATCTTCTTTTCATTGTAATTCTTGTTTGATATCATTGTTGTGATTGAGAGGGAGTGAGTAGAATCTCATATCTAAGAGTTCTTAGGTAGAAGTCACACGGGTAGAGATTAGGTGATAAGGCTGTAACTTGAAGTTGTTTACTGAGAGTCTTTGAACTGATTTTGTTTAGTAGATTTCCTTCCTGGCTTGGTAGCCCCCAGACGTAGGTGAGTTTGCACCAAACTGGGTTAATAATTGCTTGTGTCTCTTGCATTACTGTTCTTTATCTTTTATCTTGTTTGTATTGTTCAGATATTAGTGTCGTGACATTACCTTCGACATATCATATCTGATACCATAATTTCAAGACATATATGGAATACTCATAGTAATAATATTTGGAAACTTTTTACACCAAAGAAGTAATACAATTTTGGTAACCAAATACAATACAAGAGAAAAGGAGAATAAACATCCTATGGAGCCCTAGAAGCAACCGTCCAAAGCCTTCGAGATCGGAAGATAAGTCGCATGAAGCCTCTTCACCTCTCTCTCATAAGCTGCTTCCATGTCGGCCTTCTCCTTGGCGAGCTGATCATACTTCCTCTTCCAAAACCTAGACGAGTGAGGAAGAAGAGAAGTAACCATATCATCGGGCTCATCAATAACCTGATGCTCTAGAAACTCTATCATTGCATCCTTATCTTTGAATGGCTGAAGAAGTTCCTCACTCTCACGAACCCATGCACGCGACCGGTCTTCATCTCTCAACTCCTCTACTCCTTGATTAGGGAGGGTTGAAGGCCCAACCATAACCATAGGGGTAGGTCTCGGATACTCGTACGACATGCGGTACTCGAGAGCTTTCTTCCTCACCCAAGAGGTGTAAGGTTCCAAAGCAACACAATTCTTCGGACCAAGCTCATTCCTCCCTTTCTTATGAACCTTGCGCCATGCGCGGACCATCCTATCCTTTAAGTTTTGGGGATCTTTACCCTCTTGAAAGAACAAGCCTTCCAACGAAACGTTGTTAGGTTTATCCTTTAAGGGGAACCCAAGCTAACGGCGAGCCAAAGCAGGGTTGTAGTTAATTCCACCACATGTACCAAGAAGAGGTACATTGGAGAACTCACCACAAGAATCAATAATCTGGACGCCATCATAAACACGATTATACCAAGAGATATCATCATTAGTGAGATACATAAGTCTCGTGGACCACCGTACACATCCCTTATTTTCCTTGAAGGCAAGCGTCCGAGGCAAGTGCGAAATAAACCACTTGTACAACAAAGGCAGACAACACATAATGGAACCACCACCCTTCGCATTCCTCATATGCAAAGAGAAATAAGTGTCACCCAACAAAGTTGGAACGATATTAAGAGAAGAGAAAATCCTAATAGCGTTCACATCCACGAAGTTGTCGATGTTGGGAAATAACACTAGCCCATAGATGAGGAGTACGAATATGGCTCCAAAAGCTTCCTTACTCATGGCCTTCCCAAACAAAGTAGCTTTGGCAATCATAAAATCAGACGGGAGACCTTGAATTTCACCTTTGGTAGTCATATTGGCAACAATGTCAGATACATCCACATGAAGCATATCAGCAATCTTTTGAGGCTACAGAATCTTCTCCAAACCACTTAATGACAACTGATCAAGAATAGGTATACCCACATGGTAGGCATACTCCTCTAATGTAGGAAAAAGCTGGAAATCTGGAAAAGTGAAGCATCGATACAGAGGATCGTAGAACTGCACCAACACACTCATCAGACCCTCACCCACCTTAGTAGAAAGAATAGACAGAAGCTTCCCATGGCGAGCTTTGAACTCCAAAGGCTCTAATACATAAGATGCCAAACTCCTTAATTATTTCAAGTCGGGTTGTCTGAAACTGTACTTCTTCGTATTCCTTCTTTGCTTATCCATGTTTGAAAATTTGCAAATAGACCTCTTAAGTTCCTTGAAAAACTTTATTGTTAATGGCATGAATGCGAATGAATGCATGAATGCATGGATGCAACAATCACACTCAAGGATCAAGCAAGTCACACCACACAAAGGTCACGGGATGGCTCAAGTCATCATCAATATCAATCATCCATTTTGGTGGATTATGGCTTACACCTTATCAACACCCAAGTTCCATTGATATTGAGGATATACAAGAACGGATCAACCGTGAATCAAGGGTTTGTTGTAAGTCACGAGCATGGAGTCTCGGTTAAGAACCACCCAACGGGAGTGTACTATGGTTAAACCTAACAATCATGCTCTAAAAAGGGTCCCCATAGTCATCATCCCATCTTTCGGATATTATCGGATAAAACGACTACTCGTATTCCAAAAGTATTCTCAAGAGAGACTCTTATAAGTGTAGTATCGCGTAACAATCGCTTCAAGTCTTAGACTTGAACGACCTTCACACAACGTCCTAAAATAGGCCAAGATGGGCTAGGTATCTAAGGTCCTTGGCTTCTAAGGTTTATATTGGAAAGAGTAATGCCTAACCACGACTACTCGTGTGACATTATTGATCCCAACAAGACCTCCACCAAGTGAATGAGCTTGCAAGTTAACTTGCTAAGGAATAACTCCACACAAGTCAACAAGACTATGCCATTCTCCTATCATAAGTGCACTCGAGTTCGGGTATAGAACTCATATCACAAGAAACCACCAAGCATACAAGCAATTCATACATTACAAACAATACATTCATCCCCAAATTTGCACAAAAATATGTCACAAGAGAAGTTGTTTTACTCCCCAGCAGAGTCGCCACTTTTTTGTAGCGGGGTTTTCGTTACCTTTAGGTTTATTGACTAAACCGAAAGTCAACATACAATTCGAGTCGCCACCGCACTTTTATTTGTCCAAAGGAAAGGCTAAAAAGCGAACAAAAGCCAAGGTAAGAAGTTTTTCAAATCAAAAACTAATAAAAATGTCAGAGATCAGGGTAAGGGGGTTGGTTATGAAATGGGAAGGTTTTACGCACCCAAAACATCCTTAGTACTCTAAGGGAACCCTTTTTGCAAACATGTGTTGTAGGTTGGTATTTGTGAAGATATTTGTACAAAAAGATTAGGGGGATGAGAAAAGAATAGACTGTATTTACAAATTTTGTTGTTTGAATGGATGAACCTATTGCCTACGTACCATCACAAAGGAGGATCAAAACCTCGTAGTTCGGGGTAAAAATCACAAAGATTGGCGAATTGATTTGACCAAAAGCCTTAAGGTCTTTTGTTATCAAAGGGAGAAAACTCAACCTAAACCAACAATCCATCATGTGAGGAAGGCTTCAACATGCTAGTGAGGGGTTAACCCTATAATAAGCATGGAAGACTTATAATCCAACCACTAAGGATGAGGTGAGATTTACATCAACCACTATGATAACTCAAACCTATAACTAATGTTTATGAAAAAGTTTTAACAAGTGGTCATTGGAACCACAAAACAACTTGAAGTGAGTTATATTTACAAGTTAGGTTTATTTACAAGATGAAGTCAAAGTTGGATTAAGATTTATTCACATTGAGTATTGATGAAAATGGTTTTGAAAAGTCAAAGGCTTAAGGCCTAGGTTTCTAATTTGAAACAAAGTCAAAGGTTAGAAAATAATTTTGGCTTGGTTAGAGTGGAGAGAAGAAGAGAAGGGCTAGTCCTAAAGCATACAAAGATAAGAGAGAAAAGATAAACCCTTGGAGTCCCTTTTCTTGAAATCATAGAGATGATTCAAGATGCTCCTTTCCTTTGGCCTTAGCATACAAACAAGCAATCAAACAATTTGAATTCAAGCTCCTAGGATCTCCATTTGGCTTGTCTCTTAACTTGGCTACTCATGACAATGGTCTTCTTTTCACAATCTCAAGATGGAATCCCTATCACACAAGAGCAAATATCAAAAAGTTCCAACACAATAAGGGGAATGGAAGAAGAATAATTTGGATAAGTCCCTTGAAGTTCACTTTGAATTTTAGCATTCTAAAGGCATGAGGCCTAGTTGCTCTTCAACAAATTTTGCATTCTAAAGGCATGAGGTCTAGTTGCTCTTGATCTCCTTTAAGCATGGGTAAGTCCTAATTCTAAGTCCTTTCTCCTTTTGCATTTAGTTCACACAAAACAAACACAAAGCAATACAAAATAGTAATATATTTATATACAATAATGGGCTCCAATGAGCAAAAGAAAAAATGACATAAACATAAAATATGTGCTCAAGTGAGCAAAGGGAAAATAAATATGAATAATGAGCAAGAAATAAATGACATTAAAAGTAAGTGACAAGAAATTAAATGCTCAAATTAAAGTTAGTAATTAGTAAAGTTATGTTAGCTTGTCATAAGACAATGTAGCATTATGTTAAGCAATCGTAAGTGGACTAATGTAGCAGTCACACCTATCTGAGGTCAGTCAATAAAACTATAGGCAAATAACACAAGTTAGAGATCATGACTAGTAAGCCAAGCTCCATAAACTTGCCATGCCAAAACAAAAGGGGAAGGGCCTTGTATTGTCTTTAGGTTATTTGCTTGACCAAGAAGCAACCTATCTTGGACACAAAACAACTCACTTGATCATGGATTAAGTTGAGTTTGGTTTGGATCAAAGAAGGTTAAACCTCTGATTTGTCAAGACCAACCATAAGAACTTAACTCATTGGCCATTGATGGAAATAATGGGATGAAGATGAAAGGGACGAGAAAAAGAAGACAAGTATCAAATCCAATTGATCAAATATGGATCAAACCAACATCAATCAACACCAAACAGAAAAGAAATGAAGATTACAAGTCAACAAGTCAACAATAATTTTTTTGTATTTTTTTGAATTAAAATAAAATGCAAATAAAAATAAACAAATAAGGTCAAACCTCAAATTCAATTCAAATCAACTTCAACAAGTCCAATTAAATTCTTATAGGTTCAACATAGTCAAACAAACTTTGGCTAATTTTCTCAACAATTTTTGAAATCAAAAAGTATTTAAAAATAATTAAAAACAATTAAAAATAGCACAAAATGGATTAAAATCTCAAATAAATCTCAAATCAAATAAGAAATTGATGAGACTATATTTCATTGACTTATCATGATCCATAGGTGCTAGGAAAATATTTTTGGATTTTTCAAAAGTCAGAAAGTATTTTAAAATGAATTAAAACTATTAAAAACCAAATAATTCGTAAAAAATATTAAATGAAGTCACAAAAATAATTAAAAATCAAAATATGAAACTAGATTTTTCAAGAAATTTTTTGGAATTGGTCTCATATTTTTATGACTTCAAATAAATTTATTATGAATTTTTGAAAATAAAAGGAATTAACTGAAAATAAAATAAAATAGAAATAAATGAAAAAATGCGCAGCCACTGGATAAGATTCATTAATTGACGTGGCAAGGTTGAATGGCTCAGATCATGGAGAACATGGTGCAACCAAGTCAAGCGAGCAACATTTTGAATTAAATAAAGTAAACATAATGGAGAATCCAGATTAGAACGTGGAAACATGATCCAAAGGCCATGGAGGTGTACACGTGGTGATGGTGGTGGAAACCACCATCTTCTCCGGTGAACCAACAATCTCCGGCCACCAGTTGCAGAGAAAAAAAAACTTAACAAAAATGGAAAGTAAGGACATGAAATTGAAGCTCATGTGATGGAGATCAACACTATATCCATGGATCTTCCTCACTCTTTCTATATTGAGAGAAATGTGAAGTGGAAGATCATGGTGTTCAAACTGAAAGTGCACGAAATGGAAAATTGAAACCACCATTGGCTTGCCTCAAGTGTGAGGACTTCAGAAAACCACACAAACACAAGGATACTACATTGAATTGAGAGTTCTAGATCCAAAAAGTTTGAAGGTATACCTCTGAATTGAAACTCTTCAAGCCTCGAAACCTTCAAGATCTTGACTCCTCTTTACTCTAGGGATGCAGTGGAGATGATAGGCTAAGGAATTAAGCTTTGAAAATCAACTAATGATGTTGAACTTCAAGCTTGAAAGTGAGAAAAATTTCTGGAAAATTCCTTTGGTATGGCTATGGTTTCAATGCTGCAGCGTTTTAGATCTCCAAATGGTTGATGAATGAATGAGAAGGAGTGTTTATTTATAGCTGGAATTGGATGTGCATCACGCTTCCCTCGTGTGCATGGCATTTGAAATTGGATATGCATGGGACTGTACAGGCGTATGGAAGGCCCAACGATGGGTGCAAAACCATGTTGAGTTCATTTGGAATGGATTTGGACGTGTACATGAAGTGGAATCAGCTTGCATACCAAGTTATAACATGAAATGCCAAAATGCACATAAATGAAGAGCTCTTCGAAACTCACCAATGGGAAGTCCAAAAAAGTAATGTGAGTAATGGTTGGAAAGCCCTTGAAATAAGTAACAAAAGTCATGTTGGGAAAAAAATCATTTGGCATTTGGAAATTAATGAAAACTGGCTGTGAAAATCCAAGTACAAAACATGTTTAAGTCACCTTTGAAAATTTTCACCAAAAGTAAGCCTAATCAAACCCCTCTGTTTGCATGATGCAAGCTTCAAATGGAAAAACCTCCAACATCAAAGTTTTAGATATTTTCAATATGATCAATTTAGACTCAAAGTTTGCATCATTTGGATTTTCTATGACAAATTTATGGGCATTTGAAGTTGGGTACTTTTTCAAATTCAATGAATTAGGTCCAATGTGACCTATAATGTTTTGTATTATCACATGTATTTATTTTAGGATTATGAAATTTTGTCCAACATAATATTTGAAGTAGACATCTCAAGATTTATAATGCATTTGGTCTCACCTTAAAATCATAAACATTAAAGGAGTTATGCCCTTGGTAAGTTGACCCAAAATTAGGGTTTTAGTCAAAATGACCTATAATGTTTTGAAATGAATGATGACCTTCCAAGTTTCAAATGTATTTTTGATGAACATTAAAGTTGTTCATATGGTTATTAAGAACACTTTATATTTTAGGGTCATCTTCATTTGACAAACACATCAAAAGTTACATCTCAGTGGACCTCAGTTTAGTCAGATGACTTGACTGGTCAACTTTTCAAGGCCAAACTTCCAATCTTGATGAATAAATGATTGAGGGGCCTCACATAGACTAATATATGAATATAATAATGAATTAAAGAACTTAACTTGATTAAATTTGATCAGAGGTTGAGATTGATTCCTGGGCAAGACACAGTCAAAGCACAGTGGAATTACGGTTTCCTTGGGAAACAATCTTCAAGCCCTTTGGGTTATCTTGATCAAATTGGAAAATTAAGATGCTTAGGATACATATATGATGATTAGGAGATTTGTGTACCATTGTCATGCTTTTTCTCATCTTCAACTAGCCATTTCATTGGGCTTAGGAGCTTCTTAGGAGCATTGGAACACATGATCACTTGAGCTTCAAAATAAAAAGAGTTAGTGACATATTTTTGTGCTTTTGGTTAGTAATAAAAATAAGAAAAGCAATAATATACAATACAATCATGCTTGGTGGTCTCAAAACACTCAAACAAGTCCCACCCCTAGGGTTAAGGAGTCAAACATGTTATGATCCTTGAGGCAATGCACTTGTGCAATAACATGATGCCATGAGGGATCTTAGGGTTAAAATTAAGGTCTTACACGCGCTTATCACCATCTGATCTGCCACCTCAATTAATGAGAGAGATCAGATGGCTCTCATTTTTTTGAATTTCTGAATATTTCTTTAATTCATTATTTTTAAATAATTCATATTAATTTCATTATTGATCCAAAAAATATGGGATTTCACCAAAAAATTTCAAATATTTTCCTCTTTCATTTTCTGAATTAAAATTATTTTTTGGATTAATATTGATATTTTTCATGATTTATTGTTTTTGTGCATATTTTTAATTGTTTAAAAATACTTCTGACTTTTCAAAAATTATGAAATTTTTTGTCTTAGGTCCTTTGACCTTCATTGACCTAGGATAAATCTCTTGGCCATTTATTTGGTGTTTTGAAGAGGTTTTAGGTTTTTGATCAAACATAATTTAATTTAAATGTATTTTAATTTGATTTTTAATTGATTAATTGTGTATAAATTGTGTTAAGCCATTTTTATTGACTTGTGAAGTTTGACTATGTGTTTGGACCTACATGATGTGAATTTTTATGGAGAATTAAGTATGGAAATGAAAAAAGATAACCAATTTGACCTTGGTATTCTGAATAAAGATAAAGCCAAAAATGTTTTAATTCACAAAAATGACTTGATTCCTCCTTTTTCGGCTACTTCATCTTTAGCCTCCCTCCATCAACACCTCTTGTTCCTAAACTGGTCAATGAACCTCCAGTAACAGATGTTTCTAACCTAATAGTTATGCTAAACTTTAAAGCATGCAAGCTTTCACGACAAATATGAGAAATGAGATGTCTACTAGTTTACAAATATTCACAATGAACTTCAAGGCCTGTCATATATATTGGAGCAGCTTAAGTTTGGTGAAGATCATGGGGAGGAGTTGGTTTATGCGGCTTCTATAAGTTTCCTTTGCATTACTTTGCATTTACTTTAAAACAATTAATATTTTCATTTATATGCATTTCAGTACCCATTTTTATTGTATGTTTGTACTATTGGTTTATGTTTGTGGTTTTACATTTTGTATTACATTTGTTTGTCTTAAGTATTGTAATGTATGGTTTTCATGTTGGTTATTTGTTGTATGTATGTCCCTGTGTGTGTGTGCTTCTTTATATATTGTACGACTTTTTCTTCTTTTTGATAATGTTAAAAAGGGGAGAAAAGGTTGGTGTTTTATTGTGTTTTTCTGTTTCAAATAAAATTGCAGGATTACAAGATTTCAATGTCTATAAGATTTAACATTTGAGGGGAGTCATAGATCTAAAGGGGGGGGGGGAGATTTCAAATCTTACAAAAATTACAATTTCAAATTGTTTGTCGTCATAAAAAAGGGAGAGATTGTGAAGAGGGTCTTTTTTACCTATCCTGTTTTAATGAATACAAGAATATATCAAAGAAGAAAAAGACAGATTTTCGATCATAAGTGTTATCAAGATGAAGATCAATCAATGGAAACAAAGTGAAATAGGAATAGTCAATCATGTTAAAGGTACAAAGTAAAATTTAAGCTATATCACTTTGAATGCTCAAAATTTTAACTCAAACTTCATCTATTGTCTTCTTAAATCACTGTGCATAAAAAACCATTGAAACTGTGTCTTAAAATGTTGTATTTTTTTGCTAGAAGTGAAGTTGTAAATGATTACAGGGTGTCTGATTTCAAAAAAATTTAACGTTGAAATGTTATAACTGATTACAAGCTTATTGTAATCAATTACAATCTGAAGTAACATGTTTTTTTCATGAAACTGAATCATTGTTTTGAATGGAAAATCTTTATGGAACCTTATCAAACTTATGTGTGAACTCATAAAGGTTTCTAAAGGTATAGATAGATAAGGCATCATACACCAGAAAATAAAATTACCTCTTCCAAAAATCATTTTCATACAATTCAAACATTATATAAAAGTATTCATATAATTTCAAGTTTTTGGAACTTTGCATAATTTCACATATTTCATAAAAATTCATTAAAATATTTTGAGCACTCAAGTTATATAAGATTGAGTTATGATATAAAGAAAGAGAAAATCTAACATTTCAACTAGGAATTCAATCTAAATACAAAACTTGTTCAAATTCATTTACAAATTGTATGTTGTGACTTAGTCATCAAGATTGTGGTAATAAATAGTTGTAAATAAAGAAAGTTGGTTTCTTTTTTGATGTTTATTTTTAGAAGGTTTTAAAGTGTCTTGGTGAATAGTTGTACAAGTATCTAAACATAGAAGACAAATCCTTTAAGGAAATAAAGGGAATAGATGTACCCTTGAGTTAATAAGGGGAACTAGTATAAATTATTGTGTCATTTACCTTATGCACTTTAAAGTTATGCATTTATCTTATTAATACATAACATTTCAATAATATATTTTATCAAGTCAAGAAACTTCATGCAAGTTTCAGAAAAATTCAGCAATCCAATTCATCCCCTTCGTAGATTACATCTCATAGTTATAAGTGGCTAGAGGCCATGAAATCTGAAATGGATTCTATGTACACAAAATAGGTTTAAACCTTGGTAGAGCCTGAAGGAGAAGAGCGATCCAAAACGCAGCGGAATTTAATATTTCTCCTTTAGTGATCCTTACGAATGGGCATGATCAGTGATAGAATCGTTACCTCTTGTGGCGGTTGTAACCTTTGATGCAGATCTACGGAGCGATCACGAACGTTGAACGATGACAACGCCTCTACTCAGTCCACAGGAACAGATTCCTTCAATCTCAGTGCTAGCTGCTATGAATGAAGGCTTTGAGTGAGAGAGAGAGAGAGAGAAACGAAATTGCAACTTTTTAAATGCTTATGTACAAGGGTTCTATTAATAGAACCACTTGTGTGGGCTACGAGCTAAAAATCCCACTTAAGTGTATGTGGCCCATATCTTATAATATGCCAAAATCACTTAAGTGAGTGGTACCTTACCATATTTCGTATTCTACTTAAGTACACCATACCTTACGATGTTCTACTATTCACTTAAGGGCACCGTACTTTACGGTGTTCCTTAGTTACTCTATCTCTTATCAATCCTTCCTTTTGTGTGTGACCCTATAGGTTTTCGTGGCATTGACAATTATATTAAATAACGTATTTAACATAATAAACAGTGAGCGGTATCTAGCAACACATCACTGCTATCCAAGACACGAAAATTTCATGTGATCTGACAAATCCTTCTGTGATAATACTTATGTGTACAATTACCCTTTTTTCCCTTATGTCTATATTGAACACAAGGCATAGACCGTGTCATCCTTGTCCAGTTCAATATTGGGCCCATAGATATTTATCCTGTTACGCAGGATGGGCAAATTCCACCTAGGTCACTCATGTCCCTTAGCATGCTTCGTGGAGTACCCATCAACTGTCTTTATGGTCATCCAGTTACGGACAATGTTTGATCAGCAATAAGACACTCGACTCTATATCTAGGGTCCATACTGGTTTCAAGTCTAAGGATGGTATACACCATTATCACCATGAGAATAACTTATGACATTTTGCATAACATTCTATATAGTATTCTTATAGCGGGTCAATCCAGTATAAATATTACTCTTAATATTCATACCTATGTTTAAGACTTGATAACTCCTTATCCATGATCCATGAGATGTGATCATTAGTCTATATACATAATAGTCTTAATGCTTTAATGTTATCCCACTTCAGAATAAAACTCGACTATGGATACTTTAAGAATAGTGTCCTTATGTTTAATGTGATCTCATGATTAAGCCCACTTGATACATTAAACGGACTATCTATTCTAGGGATTTTATTAGACAAACATAATAAAGAAAAAGCCTTTTATTATTAATAAATAATTTGATACAAGTACCAAAAGTATTGGCCTCTAGGGCTTACACCAACAATCTCCCACTAGCACTAGAGCTAATCAGGCATAGCCCTAATGCCCATAGATCTAGTATGGCCATCATGCTTCTGCTGCGCAAGAGGCTTTGTCAGTGGGTCAGGAATATTCTCAAGTGTAGGTACTCTGCATATTTTCACATCTTCTCTATCTATTATCTCTCGAATGAGGTGATAACGCCTAAGTATGTGTTTGGATCGTTGGTGAGATCTAGGTTCCTTAGCTTGTGCAATAGCATCATTGTTATCACAATAGAGACCAATGGGATCCACAATGCTAGGAACTATACCAAGTTCACTAATGAACTTTTTGATCCAAACAGCTTCTTTTGCTGCACTTGAGGCAACAATACTCGGCCTCGGTTGTAGAATCAGTAACTGTATCTTGCTTTGAACTTTTCCAACTCACAGCACCACCGTTTAAGCAAAACACATAACCAGATTGTGATCTAAAGTCATCCTTATCTGTCTGGAAGCTAGCATCGGTGTATCCAATTACAACCAGCTCTTCCTGACCTCCATATATCAAGAATGAGTCCTTAGTCCTTCTCAAATACTTAAGGATATTCTTGACAGCTACCCAATGAGCATCACCGGGATCAGATTGGTACCTACTCGTTGCACTTAAAGCATACAAGACATCTGGTCGAGTACATAACATGGCATACATGATAGATCCTATTGCAGATGCATATGGAATCTTATTCATGTGATCCCTTTCTTCCTTAGTTGAAGGGGATTATGTTTTTGATAGACACAGGTCATGTTGCATAGGTATGAATCCTTTCTTGGAATCATGCATATTAAAGCGTCTCAGCACTTTGTCTATGTACGTACTCTGACTTAGGCCAAGCAGTTTCTATGATCTGTCTTTATAGATTCTGATTCCTAATATATAGGCTGTTTCACCTAGGTACTTCATAGAAAAGCACTTCCCCAACCAAGACTTTACTTGTTGCAGGGTAGGGACATCGTTTCCAATGAGTAATATGTCATCTACATATAATACAAGGAAAACGATCATGCTCCCACTAACCTTCTTGTAGACACAAGGCTCATCTTCGTTCTTGATGAATCCATATTGTTTTACTGTTTCATCAAAACGAAGATTCCAACTTCTGGAAGCTTGCTTCAATCCATAGATTGATCTTTGTAACTTACATATCTTTTGGGCTTCTTCTGGTATGTCAAATCCTTCAGGCTGTGTCATGTACACATCCTCAAGAAGATTCTCATTAAGGAAAGCAGTTTTGACATCCATCTACCATATTTCATAATCATGATATGCAGCGATAGCAAGTAAAATCCAAACATATTTAAGCATTGCAACTGGTGAAAAGGTTTCATCATAGTCAACCCCGTGAATTTGTTTATATCCTTTTGCAACCAGTCTTGCCTTATAGGTATGTACCTTACCATTCATGTCAGTATTCTTTTTGAAGACCCACTTGCATCCTATAGGGTTAACTCCTACAGGAGGCTATACCAAGGTCCAAACTTGGTTTGTGTACATGGAATCCATTTCAGATTTCATGGCTTCTAGCCACTTCTCAGACTCGGGACCAATTATGGCCTCTTGGTAGGTCACAGGCTCATCTTGATCCATGAGTACTACATCACCTTATTCAGTTATGAGATATCTATATCTCTCAGGTAGGTGACGTATCCTGCTTGACCTACGCTGGTCTTGTTCTACTTTAGCAGGTTGCTCTTCCACAACTACTTGTGTTTCCTGCTCTAATTCCTCCATAGGTGTATCAATGCTTTGTGATTCTTGAATTTCTTCAAGCTCTACTTTCCTCCCACTGATTCCTTTGGAAATAAAATCCTTTTCTAGGAAAACTCCAGTTCGAGCGACAAACACTTTTCCCTCAGAAGGATTGTAGAAGTAATACCCTCTTGTTTCTTTAGGATACCCCACAAATAAGCATTTGTCAGATTTGGGCTCAAGCTTAGTTAAAATTTGTCGTTTCACATAAACTTCGCAACCCCAAATCTTCATGTAAGACATATGTGGTTTCTTACCACTCCATATCTCATATGGTGTCTTCTCAACCTTTTTGGATGGAACACAGTTAAATGTGTAAGCTGTTGTCAATAGTGCATGTCCCCAAAAGGAGTTTGGAAGATCGACATGACTCATCATGGATCGGACCATGTCTAACAGGGTTCGATTTCTTCTCTCAGATACACCATTCCATTGGGGTATTCCAGGAGGAGTAAGTTGGGATAGGATCCCACACTCTTTCAGATGGTCATTAAACTCTAGACTTAAATACTCACCACCTCGATCTGATCGAAGAGTTTTAATATTCTTACCTAGTTGGTTTTGTACTTCATTCTTGAATTCCTTGAACTTTTCAAAGGACTCTGATTTGTGTTTCATTAAATACACATAACCATATCTACTGAAATCATCAGTAAATGTGATGAAGTATTGAAAACCTCCTCTGGATGGTATGTTCATGGGTCCATATACATCAGTATGTATGAGGGCCAAAAGATCATTAACTCTTTCACCTTTTCCTGTAAATGGAGACTTTGTCATCTTTCCAATTAAACAAGATCTGCATGTCTCATATGATTCATAATCAAAAGAGTCCAAGAGTCCATCTTTATGGAGTTTGGAAATGTGTTTCTCATTTATATGGCCTAATCGACAATGCCAAAGGTAAGTTGGATTTAACTCATTAGGTTTCATCCTTTTAGTATTAATGTTATAAATAGGCATTTCAATATCAAGGACATATAGTCCATTGTTCATTTGTGTAGTAGCATAGAATATATCATTCAAATAAATTGAGCAACAATTGTTCTTTATTATAAATGAAAAACCAAACTTGTCCAAACAAGAAACGGAAATAATATTCCTGCTAATTGCAGGTACATAATAACAGTTCTCTAACTAAATTATTAAACCACTAGGTAAAGTCAATACATAAGTTCCTATGGCTAAAGCAGCAACCTTTGCTCCATTGCTAACTCGTAGGTAAACTTCACCTTTTGCCAAATCTCTACTCCTTTTTAGCCCCTGCACATTGGTACAAATGTGAGAACCGCATCCAGTATCTAATACCCATGATGCAGAAGTAGATAAATTAATTTCAATAACAAAAATACCTGAAGTTGAAGTCTCTACTCCATTCTTCTTATCTTCCAGGTACTTTGGGTAGTTTCTCTTCCAGTGTCCGGTCTTACCGCAATGGAAGCAGGTGCCTTCCTTTACTATGCCTCCACTAGGCTTCAAAGCAGCAACAATGGGTTTGGGTTTGGCAACTTCCTTGCCTTTCCCTTTATCACCCTGCTTGGTGGGTATTTTGTTCTGTCTCTTTCCATTTCCGATCATCAAAATGGACATCCCTTTTGACTTCAGATTCTGCTCAGCAGTTCTCAACATGGCTAGCAGTTCAGGAAGAGATTTGTCCATATCATTAATATTGAAATTTAGGAAAAATTGACTGAATCTATCTGGCAATGATTGCAAGATCAAATCAGTGACAAGTTCCTTTCCGAGGGGAAAACCCAACCTCTCAAGGTTTTCCACATACCCAATCATCTTGAGCACATGGGGACCTACAGGGGCTCCCTCAGCTAACTTGCCTTGAAAAAGGGCTTTTGAAACTTCAAACCTTTCATGCCTTGCTTGCTCTTGATAGAGCATCTTCAGGTGTTCGATCATATCGAACGCTGCCATGTTCTCATGTTGCTTTTGCAACTCTGAGTTCATGATAACTAGCATGAGACAAGCAGTTTCATTGGCATCATCGACATGCTTCTTATAAGCATCTCTTTCTGCCTTAGGTGCAGAACTAGGAGGTTCCTCTTCAGGAACAGGTTTCTCCAAGACATACAACTTTCTATAATATGTGAGGACAATCCTCAGATTTCGGTGCCAATCCAGAAAATTTGTCCCAGACAATTTTTCCTTGTCAAGGATTGATCGCAAAATGTTGTTAGAGGTGTTTGTTGTCATGGTAATCTACATGAAAATAATGAAAATATAAGTATCAATAACATATTTAATTAGGCCTTTAATTAAATATGCTCCCACTATTTTACTCAAAAAAAATGACCCTCACCATTTGATTCGGAAAATCCCGTTGGAAGATTTTCTAGTGGGTAGAGATCCACATTTCACTTTGTTTTAAGTTCGCGTAGGCGGATTACACAAAACTAGGTTATTTAGGTAGGAACTCCTTCCAATTATATCTAATACAACTCTCGAATATTTTAGTTGGGTGAATAACTCCTTATTCCAATCCATCACATGGATCATTTCCAACTCTTGTTTCTAAACATATATAATCTTATTATAATTTGTTTAGTTAAGTTTGACCCATTGTTTTAGCAATTGGATATTACAATTATCCTGTCGCACCTTACTAATACAGAACATGCACCTCGCGTAGGCGAAACCTACATTATTCGATACTAGTCTTGATGAATGCTAAAACTTGGAAAGCATAAACTTAATATTTAATTTTTAGGGAATTTTCAATTATTCTGATCTCACCGGCTTATTTATCATATAAATCGTCTCTCACATGCATCAACATACATTCACATGCATCAACATACATAATGAAACAGTTATGGCCCCTAGCGCAATTATTCTCCCAAGCCAATGAGAGAACCTAAGCTAACCTAATAACGATCTAAGCTTCTCCAAGCAAGATCTTCAAGGTTGTCCTCCTTTAATATTGAATTCTTATCTTTCTTCATAACATTATATTACATAAAAGAAACTCGTTTTACATACGAGGGAGTGAGATGAGAAAAGAAGTTACATTATGAGATTCAAAGAGAGGCATGACACGCAGGTCGTATTTTAAAAATCCAAAACAAAATAAAGGAAAACTAAGGCCATAACCGATCACCACAAGACAATAATAATAAACACAATATTATTATTAATTTTAATTATTTTAATTAATTAAAACCAAATTAAATTTCGGCGACCGATCACACTACGTAGAGTTAGTCGGGGGTCCGCTGCCCGGTGAGCGGGACGGGGGTTCCGCTGACCGATCAGCGGACGATGGTTAAGGGGGCAGCGCCCCCTTGTGGGGTTGTAGGGGAAGCGCCCCTAACTGAAATTTTTAATGAACAATTCATTTGAAATCGACGTCATTTTTTGCATCAACACTTGATACTTTAAAGCACAACTCTTGCGCAGTCACAACCCTAATCGCATAACTCTTTGACAACACAACCCTTGTGTCGTCATTAACCCTAATGCACCAATTTCATACCTTCAAACACACCTCGATTGTTAATTCAGTATGATTGATCAACACGTCATTGCTTCACCATACTAATGTCGGATCAAGAAGCAAACGACCATTGATCGCTCAAAGGAAAACAACCATTAAGTGTTTGAATGAACGAAACAGAAAAAGTATATCATATATACCATATTTTGCATCAGGATTACTTATATCATATATATAACTTGATCGATCTCAATTGCATAACCTATGGACGATCGATGTATCGCTGCTTCACCATACTAATGTCGGATTCTGAAGCATAGTTAACATCAATCATCCAAATCGTACACACATGATGCCAAATTTAATTACTCGTTTATTCTTTGATTCATTCTGTCTTTTAATCGTATTAGTACAAAAAATATAGAAAATAAACAGCTATCAGATGCATGGTTTCGTAAGTGGCTCTGATACCACTGAAGGATAAGAGCGATCCAAAACGCAGCGAAATTTAAAATTTCTCCTTTAGTGATCCTTACGAATGGGCATGATCAGTGATAGAATCGTTACCTCTTGTGGTTATTGTAACCTTTGATGCAGATCTACGGAGCGATCACGAACGTTGAACGATGACAACGCCTCTACTCAGTCCACACGAACGGATTCCTTCAATCTCAGTGCTAGCTGCTATGAATGAAGGCTTTGAGTGAGAGAGAGAGAGAGAAACGAAATTGCAACTTTTTAAATGCTTATGCACAAGGGTTCTATTTATAGAACCACTTGTGTATGCTACGAGCTAAAAAGCCCACTTAAGTGTATGTGGCCCATATCTTATAATATGCCAAAATCACTTAAGCGTGTGGTACCTTACCATATTTCGTATTCTACTTAAGTACGCTGTACCTTACGATGTTCTACTATTCACTTAAGGGCACCGTACCTTACGGTGTTCCTTAGTTACTCTATCTCTCATTAATCCTTCCTTTTGTGTGTGACCCTGTAGGTTTTCGCGGCATTGGCAATTATATTAAATAACATATTTAACATAATAAACAGTGAGTGGTATCTAGCAACACATCACTGCTACCCAAGACAAGAAAATGTCATGGATCTGACAAATCCTTCTGTGATAATACTTATGTGTATAATTACCCTTTTGCCCTTATGTCTATATTGAACACAAGGCATAGACCGTGTCATCCTTGTCCAGTTCAATATTGGGCCCATAGACATTTATCCTGTTACGCAGGATGGGAAAATTCCATCTAGGTCACTCATGTCCCTTAGCATGCTTTGTGGAGTACCCATCAATTGTCTTTATGGTCATCCAGTTATGGACAATGTTTGATCAGTAATAAGGCACTCGACTCTACATCTAGGATCCATAGTGGTTTCAGGTCGAAGGGTGGTATACACCATTATCACCATGAGAATCACTTATGACACTTCGCATAACATTCTATATAGTATTCTCATAGCGGGTCAATCCAATATAAATATTACTCTTAATATTCATACCTATGTTTAAGACTTGATAACTCCTTATCCATGATCCATGAGATGTGATCATCAGTCTATATACATAATAGTCTTAATGCTTTAATGTTATCCCACTTCACAATAAAGCTCGACTATGGATACTTTAAGAATAGTGTCCTTATGTTTAATGTGATCTCATGATTAAGTCACACTTGATACATTAAAAGGACTAGCTATTCTAGGACTTTATTAGACAAACATAATAAACAAAAAGCCTTTTATTATTAATAAATAATTCGATACAAGTACCAAAAGTATTGGCCTCTAGGGCTTACACCAACAGAGCCTTCGATAGGAGTTAATCTTATCAGATTCAAATGGATCTTCAAAAAGAAGACTGACATGAATGGTAAGGTACATACCTATAAGGCATGACTGATTGCTAAGGGATATAAGAAAATTCATGTTGTAAACTATGATGAAACCTTTTCATCAGTTACAATGCTTAAATCTATTCAAATTTTACTTGTTATCATTGCATATCATGATTATGAAATATGGAAGATGGATGTAAAAACTGCTTTCCTTAATGGTAATCTTCTTGAAGATTTGTACATTACACAACCTAAAGGGTTTAAAATACCATAAGAATCCAAAAATATATGCAAGTTATAATGATCAATTTAGGGATTGAAGAAAACTTCCAGAAGTTGGAATATTTATTTTGATGAAACAGTAAAATAATATGGATTCGTTAAAAATGAAGATATGCCTTATGTCTACAAGAAGGTTAGTGAGATCATGATCATCTTTATAATATTATATGTATATCACATATTACTCATTGGAAATGATGTATCTACCTTGTATAAAGTTAAAACTTGGATATGGAAGTGCTTTTCTATGAAATACTTGGGTGAAGCATCCTATATATTGGGAATCCTGATTTATAGAGATAGATCACACAAATTGCTTGGCCTAATTCAAAGTACATACATAGGTAAAGTGTTGAGACGCTTTAACATGCACGACTCCAAGAAAGGATTACATGAATAAGATCTCATATGCATCTATAATATGATTTATCATGTACGCCATGCTATGTACTTGGCCAGATGTCTCGTTGGGTTGTTGTCAAGAATATCCTTAAGTACTTGAGAAGGACTATAGACTCATGTTAAATATATGGAGGCAATGAAGAGATCGATATAATTGGATATACTGATATTAGCTTCCATGTAGATAAAGATGACTTTAAATTACAATTTAGTTATGTGTTTTGCTTAAATGGTGGTGTTGTGAGTTTGAAAAGTTCAAAGCAGGATATAATTATTGATTCTAAAATTGATGCTAACTATATTACCGCCTCAAACGAAATAAAGGAAGTTGTTTGGATCAAGAAGTTTATTAGTGAACTTGGCATACTCCCTAGCATTGTGGATGCAATTAAAGGTTATTATGATAACAATGACACCATCACACAAGCTAAGGAGCCTAAACCTCACCAAAGATCCAAACACATACTTATGCGAGATCACCTCATTCGAGAGATAATAAATATCAGAGATGTGAAGATATGTAGAGTACCAAGACCTGAGAATGTCATTGACCCCTTGATCAACCTCATGCACAACAGAAGCATGATAAACATACTAGAGCTACGTGTATTAGGTTCATGTATGATTGACTATAGTCTTCATGAGATATTGATGGTGAAAACCCTATAGGCCATTATTTTTATTAGAACTTGGTTATTTTATGTAACTATATAATAATAATAATAATAATAAGACATTTCTTTGTTATGTTTGTTTTTCCAAAATAATGCGTCCCTAAAATAGCTAGTTTGTTTAATGAAATATTAAGTATGACTTAATCATGAGATCCCAATAAACATAATGACATTATTCTTAAAGTATCCATAGTCGAGCTTTATTGTGAAGTGAGAAAGTATTAAAGCATTAAGATTATTACGTAGGTATATTGATGATCCCATCTCATGAATCAGGGATAAATATTTATCAATTCTTAACATTCATATGAATATTAAGAGTAATAATTATAATGGGTTGGATCACTATGATAATACTACATAGAATATTATAGAAATGTCATAAGTTATTCTCATGATAATAGTGGTGTATACCACCCTTCGACCTGTAACTGCTATGGACCCTAGAAATGGAGTCAGGTACTTTATTGTCGATCAAACATTGTCCATAATAGGAAGACCATAAAGATGATTGATGGGCACTCCATAAAACATATTGAGGGAGATAAATTACCTAGATGAAATTTCCCATCTTGCAAAAAATGATAAATGTCTAAGGGTCCAATATTGAGCTAAACAAGAGTGACATGGTATATGTTTTATGTTTAATATAGACATAAGAGGAAAAGGGTAATTGTACACATAAACATTATCACAGAAAGGCTTTCTCATATCACATGGCATTTTCATGAATTTGGTAGAAGTGATGTATTGCTAAATACCTCACACTGTTTATTATATTAAATGTAAGATTTAATATAATTTCAACCATCACATGAACTTAAAGGGTCACACATATAGGGTTGTATTGATAAGAGAAAATTAATAATTGAAGCTTATTAGATTCTGTAGTCTTGAAATATACCAACATTAATTAGAGAAAGGAGGTACGTCGTAAGGTACGATGTACATAAGTGCAAAATAGAACACTATAAGGTATGATGTACTTAAGTGATATAAGGAATATCGTAAGGCATGATGTACTTAAGTAAAACATAAAATGTTATAATATGTAATGCACCTAAGTAAAATATAATACATTATAAGGTATGTACTAAGTGGGCTTATTCATCTTGCAACCCACACAAGTAGTTCTATAAATAGAACCCTTGTGATGAAGTATTTGAATCTTTACTAAATTTAGTTTGTGAAACCCTAACCTCTCTCTCTCTCTCTCTCTCTCTCTCTCTCTCTCTCTCAAAGTATTAATTTGTAGCAACTAGAATAGAGATTGAAGGCACTATATTCATGTGGATTGAGTAGAGGCGTTGCTTTTCATTCAAAACTCGTGATCATTCTCAGGATTTTGCTTCAACAAATTATCTCCACAAGAGGTACACATTTTATCACTGATCATGTCCATCTGTAAGGATTAACTAAGGGAAATTTTTGTTTTCTGTTGTGTTTTATATCATGGTTACCCTTTAGATATAATCAACATAGACTAGTAGGAATAAGCTAGTGGTTAGCGAAGAGTGCAAAAAACAAAAAAAACAAGGTAATCATTTTTACATCTATTCACACCTTACTCTTGGAGCACAATGCTAAACTTGGAAAACCAAGCATGGAGAGGTTATTTCAAGTCATCGAAACCGACATACAAAGTGAGAGGAAACACTAATAGTGAATCTTGTTGGTTGCACCATGTACATCTCCTTATGTAATTCATTATGTAGGAAGGAATTTTTTTATCCATTTGATGGACACAAAATTGATGAATAGAAGATAAGACAAGGAAAAGTTACACAAATGCGATCTTGTAAATTAGAAAGAAGATATATCCATAGTAAATACCAAATATCAGTGTGTGTCCTTTCACAGCAAGGTGATCTCTTATGAGATCAATCTTTCGACCCGTCTCAATTTAAACGACAAAGACCCAACGACAACCAAGTGTAGTTTTCCCATTAGGTAAAGAAACTAGATCCCAATTATCATTGGAGTGAAAAGTTTCCATCTCATGGATTATAACTTCTTACCATCTAGAGTCAGATATAACTTCACCTATACTTATGGGAATAAACATAGAACCAAAGGAAACCGTAGAATTATAGTAGGATATAGATGATCAATTTGTATCTTCGGAATTTTTGATTGATAATTTGATTTGACTGAGATTCAGTAAACATATGATTCTTGGCTTGATTGATCTCTTCTTGATTTGCTGAAGATTCGAGGAAAAAAGATTTAATCGATTATGCCCATATGATTAATCGATTAGGTTCCGTGAAATTATAATTTTATAAATGCCACTCATTAAAATATGGTTAATCGATTATAACCAACTTTTTCAACTTCCTTGATATGTTTGGGCCTTGGATGACTTTGGGCTTACCTTCTTTTTACACCCCATTACTTCTGGCTTAACACCCCTTTCTTAAATTCATATTTTCTCAAACCAAAAAAGGTTATAAGAAATAAACCAAATGGACAAGGCAATTAACTAACCAATTGTTTGAGGATTAATCAGAGATTTCCTATTTTTATTCTCAATCAAGTTCTTTACCTTAAATTCTCAAATAACCTTGAGGTCTCCCTAATTTCAGAGAACAACATCACGCTGTCGATTTCCTATCTCTCTGAGTCACTTGAAACGAGAGTTGGTTCACACATTTCTAAAGGTGATAACTTTGACAAAGACCTTCCACAACAAACTTTTCAAAGAATTCCACGATCATCAAGATCATCAAAATCATCTTCGTGTGGAAACTTCAAACTCATACTTTGCACAAATTTTCTTAACTTATAATTAAGCCTTGTAAGTTGCAAATTAATCCTGCAAAACAAATTATGTTTTCACCTTTGGTACCCAAATATTTTTGGTTTTAAGTGGTATTGAGGAATTTCCCTTTGACCATATTAAATCATGAAATTTTGAAGAATATAAAGCTTATAAATGACTAGGCTTATTACAATACTTGCATTTTTAACACACATGAATTAAATTTATTTCTATCACGGAAAATAGTATTTAAAGATTTGTTTGGTTAATAACCTAATCCATTATTATTATAAGAAGCCCTTTGGTTCAACATAATTAAGTCTAGGGTTGCTTTACGTGTTTAGGGTATTTGTACAACATGTAGGGCTAGCTCACACAGAGTGGTGGAAAGATATGTTTGTATGCTTCGATATGAAATTTCCTCCCTCCCTTAGCCTATTTATAAATGAATCTCTAGGCCTAGGTAAAGAAGTAGCGACCTACTTCCTTGCTAGATACGTGGGGAGGAATAATTTTGTTTGTCCTTAGACCATGGAAGAGGTGGTTAGTTCTTCCTCTCTGATCCTGTTATAGTGGGACGTGTCACCTCCCAAGTTTTCTAGGAAGTGAGTAATGGATATACACTCATGTGTGAAAAGCCCAATAGGGAGACTCGCTTCAGATATCCTCACGACTCTGAGACGCATATCAGGTGACCTCTGACTGCGTGGGAGGAAACTCGCCCTATCCATTTCGTTTGGCCCCTGATGCTCTTTAATTGACTACCCTGTATAATGGCCAAATGAAAATATAATTTTACACAGTCCCTGAAGTACGAGGGCTCGAAGAGGACGAAGTGATTTAATTTGAGAGCTTCACATTCATATACTCTGATTGATCCTCGAAGAGACCGAAATCGGGTGAGTCCCTCAATAAGAGCTTGGGGAAACTTCCTTCGTCAGACGAGGTTCGAATAATAAAATCCCTCAATTGAGACCTTATGTCCCTTAGGCTAGACTTTAAGTCGAGTCGAGTCCTTCAGACAAGACTATGATTCGAGTCCCTCAGACAAGACTTTAAGTTGAGTCCCTCATGAGAGACTTTAAGTCGAATCCCTTAGGCGAGACTTTGAGTCAAGTCCCTCAAGAAAGACATTAAGTTGAGTCGCTCAGGCAAGACTTTAAGTCGAGCCCCTTTGGTGAGACTTTGTAAAGGGATGAACAAAAATGTTTTTAAGCTAATTTGTAAAGGCTGAGCAATCCAACTTTATTAATCCATAGATTTGTCAGAGATATTGAAGAATGCAACTTGAAGCCTCTCCATAGTAGTCCTCACTTTAATGACACTATCTACGTAGGATGAAAGCAACCACATGAACGTTTCTATTAAGCTCAATAGCGACGTAACTTGTAAGGAAATAGGAGAAATTGTTGGTTTGGAAGTCTTTTTCACGATTCAGACAGTAGATGGATTGAAGACTACTATAAGAAAATTGGAGCTTGCAATGTCTTACATGTGGAGATGCGAGATTTGTATTTGGGACTAGATATGACTTGTAGAGAATATTATTTTCATCTTATTGTAGAAAGTGCACTTCTTTAAAATATATTACTACCTCGAATATTCAATCAACTAAAGTAATATGTGACATTTAGACGCCTACATTTTTTTTTATTAAAATACATTCCACTACGGTACTTAATAACAACCGTGGTGAAAAGTAGGAGGACACCACTTTTAATCACGGTTGAAATTTCAACCGTGGTGAAATGTGATGTATGGTCATGGGTTCAAATCCCAGCACCAGAATTTTTAACTTTTACTTATTTTAATATCACTTTTCACCACCGTTGAAGTTCTAACCATGGTGAAAAATGACGTTTGGTCATGGGTTTGAAACCTAACACCAATATTTTTTATTTTTTACATATTTTTAAGTCACTTCTTACTACGGTTGAAATTCCAATTTCTTTAAACTCAATAATACTTCCTCCGTCCCACAATGAGTGAACCATTTGAAATAAAAGAGTGTCAAAAAACGAATGATCAATTTCAATTTTCAATGCATCTTTTCTAATTTTATCATTTAATTAATATTATTTTCATCATTTTCAATACATGATAATGGTACTTTAGTAAAAATATAATTATCTCTTTTTTATTTATTCTTTTTTTTAATATGTGTGAAATGGTCAATTAAATTACTCATTATGGAAAAGAGGGAGAAAATTATATAGGACCGTATAAAGCTTTAAATGTCAATTTCTTAATTAATGATGCTCAATGTACTATTACTGTGGTTCATGTACATACACATTACTGCTGTGACTGCATCAAACAGTGACCGTGGATCCTAGTTCGAGAAAACTGCATGCCATGGCTTATTGGTTCTATTAGTCGGTCACACTATATACTCTTGAGAGAGTTTATCTTATTGTTGGTGACTCAATGAGGCCATTGCTGCCAACAACAACAAATGGCAACTTCATTCATTAGAACCTGTCACGTGCACACTTTTACCATTTCACCATGCAATGTACTGTACTTTGGTAAACGGCATATTTATTCTGTTTCCATTATTGTACATTGAAATTTATTTGACTGCACTGCAGTATCTGTATATCGGAAATATTGTTTTTTCAAAATTATTTTACGATAATTAAAACAATTCTTTTAGGGCTGAAATTAAATTATAAATAAATTTGACACATATATTTCAATAGCACGCGTTCAACTCTTTAGTACGACAAAAAAAAAAAATCACTCTCCACTCCTCTTTAATTATACACTAATTAGTTTCATAATCAATCCAATGAGTTTAAGATGTTATTCGGTGCCTGTATGACATCTGAGGAATGGAAGTAAAAACACATCAACTCATTGAAACAGTGTTTTCTGCTTTGTTTGGTACATGTGATGAGTCACATTTTGCAGAGAAATACTAAGTGAATCATACTACTCTCAATCTTATCATATCGAATTTTGTGTCCATGGCTTTCTCAAAGATATTGATAAATGTGAATATGTGATCAGAGTCTTGCATTGCTATTGAAACTAATTTATTAATCTTAGTCATATGTCTTTAAATATAAATATGTTTATATAAAAAATAGTTAATGTGTACTTAAGTTTATGTATAAATATATTTAAAATATTAGTTGATATTGTTGATAAGATCGGTGAATACTTGAGAAATTGAATGTCGAGAAGGAGAGAGTGAGAGAGAATTGTAATTAAAGAGTAATTAAGAGTGAGAATTTGAATTTTCATTAACAATAAATGATGATGTTCTTTGACATTTACATACAAAATAATTGGATTGAGATACAAGTAACATAAGCTAAAAACATAAAATAACTACATGTAATCGGTTACATAAAACTTGTAACCGATTACCGCTGAAATAAAAACAATTTCATAATAGTGGTAATTGATATTGGGAATGCGTAACATGTTACAGCTTCAGAATTTTCTTTTTTTCCAACTTTTTAGTTACTTTTTCACACAGTTGTAACCAGTTACACCTCGTTGTAATCAGTTACAACACTTGAATTAACAATTTTCACTTAACATACCACCTTAATTCAAGTGTTCCAAGTCTTTCATATAATGTACATCTTCAACCTCTTTAACTCTTCGATTGTGACTCCCCTGGTCAACAAATCAACCGCTTGGTCTTCATTTTGACAATATCTCAATCTCAACTTGCCTTCACAAACAAGTTCACTCAAGTAGTGAAACCTCATCTCAATGTGTTTGCTCCTCCCATGTGAAATTGGGTTCTTAGCAATATTAATCGCGAAAACATTATCAACCAGGAGTGTAACAGCATCACCCTCGTTGTTGTCCAGCTCCTTTTATAGATTCATTAGCAACACGGCTTGGCACGCACATAACAAGACGACAATGTACTTAACCTCACAAGACGAGAGTGCAACTACCAGTTCTTTCTTCGAACATCATGATATTGGTGTTCCGCCAAACATAAATATGTATCCAGCTCTAGACTTCCTATCATTTGTATCTTCACACCAATTGAAATCGGTAAATTCGAGTAAATTACATTTTTTGCTTTTGTCCGCTGCGGGAAAAAGAATTATGCAGTCAATTAATTCTTTGACGTATCTTAGGATCCTCTTGAATATTCCCATGTCTCTTCATGAATCTACTCACAATACTGATACTAAACACTAAGTTTGGTCGCGTATTGTACAAATAACGCAAGGATCCAATCAGACTCCTATGCTGAGTTGGAGCAACATATTCCTCATCCTCATTCTTCGATAATTATAGCCTCGGTTCACAAGGATTAATAGAAACATTACAATGTTCCATTTCAAACTCCTTCAATATCTCAAACGCATACCTTCTTTGGTGCATGAGCATACCCTTTTGAATTTGTGGAGCTCAATGCCAAGGAAGTATATCAAGAGGCCAAGATCGGTCATCTCAAAATCTTTTATAAGTTCACTTTTGAACTTTGAAATGCATTTTACGTCATTTCCCTTTATCAAGAAGTCGTTTACGTATAGACAAAGGATAATCACTCATTCACTTGTATTCATCTTCACATACACGCCATGTCTAGATACACATTCCTTGAAGCCAACCTCCTTTAGGAAACCATATACCCTCGTGTTCCAAGGTCTTGGAGATTATTTCAAACTGTACAACGCTTTCTTCAACTTGTAGAACTTTAACTCTTAGTTTCTCACAGCAAAACCAAGGGGTTGTTCTTCATACACTTCTTTTTCAAGCGGTCCATTCAAAAATGCATATTTGATGTCCATTTGATAGATGGACCAATTGTTGTTATTTTCAATACCAACCACTAGCCTAATGGTATCAATCCTAGCAACTGGTGTGAGTACCTCTTCAAAGTCTATGCTTTCTCTTTGCAAGAATCCTTTTGAAACTAATCGAGCCTTATGCTTGATTATTTTACCCTTGGGATTTACCTTAACTTTGAACACACATCTCACATCAATTGGGTTCTTCCTGTCCGATAGATCAACCAACTCCTAAGTATTATTCTTCTCAATAGATTCCAACTCCTCCTTCATAACACAAATATATTTTGGATCACTTAAAGTCTCTTCCGTTTTAACGGGTTCAGATTCGGCCATAAGTGCAAAATGGATGAAATCACCATCATCATTGACTTTGTTGTCTCGGAACAACTCACAATCTTGGAGTCTTTAAAGCAAACCTATTTTCCTTGTTTATCTTCTCAAATTCTCTTCAATTTGGGCTTCAACGACATGAGTTTCTGCATTCACAAATTCTATATAAACTGATTTTTCAATGTTATAACCAGTTACAACTTTTACGTAACCGGTTACAGGCTACTGCAGCTGCTTGATCTCGTAAAAAATGACGTCTTAGTCGATCACAATCCTCATGTTTGCTACATCATACAACTCATAACCACTGATAGAGTGATACCATACAAGTATCATCAACTCTCCCTTATCACCTAACTTCTTTTAAAGTTTCCCCAGAACACGTCGATATGCTATGGAACCAAAAACTCTCAAATGGTTCAAATTTGGTTTGAATACCGACCATGCTTCCTCCGGTGTTACCTTCTCAAGCTTCTTTGTTGGACACCAATTCAACAAATAGGCAGTTATGGCTACCGCTTCTTCCCATAACTCTTTCGGCAAGTTCTTCCTCTTTGACGTGTTCTTACCATGTTCATGATCAATCGATTCTTTCTTTCAGCAACACCATTTTGTTGTGGTGTGTAAGGTGGTACAATATTAACCATGAAACATATCACGTTTCTGACTCGATACACCTAACATTTTAGTTAGTTTTATGTCCATTTCATGTTTTTATGTAGTGTTATGCTGGTAGTTGGTCTTTGTTGCATATATTTTTCAAGTAGGAGTTGGTACAAGAGAAAACAGAGCAAAAATGACCAAAAACATAGAAGAAATGTAGAAAATGCACTGGTGGTGACCTCCATAGCATGCGCCATGACGTGACACCCATGGGGCGCCACCCATCTTAAAGAAAAAAGAAGAAAATAGAAGTCTAAAGTGTGTGGCGTTCGTCATGATCCCCAGTCAGCCCACGTACACCAAATTAATACTCATGGTGTTCTCCATAACGCCATGGCGTCCGCCGTAGGCTTTAGAAGCTGAAAAATAGCAGCTGTGTGGAATGAGTTTCTCTCACTTCCCATACTTTTCTCCCACTTCCTTAGCATGAATTCTGGATGTTTTCTACTATTTTGATCACTATATATAGGTTTAATTTTTAAGTTTTAGGGATCTAAGTTTTCTAGTATGTAGTAGGCAGATATATCACTTATTGTAAAAGTGTTTAATTGCTCACATTGAATAATAAGCACATTATAGTTTTAAGCTTCTGCAAGTTTCATGTTTGTACTTAGCTCAACAGTTTCATTTGGAAGCTCTTCCGTTAAAGTTTTCCGCTTTATTTTCCCGCATCGTATTATTTTTCGTAAATGTTTATATTTTTTAATTTTCTGCACTTGTTTATGTTAAGTTCTTAATATTGCAATTGTTGTTTTTAACTGATTTGGCCATTCCTATTGTTACTGCTTTTAGTTCCTATGTGCTACATGTCATTGCCATCTACTACCATATACATATATAATTGCATATATATATATATATATATATATATATATATATATATATATATATATATATATATATATATATATATATATATATATATATATATATATATATATATTATTATATATTATTATCATATTCATGTTTCTATTTGCATGCATAATAATAATAATATGAGTTTTGTTTCAAATATGTTCGGTTAAAATTTCTAAAGTCCGGATGTGAGGACTGTTGTTCTGTCGGGACTCAATAAATCAAATTGGCGTATAATTTCAATATTAATTTATTTTTCCCGTTTGATTTTCCAGTTATTTAAGTCAAAAGGTTTTGCATGGAAGCGAAAATACCTAGGTACTGGCCAACAACGCGACAACGTGAGACCAGTCACCTGATCGTAAAAAATAAATTCAATTTCTCAAAACAATGGCAACACTTTAGTCATTAATTAAGATTTATTAGTTTTCAAAAATTGTTTCAAAATTGTAATATGTGTGGAGCGACAACATGACTTTTACGGTTTCGAAGCATAACACGGGCTGCGCAAAAGTGAGCAGTGTTTTTAAGTTAATAATTTCTACGACAAGTTTTTGGCGCCGTTGTCGGGGAGTGTCAAGAAGTATTTTGAACTACTATATTGATTATTTTTGTTTGAAAATAGCATTTGAGCTTTTTACTGTTTCCTGTACTCTAGTGTCACGATAGGTGTAGAACGTCTGCATGCGCAGGTTGTTATCCCCAGAATACAAAGAAGATCATGAACCTGAAAGAACATTCTGAATACGAATTCGATTGATATGTGCTACGTAACATCCAGAAGAAGGAAATCTTATTCCTGAAGCTCAAGAATTCCAAGAGTGGGTACCTGAAGAAGTAGTCATGGTTGAACTAATATCATTGGCACAATTAATGATAAGGCACTTAACATTAGAGACTATGTAGTCTTTGATCCTAGCGCCATGAATACTGGAATCGTTAGGCCTGAGATAACTTCTTTTCAACTCGAGTTCAAGCCTATGATGTTTCATATACTGCAAGCTATTGGGTAGTATTTTGGATCTGCTAATGAAGATCCCCATCTTCACTTTAGACAATTTCCGGAGGTGGCAAGCAATTTCAAAATTCCAGGCATAAGGGATGATGCATTCAAGTTGAGGCTCTTACCATATTCTCTAAGGGATAGTGCCAAGAGTTGGTTAAATTCCTCAGATCCCAATTCAATTGATACTTGGAACACTTTGGCTGAAAAAAATGTGTTCAAGTATTTTACTCATGTCAAGAATGCAAGAATGAGAAATGAAATCACTTCATTCAGACAAGGAGAGGATGAGTCCCTGTTTGATGCATGATAAAGATTCAATTAGTTTCTTAGGCAATGTCCTCACCATGGGATACCTATTTGTATACAACTTAAAACGTTTTACAATGGGTTGGTGCCATCTTCAAGAAACATGTTAGATACCTCCATTGGTGGAGCTTTGTTGTCTAAATCATATGAAGAATGATAAAAGTTGATAGAGAGCACCACTACCAACACTTACCAATGTCCTATTACAAGGGCTGGAGGAAGTAAAACATTAAAGAAAGCTATTGGTGTCCATGAAGCTTCTAAATCCAACGCTCTTGCAGTTCAAATAGCCTAAATTCATTAGATGATGAAAAATATGATAATTTCCCCTGAAGTCGCAAAACCTGAACCAGTCAAGGTAGTTACTGACACGACAACAGTTGCCTATGTATACTATGGAGGAGCACACTTATTTGAAGAATGTTCATCAAACCTTGTGTCTGTTAACTATGTTGGCAATAACAAGTATAACAACCCCTACAATAACACATACAATCCAGGTTGGCGCAATCATCCTAATTTTTCATGAAGCAGCACTCAAAATCAACTCAACAAACCCCAAGCAACACAACACACTCAATCACCACAAGTCCCTCCTGGTTATTTTGCATCATATTATCCTTCAAATCAAGGAAATAACTAGTCGAAGAATGTTCTAAAATCTTTTATTCAAGAGGCAAAAACTCAGTTTCAAACACAAGGAGTAAGTATTAAAAACCTTGAGAACAAATAGGGAAAATTAACTCTTCCCAACTCTACTTAAGCCTCTGCCACTACCTCAGGAGCCAAGAGTATTGAAACTTGCAAAGTTATCAAACTAAGGAGTGGTAAAGAATGTGAAGGATCAACAAGTCAACAGTCAAGTGGAGAACTAACACCACAAGACATCAGTGCAGAAAAAAAATCCACTGAGGTACCCACCTCAGAGAAACAAAGAGGAAACAGTGACAAGAGAAGCAATGAGGACATGATTTCTGGTTCAGAAAAGCAGAAAAGAGTCATTCCTGAAGTTGACAAGACACCAAAGATTTCTTAAGAAATACCACCACCACCTTTTCCTCAAAGGATTAGGAAAGCAAAGTGTAAGACCCCAATTTTGACCCTAAGATCCCTCATGCAACTTCATCATAAGCATTAGCATTGGGATCATACCTTGGCATTCTCCTTACCTCTCCTTCATTGGGTTTGTCTTGGGAGAGGTTACTAAGCACTATCTGATTGTATCATACTTGTATATTATCATTTTACTAACCAAAATACAAAAATATGTCTTTGCATTTGCCTAACTCTTTTGTAGGTAGGGCATGATCCATTGATCTATCAAGTTCATATCTAGGGTTTAAGACCCTCATGACAAAGAGCACAACCATGAATTGACCCAAGAATGTTTATGAGCATCATATATGAGTTCCATTGATTCTTACTTATTATATTGATCAAGTTTTCTTCAAAAGTTTGGAGGTGATTTGCCTTGGAAACCCTAGTTTGACTGGGTATCTTGAGTAACTTTTCCAACAAGCTATCTCACCAATTGATCAAATTTCTCAAGGGACACTTCAAAATTCATCATCTTATGCATAAATGATCTACCATAAGCCAATAAAGTCCAAAGAATTGATAGTTAACAAGTTGGTTGATGGTGGTTGGCCAGATGAATTCATCTGATCAAAATTGGGTCTCCCTAGACCCTATCTCCTACAATTTTCACCATATTGTAACACCCTAAAATTTGCCCTCCTCATTCATGCATTCACTTTTTAGGCCATTTAGCATTTCATATTGCATCTCAGCATGTCAATCAGAAACAGGTTCAAATGGGGGCTATTCACCGTACAAATTGCCAAGCTTGAAGAAGCAAGAATCTGCCGCTGAGCTGTCATGCTCGCTAGGCGAGCAGATGCTTCGCCTAGCGAAGAACACTGTCATGCTCGCTAGGCGAGCAGATCCTTCGCTAGGCGAAGGGCGCGCATTTCAGAAAAATATCAGAAAAGTTTTGGGCCTGAGCTGTCCTCATTCAAAGCCCACAAGCTGCGAAATTTGGCCTATAAATACCAGAGTAGTCAATGAAATAAACACTGAACACTGGCTGAACAGAAAAGACCAGAAACTGGAGAAAGAGACCTAGGAACTACCCTGCAGAAACCTTCAGGCAGCTCTGAGAAGTTCACTCCGCCTCACACGAACCCTAGTACTACTTTGCAGATCCGGCCGTACCATTCAATCCTAACCAGTCTCTCTCATCAGGTATGCCTTTGTTCCTATTATCTTACGCCTTGAATTTGAATATTATGTATGTATGAGGTAACATCTGGTTTTGCCCATGGGTTTATATTTATGTATGAATATGTGTAACAACACCGTGAATGTTTTAATCGTTCTCGTTTATGAGTTGGATACCACAGGGTTTCGGATCATAGAGATCGAACTGTTATCAAGGAGGAATCCAAAACCCGCAGGCCTTCGCTAGCCGCTTCGCTAGGCGAGCCTGTAGCGAAGCTTCGCTAGGCGAAGCAGTCGCGAACGTGACAGTATTCGTTTTTTTTGTTCTCTTTATTCTAACCTGTCTTGTGTTTCCATGGCATTGTTTTCTCTTGATTTCATCCTGCTGCTCTAACCCTTTGTCGAGTTTTGTGAGGGCTCATATGGCTTTTGCAGAGACACTCGCGTGGTTTCCCACTTTATTTATGGGATACCCCCTGGAGTGTTATTCTGATTATTCGTGTTGACTGATTTCCTTTGACGGTCCAGCTGGAGAGATTTCAGGGTTTCTTGCTCCTTTAACTGCTTTAGCTTCGGATCTTTATCCGTGTGGTAATTTTTTCCTTTTCTCGTACTTTATTGCTTTCTTAGCTGGAAGACCTCGATAGGAGGCAATGTTTGAGCCCCTTGGTGGCATTTTACTTTGAGATACATGTTTTGTGCTTTGTATTCGTATCCCCACATGTAGCGCGGTTCCTTCGTCAAGGACTGCCCGTTTGCCCTCGCGCATCACAGACCCTAAAACCCATAACACACGTTTACTCCTTCTACTACAGGTGAGTAAGTCTCCAAAGGTCGAGCATCCGGTAGATTGCGTAGTAACGTCGTTCATCCAAAACCCAATCCATAACCCCGTAGTTAGCCGAACTACGGCTTGCTCTGATTCTCATTCCAGATGAGATACGTAGGCATAAGACGCGATGTCTTAGCGAGCACAATTACCCCCAACCCATAGGTCAGCCGAGCTACGAAGACTCTGATTCTCATATTCAGATGAGATACGTATGCAGTGGATGCGACATCCGCGCGAGTCATTTCTCTTAACCTTTTTAGTAAATAAACACATTAGGTAAACTCACACCCTTTAGACAAAAACCACAAAAGTGGATCCCGTAGAGTACTATGGATGCGTAGGGGTGCTAATACCTTCCCTTCGCATAATCGACTCCCGAACCCAAGATTTGGTTGCGAGACCCCGTCTTGTCCTTTCCTTTTTCAGGTTTACTTCGAGCTTTTCCTTTCCCTCCTTTGGGATGAATAACGCACGGTGGCGACTCTTCTGTCTTTTTCTCTCGCCGGTTGTTTTTTTTCGCGCACTGTATTTTTCAGGTTGCGACAGCTGGCGACTCTGCTGGGGATATATAGAAGTCGACCTCTTGCTGGTCCATCTTCCCTAAGCGAGTCCCTCCTAGCTTTTGTAGTTTGTTTGTTTATTGGGTGTTCATGCTTTTGTATAGTTATTTATTTACCTACTTTACCTTATTGCATGGTATACATATCATTGGTGTATCTGTTGGCTGGCTATGGCTGCTTGGTGATCTTTGTGAGATGAGTTCTATACCCGAACTCGAGTGCACTTAAGATAGGAGAATGGCATAGTCCTGTCAACTGGTGTGGAGTTATTCCTTAGCGAGTTGACTTGCAAGCCCATTCACTTGGTGGAGGTCATGTTGAGATCAATAATGTCACATAAGTAAGTTGTGGTTAGACATTACTTGTTCCAATATAGACCTAAGAAGCCAAGGACCTTAGTTTACCAAACCCATCTTGGCCTATTCGTAGGACGTAGTGCGAAAGTCATTCAAGTGTAAGATTTGATACGATTGTTACGCGATACTACACTCATAAGAGTCTCTCTTGAGAATATTGTTGGAATACGAGTAGTCGTTCCTCTGATAATATCCGAAAGATGGGATTATGACTATGGGAACCTTTTGTAGAACATGTTTGGCAGGTTTAAACCTTAGTACACTCCTTTTGGGTGGTTCTGAACCTAAACTCCATGCTCGTGACTTGCGACAAACCCTTGATTCATGGTTGATCCGATCGGGTATCCTTAATATCAATGAAACTCGGGTGTTGATAAGGTGTAAACCATAATCCGCCGAAATGGGTGGTTGATATTAAGGATAACATGATCCATCCCATGACCGTTGTTTGGTGTGCTCTTGATTTCTCTCCAGACTGTGCAACCTGACAGATGTTCAAGCAGATACAGCAATCCTGATTGACATGCCACTGCATTGCATTCACATCATTACATCATTTGCATTCACATCACTTAACACATGTTTATCCTTTTCAAAGGGGTTTAAATCTTCTTCTTGATTCTAGTCGGGGTTTTCTTCTTACACTGTTTATCAAATGTGAGACTGGAATCAAGGGGGTAGAATACTTTTGGAATTGATAAACATGTCATTGCATTTGCATAGACATCCGCATATCTTGCATAACAGGTACCGCTGCAGTGTTCTCATATTGTTTGGTGTCCCACTAGCAGGATAGCTGACTCAGGCATTCACCGATACGGTACCCGGAGGAATCAACAGAGAACAATGGAGAGCCTACAAGCAGAGCTCGCCGAGATGAAGATTCGCATGAATCAATTCATGGATTTGGTTCAAGGGGTGGCTCAAGGACAGCAGGAGCTTAGATTGTTGGTACAGAGGGATCCTCCTGTTACTCAACCGGAGACATTGGCTGATCCTCCAGCTGGAGAGGCTAATGGTCCCAATGGACCGGGGCCTATCCCAATCCTACATGTCACCTCCGATCAACAACCCATTCAGGATGGTCAGGATGATCAGTTCCCCTTGCTTCAGGAAGACTTTGGCATGGACCCCATGTTTAGAAGATTGAAAGAAAGGTTGAAGGCAGTGGAAGGACAGAATCCTCTGGGAGTAGATGTTGCTGACTTGGGCTTGGTCCCAGGTGTGAGAGTGCCACCGAAATTCAAGGTCCCGACATTTGACAAATACAATGGCAGCACTTGCCCCAAGACTCACGTGCAAGCCTATTTCCGTAAAATGGTTGCATACTCTGATGACGAGAAGCTACTTATGTACTTCTTCCAGGATAGCCTAGCTGGGGCATCCTTGGAATGGTATATGAGGCTGGACAGAGCCCACATCCGTTGCTGGAGGGATTTGGCAGAGGCTTTCGTGAAGCAGTATCAGTATAATGCAGACATGGCTCCAGACAGAACTCAACTTCAGAATCTGTCTCTTAAAAGCAATGAGTGCTTCAGGGAATACGCTCAACACTGGAGGGATACAGCTTCCCGTGTTCAACCTCCTATGTTGGAAAAGGAAATGGGCCAACATGTTCATGAATACGCTGCCTGGACCTTATCTGGAGCGTCTGGTGGGGTGCAACGCTTCCAACTTTGCTGATGTGGTCTCTACTGGAGAAAGGGTGGAGAATTACCTAAAGACCTATAAGAGCCAGAGTGGAGGTGGATCCTCATCAGGGGTGAAGAAGCCGTTCATTCAGGGACAGAAGAGGAGAGAAGGGGATGTAAATGCCATATCTTCTTATCAGAACAGGGATAACTGGAGGAATAACTTTCAGAATTATCATCAGCAACCGTATGTTGCGGCTGTGACCATTCCAGCTGCAGCGCCACTACAACAACAACAATCACAACGTCAACCAGCTCAGTATCAACAGCAGCAACAACCGGGTAACAGACCCGCTTATCAACAGAGGCAAAGGATGATGGACCGGCGTTTCGACACCCTTCCAATGTCGTATGCTCAGATGCTTTCTAGTCTTCAACAACTACAACTTATGCAACTGCGCACTCTGGCTCCTCCTGTTGGTAGACTTCCGGTGGGTTACGACGCCAACGCTAGGTGTAGCTTCCACTCTGGGGCACCTGGCCATAATATTGAGAACTGCAAAGCTTTTAAGCACGTAGTTCAGGACCTCATAGATTCAAAGGCCATCGACCTTGCACCAGCTCCGAATGTCGTCAACAATCCCATGCCCCAGCATGGTGGTGCGATCGTTAATTTGATAGAGGGAGAAGCCAAGTCCATTAAGGACGTGGTGAAGTTGAAGACTCCATTGTTGGATATCAAAGGATGCTTGCTGAAGGCCGACGTTTTCCCCGGTTGTGGGAAGGGTTGTTTGGATTGTGCCACTCAGAGAGGAGGTTGTTTGAAGCTACAGCAGGGTATCCAGGCCTTGCTCGACAAAGGTATCCTCCAGGTTGAGGATTTGTCTGTCCAAGAGTTTGTGGAAGGGGTTGAGAAAGAAGGGTTTGAAGATGCTACTGATGAATTCGCAGATGTTGTTCCTACCGTTTCTGTAATCCATAATGATGTAATTGAACTTAATTCCGATGTCTCGGATGCTTGCATTTCAATGAATGAGATTTCTGAGTACGACTGTGATATTGCTTCTATCACTATTTTCTACCCAACTAATCAGATCAGTGTGCCAGAAGCGCAACCCGTGCCACCAGTGCGACGATCTACTATGACCATCACAACCCCTGGTCCTTTACCTTTCACCAGTGAAAGGGCATTCCGTGGCATTATGGGGGGAGCGTGTATACACACGATCATAGGGTGGAACGACCACTGAAAGTAGAAGAGGGTCAGAAGCCTGAACTTGAAGTCGAAGGTCCTACAGTGGATAATGTTGGTGGAATCGGGCGACTCACCAGGAGTGGTAGATTGTTCTCACCACCAGTTACCCAAGCTGATAATGCTGATGCCGTGGCGAAAGCCAAGGGCAAACAAGCCGTGAATGAGGGTACCTCTGCATCCCAGGGAGGTTCTGAGCCCACTTTTGCAAAGGATGTGGACGAGCTTCTGAGAATCATAAAGAAGAGCGATTACAAGGTAGTCGATCAGTTGATTCAGACTCCGTCCAAGATATCCATTCTCTCACTCCTATTGTGCTCGGAGGCACACAGGGAGGCACTTCTGAAGGTTCTTAATGCTGCTTATGTACCTCAAGAGATCTCGGTAAACCAACTAGAAGGGATCGTTGCCAATGTGCATACAAGCAACGGGTTAGGTTTTACTGATTCTGACTTAACGCCAGCCGGACGCAATCATAACAAGGCTCTGCACATCTCGATGGAATGCAGAGACACCGTGCTATCGCATGTTCTGGTGGATACAGGCTCCTCTCTCAATGTGCTACCCAAGAGAGCCCTGTCGAAGTTAGAAGTAGAGGGTTTGGTCTTGAAACCTTCAGATCTTATTGTGAGAGCCTTCGATGGTTCTATGAGATCGGTGTTTGGAGAGGTAGAATTGCCAATTCTGATTGGATCACAAACCTTCAACACTGTCTTCTACGTGATGGATATCAGTCCTTCCTACAGTTGCCTGCTGGGTCGTCCTTGAATCCATAATGCTGGGGCAGTCTCTTCAACTCTACATCAGAAGATTAAGTTTCCGGTCAACGGACGAATTATCACCGTCTGTGGTGAGGAGGACATCCTGGTCAGTAACCTGTCTACATTTAAGTATGTAGAAGTAGAAGGTGAAATTCATGAGACTCTGTGTCAGGCTTTTGAATCAGTTCAAATCAAGGATGCAGCTCCGGTGGAAGAGGTTAAAGCGGGTGCCTCTATCTCATCCTTTAAGCAGGCACGGGCCGTGGTGGATTCAGGTGTTGCTCCCGGTTGGGGGCGTCTGTTGGAATTACTAGTGAAAAAAGATAAGTTCGGGATTGGGTATCAGCCAGCTTTGACGTCTACAACACTTCAGGGGCCGATCACTTTCTCCAGTGCTGGCATCGTTCAGTATGGTCAAGTCTCTGCAGTCAACGAAGAAGATGGGGATAGTGATTGTGACATCGACGACTGGGTGCGTCCGAGGATCCCGGGTGAAGTCATCAACAATTGGTCTTCTGAGGAGATTATCCAAGTCCCTTTTCTGAAGGAGTAATTTTCTTTGTTTATTCATGCATGTCCAAGTCTTACGTTCCGCCCAGGGCGTAATGACTCATTGTAGGGCCCGTCTATGTGACACTTGCATTTTTATCATAAATAAAGGACGTTTTTTTGCATTCAAATATTTCGTTCACTGTCTTTCTATTTTTGCAGTTTTTCAAAATAAAAAAAATGGCAATGTTTTGTTTAGTTTTCACTTCTTGTTCACACTCATAAGCACATACCATCACTCATGTAGATGCACGTCACTGAATCCTATTGATAACGGTTCTGCTATGGCTCGCTTCGACTTTGAAAATCCAATCTTTCAAGCTGAAGAAGAGGGTGATGAAGACTGTGAACTCCCTGAAGAGCTTACCAGGTTATTAAAACAAGAGGAAAGGGTTATTCAACCGCATCGAGAGTCTGTTGAAGTAATTAATCTCGGCACCGAGGACGCCAAGAGAGAAATCAAGATAGGGGCTGTTTTGAGAGATGATGTGAAGAAAGGGTTGATTGAATTGCTGCAAGAATATGTTGACATCTTCGCCTGGTCTTATCAGGACATGCCTGGGCTGGACACAGACATCGTGGTACACCGCTTGCCTCTCAAAGAAGGTTGTCCTCCGGTCAAGCAGAAGCTCAGAAGAACAAGACCAAAGATGGCTGTCAAGATAAAGGAAGAAGTGCAAAAGCAGTTGGATGCAGGGTTTCTAGCAGTCACCAATTATCCGCCATGGGTTGCAAACATCGTCCCAGTACCTAAGAAGGATGGAAAGGTACGGATGTGTGTCGACTACCGGGATCTGAACAGAGCTAGCCCTAAAGATGATTTCCCATTACCTCACATCGAAGTTTTGGTGGATAATACAGCTCAGTTCTCGGTATTCTCCTTCATGGATGGCTTTTCTGGCTATAACCAAATCAAGATGGCACCAGAAGACATGGAAAAAACGACTTTCATAACCCCATGGGGCACCTTCTGCTACAAGGTGATGCCGTTTGGTCTGAAAAATGCCGGAGCAACATATCAACGAGCTATGGTAACTCTGTTCCATGATATGATTCATCATGAAATCGAGGTTTATGTGGATGATATGATTGCCAAATCTCAGACAGAAGAAGAACATTTGGTGAATTTTCGGAAACTGTTTGAACGGCTAAGGAAATTCAAACTGAGACTTAACCCGAACAAGTGCACTTTCGGGGTGAGATCTGGAAAACTGTTGGGTTTTATTGTTAGTGAAAAAGGGATTGAGGTGGATCCTGACAAAGTGAAAGCAATACAGGAAATGCCTGAGCCAAGAACCGAGAAGCAAGTCCGTAGTTTCTTAGGGAGGTTGAACTACATTGCAAGGTTCATCTCTCACCTAACAACCACGTGTGAGCCAATTTTCAAATTGCTGAGGAAAGATCAGACTATCAGGTGGAATGAAGATTGTCAAAGGGCTTTTGAGAAGATAAAAGAGTATTTGCAGAAACCTCCAATCCTTATACCTCCAGTTCCTGGGAGACCTCTGATAATGTACCTATCAGTGACTGAGAACTCGATGGGGTGTGTACTGGGACAGCATGACGAGTCTGGTCGAAAAGACCATGCCATATACTACCTTAGCAAAAAGTTTACCGACTGCGAAATCAAATATTCGCAGCTTGAGAAAACTTGCTGTGCTTTGGCCTGGGCTGCTCGCCGACTGAGGCAGTATATGTTGAACCATACTACCTTGTTGATTTCTAAGATGGATCCAGTGAAATACATATTCGAGAAGCCAGCTCTCACCGGAAGGGTCGCTCGTTGGCAAATGATTTTAACAGAGTATGATATTCAGTACACGTCACAGAAGGCCATCAAAGGTAGTATTCTGTCAGACTACCTTGCCGAGCAGCCGATTGATGATTATGAGCCGATGAAGTTTGATTTTCCAGATGAAGACATCATGTTCCTCAAGATGAAAGACTGTGAAGAGCCAGTTGTTGAGGAGGGACCTGATCCAAACGAAAAGTGGACTTTGTTGTTTGATGGGGCTGTCAATGCTAGAGGAAGTGGAATTGGTGCCGTCATTACAACTCCGAAAGGTGCCCACATACCTTTCACCGCTCGTTTGACTTTTGAGTGCATAAATAATGAAGCTGAGTACGAGGCCTGTATTTTGGGTATTGAGCAAGCCATTGATTTGAGAATCAAGACTTTGGACATCTTCGGAGATTCGGCTCTGGTGATCAATCAAGTGAATGGTGATTGGAATACTCTCCAGCCTACTCTGATCCCCTACAGAGACTACACGAGAAGACTGTTGACTTTCTTCATAACAGTAAAATTGTATCATATACCTCGTGATGAGAACCAGATGGCAGACGCACTTGCTACTCTATCCTCCATGATCAAGGTAATTCATTGGAACCATGCTCCCAGGATCGATGTGATGCGCCTTGACAGGGCCGCATATGTATTTGCTGCTGAACTGGTAGTCGATGACAAGCCCTGGTATCACGATATCAAGTGCTTTCTAAAGAATCAAGAGTACCCTGCAGGGGCATCCAACAATGACAGAAAGACTGTGAGAAGATTGGCAGGTAGTTTCTTCTTGAACAAAGACGATGTGCTGTATAAGAGGAACTTTGACATGGTTTTGCTCAGATGCATGGACAGACACGAGGCGGACATGTTAATGCAGGAAGTTCATGAAGGTTCCTTCGGTACTCATGCCGGCGGACATGCAATGGCTAAGAAATTGTTGAGAGCGGGTTACTATTGGATGACCATGGAATCTGATTGTTTCAAATATGCTCGGAAGTGTCATAAATGCCAGATTTATGCTGATAAGGTGCATGTACCGCCGAATCCTCTGAATGTGATGTCTTCGCCGTGGCCGTTTGCCATGTGGGGCATTGACATGATTGGAAAGATTGAGCCGACTGCTTCCAATGGGCATCGCTTCATCCTTGTTGCCATCGACTATTTCACCAAGTGGGTCGAGGCAGCGTCGTTCGCAAATGTCACCAGACATGTGGTTGCCCGTTTCATCAAGAAAGAAATCATTTGTCGCTATGGGATTCCCGAAATAATCATTACTGATAATGGTTCTAATCTCAACAACAAAATGATGAAGGAGTTGTGTCAGAACTTCAACATTCAGCATCACAATTCTTCCCCTTACCGCCCTAAGATGAACGGTGTTGTTGAAGCGGCAAATAAGAACATAAAGAAGATTGTGCAGAAGATGGTCGTTACGTACAGAGATTGGCATGAGATGCTACCCTTCGCCTTGCATGAGTACCGTACTTCAGTACGTACATCGACCGGGGCAACCCCTTATTCCCTGGTGTATGGTATGGAAGCAGTCCTACCTGTTGAAGTGGAGATTCCTTCTCTAAGAGTCTTGTTGGATGTCAAGTTAGACGAAGCCGAATGGATTCGGACAAGGTTCAATGAGTTGAGTCTTATCGAAGAGAAGCGAATGGCAGCCATTTGTCATGGGCAGTTGTATCAGAGTCGGATGAAGAGAGCCTTTGATCAGAAAGTGCGTCCTCGTTGTTTCCAAATCGGAGATTTAGTGTTGAAAAGGATCCTTCCTCCTCAGATAGATCACAAGGGCAAGTGGACTCCTAACTATGATGGACCGTATATTGTCACCAAGGTTTTTGATGGTGGGGCCTTAATGCTTGCAACTATGGATGGTGAAAACTTCACTTCCCCTGTGAACTCAGACGCAGTTAAAAAATACTTCGCATAAAATAGACCCGCTGGACAGTAAAAAGAATAGTCCAGGCAAAAAATGGGCATCCCGACGAACCAAGAAAATGAAAAGGTTCGGGCAAAAATTAGGGACAAAAAAAAAAGATTGTACACCCGGTAAGTTGAAAACCTGAAAAGGCAACTTAGGCAACAGTCCAAACACCTTCTCAGAAGGCTGATCATCTGGAGGATCTTGAAGACGGGCAAGTCATAGCATAATTGGAACCCAATAGAAATCCATTTCACATTGCCATTAGATTAATTTCTGTTTTTATCTTTTGTGCGATTACCTCTTTCCAGGGATTGCTTCCTAATGTAAATGCCTATTCAGAGGCCATTCAATCAATAAAATCATGTTATTCAGTATATCTCTGTTTTCATTTTCATTTTACTGTTTTGTTCGCAAAAATGACGTCCGAATTTTTGATAAACATTGCATCATGACACATAAGGGCTTTGCAGGTACATGCTTAATAAACATTTAAAATTGCTGTAAATTTTAAGTGCTTTGGATCGTCTATTCAGAACAGATACCCTCGGGGTATTTCCTTAAAATCCCCTGCAGATGATCGTGAATATCTTCCCCAGCGAAGTCACCAACAGACGAATCTGGTGTCTTATCCCTGCAGAGCTGAGCAGAGTGTTGGATTCTTCTATCCCCAGCAGGTTCTCACCACTGTACTTCCCCAAGCATTTGTTTCAGGACATACACTCCCCAGTAGAGTTGACAGTACCAGACTATATATCCCCAGCGGAGTTGACAGTGTCAGACTGTATCTTCCCAGTAGAAGTGGCTGCTCCTTAGAGTTCGATGCCAGATCGATAATCCCAATGCCAGATCCATGGTTTCTTTCCTTGAAGCAGAACCTCGGTACCGTATCAGTGTTTGCTCCCCCTGCTGAGTCATCTCTCACAAATCGTGGTTGCCAGAATCATTGTAGCTTTCCTCAGCAGCAGGCTTCCAATGCCATTCTTTCCCCGATCAGAGTCTCGGCATGGCTAGTCATCTCCCCACAGAGTTCATTATGGTGTGTATCTCCAGCAGCCTGGCCAGAGCCCAGAGGATGGTAATCATTTCCCTAGCAGATCCCCTTGCCTCGGCTTGGCATTCTACCCAGCATTTCGCATCCCTGCATGTAGAATCATATTACATTGCATTCTTCCAAATCGCGTAGCATTTCCATTTTCATGAAGCATTACGCCATTGAAAATATCAAACATACGCATTGTAAGCATAAACCATTCTCGGTATCCCAGGTGATAAGCTAGAAGTTGTTTCCAATACTCGGACTAAAGATTGTTCATGACTTACCTTTGTTATCCCCAGCAAGTGTCATTGGCCCATGCGCCGCCTCTATTATCATTCCCTATTTCTGCCAATGCTGACAGGCATGAAGAATTTCCGATATTCAGATCGAAGTGGCGTTCAGGCCAGTTTTCCGGTATCCAGACCGAAGTGGCATTCAGGCCAGTGTTCCGATGTTCAGATCGAAGAAGTTTCCGACGTTCAGGTCGATGCAACTTGTGGCATTCAGGCCAATTTTCCGGTATCCAGACCGAAGTGGCGTTCAGGCCAGTTGTCCGATGTTCAGATCGAAGAAGTTTCCGACGATCAGGTCGATGAAACTTGTGGCATTCAGGCCAGTTTTCCCGGTGTCCAGACCGAAGTGGCATTCAGGCCAATGTTCAGGTATTCAGACCGAAGTGGCATTCAGGCCAGTTTTCCCGATGTTCAGATCGAAGTCATCTCCAGTATTCAGACTGATGAGCGGCATTCAGGCCATGGTTATTTCTGTGTTACCATTTATTTTGGTATCCAAGTTAACATTCTTTGTCGGTATTCAGACTGACTTTCACCTTACCGGACGGATTCTTCCTTCAAGACCACCTCTTTGCCGATTCTGACAGGCATTGTTACTTCATTTCACTTCAGTGCAAATTTTTGGGCTTTTATTGTATTCAATCCCTTGATACCACGAAAGTACGAAAGCCGCCGCTATCTTCTTTTCGGGTCCCCAGTTGATTGAATAGGGGCAGCTGTAACACCCTAAAATTTGCCCTCCTCATTCATGCATTCACTTTTTAGGCCATTTAGCATTTCATATTGCATCTCAGCATGTCAATCAGAAACAGGTTCAAATGGGGGCTATTCACCGTACAAATTGCCAAGCTTGAAGAAGCAAGAATCTGCCGCTGAGCTGTCATGCTCGCTAGGCGAGCAGATTCTTCGCCTAGCGAAGAACACTGTCATGCTCGCTAGGCGAGCAGATCCTTCGCTAGGCGAAGGGCGCGCATTTCAGAAAAATATCAGAAAAGTTTTGGGCCTGAGCTGTCCTCATTCAAAGCCCACAAGCTGCAAAATTTGGCCTATAAATACCAGAGTAGTCAATGAAATAAACCCTGAACACTGGCTGAACAGAAAAGACCAGAGACTGGAGAAAGAGACCTAGGAACTACCCTGCAGAAACCTTCAGGCAGCTCTGAGAAGTTCACTCCGCCTTACACGAACCTGGTACTACTTTGCAGATCCGGCCGTACCATTCAATCCTAACCAGTCTCTCTCATCAGGTATGCCTTTGTTCCTATTACCTTACGCCTTGAATTTGAATATTATGAATGTATGAGGTAACATCTGGTTTTGCCCATGGGTTTATATTTATGTATGAATATGTGTAACAACACCGTGAATGTTTTAATCGTTCTCGTTTATGAGTTGGATACCACAGGGTTTCGGATCATAGAGATCGAACTATTATCAAGGAGGAATCCAAAACCCGCAGGCCTTCGCTAGCCGCTTCGCTAGGCGAGCCTGTAGCGAAGCTTCGCTAAGCCTTCGCTAGGTGAGCAGTCGCGAACGTGACAGTATTCGTTTTTTTTTGTTCTCTTTATTCTAACCTGTCTTGTGTTTCCATGGCATTGTTTTCTCTTGATTTCATCCTGCTGCTCTAACCCTTTGTCGAGTTTTGTGAGGGCTCATATGGCTTTTGCAGAGACACTCGCGTGGTTTCCCACTTTATTTATGGGATACCCCCTGGAGTTTTATTCTAATTATTCATGTTGACTGATTTCCTTTGACGGTCCAGCTGGAGAGATTTCAGGGTTTCTTGCTCCTTTAACTACTTTAGCTTCGGATCTTTATCCGTGTGGTAATTTTTTCCTTTTCTCGTACTTTATTGCTTTCTTAGCTGGAAGACCTCGATAGGAGGCAATGTTTGAGCCCCTTGGTGGCATTTTACTTTGAGATACATGTTTTGTGCTTTGTATTCGTATCCCCACATGTAGCGCGGTTCCTTCGTCAAGGACTGCCCGTTTGCCCTCGCGAATCACAAACCCTAAAACCCATAACACACGTTTACTCCTTCTACTACAGGTGAGTAAGTCTCCAAAGGTCGAGCATCCGGTAGATTGCGTAGTAACGTCGTTCATCCAAAACCCAATCCATAACCCCGTAGTTAGCCGAACTACGGCTTGCTCTGATTCTCATTCCAGATGAGATACGTAGGCATAAGACGCGATGTCTTAGCGAGCACAATTACCCCCAACCCCTAGGTCAGCCGAGCTACGAAGACTCTGATTCTCATATTCAGATGAGATACGTATGCAGTGGATGCGACATCCGCGCGAGTCATTTCTCTTAACCTTTTTAGTAAATAAACACATTAGGTAAACTCACACCCTTTAGACAAAAACCACAAAAGTGGATCCCGTAGAGTACTATGGATGCGTAGGGGTGCTAATACCTTCCCTTCGCATAATCGACTCCCGAACCCAAGATTTGGTTGCGAGACCCCGTCTTGTCCTTTCCTTTTTCAGGTTTACTTCGAGCGTTTCCTTTCCCTCCTTTGGGATGAATAATGCACGGTGGCGACTCTTCTGTCTTTTTCTCTCGCCGGTTGTTTTTTTTCGCGCACTGTATTTTTCAGGTTGCGACACATATGAAAATGATTCCAAGAGAAACGTTACTATAAATGGAATTCCAAACAACTTTCATATTGAGACCTAGAGCTAGTTTAGCTTGGAAAATCATTTTCTATGTTGAAACATTATAGGTCATTTTGTCTAAACCCTAATTTGAAAGTCAACTTCCCAAAGCCATAACTTGCTCAATTTTTATGAGATGAACGATTTCCAAGTTTCACAATACAATTCAAGATGTCTACTTCAACTTTGATGTTTGGAGTGATAGCAAATTCAAATTTTATGAGCATGTGATATGAGGTTACATTATATGTCACGTTTGACCTATACCATTGAACAAGTGATTTTTCCAAACTTCAAAAATGCATAACTCTATCATTCCAAATCCAAATGACATGAAATTGGTGACCATTTTTAATGTCTTTGAAAGATCTACAACTTTGATGAAGATGATTTTCTCATTTTAAGCTTGCATAAAAAGTTAAGCAAGGTGGAATATTGGGATATATGGCTTGACACTTAGAAATATTTTTGATATGTTAAAATTTCCAAACTTCCACCTCAAAATTCATCATGATACAAGCTTCAAATGGAAAAGTGTTGAACATGAAAGTTGTTCCTCTTGATCTAACCTTTCCAAAAGGTCCAATTTCATCCATTTTGGACAAGATTTGAATGGGCTGCGCATGTCTTGAACGTTGCATCATCATTTGGCAAAAATCAAACTTCAAGCTTCCATGTACAATTGCCTAGCACTCTAATTTGATTTCAGACTTGTTCACACTCAATTATGGATCAAATGGAATGATCTCATGGGCCTGTACACCCCCATGCACACATGCATCACTCATTGTCAATTTTGGAAACTCATTTGGAAGGTGCAAATATCACATAATTCAGCTATAAATAGAGCTCCATATGCTCAGAATTAGAGACCCATTCGCGCCAGCTTTGATCCCAAACACCAAACCCTTCCATTTGAGAGGATAATCTTGAGAATTTCCTTTGGAAATTGAGTTGGAATCTCACTATTTTGAGATTCAAAACTCTAGGGATCCAAGACCTTTCGTGCATTCTAATATACTTCTGCAAGAATCCTGAGTAAGATCAAGCACGAGCCAAAGCAAGAACAAGTGAATTCAGACCTGCATTGAAGGTATTTTCCAGAAAATTTTATCTCTTCGATTCTCTCTCAATTTCACTCAATTCTCTTGGATCTTTGGTTGTCTGAAGTCCTACCAATGTAGGCAAGAAGATTAAGTTGCTTAGAGGTCAAATCGAAGCAACTCAGTTGACACACCTCAAAATTCAACTACTTATATCTTTCTATATATGTGGAGTTAGTTAAAATTAAGGTCAAATTCATGCTCTACGCCATTTTTTCTTTCAGATCATGTCCTCCTTTTTCATTTTCTTGATGGTGATGAGTGAACCAGTCCAGCCAGGGTCAGCGGAGAAGATGACCGACCTTTGGACACCGGCGATGCGCTGGAAGTGTTCAGAGCCATTGATCTGGTTCAAATTATTTTAATCTCACGCGTTGGTTCAGATTATCATTCCTGTGGCGCATTGACTTAAGTCCACGGTGGAAAGCGCGTTGATGACCATTTGATATGCCACCTCAATTAATGAGGGAGATCAAGTGGTCCACGTTTTTTTGTTATTTTCTGATTTTCTTTTATTCCTTTTATTTTCATTAATTCATATTAATTTTAATATTGATCCAAAAAATATGAGATTTTCACCAAAAAATTTCAAATAATTTCCTCTTTCATATTCTGAATTAAAATTATTTTTTGGATCATTATTAATATTTTTCATGATTTAATTGATTTTTCATTTGTTTTTAATTGTTTAAAAATACTTTTAAGTCTTTAAAAATTCTAAAAATATTTCTCCAAGGTCCTTTGACCTTGGTTGACCTATGATAAATCTCATGGCCATTTCTTTGGTGTTTTGATGAGGTTTTAGGAATTTGACAAACCATATTTAATTTAAATGCCTTATTTTAATATTTTTAATTTGAATAAATGCCAAATAATTTTGTTGACCAATTGTGATGACTTGTTTGAGTTTGACCCTTGTTGTTGGGCCTTGGTCAAGGTTGATTTGTCTTTGTCAAGTTAATATCATTGGATTTAGGGGATTGATGGAATGTACATTCCATCTCCCAAAATGAATGGATGATATTAATTTGGTAAAAGTCCTCCTTTGATCAATTTGAGTTTTGATCCATTCCCTTCCCTCTTCATCTCATTCCCCTTCTTTATGCATTCATCTCATTTTGCCTATGATATCTGAAAGTCCTAAAGCTAGTTGATTGAAAAATTAACATGAGTATGGATGAGATTAGGCCACCTCTTTTGCATATTCTTTTTGTGTGTGGTATGTTTCATGAGCATAGTCCATTATACTATGTCTCTAACATGCATTAACACCAAAATTCTATTTCCCGACCTCAACTAGTTGTGACTTCTACATAAGTCCAATTACGATTGCTTAACATAGCACTAAATTTGTGACACAAAAGGCAATGCATTCTAGTTAGTGAGATTGTAAGTCTCCCCTCTTTCATGGTATTGTGTGGAAAGTTGGCTTTTTTTCCTTTCTTTGGAAGATGTCTTGGTTCAAGGATCCATGTTTGTGATAAGTGGGTTGAGTGTTCTCCAAAAAATGTCTTAAGATGAAAAGCAAAAGCAAAACAATACTAACTTCTAATTCATTAACAACTAACTTTAAATTTCAATCCATTTATTTTAATGTTATTTAATTGTTGCCTTTATTCATTTACCTTTGTTCATATCATTCTAATTGTTTATGTTAATGCAATTTTTACTTTTTCCACTTGGACCATATCGTGTGATACATCTTGTTTGTGTATACTTTGCTTGTTTGTGTGGCAAAAACCCTAAAAGACTCTTGTGTGGATTGTTGGCTTTATCTTGGATAAATGGACTTAGAACTTAGGCAACATTCCTATGCTAAAGGACTTGGACAATGCCAATACATGTGTGAAACCAAATGCTTGCAATTTGAAACCTCATATGTTACATCATTCAAGATCCCTCTGAGTTCATCTGCAACATGATCATTGTGAAGCTGTTATTTTGAACCTGTGACTTGTGGAATTCATCTGCTACATGGGCCAAATTTTGAAAAAGATCATGGAATGGCTAAAGCTTGGATGTGGCTATCTTTATCTGGTGCCTTTGCTCTTCAAGATAATATAATTGTGCATTTGTGTGTTGCTTGATTCTAAATGTCCAAGGGAATTCTGGGTTTCTATTGACATTCTTGTCTATTGTATTTCTACCCATTTGGTCAGATCTTTTCAACTCTTAACTTTTAATTTTGTGCATAGGATTAGTCTCTTCCTCTTCTCCCCATTTCTTTAATTTCAAAATCTCTCTCTCCTTTTTCAAAATCTTCTTTGATTGAACTTATTTTGTTCCAAACTTTGACCACTTTGCAAAAAGATAGAAACTTTGGCCTTAGGCCATTGCATTTTCAAACTTCTTTCCTTAAATCAAACTTGTAAATAAACTTAACTATACTTGACTTAAATCTTCAAAAAATCCAAAAATCACTAACTCATTTAAACCATTTTAGGCCTTTGTGCCTTTCAAACTTAATTTTTGTTAAAAGCAATGCATCCATTTTAAAATTTGTATCACGAACTACGAGGTTTTGATCCCTCATTTTTATGTTGGTACGTAGGCACAAGACCGAAGGTCTTTCCAAACACAAAAATATAATTAATGAATTATCTTCTCATCCGCCCATTCCATTTGTTTGTGAACATCATTTTTGTACCAGATACATATGCACACAAAAAGGACTCCCTAGGAGTACCTAGGACACTTTAGGTGCTAACACCTTCCCTCTGTGTAACCAACCCCCATACCTGTAATCTCTGACGTTTTATTAGTTTTGATTTGAAAGCTTCTTACTTTTGGGTTTTGTTCGTACTTTTTCCCTTTTCCCTTGGAAACGATAAAAGCGCGGTGGCGATTGTTGTTATTTGATCTCTAGCTTATCCGTAGCTTGATGATCATGAATTTACCGCTATAGAAATTAAGTGGCGACTCTGCTGGGGAGTAGTCTCCAGTGGGTTTAGCCTACTTTTTGTGTGTATATATTTGTATATATGTGATGTTTGTACATATGTATGTGCGATATAATTTGCTTGTTGTGCTTGGTGATCTCTGAGTGGTGAGATAAGTTCTAACCCGAACTTGAGTGCAATTAAGATAGGAGGATGGTATAGTCATGTTCGACTTGTGTGGAGTAGTCCTTAAAAAGTTGGCTTGAGATCCATCTGCTCAGTGGAGACTCTTTTGGATTTGGAAATGTCACACAAGTATTTGTGGTTAGGCATTACTATCTCTAATTTGGGTCCGAGAAGCTGAGGACCATAGAATATTTACCCCCCTCTTGGCCTATTTAGGACGTAGTGCGGAAACTGTTCAAGTGTAGACTTGATAACAGTTGTTACGCGATACTACACTCAGACGAGTATCTCTTGAGAATATTATGGGTCGATGAGTCAGTCATCTTAACCTTTAATATCGGATAGATGGAATTAAGACTCTGGGAACTTTTTAGAACATGATCTACAGGTTTTATCCTTAGTTCACTCCTTAGGGATGGTTCTTACCTAGACTCTATGCTCGTAACTTGCAACAAACCATTGATTCTTGGTTGATCCAATCAATCTTGTCAATATCAATGGAACTTGGGTGTTGATAAGGTGTAAACCATAATCCACCAAAATGGATGATTGATCTTGCCAATGACTTGATTCATCCCTTGACCTTTTCTTTCCTTGTGTGTGATCCCTTATTTGTGATTGTTTCATTCATGCATTCATGCGCATCATAACATTCATCACACGAAAATTTCAAGGAACTGAGGTATTATTTGCAAATATTTTCATACCATGGATTATGGACAAAGGAACACTAAGAAGTACAGTTTCAGATGTCCCGACTTGAACGAGTTAAGGAAGCTAGCATCTTTTGTATTAGATCCCTTGGACTTCAACAACGTCATGGGAAGCTATTGTCTATCTTATCTGCTGATGTGGTTAAAGGACTCTTGAGTGTATTGATGCAGTTCTATGATCCTCTCTACCGTTGTTTCACTTTCCCAGATTTTTAGCTTGTGCCTACCTTGGAGGAGTATTCTCATCTTTTGGGGATACCTATTTCTAGTATAGTGCCTTTTAGTGGATTGGAGGAGATTCCTCGATCTAGTATTATTGCTTAAGCTCTTCACTTGAAGAAGTCTGAGATAAAGGCTCATTGGGTGAAGAAAGGAGGATTTTTTGGATTGCCATCTGATTTCCTCATCAAGGAATCTACTGCCTTTGCTCAAGCCGGTAGTGTGGATGCTTTTGAAGCTATCCTTGTATTGCTCCTTTATGGATTAACTTTGTTCCCTAACATTGACGATTTTATTAATGTTAACGCCATTAGACTTTTCTTGATTGGGAATCATGTGCCTACTTTATTGGGTGATATGTATTTCTCTTTGCATCTAAGGAATTCTAAGGGTAGTGGAACTATCGTCTGTTGCATTCCTCTTCTGTACAAGTGGTTTATTTCGCACTTGCCTCAGACGTCTGCTTTTGTGGAGAACAAACAATGTCTAAGGTGGTCTCAGAGACTTATGTCTCTCACTAATGATGATATAGTTTGGTATGATCTATCTTTAAGCAGTTTGGAGATTATTGATAGTTGTGGTGAATTCTCTAATGTGCCTCTCGTTGGTACACAAGAAGGAATTAACTACAACCCTGCTTTGGCTCGTCGTCAAATTGGGTTCCCCTTGAGAGACAAACCTAATAACACTTTGTTAGAAGGTCTTTTCTATCAAGAGAGTAAAGATCCCCAACATTTGAAGCAGAAGATTGTGCATGCTTGGCATAATGTGCATAGGAAAGGAAGATCCGAGCTTGGTCCATGCAATTGTGTAGCTTTGGAAGCTTACACTCTTTGGATGAAGAAGAAAGCTTTGGAGTTGAAGATGTCTTATCCTTGTGAAAGACCTATGTCTATGGTTGTGGTTGAACCATTAACTCTCCCTAACCAATATGTAGAGGAGTTGGAAGACGCACTTGCCAAGATGAAGCAAGAGAAGGATGTGTGGGAAGAGTGTTTCCATTCTTTGAGCAAGAAGAATGAAGAGTTGCAGTTGGAGTCTAAGGACAAAGATGCACTTATTGAGCTACTTGAAGACCGAGTGACGAAGAGACAGAGAGAGCCATAGGTTTCATCTTCTAGCATGCCTCAGCCTTCTGTTGCTTGGAAGAAGATTGTTGATCAGCTTGTTCTTGAGAAGGCTCAGATGAAGGCTTCTTTTGAGACTGAGATTCGACGCATTCGAAGGAAGTATGCGCCTTCAGCTAGGTCTTCTGACATTGTTGTTAGGGATCCTTAGGATGACTACTCTCCTTTTCTCTTGTATTTTTCATTTGGTTTCTGAAATTGTACTTAGTGTAATCCTTCCAATTATATAAATGAAAAGAGATTTTTGATCATATAAAAATTATTGCAATTATTGATATATACATTTACAAATGATATAGTAAGTTCCTTGAAAACAAAAATAAATAATCAAGCATTATATTTCATGCATCATTTGCATAAGCAGGTTTCTCTTTTGCCAGATGTCTCATTGGTGTTTCTTCTGTACTTTAGCCAAGCTGACACATTGGTACAACACCCGCGCCAATCACTTCAAAATTATGGAGCATCTAGAGCAAGAGAACAGAGAGTTGAAGGACGACATCGCCCGCCTGAATGCCATGATGGAGTCAGTTCTTGTCGCTCAGAGTCAGGCTTCTCCAACGCCTACAACTCCTCCTGCGAGGACAATTATTCCAGAGGTGGCTACCTCTACCATGCCTGCTGCTACCGCCCATTTTGCGCCTACTATGCCTGCCGGATTCCCGTGGGGAATGCCGTCCAACTTTATGCCTGAAGGCTTTGCGCCTAACTTCGCTTCCATGTTGGCATCTAGCCCGGTCATGTCTGTGCCACCTCCCATTGTGCACACCTTACCTCGTGTAGAGGACACCATTTATCACTCCGAGCCGTCTAAGGGTCCATATGTCTACGAGAAAATGGATGAAATGAAGGATCAGTTTCTTGAGCTACGCAAGGAATTGAAGACGCTAAGGGGTAAGGATTTGTTTGGAAAGAGTGTTGTTGAGTTGTGTTTAGTGCCCAACGTCAAGATCCCGATGAAGTTCAAAGTGCCTGACTTTGAAAAGTATAAGGGGAATACTTGTCCGCTCAGTCATCTAGTGATGTATGCTCGCAAGATGTCCAATCAGACCGATAATGATCAACTGTTGATTCATTATTTCCAGGACAGTCTGACCGGCGCTGCACTCCGTTGGTATATGGGGTTGGATAGTGCTAGCATTCATACTTTCAATGACTTGGGAGAGGCTTTTGTCAAGCAATATAAGTACAACTTAGACATGGCGCCTGATAGAGACCGGATGAGATTTATGTCTCAGAGAGATAAGGAGACATTTAAAGAGTATGCACGGAGATGGAGGGAATTGGCTGCCCAGATCACTCCTCCTTTGGAGGAAAAAGAGATGACAAAGATCTTTCTGAAAACCCTGAGTTCATTTTATTATCAACGAATGATTGCTAGTGCCCCCAGTGACTTTACCGAAATGGTAAACATGGGGATGAGGCTTAAGGAAGGGGTCCGAGAGGGACGTTTGTCGAAGGATGAGTCATCATCAAGCAAGAGATATGGCAACAGTTTCATCAAGAAGAAGGACAATGAAGCGAATGCAATAAGTAGTGGGAGGCAGAGGAGGCCTCAAATCAGAAGGAATCAATCATCCCGTCATCAACATCACCAAGTATCTTCCGTTATCCCGGTATTTTCTAATCAATAATCAACACCAGTTCAGCAACAACCACAACGCCAACAACAACAACCGCAACAACGAACGAACACCTATAACAACAACAATACCAACAACAATCATCATCAACAAAACTTTCAGAGGAAAAATGTCTCTTTCGACCTGATTCCCATGTCTTATGCAGAATTATATCCATCTTTGGTTCTCAAGAACCTAATCCAACCAAGAAACTCGCCACAGATTCCAGAACCACTTCCATGGTGGTATAAACCTGAGCTCCATTGTGCTTTTCATCAAGGAGCACTTGAACATGAAATCGAGAACTGTTATCAGCTCAAGTATGAGGTTCAGAAGCTGATGAAGAGTGGAATGGTGTCCTTCGAGGATCGTGCGCCGAATGTGAAAGCAAACTCGTTGCCCGCTCATGGGAACTCTTCTGTGAATATGGTGGATGGTTGTCCTGGCGAGTTTAAAGTTATTGATGTGCGTTTTATAAGAAGGTCCTTGGTGCAGATGCATAAGGATGTTTGTTTGGTAAGTGATTGTGAGCATGACCATGATGGCTGTATTGCTTGCAGTGTTAACCCGAGGGGTTTTGAAGTTGTGAAAAGGGACATCCAGTGACTCGTGGATGAAGGCATGATTCAGATTGTTCAATCCCGTCATGTAGATGACGATGTAAATGTCATAGTGCCCATTTTTAAGCAGCCAGAGAGATTGGTAATCCAGTACGACAACAGCAATAGTAACAGTGTCAGCAATAAATCAGTATCGCCGTTGGTAATACGGTTAATGGGTCCAGTCCCATATTCATCTGATAAAGTTGTGCCATATCAGTATAATGCTACAATGATAGAAGGTGGTCAAGAGGTCCCGTTGCCTACGACTAGCTCAGTGGTGAGCATTGTTGATGTTACCAAGGTGACCCGTAGTGGTCGTGTGTTTGGGCCAGTGTTCCCAAAAGATAAGGAAGAATCAGTTGTGAATAAGAAGGTAGAAGTGCCTGTTGTAGATCCAATTGGTGCTTCAAAGGGTAAGTCTGGTGAATCCAGCGATGTGAAGGACAACGATGATGATGAGGTACTTCGGTTAATTAAAAGAAGTGAGTTTAATATGGTGGAGAAGCTGCTCCAAACCCCCTTAAAAATCTCAGTGTTGTCTCTGCTCATGAATTCTGAAGCGCACAGAGAAGCACTGCAGAGAGTTCTGGAACAAGATTTTGTAGAACATGATGTTATAGTGGATCAATTCGATCATATCGTGGCTAACATCACTTCTTGCAATAGTCTTAGCTTCTGTGATGAAGAACTCCCTGAGGAGGGAAGAAATCATAATCTCGCTTTGCACATTTCTATGAATTGTAAAGAGGATGCTTTGTCAAATGTGCTTGTTGACACCGGGTCGTCACTAAATGTGCTTCCGAAGTCAACTCTGTCAAAGCTATCATACCAAGGAGCGCCTATGAAGTATAGTGGCGTAATAGTTAAAGCTTTTGACGGTTCGCGCAAGACGGTTATTGGTGAAGTGGACCTTCAAGTTAAGATAGGTCCGAGTGACTTCTAGATTACTTTTCAAGTAATGGATATCCACCCGGCCTACAGTTGCTTGTTGGGAAGGCCATGGATCCATGAGGCAGGAGCTGCTACTTCAACTTTACACCAGAAACTCAAATTTGTGAAGAATGGCAAGCTTGTGATTGTCAGTGGAGAGAAGGCGTTGTTGGTTAGCCATTTGTCATCTTTCTCTTACGTTGAAGCTGAGGATGAGGTTGGAACTCCATTCCAACCCTTATCTATTGCTGCTGAAAAGAGAGCAGAGGCACCTATGTCCTCATTGAAAGATGCTAACAAGATTGTGGAAGAAGACTATGTTGATCAGTGGGGGCGCATGATAGAGGTCTCCGACAACAAAGGCAGAACCGGTTTGGGATTCCAGAAAGGTTCATCAACTGCAAGGACTGAAGGTATGCAACTTAGCTTTCGTAGCGGAGGGTTCATTCATGGCAATGAACAACACTTAGCTGTTGTGCTAGAGGATGACAAAGAGGAAGATTGCACCAATTATGTGACGCATGGAAAGGCTTGCGACAATTAGACTGCTGTTGATATTCCTGTTATTTTACATCGATCTAAGTAATTGCTTTTACATGTTTTTAAAATCCTTTTCCTATGCCTAAGGGAGAAGTGAACATTGTTTGGGCATTTCCAAATTGATCATTAATAAAATTAATTCTATTCATCCACATCTATGATGTTTTGTTTTTACTTTTTGCTTTATTCTGAAAATGGTAATCACAAAAAACATAAATAAACAATATAATTGTCCATCTGCATAATATTTGGTCACAAATTCACTTCTCTAAAATCAAAATATCAAATCATTATGCACGTTGGTTCCTAACCCCATTGAATACAATGATCCTTCTCCTTCTCCAAATTTTGAATTCCCTGTGTTTGAAGCCGATGAGGAAAGTGATGTAGAAGTGAGTGATGAATTATCTCGTCTTCTTGAGCAAGATGAGAAGACTATTCAGTCGTTCGAAGAGCAGATTGAGTTAGTCAACTTGGGTTCGAGGATGATGTGAAGGAAGTCAAGATTGGGTCTCGACTGTGTCCAGATGTCAAGAAGGGGTTGATTGATCTTCTTCGAGAGTATTCAGATGTGTTTGCTTGGTCCTATCAAGACATGCCTAGTTTGGATTCTGAGATTGTGGAGCATAAACTACCTTTGAAACCAGAATGCCCGCCAGTCAAGCAGAAATTGAGGAGAACGCATCTTGATATGGCTGTGAAGATCAAAGAGGAAGTGTAGAAGAAGATTGATGTCGGTTTCTTTGTGACTGCTGAGTATCCGCAATGGGTGGCTAATATTGTGCCTGTGCCAAAGAAAGATGGAAAAGTCCGCATATGTGTTGACTATAGAGATTTGAATAAAGCCATTCCAAAAGATGATTTCCCTCTACCACACTTTGATATGTTGGTAGACAATACTACTAAATTCAAAGCCTTTTCGTTTATGGATAGATTTTCTGGATATAATCATATCAAGATACCCGAAGATATGGAAAAGACCACATTCATTACACCTTAGGGAACATTTTATTATAGAGTGATGCCTTTCGGTTTAAAGAATGCTGGTGCAACTTACCAAAGAGAAATGACTACTCTTTTTCATGATATGATGCATAAAGAGATTGAAGTTTATGTCGATGACATGATTGCTAAATCGATTGATGAAGAGGAACATGTTGAGCATTTTTTGAAGCTATTCCAGCGTTTGAGGAAATATAAACTCTGCTTGAATCCCAATAAGTGTACTTTTGGTGTTCGTTCCGGTAAGTTGTCGGGCTTTATTGTCAGCGAGAAAGGTATTGAGGTTGATCCTGCCAAGGTCAAAGCAATACAAGAGATGCCTGCACCCAAAACTGAGAAGCAAGTTAGAGGTTTTCTCGGCCGCTTGAATTATATTTCCAGATTCATTTTCCATATGACTGCCACATGTGTGCCTATATTCAAGCTTCTTCAGAAAGATCAATCTTGTGATTTGACTGAAGACTGCCAGAAAGCTTTTGACAGTATCAAAGAATATTTGCTTGAACCTCCGATTTTGTCTCCACCTATTGAAGGAAGACCGTTGATCATGTATTTGACTGTGCTTGTAGTATGGGTTGTGTTCTTGGTCAGCAAGATGAGACTGGAAAGAAATAATTTGCAATTTACTACCTCAGTAAGAAGTTCACCGACTGTGAGACTCGGTATTCTATGCTTGAGAAAACTTGCTGCGCATTGGCTTGGGCTGCTAAGCGTCTGCGTCAGTGTATGTTGAATCATACCACTTAGTTGATATCCAAAATGGATCCAATCAAGTATATATTTGAAAAGCCTGCTTTAACTGGGAGGATTGCCCGTTGGCAGATGTTGTTATCAGAGTATGATATCGAATACCGGTCTCAGAAAGCAATCAAAGGTAGTATCTTGGCTGACCATTTGGCTCACCAACCAATTGAAGATTATCAGTCAATGCAGTATGACTTTCCTGATGAAGAGATTTTGTACTTGAAAATGAAAGATTGGGATGAACCATTGCTTGAAGAAGGGCCAGAACCTGGTTCTCGTTGGGGCATGGTATTTGATAGAGCTGTTAATCAATATGGAAATGGCATTGGGGCAGTGATCATTACCCCTCAAGGCACGCATCTACCATTTACAACTAGATTGACTTTCAAGTGTACAAACAACATGGCAGAATATGAAGCTTGCATTATGGGGCTTGAAGAGGCCATGAATCTCAGAATCAAGTATTTGGATGTCTTTGGAGATTCAACTTTGGTTGTGAATCAAATCAAAGGTGAATGGGAGACGAATCAACCTAGTTTAATACCATATAGAGATTATGCGAGGAGGATTTCAACTTTCCTTACAAAGGTTGAGTTCCATCATATCCCTCAAGATGAAAACCGGATGGCAGATGCTCTTGCAATGTTGTCATCAATGATTGTAGTGAAGTATTGGAGTAAGGTTCCCAATTTTTCTGTGATGCATCTTGATAGGCCAGCTCATGTGTTTGCTATTAAGGAGATCAAAGATGAGAAGCTGTGGTATTACGACATCAAATGTTTCCTCCAAAGTCAGATTTACCCGCCTGGGGCATCTTTGAAAGATAAGAAGACTTTGAGAAGATTAGCCAGTAGTTTCTACTTGAATGGTGAAATACTGTACAAGAGAAACTTCGACATGGTTTTGCTCATATGCGTGGATAGACACGAAGCAGACTTGTTGATGACTGAAGTGCATGAAGGTTCCTTTGGTACTTATTCCAATAGACATGCAATGGCAAAGAAGATGTTACGAGCAGGTTACTATTAGCTGACAATGGAATCTGACTGTTGCAAGTTTGTGAAGAAATGCCACAAGTGTCAAATATATGCTGATAAGATTCATGTTCCTCCGACACTATTGAATGTTATTTCTTCCCCATGGCCCTTCTCCATGTGGGAAATTGATATGATTGGGATGATTGAGCCCAAAGCTTCGAATGGACATCGTTTCATTCTAGTGGCAATTGACTACTTCACAAAATGGGTTGAAGCGGCATCGTATGCAAATGTAACCAAGCAAGTTGTTGTAAGGTTTATCAAGAATCAGATCATATGCTGTTATGGTGTGCCAAGTAAGATCATTACTGACAATGGATCGAACTTGAATAACAATATGGTGGAAGCTCTTTGCAAAGACTTTAAGATTGCACACCATAATTCTTCTCCCTACAGACCTAAGATGAAGGGGGTTGTTGAAGCTGCTAACAAGAACATTAAGAAGATTATTCAGAAGATGGTTGTCACATACAAGGATTGGCATGAGATGCTCCCGTTTGCTTTGCATGGGTATCGTACATCCATCCGCACTTCAACAGCGGCAACCCCTTTCTCTCTTATTTATGGTATGGAAGTAGTGCTCCCCGTAGAGGTTGAGATTCCGTCATTGCGTGTGCTCATGGAAGCCAAGTTGACTGAGGATGAATGGTGTCAGACTAGGTTCGATCAGTTGAACTTAATTGAAGAGAAGAGATTAACTGCCATGTGTCATGGTCAGTTATATCAGCAAAGGATGAAGAAAGCTTTTGATAAGAAGGTCAGACCTCGTGTATTCAGAGAAGGTGACCTTGTGCTCAAGAAGATCCTGTCGTTCAAACCAGATTCTAGGGGAAAATATAGTCCTAATTATTAAGGCCCATACGTTGTTAAGAGAGCATTTTCAGGCGGCGCCTTGATTCTTACAACTATGGATGGTGAAGAGTTCACTCGTCCTGTGAACGCAGATGCAGTCAAGAAATACTGCGCCTAAAAAGAAAAAGAACAGCTCGCTAAGTTGAAAACTCGAAAGGGCGGCTTAGGCAAAAATGAGCATCTCGGTACCCGAAAGGGCGATCCAGGCAAAAATTAGAGACATAAAAATAGAAAAATTCCCGATAAGTTGAGTACCTCACCTTGGGGAAACTTATGCCAAAATTAGGGATTATGGCAAGTAACTGCAGTCTGCTGATCTTCAAATTGTGGAGAACTTTGAGCACAAGGGTTAACGTCAATTCATCATCCTAGAAGCGGTCAAGAGCACAGTGGATATCAAAGGATTGGTAGAAGGATTAGTGGTCATTTGTATTCAATGTAACTCTTTTCCATGTAAATTACCATTTTCAACTTTGTAAAAATCTATGGAGTCTTGTCATTTACAGACTACCATCCCATTAAATAAAGTTGAGCTTTTGTCTAAATTATTTCTATTCTTATTTACTTCAGCCAATAGTTTAGATTTTATTATGATCATTTTGAAAATTTAAATTTTTAATCAAAATCTTTTTCTTAAAACATATAAAAGCAAGAATTTTTCAAAGCAATTAAAAAGGAAGTATCAACAGCACTTCAAGAGCAGCAAGTCCTTAAGTGTTAAGCATTAGAGGTTCCCCAAGCAGTTAATCCTTCAGGTGTTCCTAGTTGTTTGTGTTGTTCCAGTCCCCTAGCGGAGTTCCAATTCTTTTTCCCAGCTAAGTTGGTTGATTAAGTACCTTGCGGCGTGTTATTTCTCCGACAGTGTTTCTGCATTCCCTAACAGGGTTGATCTTCAGCAGAGTAAGATGTTTTCCCCAGTAGATCGCATTGGTTTCCCCACTCGTCTCCATCTGACTCGCTCCCAGTCAGAGTTCTCTCCTGGTTTCTGAGAAGCTATTTGTGTTTATCTGATGTATGGTTGTCTCCCATTTGATATGGTGTTGACCTAAAATTCCTTGCAAGCTCGATAACTTCGCCTCTCCTCAGTAGATCTCCTCTCTCGGATAGATTTGAGCCTTTGGTTTGTGATTTCTATGTTCTCCAGCAGTTGTCTCCCTCTTTTTGTGGATTGACCGGGGATTGTACCAGTGATTCAAATTCTTTGCGACACCTTTGTATCCTTTGTGATCGTTTTGTCAGCTTAATCATCATATACATATATATTTATATAATTTCATAATTGCATATTTGCATATCTGATTAACTTGTTGGTTTGAGATTCTCATTCTCCGTATGGCGGTACTTTATCCCCATACAAATTTCGGTGTCTGTCCTCCCTCAATTGTAGAGCGTCAGCCCCTTAGGCAGAAAGACTTTAACCTTTCTCCTCTTCCCCACTGAGTTGTTCCTCGTGGATGATTATTACTTCAGTTTCCTTTCCAGTTGTTTATCTGGATGGAATCACTCCCCTTGAGTTATATCCTCATTGGGTTGAGTTTTAATTGACTGTTTCTTTCTAGCTCTTACCTAGATATATGCTTTAAGTCTCCTAAGAGCCTATTGCCCAGTAACTGGTAATATCCTTCTTAGTTTGCAGTTTGTTGCTTCTTTCCCAATACCCGACAAAAGTATCCCTGTTTTCTCTTTGGTAGAGTCCCCAGTGGATCTGATTCCCCAAGAACTATATCCTTGATATGTTCACCCTAACCGGTGACAAATATCTTTCTCTCCCCTGTCTGAGTTTATCCTTGATATGTTCATCCTAACCGATGACGGATATTCTCACCTTTGGCATTCTACCCAGTAAAAAGGTAGTTGTAATCCCTATTCTTGTTCCCAGGAGAGTTAATCCTTGATATGTTCATCCTAATCGATGACGTGTTTCCTTCTCTTTACGGTCTTCTACCCAGTAACTGGTAGTTGTAAATCCTGTTGTTGTCCCCTCCGCAAAGTTTATCCTTGATATTGTCGCAACCTGAAAAATACAGTGTGCAAAAAAACAACCGGCGAAAGAAAATGACAGAAGAGTCGCCACCGTGCGTTATTTATCCCAAGGGAGGGAAAGGAAATGCTCGAAGTAAACCTGAAAAAGGAAAGGACAAGACGGGGTCTCGCAACCAAATCTTGGGTTCGGGAGTCGGTTACACGAAGGGAAGGTATTAGCACCCCTACGCATCCGTAGTACTCTACGGGATCCACTTTTGTAGTTTTTGTCTAAAGGGTGCGGGTTTACCTAATGTGTTTATTTACTAAAAAGGTTAAGAGAAATGACTCGCGCGGATGTCGCATCCACTGCATACGTATCTCATCTGAATATGAGAATCAGAGTCTTCGTAGCTCGGCTGACCTATGGGTTGGGGGTAATTGTGCTCGCTAAGACATCGCGTCTTATGCCTACGTATCTCATATGGAATGAGAATCAGAGCAAGCCGTAGTTCGGCTAACTACGGGGTTATGGATTGGGTTTTGGAAGAACGACGTTACTACGCAATCTATCGGATGCTCGACCTTTGGAGACTTACTCGCCTGTAGTAGAAGGAGTAAACATGTTGCTTTGGGTTTTAGGGTTTGGGATGCTCGAGGGCAAACAGGCAGTCCTTGACGAAGGAACCGCGCTACATGTGGGGATACGAATACAAAACACAAAACAAGTATCTCAAAGTAAAATGTCACCAAGGGGCTCAAACATTGCCTCCTATCGAGGTCTTCCAGCTAAGAAAGCAATAAAATACGAGAAAGGGAAAAAATTACCACACGGATAAAGATCCGAAGCTATAGCAGTTAAAGGAGCAAGAAACCCTAAAATCTCTCCAGCTGGACCGTCAAAGGAAATCAGTCAACACGAATAATCAGAATAAAACTTCAGGAGGTATCCCACAAATAAAGTGGGAAACCACGCGAGTGTCTCTGCGAAAACCATATGAGCCCTCACAAAACTCGACAAAGGGTTAGAGCAGCAGGATGAAATCAAGAGAAAACAATGCCATGGCAACACAGAAAACAGGTTAGAACAAAGCAGAACAAAAGCAAATACTGTCACGTTCGCGACTGCTTCGCCTAGCGAAGCGGCTAGCGAAGGCCTGCGGGTTTTAGATTCCTCCTTGATAACAGTTCGATCTCTATGATCCGAAACCCTGTGGTATCCAACTCATTAACGAAAATGATTAAAACATTCAAGGTATTGTTACACATATTCATACACAAATATAAACCCGTGGGCAAAACCAGATGTTACCTCATATATTCATAATATTCAAATTCAAGGCGTAAGGTAATAGGAACAAAGGCATACCTGATGAGAGAGACCGATTAGGATTGAATGGTACGGCCGGATCTACGAAGTAGTACTAGGGTTCGTGTGAGGCGGAGTGAACTTCTCAGAGCTTCCTGAAGGTTTCTGCAGAGTAGTTCCTAGGTCTCTTTCTCCAGTCTCTGGTCTTTTCTGTTCAGCCAGTGTCCTCCTTTATCTCATTGACTACTCTGGTATTTATAGGCCAAATTCGCAGCTTGTGGGCTTTGAATGAGGACAGCTCAGGCCCAAAACTTTTCTGATATTTCTGAAATGCGCGTCCTTCGCCTAGCGAAGGATCTGCTCGCCTAGCGAGCATGACAGTACTCTTCGCTAGGCGAAGCATCTGCTCGCCTAGCGAGCATGACAGCTCAGCAGCAGATTCTCGCTTCTTCAATTCTGGCAATTTGCACGGTGAATAGGCCCTAATTGGACCTGTTGGTAGTACCTCAAGTCTATTCCTTGCGTTGACTGACCGTCTAAGTAGAACCCACAAAGTGTCCTGGATGATGTTCGAGCTTCTTGGAGCTAATTCTGATTGACGCGATGCAATATGGTATGAAATGCTAAATGACCTAAAAAGTGAATGCATGAAATGAGGAGGGCAAATTTTTAGGTGTTACAGCTGCCCCTATTCAATCAACTGGAGACCTGGAAAGAAGATAGCAGCGGCTTTCGCACTTTAGAGGTATCAAGGGATTGAATACAATAAAAGCCCAAAAATTTGCACTGCAGTGAAGTGAAGTAACAATGCCTGTCAGAATCGGCAAAGAGGTGGTCTTGAAGGAAGAATCTGTCTGGTACGGTGAAAGTCTGTCTGAATACCGACAAGGGATGTTAAATTGGATACCAAAATAAATGGTAACACAGAAATAACCATGGCCTGAATGCTGCTCATCAGTCTGAATATTGGAAATGACTTCGATCTGAACATCGGGAGATATGAGATTATTAATATCGGTCTGAACACCGAGAGGCTGGCCTAAATGCCACAAGTTGCGTCGACCTGAACGTCGGAAACTTCTTCGATCTGAACATCGGAAAATTGGCCTGAATGCCACAAGTTGCATCGACCTGAACGTCGGAAACTTCTTCGATCTGAACATCGGAAAACTGGCCTGAATGCCACTTCGATCTGAATATCGGGAAAACTGGCCTGAATGCCACTTCGATCTGAATATCGGGAAAACTGGCCTGAATGCCACTTCGATCTGAATATCGGGAAAACTGGCCTGAATGCCACTTCGATCTGAATATCGGAAGACTGGCCTGAATGCCACTTCGGTCTGGATATCGGGAAAACTGGCCTGAATGCCACTTCGATCTGAATATCGGGAAAACTGGCCTGAATGCCACTTCGATCTGAATATCGGAACACTGGCCTGAATGCCACTTCGGTCTGGATACCGGAAAACTGGCCTGAATGCCACTTCGGTCTGGATACCGGAAAACTTCATGCCTGTCAGCATCGGCAGAAAGATAATAGAGGTGGCGCATGGGCCAATGACACTTGCTGGAGATAATCAAGGTGAGTCATGAACAATCTTCAGTCTGAGTACTGGAAACAACTTCTAGCTTATCACTTGGGATACCGAGAATGTTTTATGCTTACATGTGTATGTTTGAATTTTTCAATGGCATAATGCTCCATGAAAATGGAAATGCTACGCGATTTGGGAGAATGCAATGCAATATGATTCTACATGCAGGGATGTGAAATGCTGGGTAGAATGCCAAGCCGAGGCAAGGGGATCTGCTGGGGAAATGATTACCATCCTCTGGGCTCTGGCCAGGCTGCTGGAGATACACACCACAATGAACTCTGTGGGGAGATGACTAGCCATGCGGTGTTCTGGCCATACCGAGACTCTGATCGGGGAAAGAATGGCATTGGAAGCCTGCTGCTGAGGAAAGCTACAATGATTCTGGCAACCACGATTTGCGAGAGATGACTCAGCAGGGGGAGCAAACACTGATACGGTACCGAGGTTCTACTTCAAGGAAAGAAACCATGGATCTGGCATTGGGATTATCGATCTGGCATCGAACTCTAAGGAGCAGCAACTTCTGCTGGGAAGATAAAGTCTGGCACTGTCAACCCCGTTGGGGATATATAGTCTGGTACTATCAACTCTACTGGGGAGTGTATGTCCTGAAACAACCGCTTGGGGAAGTACGGTGGTGAGAAACTGCTGGGGATTGAAGAATCCAACGCTTTGATCAGCTCTGCAAGGATAAGACACCGAATTTGTCTGTTGGTGACTTCACTGAGGAAGATATTCACGATCATCTGTAGGGAATTTTAAGGAAATGCCCCGAGGGTATCTGTTCTGAATAGACGATCCAAAGCACTTAAAATTTACAGCAATTTTAAATGTTTATTAAGCATGTACCTGTAAAGCCCTTATGTGTCATGATGCAATGTTTATCAAAAATTCGGACGTCATTTTTGCAAACAAAACAGTAAAATGAAAATGAAAACAGAGATATACTGAATAACATGATGTTATTGATTGAATGGCCTCTGAATAGGCATTTACATTAAGAAACAATCCCTGGAAAGAGGTAATCGCACAAAAAGATAAAAACAGAAGTTAATCTAATGGCAATGTGAAATGGATTTCTATTGGGTTCCAATTCTGTTATGACTTGCCCGTCTTCAAGATCCTCCAGATGATCAGCCTCCTGAAAAGGTGATTGGACTGTTTCCTATCCTTCAAAAATTTCCAGTCATTGGCACGAGATGAGATTCAGAACTACTCAGAACGCAGTCATTCGCTTAATCCCTAACTTTTGCCTGGATCGCCCTTTTCGGGTTTTCAATCCACCGGGATACCCATTTTTGCCTAAGTTGCCTTTTCAGGTTTTCAACTTACCGGGTGTACAATCTTTTTTTTTTTGTCCCTAATTTTTGCCCGAACCTTTTCATTTTCTTGGTTCGTCGGGATGCCCATTTTTTGCCTGGACTATTCTTTTTACTGTCCAGCGGGTCTATTTTATGCGAAGTATTTTTTAACTGCGTCTGAGTTCACAGGGGAAGTGAAGTTTTCACCATCCATAGTTGTAAGCATTATGGAACCTCCTGAGAATACTCTTTTGACCACAAATGGTCCTTCATATGTAGGAGTCCACTTGCCCCTAGGATCACCCTGTGGTAGTATGATACGCTTGATTACCAAGTCACCAGCCTGATATACCTTTGGCTTAACCTTCTTATTGAAAGCTTTGATCATCCGTTTTTGGTACATCTGACCATGACAAACAGCTGCCAACCTCTTCTCATCAATCAAATTTATCTGGTCGAGTCGAGTCTGAATCCATTCATCCTCGTCTAAACCTGCCTCTTTCATGATTCTTAGAGAGGGAATCTGAACTTCCACTGGTAACACGGCTTCCATTCCGTAGACCAAAGAGAAAGGAGTTGCCCCTGTCAAAGTGCGCACTGAAGTGCGATAACCATGAAGAGCAAAGGGTAACATCTCATGCCAGTGTTTGTATGTTACTGTCATCTTTTGTATGATCTTCTTAATATTCTTATTAGCAGCCTCCACGGCGCCATTCATCTTTGGCCGATACGGAGAAGAGTTATGGTGTTTTATTTTGAACTGCGTGCAGAGTTCAGCAATCATCTTGTTATTCTTCCGGAGAGAGCAGGTTTCTCAGATGTATATTTGATAAGATCCATCTTAGAAATCAATAAAGTGGTATGATTCAACATATACTGTCTTAGTCGGCGAGCAGCCTAAGCCAAAGCATAGCAAGCTTTCTCGAGCTGGGAGTATCTTGTTTCACAGTCGGTACCTTTTGCTAAGGTAGTATATTGCATGCTCTTTTCGACCAGACTCGTCATGTTGCCCCTACACACACCCTATTGAATTTTCTAACACGGTCAAATACATGATTAGAGGTCTTCCTTCAACTGGTGGCATCAGATTTATAGGTTCTTGGAGATACTTCTTGATTTTGTCAAAAGCTTCTTGACATTCATCATTCCATATCATCTCTTGATTTTTCCAGCGAAAACCTCTACATAGTCACGTAACATCCGACTCAATCTTTCTTTGACACTGTTTTCCAAGCCTGCTCCTATTTTGACTTCTTTCTTGGCGTCTTCGGTGTCGAGATTAATCACTTCAACAGGCTCTTGATGTGGTTGAATAACCCTTTCCTCTTGTTTCAATAACCTGGTAAGTTCTTCAGGGAGTTCACAATCTTCATCATCCTCTTCTTCAGCTTGAAAGATTGGATTTTCAAAGTCGAAGCGAGCCATAGCAGAACCGTTATCAATAGGATCCGGTGATGTGCATCTGCATGAGTGATGGTATGTGCTTATGAGTGTGAACAAGAAGTGAAAACTAAACTAAACATTGCCATTTTTTTATTTTGAAAAACTGCAAAAATAGAAAGACAGGGAACGAAATATTTGAATGCAAAAATACGTCCTTTATTTATGATAAAAAATGCAAGTGTCACATAGATGGGCCCTACAATGAGTCATTACGCTTTGGGCGGAATGTAAGACTTGGATATGCATGAATAAACAAAGAAAATTACTCTTCAAGAAGAGTGACTTGGTTAATCTCTTCAGAAGACCAATTGTTGATGACTTCACCCGGGATCCTCGGACGCACCCAGTTGTCAATGTCACAATCCCTATCCCCATCTTCTTCGTCGACTGCAGAGACTTGACCATACTGAATGATGCCAGCACTGGAGAAAGTGATCGGCCCCTGAAGTGTTGTAGAAGTCAAAACTGGCTGATACCCAATACCGAACTTATCTTCCTTCACTGGTAATTCCAACAGACGCCCCCAACCGGGAGCAACACCTGAATCCACCACGGCTCGTGCCTGCTTAAAGGATGAGATAGAGGCACCCGCTTTAACCTCTTCCACCGGAGCTGCATCCTTGATTTGAACTGATTCAAAAGCCTGACACAGAGTCTCATGAATTTCACCTTCTACTTCTACATACTTGAACGTAGACAGGTTACTGACCAGGATGTCTTCCTCACCACAGACGGTGATAATTCGTCCGTTGACCGGAAACTTAATCTTCTGATGTAGAGTTGAAGAGACTGCCCCAGCATTATGGATCCAAGGACGACCCAGCAGGCAACTGTAGGAAGGACTGATATCCATCACGTAGAAGACAGTGTTGAAGGTTTGTGATCCAATCAGAATTGGCAATTCTACCTCTCCAAACACCGATCTCTTAGAACCATCGAAGACTCTCACAATAAGATCTGAAGGTTTCAAGACCAAACCCTCTACTTCTAACTTCGACAAGGCTCTCTTGGGTAGTACATTGAGAGAGGAGCCTGTATCCACCAGAACATGCGATAGCACGGTGTCTCTACATTCCATCGAGATGTGCAGAGCCTTGTTATGGTTGCGCCCGACTGGCGTTAAGTCAGAATCAGTAAAACCTAACCCGTTGCTTGTATGCACATTGGCGACGATCCCTTCTAGTTGGTTTACCGAGATCTCTTGAGGTACATAAGTAGCATTAAGAACCTTCAGAAGTGCCTCCCTGTGTGCCTCCGAACACAACAGGAGTGAGAGAATGGATATCTTGGACGGAGTCTGAATCAACTGATCGACTACCTTGTAATCGCTTTTCTTTATGATTCTCAGAAGCTCGTCCACATCCTTCGCAAAAGTGGGCCCAGAACTTTCCTGGGGTGCAGAGGTACCCCCATTCACGACTTTCTTGCCTTTGGCTTTCACCGCAGCATCAACATTATCAGCTTGGGTAACCGGTGGTGAGAACAATCTACCACTCCTGGTGAATCGCCCGATTCCACCAACATTGTCCACTGCGGGACCTTCAAGTTCAGGCTTCTGACCCTCTTCTACTTTCAGTGGCCGTTCCACCCTATGATCGTGGGTGTATACATTCCCCCCATAATGCCACGGAATGGCCCTTTCACTGGTGAAAGGTAGAGGACCAGGGGTTGTGATGGTCATAGTAGATCGTCGCACTGGTGGCACGGGTTGCGCTTCTGGAACACGGATCTGATTAGTTGGGTAGAAAATAGTGATAGTAGCAATATCACAGTCGTACTCAGAAATCTCATTCATTGAAATGCAAGCATCTGAGACATCGGAATTAAGTTCAATTACATCATTATGGATTACAGAAACAGTAGGAACAACATCTGCGAATTCATCAGTAGCATCTTCAAACCCTTCTTCCTCAACCCCTTCCACAAACTCTTGGACAGACAAATCTTCAACCTGGAGGATACCTTTGTCGAGCAAGGCCTGGATACCCTGCTGTAGCTTCAAACAACCTCCACTCTGAGTGGCACAATCCAAACAACCCTTCCCACAACCGGGGAAGACATCGGCCTTTAGCAAGCATCCTTTGATATCCAACAATGGAGTCTTCAACTTCAACACATCCTTAATGGACTTGGCTTCTCCCTCTACCAAATTAACATTCGCACCACCATGCTGGGGCATGGGATTGTTGACGACATTCGGAGTTGGTGCAAGGTCGATGGCCTTTGAATCTATGAGGTCCTGAACTACGTGCTTAAAAGCTTTGCAGTTCTCAATGTCATGGCCAGGTGCCCCAGAGTGGAAGCTACACCTAGCGTTGGCGTCGTAACCCACCGGAAGTCTACCAACAGGAGGAGCCAGAGTGCGCAGTTGCACAAGTTGTAGTTGTTGAAGACTAGAAAGCATCTGAGCGTACGACATTGGAAGGGTGTCGAAATGCCGGTCCATCATCCTTTGTCTCTGTTGATAAGCGGGTCTGTTACCCGGTTGTTGCTGCTGTTGATACTGAGCTGGTTGACGTTGTGATTGTTGTTGTTGTAGTGGTGCTGCAGCTGGAATGGTCACAGCCGCAACATACGGTTGCTGATGATAATTCTGAAAATTATTCCTCCGGTTATCCCTGTTATGATAAGAAGATATGGCACTCGCATCCCCTTCTCTCCTCTTTTGTCCCTGAATGAACGGCTTCTTCACCCCTGATGAGGATCCACCTCCACTCTGGCTCTTATAGGTCTTTAGGTAATTCTCCACCCTTTCTCCAGTAGAGACCACATCAGCAAAGTTGGAAGCATTGCAACCTACCAGACGCTCCAGATAAGGTCCAGGCAGCGTATTCATGAACATGTTGGCCATTTCCTTTTCCAACATAGGAGGCTGAACACGGGAAGCTGTATCCCTCCAGCGTTGAGCGTATTCCCTGAAGCACTCATTGCTTTTAAGAGACAGATTCTGAAGTTGAGTTCTGTCCGGAGCCATGTCTGCATTATACTGATACTGCTTCACGAAAGCCTCTGCCAAATCCCTCCAGCAACGGATGTGGGCTCTGTCCAGCCTCATATACCATTCCAAGGATGCCCCAGCTAGGCTATCCTGGAAGAAGTACATAAGTAGCTTCTCGTCATCAGAGTATGCAACCATTTTACGGAAATAGGCTTGCACGTGAGTTTTGGGGCAAGAGCTGCCATTGTATTTGTCGAATATCGGGACCTTGAATTTCGGTGGCACTCTCACACCTGGGACCAGCCCCAAGTCAGTAACATCTACTCCCAGAGGATTCTGTCCTTCCACTGCCTTCAACCTTTCTTCCAATCTCCTAAACATGGGGTCCATGCCAAAGTCTTCCTGAAGCAAGGGGAGCTGATCATCCTGACCATCCTGAATGGGTTGTAGACCGGAGGTGACATGTAGGATTGGGATAGGCCCCGGTCCATTGGGACCATTAGCCTCTCCAGCTGGAGGATCAGCCAACGTCTCCGGTTGAGTAATAGGGGGATCCTTCTGCACCAATAATCTAAGCTCCTGCTGTCCTTGAGCCACCCCTTGAACCAAATCCATGAATTGATTCATGCGAATCTTCATCTCGGCGAGCTCTGCCTGTAGGCTTTCCATTACTCTCTGTTGATTCCTTCGGGTACCGTATCGGTGAATGCCTGAGTCAGCTATCCTGCTAGTGGGACACCAAACAAACTGAGAACAATGTGGCGGTACCTGTTATGCAAGACATGCGGATGACTATGCTAATGCAATGACATGTTTATCAATTCCAAAAGTATTCTACCCCCTTGATTCCAGTCTCACATTTGATAAACAGTGTAAAAAAAGAGACTAAGCCGTTGATGAGAACCAAGAAAATTCCGACTAGAATCAAGTAGAAAATATAAACCCCACAGAAATGGATAAACATGTGTTAAATGATATGAATGCAAATGATGTGATGCAACGATGTGAATGCAATGCAGTGGCATGTCAATCAGGATTGCTGTATCTGCTTGAACATCTGTCAGGTTGCACTGTCTGGAGAGAAATTAAGAGCACACCAAACAAAGGTCATGGGATGGATCATGTTATCCTTAATATCAACCACCCATTTTGGCGGATTATGGTTTACACCTTATCAATACCCGAGTTTTATTGATATTAAGGATACCTGATCAGATCAACCATGAATCAAGGGTTTGTCGCAAGTCACGAGCATGGAGTTTAGGTTAAGAACCACCCAAAAGGAGTGTACTAAGGTTTAAACCTGCCAAACATGTTCTACAAAAGGTTCCCATAGTCATAATCCCATCTTTCGGATATTATCAGAGGAACGACTACTCGTATTCCAACAATATTCTCAAGAGAGACTCTTATGAGTGTAGTATCGCGTAACAATCGTATCAAATCTTACATTTGAACGACTTTCGCACTACGTCCTACGAATAGGCCAAGATGGGTTAGGTAAACTAAGGTCCTTGGCTTCTTAGGTCTATATTGGAACAAGTAATGTCTAACCACAACTTACTTATGTGATATTATTGATCTCAACATGACCTCCACCAAGTGAATGGGCTTGCAAGTCAACTCGCTAAGGAATACTCCACACAAGTTGACAGGACTATGCCATTCTCCTATCTTAAGTGCACTCGAGTTCGGGTATAGAACTCATCTCACAAAGATCACCAAGCAGCCATAGCCAACCAACAGATACAACAATGATATGTACACAATGCAATAAGGTAAAGCAGGTAAATAAATAACTGTACAAAAGCATGAACACCCAATAAACAAACAAACTACAAAAGCTAGGAGGGACTCGCTTAGGGAAGATGGACCAGCAAGAGGTCAACTTCTTAAAGGTCCCCAGCAGAGTCGCCAGCTGTCGCAACCTGAAAAATACAGTGTGCGAGAAAACAACCGGCGAAAGAAAGTGACAGAAGAGTCGCCACCGTGCGTTATTTATCCCAAGGGAGGGAAAGGAAACGCTCGAAGTAAACCTGAAAAAGGAAAGGACAAGATGGGGTCTCGCAACCAAATCTTGGGTTCGGGAGTCGGTTACGCGAAGGGAAGGTATTAGCACCCCTACGCATCCGTAGTACTCTACGGGATCCACTTTTGTAGTTTTTGTCTAAAGGGTGCGGGTTTACCTAATGTGTTTATTTACTAAAAAGGTTAAGAGAAATGACTCGCACGGATGTCGCATCCACTGCATACGTATCTCATCTGAATATGAGAATCAGAGTCTTCGTAGCTCGGCTGACCTATGGGTTGGGGGTAATTGTGCTCGCTAAGACATCACGTCTTATGCCTACGTATCTCAGCTGGAATGAGAATCAGAGCAAGCCGTAGTTCGGCTAACTACGGGGTTATGGATTGGGTTTTGGAAGAACGACGTTACTACGCAATCTACCGGATGCTCGACCTTTGGAGACTTACTCGCCTGTAGTAGAAGGAGTAAACATGTTGCTTTGGGTTTTAGGGTTTGGGATGCTCGAGGGCAAACAGGCAGTCCTTGACGAAGGAACCGCGCTACATGTGGGGATATGAATACAAAACACAAAACAAGTATCTCAAAGTAAAATGCCACCAAGGGGCTCAAACATTGCCTCCTATCGAGGTCTTCCAGCTAAGAAAGCAATAAAATACGAGAAAGGGAAAAAATTACCACACGAATAAAGATCCGAAGCTATAGCAGTTAAAGGAGCAAGAAACCCTGAAATCTCTCCAGCTGGACCGTCAAAGGAAATCAGTCAACACGAATAATCAGAATAAAACTTCAGGAGGTATCCCACAAATAAAGTGGGAAACCACGCGAGTGTCTCTGCGAAAACCATATGAGCCCTCACAAAACTCGACAAAGGGTTAGAGCAGCAGGATGAAATCAAGAGAAAACAATGCCATGGCAACACCGAAAACAGGTTAGAACAAAGCAAAACAAAAGCAAATACTGTCACGTTCGCGACTGCTTCGCCTAGCGAAGGCTTAGCGAAGCTTCGCTACAGGCTCGCCTAGCGAAGCGGCTAGCGAAGGCCTGCGGGTTTTGGATTCCTCCTTGATAACAGTTCGATCTCTATGATCCGAAACCCTGTGGTATCCAACTCATAAACGAAAATGATTAAAACATTCAAGGTATTGTTACACATATTCATACACAAATATAAACCCGTGGGCAAAACCAGATGTTACCTCATATATTCATAATATTCAAATTCAAGGCGTAAGGTAATAGGAACAAAGGCATACCTGATGAGAGAGACCGATTAGGATTGAATGGTACGGCCGGATCTGCGAAGTAGTACTAGGGTTCGTGTGAGGCGGAGTGAACTTCTCAGAGCTGCCTGAAGGTTTCTGCAGAGTAGTTCCTAGGTCTCTTTCTCCAGTCTCTGGTCTTTTCTGTTCAGCCAGTGTCCTCCTTTATCTCATTGACTACTCTGGTATTTATAGGCCAAATTTCGCAGCTTGTGGGCTTTGAATGAGGACAGCTCAGGCCCAAAACTTTTCTGATATTTCTGAAATGCGCGTCCTTCGCCTAGCGAAGGATCTGCTCGCCTAGCGAGCATGACAGTACTCTTCGCTAGGCGAAGCATCTGCTCGCCTAGCGAGCATGACAGCTCAGCAGCAGATTCTCGCTTCTTCAATTCTGGCAATTTGCACGGTGAATAGGCCCCAATTGGACCTGTTGGTAGTACCTCAAGTCTATTCCTTGCGTTGACTGACCGTCTAAGTAGAACCCACAAAGTGTCCTGGATGATGTTCGAGCTTCTTGGAGCTAATTCTGATTGACGCGATGCAATATGGTATGAAATGCTAAATGACCTAAAAAGTGAATGCATGAAATGAGGAGGGCAAATTTTGGGGTGTTACAGATATGTTCACTTTAATCAGTGACGAATTCTCTCTCTTGGTATTCTATCCCGTAACTGATAGATGTAATTCCTATTTTCTCCCTTCTCAGAGTCTATCCTTGATATGTTCATCTTAATCGGTGACGGATTTTCTCTTTGATGGTCTTCTATCCAGCATTCGATAGATGTAATTCCTACTTTTTGTTCAGTTGGTTTATCCTTGATATGTTCATCCTAATCGATGACGAGTATCCTCCTTGACATTTCCCAGGCAAGTCTATCATGGATATGTTCATCTTAACCGATGACAGATTTTCTTCCCTGTCGAGTTTATCCTTGATATGTTCATCTTAACCGATGAAGGATTTTATTCCCTGTCGAGTTTATCCTTGATATGTTCATCTTAACCGATGACGGATTTTCTTCCCTGTCGAGTTTATCCTTGATGTGTTCATCCTAACCGATGACGGATATCCTCACCCTTGGTCTTCTGCCCAATAACTGGTAGTTGTAAATCCTATTTTCTGCAGTTCTCCCCAGCAAGGCTATTCTTACCCAGTAACCGGTAATGAATATTCCCTTCTGATGGTTCCTAGCGAGTCATCCTTGATATGTTCATCCTAACCAATATTGGATGGTCTCTCTGTCATATCTTTATTATCTCCTCACCCAGTAACAGGTAGTAGATAATAGATTTCTACTCCTCCTGTGTTGAAGTTTATTGCTTCCCTAGTTGAGTTGAGTGCGCATTTCCTTAGTGAAATCACTTTTCCTGCATGATTCAAGTATTTCAGTTTCATCCTTACTTACTCGTATCCCCTGCAGATGTTTTTGTTCCCCAGCTGAGTCTTTTCCATGTTGTATGGAATTCCTCGAGTCCCCTAGCAGTTTTAAGTCGTAGCCTGGCCTACACATAACTCTCCTTTCTCCCCAGAGTCTCTGTCTCCCCAGTGAGTTTTCCTCACGGAATACATTATACTCCTGTGGATTTTTGATATCTCTGATTTCTTTTCCTTTGTGGCAATATTGCCCCACATGGCATTAAATTTTGCATTCATATCATATACATCATGAGGTCTCTTAGGGACCAAAATTTGTTTATATATGTTGTTATTTAAGCCCATTCTACTGAGTCGACATGAAGATTTTAACCTTCGCCTCCTCAGTTAGAATGTCCTTAAATAGGGGCAGCTGTAAGACCCCAATTTTGACCCTAAGATCCCTCATGCAACTTCATCATAAGCATTAGCATTGGGATCATACCTGTGAGAGAATTCTTTACCTTGAATTAACTTTTAATGATAGCAAATTGTGTGATCATCATCCAAATTAGTTGTGCACTGCATTACATGATATATTTGTGTTCTTACTTTGTCCTTCATCCCACTCTATTGTTGCATAACCATACATATAAATCTTCATTGAAAATTCCCTTAAAATAACAATTAAAATGCATTTTATATCAGTATGTATCAATACATGAGCCTTTGCATCGATACATGTAGCCTGTGATTAATCACAAAACAATTTCTGTTCAGTATGCATCGATGCATACGAGCCATGCATCAATACATGGAAGGCCAAAAACTCTATGTATCGATACACACGATTCCTGCATCGATACAGGACTACTTGAGACTGCCTGTGCATCAATACATGAGCATTAAGCATCGATACATATCAGTGTAAAAATCACATGCATCGATACACACGATTTATGCATCGATACATGAGTAATTGATTTCACCAAATATTCACACAACTTACAGTATGTATCGATACACACTCCTATGCATCAATACACAAAGTTGTTTTAAGTCATAACAGCAACTGTTTTTGCAGAATATAAGAACAGGTTTAAACAGCAGATGAAAAGTGACGAATTCATTGAGGGAAAACAATTGAACACAGATCAAAAGCAGTGTTGGAGCAATTGTTTGTGAGCACATAGAAACCTGAAAGAGACTTCATCTTCTTCATCTTCTCAATCACCTTTCTTCAAGAACAATTACACATAACAATTCTTGTTCTTTGGATTAAAGAAGGATTGAGATAACGTTCAGTGGTACGATCAAGGATCTAGCTGTGGGTTGCAGTGGAACGATCGAGGATCTAGCTGAGTCGAAGATTGAAGGGGGTTTCTAGGAAAAACCTACTGGTTTGTCCTTCAAGAACTGGTGTGTTCTTGAGGGTTTGGGAGTCACATTTGCAGAACATATTCAGCCGCAGCGTTGCGTTTGGAGATCGGGGGATTTCGCAAGCAGGTCGTGGAACCGGTGAATTGTTTGCAACTTTGTGCAGGAAAATCTTGATCGAGCTCAGATCAAGTGAAGGTTTATACAAGAAGAGGTTCTTGGAGTTTATAAATTCTGTCTTTGTATCAAAACCTTGTATCAACGGATTCGGCAATAATTGATAATCAAAGTTCTCAATATCATTTGAAATTGAGAGGGAGACGTACCCACACGCGAGGACGACGTGGGGAACTTCCTTAACAAATCTCTGCGTATCGTACTCTTACCTTAATCTTCTTTACGTTTCAAAACTGTTTTGCAATTTCTGTTAGTGTGTGGTGATTGATCAATTTTTGAACAGCAGTGATAATAAAACCTTTAGTCATACACCATTGCTGTTTATCATCAAACACACACACACCAACTGTTTGACAAAACGGTTAACTTGATTGTGTTCATTGGAAATAGAATTTGAGGATAAGCGCATTCAATCTGTTAAAATTCTGTGTGTATTATTTCTGTCATTCTCATTAAAATCCAGCAACTGCACTTGCGTGTCCGGCTTTCTAGTAGCAGTTCAGAATAGACGGAAGTCGATTCGGGACTGCTTTTTCCGCCGCTTTTGAAAACTCTAATTAAACGTTAAATCCGTTAAATTTATTTTGGTGATCTATTCACCCCCCCTCTCGATCACTAGCCACACCGTCTAACAATACCTTGGCATTCTCCTTACCTCTCCTTCACTGGGTTTGTCTTGGGAGAGATCATCAAGCACTATGTGATTGTATCATACTTGTATATTATCATTTTACTAACCAAAATACAAAAATATGTCTTTGCATTTGCCTAACTCTTTTGTAGGTAGGGCATGATCCATTGATCTATCAAGTTCATATTTAGGGTTTAAGACCCTCATGACAAAGAGCACAACCATGAATTGATCCAAGAATGGTTATGAGCATCATATAATAGTTCCATTGATTCCTACTTGTTATATTGATCAAGTTTTCTTCAAAAGTTTGGAGGTGATTTGCCTTGGAAACCCTAGTTTGACTGGGTATCTTGAGTAACTTCTCCAACAAGCTATATCACCAATTGATCAAATTTCTCAATGGACACTTCAAAATTCATCATCTTATGCATATATGATCTACCATGAGCCATGAAAGTCCAAATAATTGACAGTTAGCAAGTTGGTTGATGGTGGTTGGCCAGATGAATTCATCTGATCAAAACTGGGTCTCCCTAGACCCTATCTCCTACAATTTTCACCATATGAAAATTATTCTAAGATACAATTTACTCTAAATGGAATTCCAAACAACTTTCATTTTGAGACCTAGATCTAGTTTTGCTTGGAAAATTATTTTCTATATTGAAACATTATAGGTCATTTTGTCTAAACCCTAATTTGAAAGTCAACTTCCCAAAGCCATAACTTGCTCAATTTTTATGAGATGACAGATTTCAAAGTTTCACAATTAAATTCAAGATGTCTACTTCAACTTTTATGTTTGGAGTGAGAGAAAATTCAACTTTTATGAGCATCTGATATAAGGTTACATTATAGGTCACTTTTGACCTATACCATTGAACAAGTGAATTTTCCAAACTTCGAAAATGCATAACTCTATCATTCCAAATCCAAATTACATGAAATTTGTGACCATTTTGAAGGTCTTTGAAATATATACAACTTTTATGAATACAAGTTTCTCATTTGAAGCTCACATAAAAAGTTAAGCAAGGTGGAATATTGAGATATATGGCTTGGCACTTAGAAAAATTTTGATTTGTTAAAATTTCCAAACTTCCACCTCAAAATTCATCATTATACAAGCTTCAAATGGAAAAGTGTTGAACATGAAAGTTTTTCCTTTTGATCTAAATTTTCCAAAGAATCCAATTTCATCCATTTTGGACAAGATTTGAATGGGTTGCGCATGGCTTGAACATTGCATCATCATTTGGCAAAAATCAAACTTCAAGCATCCATGTACAATTGCCTAGCACTCCAATTTGATTTCAGACTTGTTCACACTCAATTATGGATCAAATGGAATGATCTCATGGGCCTGTACATGCCCATGCACACATGCATCACTCATTGCCAATTTTAGAAACTCATTTGGAAGGTGCAAATATCACATGATTCAGCTATAAATAGAGCTCCATATGCTCAGAATTAGAGACCCCTTCGCGCCAGCTTTGATCCCAAACACCAAACCCTTCCATTTGAGAGGATAATCCTGAGAATTTCCTTTGGAAATTGAGTTGGAATCTCACTGTTTTAAGATTCAAAACTCCAAGGATCCAAGACCTTTCGTGCATTCTAATCTACTTCTGCAAGCATCCTGAGCAAGATCAAGCATAAGCCAAAGCAATAACAAGTGAATCCAGACCTGCATTGAAGGTATTTTCCAGAAGATTTCATCTCTTCGATTCTCTCTTAATTCCACTCAATTCTCTTGGATCTTTGGTTGTCTGAAGTCCTACCAATGTAGGCAAGAAGATTGAGTTGCTTAAAGGTCAAATCTAAGCAACTCAGTTGACACACCTCAAAATTCAACTCCTCATATCTTTCTAGATATGTGGAGTTAGTTAAAATTGAGGTTAGATTCATGCTCTACGCCATTTTTTCTTTCAGATCATGTCCTCCTTTTTCATTTTCTTGATGGTGATGAGTGAACCAGTCCGGCCAGGGTCACCGGAGAAGATGACTGGCCTTTGGACGCCGGCGATGCGCTGGAAGTGTTCAGAGCCATTGATCTGGTTCAAATTGTTTTAATCTCACGTGTTGGTTCAGATTACCATTCCTGTGGCGCATTGACTTAAGTCCATGGTGGAAAGTGGGCTGAGGACCATTTGATCTACCACCTCAATTAATGAGGGAGATCAAGTGGTCCACGTTTTTTTTGTTATTTTCTGATTTTCTTTTATTCCTTTTATTTTAATTAATTCATATTAATTTTAATATTGATCCAAAAAATATGAGAGTTTCACCACAAAATTTCAAATAATTTCCTCTTTCATATTCTGAATTAAGATTATTTTTTGGATCATTATTAATATTTTTCATGATTTAATTGATTTTGAATTTGTTTTTAATTGTTTAAAAATACTTTTAAGTTTTAAAAATTCTGAAATTTTTTCTCCAAGGTCCTTTGACCTTGTTTGACCTATGATAAATCTCATGGGCATTTCTTTGGTGTTTTAATGAGGTTTTAGGAATTTGACAAACCATATTTAATTTAAATGCCTTATTTAATATTTTTAATTTGAATAAATGCCAAATAATTTTGTTGACCAATTGTGATGACTTGTTTGAGTTTGACCCTTGTTGTTGGGCCTTGGTCAAGGTTGATTTGACTTTGTCAAGTTAATATCATTGGATTTAGGGGATTGATGGAATGTACATTCCATCTCCCAAAATGAATGGATGATATTAATTTGGTAAAAGTCTTCCTTTGATCAATTTGATTTTTGATCCATTCTCTTCCCTCTTCATCTCATTCCCCTTCTTTGTGCATTCATCTCATTTTGCCTATGATATCTCAAAGTCCTAAAGCTAGTTGATTGAAAAATTAACATGAGTATGGATGAGATTAGGTCACCTCTTTGCATATTCTTTTTGTGTGTGGTATGTTTCATGAGCATAGTCCATTATAATATGTCTCTACCATGCATTAACACCAAAATTCTATTTCCCGGTCTCAAATAGTTGTGACTTCTACATGAGTCCAATTACGATTGCTTAACATAGCGCTAAATTTGTGACATAAAAGGCACAACATTCTAGTTAGTGAGATTGTAAGTCTCCTCTCTTTCATGGTATTGTGTGAAAACTTGGCCGTTTTCCTTCCTTTGGAAGATGTCTTGGTTCAAGGATCCATGCTTGTGATAAGTGGGTTGAGTGTTCTCCAAAGAATGTCTTAAAATGAAAAGCAAAAGCAAAACAATACTAACTTCTAATTCATTAACAACTAACTTTAAATTTCAAGCCATTTATTTTAATGTCATTTAATTATTGCCTTTATTCATTTACCCTTGTTCATATCATTCTAATTGTTTATGTTAATGCAATTTTCACTTTTTCCACTTGGACCATATTGTGTGATACATATTGTTTGTGTATACTTTGCTTGTTTGTGTGGTCTTTGACCATTAATGTACATAATAGCAACAAAAACCCTAAAAGACTCTTGTGTGGATTGTTGGCTTGATCTTGGACAAATGGACTTAGAACTTAGGCAACATTCCTATGCTAAAGGACTTTGCCAATGCCAATACATGTGTGAAACCAAGTGCTTGCAATTTGAAATCTCATATGTTACATCATTCAATATCCCTCTGAGTTCATCTACAACATGATCATTGTGAAGTTGTTATTTTGAACCTGTAACTTGTGGAATTAATCTGCTACATGGGCCAAAATTTGAAGAAGATCATGGAATGGCTAAAGCTTGGATATGGCTATCTTTATCTGATGCCTTTGCTCTTCAAGATAATATAATTATGCATTTTTGTGTTGCTTGATTCTAAATGTCCAAGGGAATTCTGGGTTTCTATTGACATTCTTGTCTATTGGATTGCTACCCATTTGGTCAGATTTTTTCAACTCTTAACTTTTAAATTTGTGCATATGATTAGTCTCTTCCTCTTCTCCCTATTTCTTTAATTTAAAAATCTCTCCCTCCTTTTTCAAAATCTTCTTTGATTGAACTTATTTTGTTCCAAACTTTGACCACTTTGCAAAAAGATAGAAACTTTGGCCTTAAGCCATTTCATTTTCAAACTCCTTTCCTTAAATCAAACTTGTAAATAAAGTTAACTATACTTGACTTAAATCTTCAAAAAAGCCAAAAAGAACTAACTCATTCAAACCATTTTAGGCCTTTGTGCCTTTCAAACTTAATTTTTGTTAAAAGCAATGCATCCATTTTGAAATTTGTATCACGAACTACAAGGTTTTGATCCCTCATTTTTATGTTGGTATGTAGGCACAAGACCAAAGGTCTTTCCAAACACAAAAATATAATTAATGAATTCTCTTCTCATCCCCCCATTCCATTTGTTTGTAAACATCATTTTTGTACCAAATACATATGCACCGAGAAAGGGCTCCCTAGGAGTACCTAGGACACTTTGGGTGCTAACACCTTCCCTCTATGTAACCAACCCCCTTACCTATACTCTGACATTTTATTAGTTTTGATTTGAAAGCTTCTTACTTTTGGGTTTTGTTCGTACTTTTTCCCTTTTCCCTTGGAAACAATAAAAGCGCGGTGGCGACTCTTGTTATTTGATCTCTAGCTTAACCATAGCTTGATGATCATGAATTTACCGCTACACAAAGGAATAATAACAGTTTGGTAAATTCATGGAGATTCTGAAGCAATTGCACATCAAAATTCTTTTAATTGAAGCTACAATAAATGACAAACTACTCTAAGTCTTTGAGACCTTGGTGCAAGTATAAATTTGATGCCCTTATCTATCTTTAAGAAGTTGGGTATAGGTGTTGCTAGACCATTAACCATTTCATATCAGTTAGCTGACAGAAGCGTCTGTTATCCATAAGGAAAAATTAAAGATGTACTAGTGAGGGTTGACAAATTTGTGTTTCCCGCTGATCTCATCATAATGGATTTCAATGTTGATAAGGATACTCCTATTCTGTTAGGAAGATCATTCCTTGCCATAGGAAGAACATTAATTGATGTGGAAAAAGGAGAGATAACAATGCAAGTTAATGGACAATAAGTTATGTTCAATATGTTGGATGCTTTGCAATATTTGGAGGAAGATGTAGCTGAATGTTCAAGGATCTCTAGTTGGGAGACCATTATTCACAAGAGTCTCCTCAAATCAATGATGTTTTGGAGCGAGAATTGGGAAAATTAAAGGAAGATGAGAATTTGAAAGAAGGAAACATGACCGGACCTTTGTGCAAATCAGTAGATAAAGAAGAACCGGTGGAAATACTGTAGCTTACTGAATAGTTGAAAGATCATTGCAAGCCATCAATAGAAGTTCCACCTGAACTTGAGCTCAAATAGTTGCCTCCATAACTGGAGGCAGGACAGAAGTTTCCTGTCATCATAGCTACATATTTATATGAAGAACATATGTGTCAACTCCTGACACTTCTCAAGAGACACAAAAGAGCTATTACCTGCAGTTGTCTAACATCAAGGGAATCAGACCTACTATTTGTATGCACAAAATTCTATTGAAGGAAAATTCTAAAAATAGCATTGAAAGTCAAAGAAGATTAAATTCTATCATGAAGGAAGTAGTGAAGAAGGAAATCATCAAGTGGTTAGATGCTGAGATTATCTACTCTTTCTCTGACAATGTATGGGTGATTCCTACTCAGTGTGTCTCGAAGGAAGGAGGCACGATTGTGGTCACCACTGAGAAGGATGAGCTTATTCTAACAAGAATTGTAACTGGGTGGAGAATTTCTATGGATTACAGGAAATTAAACAAATCCACAAAGAAGGACCACTTCCCATTGCCTTTCATTTTCTAAATGTTGGATCAGTTGGCTGGAAAAGAGTATTGTTGTTTTCTATATGGCTATTTTGATTATGTCCAAATATCCATATGCTAGGAATACCAAGAAAAAAAACTTTCACATACCCTTATGGAACTTTTTCCTTTAGAAGAACACCATTTAGTCGGTGCAACGCACCAACTACTTTCCAACGTTGTATGATGGTTATCTTTTCAGAATTGATAGAAAACTCCATGGAAGTATTCATGGATGAATTTTCAGTTTTTGGAGAGTCATTTAATCAATGTTTCTATAATCCTAACAACGTGCTAGCTAAGTGTGAAGAGAGTAATATGGTCTTAAATTAGGAAAAATTTCACTTTATCGTGAAGGAAGGAATATCGTTGGGTCATAAAATCTCTAAAAGAGGATTAGAAGTAGATCAGGCAAAGGTTGAAGTCATTGAGAAGTTGCCTCCACCTGTCAACATCAAAGGAATAAGGAGATTCTTAGGGAATGTTGGCTTTTATAGAAGGTTTATCAAGGATTTTTCCAAGATAACTAAACCTTTATGTCAACTGCTACAACATGACGTGCCTTATGTCTTCAGTCCTGAATATGATCATGCTTTCAACCTGTTGAAGAAATCCTTGATATCTACACCAATAGTAAGGAAACCTTATTGGTTTAAGCCATTTGAATTAATGTGTGATGCAAGCGACTTTGCAATAGGAGAAGTGTTGGGACAAAGGCACAACAGAGTGTTCCATACCTTCTACTATGCAAGTAGGACCCTTATTGAAGCGCAAATCAATTACACCACTATTGAAAAGTAATTATTAGCTATCGGTATTTACCTTTGACAAGTTCAGATCATATCTTGTTGGTACTAAGGTGATAGTGTACACTGACCATGTTGTCATTAAATGCCTAATTGCAAAGAAGGATGTTAAACCAAGGCTGATTAGATGGGTATTGTTTCTACAAGAGTTTGACTTGTAAATCGGAGACAAGAAGGGAGTAGAAAATCTAGTTGTTGATCATTTATCAAGACTGCTAGAGGAGATTCAAAATAAGAGTGCAAAAGGAATTCAAGAAACATTTCCATATGAGAAGTTCTTGATGATCACTACAGGCGTGACCTCATGGTACGTTGACATTGTTAACTACTTGTTCAGTGGGTACATCCCACCAGAGTTCAATTACCAGCAAAGGAAAAGATTCACATGTCTAAAAGTTATTTTTGGGATGAATCATTTTTATATAAGAAATATGGTGACCAATTACTAAGACGATGTGTGGATCAATCTGAGGCGCGACAGATCCTGACATCTTGTTATAGTGCACCTTATGGAGGACACTTTGGAGGGGTAAGAATTACAGCTAAGGTACTTCAATATGGTTATTTTTTGCCTTCCCCTTTTAAGGACATGAATTTGTTAAATCCCGTGATTGATGTCAAAGGATTTAAAACGTGTCTATGAAGCAAGAAATGCATCTCACAAGCATCTTTGAAATAGAATTATTTGATGTGTGGGGCATAGACTTTATGGGACCACAATTCACTCAATCAGTGCAACATACAAGTCAGTTAACTTCCTCTATAAAACATACCTTCATATACATACTTCTCATCTTTTCAACCAATTATTCGTATCTTCATAAAAACATGAGTTCTCTGTAATAGAAGGCTAAGATCATTATCCCAACAGAGCTCAATGTTGGGGGCAAAACCGTTACTCCGGAACAACACCTTGAGCAGTCCACTGGGGAGGCCTACCCGTCTGCGTAAGCTACTATAAGGGATGCCCTAAAAGTAAGAAAGCCTAATAATAATAATAATAATAATGATAATAATAATAATAATAAGAAGAAGATGATGAAGCAGAACAGAGTGCCAATAAGTATGTTTTTCTACAAATCAGATGAAGGAAGTAAGAAGTGTGTTCCTGAATGGGAGGATTCTTTTACAATTAGGGGTTATTATTTTGATCCGGAAAAAACTTATGTAATCTCTAGAAATATTGTACTCCTTCCAAAATATTAATAAAAATTTACCTTTTTGCAATGATTTTTCTGATTTAGTTATTTCATTTGAATGTGTTAATCATCCCAGAAATATTCAGAAATAGTTCATCCAAAAAATAACACAAAGAAAACAAGGATTGTTTCTAACACTTATCAGATAAGAAATAATGTTTCCCAGAAAATATAGATTAGAGAAAAATACATAAGCATATAAAATATGACATGAAAAATAGATAAAGAAAGTAAAGTCGAATAAAAAGAAATCAGTTTAACATATATAACAACATCAATAGAAAAATTGGGTTCTAGATCCTAAGACAAAGGTTTTTTAAGAAGATCAAAAATGTCTCTAAGATCTGCACCCATGATGTCTTTCCTGGAATCTATAGACCTTATTCTACTATCTATTTCAATATGCTTGACAACCAAGGCTTGTTGAGTAACAGCAACAGAAGCCAGGTTCTTCTTCATAAGATCTTTCCTAGAACAGGAGGATGCAATAGACTTTGAAGTAACATCTTTTAGATTCTTAATAGCTGATGCAATAGAAGTATGGAGAGAATCCCACTTAGCGAAGTATCCTATTAGATCAAATGTAAATGGTCTCTCATTGATCAGACTTTGTACTTTATCTAAAAAGACATTTTTTATTACATACATGTTGGTTTGGATAGTTTGTGAGAGGGATGAGGTGTTTTTAAAAGAGGATTCAGGTTCAGATGATTGATTTGTAAGGTTAGGTGGGTTAAGGCAGATTTCAGGGTAAGGGATGTAGATTTCAATGTGAAGGTGTGAAACGGGAATCTGTTCATACTCAACTCTAGGTTCGTAAGCAAATTGAACTAGAGATTGATCATGAATAACTTATTCCGTTTAAATCTAAAATTCATATACAACTTAATATAAAGGTTAACTTTGAACAAGGCTCGATTCTTTATGAGGAGATGTCGGGGGTGAAGTCTGAAGTGGTGGTTGAGTTTTATGTAGGGAGGTTACTTTTGGTTGGACAAAAGTTACATGTTCAGTTTCAGAAGCAAAACATGTTTGGTTAGAAGGTTTAACTTGAGAAGAGAATATTTGAATGGGAATGACATGGATAAGTTTGATTATTTTAGGCGAAGGTTTTGTAGATTTGAGGTTAAGATGAGCTTCAAACCCTTGAACATCATACTCTGACTCAGAGCTAGAAGACGTAGCTTTCCCACTAGAAACATCTATGGGGGGTTCAAGCATTGTGTTCAGAGGTGATGGTTGTTCATAAGCAGATAATATGATTAACTGATTCTGAACATCAATGATTTCATCAATAGGAAGAGAAATATGTTTGGGAGATTGATTGGGTGAGGGAACTTATGAGGGAGTTAAAGATATGTGATTAAGGGTGGTGTAATCAAAATCATCTTCAGAGATTAAGTTTATATTAATACCTGTTACACTAGTATTCAGAGCTTCTGAAGTAGCCACAATTTTTTAGATAACTTCTTCAGGATCAACAAGCTTCAACTGACTTTAGGCCGTCCATTACTTCAGCAAACTGAAGCTCAACAGATTCTAATTCATCAACAACAACAGTCTTTTAATTCCCAACATTATAGGTTTATGGATGATATTCCAACTGATCTAAAATAACAGATGATAATAGTTGAGCACACTTAAGGGTAGGATTAATTACACTCTTCTGAGCAGTGTCATTTGCATCTTTATTTTTCTTGACAAGGACACACCGACATCATATTCTTCTTTTTCCACCTCAATCTCAAACAACTTCCTTAATCTTTTCTTCTTTAAAGGTGCTTCTGGAATGACAGAAACAAAAGCAACCTTCTTGGAAGACTTTCCACTTCTAGTTTTGGAAGGCATCAACTCAGTGGATGCAATAACTTCTTCAATTTCTTTCTCAACTGCTCTCTTCTTAGAAGTTTTATGAACATCCTTCGGAACAACTGAAGCGACATGCTTCCTCTTATTAAAAAGTTTAAAAACATCAGTAGGTTTGTCAGGAATATCTCTATATCTTATGACTTTTCCTTCCTTATCACTTGTTCGATGAAATTCTTGATTACTTCAGGGTTATCATTTTGGTGATGATTGGATAATCCTCAAGATAAATTTAATTGGTACATCTAACAGAGAGATGTACCTTTAAAGCAACGACATCACTTTTATTGATCAACTTCAAGTTAGCCAAAATAAAAGTATATAAGATATTCCCATAGATCTCCTCTAGATCCCCGTTGTCAGGCAAGTTTTTAAGGGCATTAATTAGACAACCTTGGTGAAACAATTCTTAAAAATCTAGCATAGGGAACATTCTTCTTGCGAAGCTTTGTGCTATCCTTTATTACTTCACACAGATGATTGAAGATGTATGCATATAGATTTATCTAAACTTCATTCTTCAGGTAGAAAATGAAGTGTTTGTGATCCCATGAAGCTTTAGGTCATTTTGATTCAAATGCATGGTTTTGGGCTTGATACTCATGCTTTTACCAAATTCGACGATCATGTGTGCATGTCGAGCATTTGAAGAAGACGCCATTGATGAAAGGAGCTATTAGGGTTTCTAGGGTTAACTTTTTGAAAAGGGTTTTTTTCAAAGGAGTTTAAAGAAAGCAAAAACGTAGGTAGTGAAATAGTGAAGTGTGTGTTTCTGATATAAATAGAGTGATTTTGAGTGAAAAGGAAAATTATTAAACATAACATAACATAAATGCAGAAGGAAACATGAATAAATTAAAAACAAAAATAACCAAGAAATGAGGAGTTTTTACTCAACAGTTTCATTCCATGTGTCAAGAGATGTTTCACATTTATGACACACAACATGACATGTGCCAGAGGTAGTTACCATAAAGCATCCACTTGTGTGAACACCAGAGATAGTTAGTCTTATTTATAGTATCAGAGATTGTGATGATTCAAAGACTATTTATTCATCAGAAGCTGACAAGAAGCTTATGATCAAGGTAGCATCTTAACATCATCAGATTCTGATATAGAGAAATATTCTTTACCAACTGATAAAAGTAGAATTATCATAGTAAAAGTAAGTATTCTTTCATAAATATGAAGTTTTATGACAAACATTAAAAATGTTAGGATTAGAAACAGTTGCATAAAAACATAATTATACTTTTCTTTGCGGTATCAACTTTTGAGATGTCCAAGAGGAACAAAATAGTTCCAACAATGCTCTTCTGAACACTACCATAGGATTTTGGATGTAGGCCTTCTTCTTGTTGAAGGCTGTAAGCAACCATTGTCCTGAAGAAGTTGTTGCTTTGTTCTTTCCTTTAAGCATATATTCTGCTAAAGCAATCTCATTCTTTGATACCCATAATTTTATCGGTCCTCTGAGGTTAGTTTTATAGGGATTCCTCTTACTTTTTTCCTTATCCTTATAGTAAGGTTTAAACTCATTCCAGACTTTTTTTTTGTTAAATTTTTGTCTATGATAAGTTTTGACCTTAACTTCTGAACCTCTAGGTACTTTAGATATAACAACTTTGAGTTCTGAGTTCTTCAATACCTTTGACTTGAGAGTTTTAGGTTCTAATATTCTTAGAACTTTTGACCCTTGAGTCTGATATCTTGAATCCTTCAGAATTTATGAGTTATCTATTATAGGTTTTGATTGGTTCAAAATTCTACCATTTTCAGCAACAAGCATAAAGTAAGAATTCAACCCCTTTTGAGTAGTGCTTTAAAAGAAGGTTCTGATGGTTTCATCAAGATATTAGTCCTTGGATTGTAAGGTTCTCAATGATAACCAAGATCTTCCCCTTTGCTCTTACTTAATCCATAGATCATGGAAGCAAGTTTGGTTCTTTCACATCCAGATATAATGAAATTTTGAAGAGCTAATTCATTTTTGTCCAGAGGTTTGTCAGGCATACCTTTCATTAAAGCAATTTCTTCTTTTTCAAGATTTTCGATTTTTTATTTAGAAAGATTTAACTCATCTTTTAAAAGATCATATTGTTTTTTTAATGTTTTTAAATGTCTGGCTTTCTGTTGGCGTCTTCCCATAAGATCATGATACAGAGTACTCAAATCATATTTTGAGAGTTTAGAAAATACATGTTTTATGTCTTCTAACTCTGAGTTAGAACCAGATTCAGATTCTGAGTCTAAAAAAGTTGAGGCCATCAAGGTAAGATTGACTTCTTTATCTTTTCCTTCATTGTCAATTTCTTCCCATGTTGCCATAAGAATTTTCTTGAACTTGCTTATGAATTTGTTCTTATGGAAGCTTTCCTTTCTGATTTTTCCTTTTTGAAGATCAGGACATTCATCATTGAAATGATCAAGCTTCTTGAAGTTGTAGCCATCCTGATCTTTACTCCCAGAACTTGACTCTTTGAAGCCATCTCTTCTACCATAAAATATGTTCTTCCTGTTGGTCAAGTGTTGAAATCTTTTGATGATAAAGGTTAATTCATCATCATCAGATTATTCATCAGAAGCTTCATCATGGGTGGCTTCTTTGAGACTTTTAGTTTGAGAGGATTTCTCATATCTCCCAACATATTTTAAGGCCATGGCTTTAACATGCTTTTTAGGACCATCTCCATTTCATGACTTTGGATATTGCTAACAAGACCTTTAAGAGTTAAATAGTTTAAATCTTTAGCTTCTTGAATAGAAGTTACTTTGGGTCTGTATTTGGCAAGAAGACTCCTAAGAATATTCTTGACATTATCCATAGTGGTATAGCTCTTGTTTAGGACCTAAAGTCCAGACACAAGAACTTGAAATATTCAGAACATTGATACAATGTTCTCATCATCTTTCATTCTGAATAACTCATATTGGTGAACCATAAGATTTTCTTTAGCTTCTTAAACTTGTTGATTACCTTCATAGGAAGCAGATATATATTTAAATATAGTCTTAACAATAGACTTATCAATAAACTTTATATACTCAGAATGATGCAAGGCATCAACAAGAATGCCTCTCACTCTATGATGCTTTCTATAAATCTTTGTTTGATCTGAAGTGAGAGACTTTCTGTCAGAAACCATTCAAACACCATTGACTTGAAAGTCAATGCCATATTCCAAGATATCCCACAACTTATCATCCAAATCAATAATGTGAGTCTACATCTTTCTCTTCCACCATTCCAAATCAATAGATTCGCCACTTAATGTTGGTGGTCTAGCAATATAGTTGTTTTGACCAGATGTACTTTGATCATGGTTGTTATTACCACGAGGAGAACCTCCAACATGACTAGTTACTTCAGAACTATCAACCATGATGGAAATAGTATTTTTCTCAAGATCTTTTTAGTACCACGATTAAGTGTTTAGTACAGACCATGCTCTGATGCAAACTAAAGGTGAGAAAATACACAAGAAGGGAGGATTAAATTATGAATGCCAAAAAATCGTTTCACTTCTGATAATGGAACTTCAAAATCTGAACAACACTCAGAGTCTAATATCAGAAATAGTAACAGTAGCAGGAATATAATGATCAGAAGTAAAAGCAAGCAACACACAAAGATTATTCTGGTTCCTCTCCTCAATTGAGAGTAGTTCGATCCCCTTGCCTCAACAAGAGCTTTTCACTATTGTCGTACCCCAAATTTTGACCACTATTTCTTTCTTTTTATTGACTTAGAATCTAGGCCATTGACATGCTCAGGGCCCTTTATAAGGCATCTGGTCAATATGGATATTACCATTGGTAAATAGGACATTATATCTTATTAAAGCACATTAGTAAAAAATAATAATTAGGGAAATTATTTGTTTTAGTAGCAGGGATAGAATAGATTATAATAACGTTATTAGTTAAATGAGGATAAATTAATATTAGTATTAGTATTTTTTACATATTAATATTAAGTTATATTATTGTTATTTAGGAATATATTAATATTGGGATTAATTAGGGTTAAATTAATTTTTTTATTAATCAAATTATCATTAATTGATATATTATTTAACTAGGGTCATAATGGGGTTATTAGTATTATTATTAAGATTATTATTATATACTCGCTAATGTTGTATTATTTTGAATAAATAGAATGATCTAGTTGATTCTAAAAGGAGTACAAAGAGTTACAAAGGGGAATGTCATGAGTTTGAATCCCACCCTTTTCATTTTTAGTTCCTTTTCCCTTTTATTTGTTTTTCTTTACTTCTAACATTTCTATTTTATTTTTAAATCAGAAAAAATCAGAAAAATATCATTTTTTATCATTTAATTATTAATTTTCATATTTTTATTTAAAACATATTTTAAAATATTATTTTTCATTAAAATCATGATTTTATGAATAAAATCAAAAAAATCAAAAAATCAAAATCTTTTATTATTATTAGGTAATTATCTTATATTTATTTATTTAAAATATTTATTTATCTAAATTCACCAAGTTGTGAATCCATCCAAATTCATTGGCTTGAACTTTAAGAAATAGGGTAAATCAGGTTAAATTAAATCATTCTAAAAATAGACAATTTCATTTTTTAACCTAATTTTACCTATAAATAGAACCCTTTTCTCTCATTTTTTATCATCCATAATTTACAAATCTATTATCCCTAAAGTTGTTGTTCTTCACATCGAAGGACAACAACACTAAAACACTAAGCTTCAGACATCTCGATAGTTCAAATCCCAACAAGTATCAATGCGAAAAGCGGTAGAAAGTGGAAAGAAGGAGAAAGGAGAAAAGAGAAACTCTAGTTGTGCTTAAACCAGAGAAATTCTCCTCTCTATAGGTTGGTCTTTCAGTTATATTCATCTCATTCTTGTTATTATTGAATCTAGTTATATTGATAATGCTTGAGTTTATTATGTATTCTGGTTTATTGGTGGATTTACTGATGTTTGGATTTCTTGGTGCTTGTGTTTATTTTCTAATTAAGTCAAATTAAAACTCATATTAACTTTTTACTAAAAAGGATTATAAAGTAAAACTTTTTTTTTATCAAAATTATGAAAAAAATTACATGAAGTAGAATTTCTAAAGTCAAATGTAAATCAATTTTTTTTACTAGTAATAAATCAACCTTTAAATAAATATCATAAAAACTATTTTTCTAAACCTACAACATAAATTCTATTTTAACTTATAACAAAATATAATAAATAAATAAATAAACAAAAATAAAACTAACAAAAAATAGGAAATAAGCATCAAAACTTTTTTCAAGTGTCACGTTGGTGTTTTAGTCTCATGTGTAAATATTAGAATTAAAATATTATAATAAAGTTAGTATTTTTTTTAAATGATATTTAAAAGAAAAAAACATGCTTCCTTTATATTTTATTAGTTTTTTTTTATTAATTTCTAATTCATTTAGCTTTTAAGCTTAGATTAATTTATCTAATATTATTATTAGCATAATAACAAAATAGCTAATATTCAAAAATAAACAAAATAACACATAAATGGATTTTATTTAGTCATTTAATTTAATATTTACTAAAAATACTAAAAAGTATAATTGGGGTATTTGAATGATTGTTAGAGATTAATTCTAGAATAATTAAGCATATTAAAATTAGAGATTAATTTTTAAATGGGTTAATATAAATAATATAAAAACAAATAGGGTTAATTATGGGATATTGACTAATTTGAAAATTTTGGATTAATCTATGGGATAATTTTAAGGATAATATGGGATAAATTTCTAGGGTTTAAAAAAATCCAGGGATAAGGGATATGTCATTAACTTTTTAATATTTTTATTAATTGAATATATAATATCATTATTAATTTAAAAAAAAAATAGAACATGAGGGGATATAATTAGGAATAATATGGGATAAATTTCTAGACATAAATGTTTAGGGTTTTAGGGATGAAGAACCAAGGATAAAATCAGGGATAAGGGATATATCATTTATTATTTAATATTTAATATTATCATTTATTTATTTTGTTAAATTAGTTAACTATTATATTTTTGCAATCAAATGGGATAATAATCAAGGGGATAAGAACATGGGATAAAACATGAAATAAAATTTTAGGGTTGTCTAAGGGATAAGGGTTATGTCTAATAATCGAGTATAATCACTAATTCATTTTTTAAATATATCAAATATTATATTTTTGCAAAACAATTAAGGGATAAAATTAATTCAACACACTTCAAGCTATACGTCCTCTACCCTAGTGTATTGAGGCATTTTCTTAAAATCAATCATTTCTCCGCCCCCAATGCGTGAGAATTTTCAAGGGATAAAAACAATCAACCAACCAACAATTTTGAGACGAACTACGGGGTTCTGATCCTTCAATAAATTTGATGGGAACGTAGGCATACAATTGTAAGACTCTAACAAGTATAATAATCAAAAACATTTTTTAGGTCTTCCCTTATTAAAATGATAAAACATTTTTGTAAATAAATAAAGAATTAAACAATGAATATATGATAAGCAAACATCTCAAGCACATATTAACCCTAGAATTAGATGAGGATCTCATTGAGTACAATGGAGCTAAAGAGTGCCTAGTACCTTCCCCTTTAAATATTTATGGATGACTTTGATGATCTATGTGCTTGATTCTTGCCATGTTTGTCTACCTATTTATTTTTCCACCTTTTTTTATAATGCCAATAGGGGAGAAGTATACTTTTAGGAGGAGGAGTGTATAATTTTTTATATTTTTCAAGGGGACTTTAACAACTCCAAGTTTATCACTGTTTCTTTCTTTGTCCACCTCCCTGAGAAATATGTTGTCATAATAAAAAAAATGGGAGAATGTTTACCTATGCGACTATCACAACCTGTTGATTTTATTTTGATGTTGACAACATTCTTAAGAGAAGTCATTTGTTTAAGGCCTACTAGTTTAAATGATTCCATATGATACGTTCATTATGTGATCGTGCTTGACATGTTGCTGATCAAGCAATGGTACTTGATATATTAGTCAAGTGATCATTCTTGGTGTGTTGATCAAGTGATAGTGTTTGACATGTTGATGATCAAGTGATGGTGCTTGATATGTGGATCAAGTAATGGTACTTGTCATTCTTCTAATCAAGTGATGGTGCTCGATATATGGACAAAGTGACGGTGCTTGGTGCTTGAAGCTCAAGGTGTGTTGATCAAAATATTTTGACCAAGATGTAGCTTGAATATCATTTGATGTAGTGATCAAGTGGATGTGGTTAAATATGAAGTTGTGAAGATCAAGTTGTGGTGATCATTGAATATCATGTTATGTTAATCTAGTTATGTTGATCAAGTTGTGGTGATCAAGTTATGGTGATCAAGTGCTTAGATATCAATCTATCATAGGCTATCTATGAAGCACAACACCTTATGTCAAAAAAAAATTGGTGAAGTCGGTGAATATTTCTAATCAAGTGGTTTGTGTGATGATTGAGTTTATCATGAATAGTCATCTTAAGCCTCATCAGAAGAAGATTCAAGGTTCTAGTTAAGGGCTAAATTCAAAATTATGTTGTAAGGAACTAGAAGCTTCAAAGTTGTGAAAGAGAGGAAGTGTGAATGTTCATTGAGTCTAGGTTGAGTAACTAGTGTCTGTAAAGGTATAAGACTAACTCGCGACTATATTAAAGAAAATTACACATGAAATTTCAACCCTTTGAAAAACCTTTCTTCTTTTATGAAAATTACCTAATTTTTTTAAAAGCCTAACTAATTGATTAGAGAATTGTTTGATCAATTAGAAACATGTTTTACAATGGGATAAGGAATTATGCTTATTGAATAGTCAATTATTTCACTTTGTAATACGTAAAATTGATTGGAGAAGTCCCTTAATGGTTGGAAATGGCTTGAAATCAAAACCTTCCATTTGGATTTCCATAATTTATTATGCATTTGTTATAATCGATAATCAGCATTGAAAAGCCTGTGGATTGTTTCCATATTTGAGCCACCATTTTTCCTATAAATATAAAGCTTATTTCTTATTTCTAACACACTAGAAAACATATTTCTCATACCATTATCTCACTCTCCTCTTTCTTTCTTATTTTCTCAATTTTACATTAGTGCTTTTGATAGTGGAGAATTATATCTATGAGGGTATTTTTGTCTGGTGTAAGGGAATTATTATAATTTCTCTTCGAGAGAAAATTTGTTTTGGTTATAATCTAAACCAAGTAAAAAGTTATCTTTTGGTTATTAAGGTAAACATGTTAAACCTTGTATCGGTTGGAGAGTTCTCCGTAGTTAAAACTCTTAGTCGGTTCATGAGTTTAACATGATGTTAAAAAGATCTCAGTTGGTTGTGGAGGTCTTAATACTTAAAACTTCGTCTCGGTTGAGAAGTTAACCATTAAAAAACTCCAATCCGTGTAAAATGAGGTTCGTGGGAAAGTTTTATAAAAAAAGCTCACATCATATTAGAAACTCTCAAGAAGAAATTCTTGGGGAGAGGATAAGGTCACTTCTTTAAGACTGGACCTCTATAATTATGTGGTGCATTTCTCTCATCCCATAACTATTCAATTTTTCATTTTATTATTTTCACTGCATTTTACTTTATTCCTTTTGTAAAAGAGTTTTAAACCTTCTTTTTGTAAAATATTTTATTTTGAAAATGGACTTTCAATCCCACACAACTCATCCCCTCTTGTGTTTGGAGTCTCGTGTCCAACACCTAACAGATGTGTTGCCATCATTAAAAGGGGGAGAAAATGGATATATGTGTTTTGCTGGTATATGGGTCATTTGGTTTTTATGATGACAACTATCAAGAGGTTTAAAAGATGACAACTCCATAAGTAAAATTATGTTTCATGTTAATAATTCAAGAAGTTCTTGGTGAAAAATGTCAAAGTGCGAGTTGATTACAACTAAGATATGGTTCATGATGATGGCATCCAAACAATATATTGTAAGTCTCGTTGGTCAAAGATATCAACTTCCAAATAAAAGTGCTAGACATTGTTGAATCAATCAAGGAGCTGGAAGAATTTGAAGCTATGAAAGTGTGAAAGTTTGTCTTGTCGTATGCTTAGTTTTTTTCCTAGTCTTGATCAGGTTATTGTAAAAGGAACAAGATTAAGCCTTGAAATACTATGGAAGTAAAATTATTTTTAATCCTCTTCTCTTTTGTTAAATATTTTGAAAACAAATCCTGACAAGCGCTTAGTTGATTGGAAACCTATTTAATCAATTAGGAAAGTATTATAGACCATTTAATCGATTAAGAGGTCCCTGTGATCAGTTATAATCAAAGTGTAACACCTCTTAATCGATTAAGGAGGTTGATAATTGATTAGAAGACATTATTTTTCAAACTTCCCAATTTTAGCTTGGTTTATTAATTAACACATAGGTTTAATCAATTAACTCATTAATATGGCCCATGGACCGATTCCTTTTTTAGCCAATTTTTCCTATATAAAAGAGGCTTGCCCTTATTTCATTTCACACCAATTTTATGAATAGAAACACTTCTATCATTTCCTTATATCCTTTCTTTTATAATTTTACTTTTTCACCAAAGTTGCGTTAGTGCCTAGAGAGTGAAAAGTTCCTTTTGAGAGTTGCTTGTATTGTTATTGTGCTGAAAGCTTTATTTAAGAGCATAGTATCTTGTGATACTTTTTCATCGGATATATAATACACTACCATGAGATAACAACTAACCGCTGACAAACAACTTCTGATCTACCACTCTTTTTCCACACAAAATAAAACCCCTTACAACCGTCACACACTGAACAAACATCAACATCTCACCCTCGCATCACCTTCAACACCTTAACCTTTCTTTGCGCCGCATCTAACTGAAACTCTCAGTGTTACAATCTCCGACAACCGCTTTGTACCACAACCATGAAACTGTTTTCGTAAACCACCACAACCGCATCCATCCTTCGACCATTGTGAACACAACCTACAAAATAAACCTCCCCCACTGCGTGATCTACTACCAAACACCCATCACAAACCAAGATTCATCTACAACCTCTCAACGACCCAGTTTCTCTTCTCCTTTCAAATTTTCCTCCGTTCTATTTCTCCTCCATCCATATCATCAACCATAACCTTCAAGATCTGTCTTCCATAACCACCTTTTTGGCGAAGAACACAACCGTGACTCCGGAGACAATATTTAGCTTTAGAAGGAAATAAAAATCATTGAAAGGGAGGATTTGTGATTTTGAGAACCAAGGAGGAATGCGCGTTATATGTGGTATACTAAATGTTTCTTTTTTTTCTTACCTTATTTTCCTTTTACTACTATTATTATTGTTTTTAAAATAAAGTCAATATAATTTAGATTTTTTTGTTGGGTTCCCTTTTAAAATTATAAGCCCATAATCCAAAATATGATTTATACCCCTGCCCATGCCATTTTTCACCTCCCATGTGTCGTATTATTGTTGGATATTGTAAATAATTGGTTGTGTTGTTGTTATGCTGTGTTATTTTTTGTATCATTGCATTACGATTTTGAAAGTGGAACTTGGTTTCTCTTTTGAACACGTAGTAGATGCATACATGACAACAATTGCGCCATGATTAGATATGATCACATGGACAAAGTAGTGCCCCTATCTTGACTTATTTCTTGTTATCTTCGGACCCCAGATTAATCACTTACAACGGCTCTTTATGAGGATGAATGGTCTTCTCTTCATGCTCAAGCAACCGAGAAATCTCATCAGGAATCTCTTCTTCATTCTCTTCTTCCATTTCTAACATAGGAAATTCAAAGTTGTGAGAGGGCATATGTTCATTGTTTTTAATGGGTTTAACAATTAATCTGGACAATGATTTTATGCTTGATTTTAGAATATGAACAAATAAATGCATATTGTGATGCAGATATAAAAGTGATTATTATCTTTTTTTACGTTACCATTTTTTCCATAAAAAGTCAAAAAGGAAAAACATAATATGAATAAATGAAATAACATTTTATTAATGATAATGAAGTTTGAAACAAAACACACATAGATTCACTTTCACCTTGGGCATAGTGAAAGGATTTTGAAAATAAAAAAAACAAGCATATTACTTCGACAAGTGAATGGCAGAAGGAACATCAATAGCAACCCAATTATGGCACACCAATCCACGTGTCACAAAGTTTAACTCTTGTTGCTCTTCATCATCTTCTAAGATTGCGGCAACAAATTTATCCATAGAATGAATAAAACCAGCACTGTGAAACACTTCTTGAATTCGCTTCAGATCTCTTCGGGTTGCACCGGATGAAAAACCCAAACCAACTATGTTCTTGTTCTCAGCAAGCTCAACAATCTGTCCCCATCTAGCAGATTGACCATTCTCTACCACAAACTGGGCATCTTTTAAGGATGACATGGATTCATCGTCCTTCTTAACAACAATATTATCAACAGAAAGAGCTTGAAACAATGTTCCCTCAGATTCATCGGCATCAATGTAAGAAAATGAATAGAGATGACTCACCAACATGGCATGCTCGCCACCCACAATCACTAACTTCCCATTCTTCACAAACTTCAGCTTCTGGTGTAAAGTTGATGTCACTGCCCCAGCCTCATGAATCCATGGATGTCCTAAGAGACAACTGTATGTGGGATGAATATCCATCACTTGAAAAGTGATCTGAAATAAGCACGAACCTATCTTTATCAGAAGATCAACCTCCTCAATTACAGTCTTCCTCGAGTCATCGAAGGCCTTCACAACAACCCCAATGAATCTCATCGGAGCACCTTGGTAAGCAAGTTTAGACAGCGTAGACTTAGGAAGAACATTCAAAGATGGTCCAGTATCTACGAGCACATTGGACAGGGCATCTTCTTGACAATTCATAGAGATATACAGGCCAAATTGTGATTCCTTCCCTGCTCGGGCAGTTCTTCATCACTGAAGCTCAAATTGTTACATGCGGTAATATTGGCCATAATGCCATCAAATTGATCAATTGTCACATCATGGTCCACATAGGCTTTCTCTAGGACCTTCTACAAAGCTTCTAGGTGTGCCTCTGAACTCATCAGTAGGGATAACACAAATATCTTGAACGAAGTGCACAACAACTGGTCCACCACATTGAAATCACTCTTCTTGATCAATTTTAGAACTTCGTCTTGATCAACATTCTGATTCACACTGCTGGATTGGTCGGCTCGTACAACCAGAGTTTTATCTTGACTCGATTTCTCTATCACCACATCTTCAGTCCTCTTAGGAGCTGCAACAGCAAATACCCGACTACTTCAGGTCACACCACTTATATCGGCAATGTTCACAACGGATGGAAAAGCAGGAATAGGAACCTCTTTACCATCTTCTACCATAGTAGCATTATCCTTGTAAGGAACATCTTTATCAGACTCGTAAGGCATAGAACCCACCAAACGAATAACCAACGGAGAAACAACGGTCTTCTGTCCATCATATTCAATCACAACCGATTCTGGGAGATTAAAACGGGGAACTATGACGTTCACCTCATGCTCATCTTCATTTCTATCCCTCTTCACTTGAATAAGGTTCTGATCGAGCATCTCTTGTAAGTCTCTTTTCACAACAACACGCTCTTAAGGATATCTGGAACAAACATAGAAAGAAACATGATCATGCTCATAATATATCATTTTGCATAAAGTAGCATGCATTACAACCAAGGATTTTATGATCAGATTGACGTCAAAAACTCGATATTTTCCAAGACATCCGTCGACCATATTCACAGTTGCATTGCCATGTTTGGGCAGTGAATTAACTTGTACATTGGGATTGGAATCTTCAAACGACAAAATACCATTTTGTATTAACCTTCTTACCTCATCCTTTAAAGCGAAACAATTCTCAATATCATGGCCAGGTGCTCCTTGGTGGAATGCACAATGTTGATCAGGTTTATACCACCACTGAAGCTCTTTGGAAACAACTGGTGGAGTTCTTGTTTGCACCAAATTCTTCTTAATTAAAGCAGGAAACAACTCTGTATAAGTCATTGGAATTGAATCAAATCGTACAGGCCTCTGGGTACGATTCTGTTGATTTATGCATTGTTGGAATGTAATTGATAACTTGGTGCTGCTTGAGAAACTGGAGCAGAATTAATAGCTAGAGTTACAGACGCTACATGTTGATGATGTTGACTATTCCTCGGAAGCCTTCTACGTTTCTCTTGCGAGATAAAATTTGCATCGTGTTCCTTCTTCTTGGGTAAACCATTCCCATATTTTCTGGAACCATCAGATGAACTATCTTCTTTCAGCCGTCCTTCACGGACACCTTCTTCTAACCTCAAACCCATATTCACCATTTCAGTAAAGTCACTAGGCGCACTTTCTACCACCCGGTCGTAATAGAACGGACTCAACGTCTTCAAAAACAGCTTTGTCATTTCTTTTTCTTCCAACGGAGGACTAACCTGTGCAGCGATCTCGCACCACCTCTGTGCGTATTCCTTGAAGGTTTCCTTTTCCTTGCAGGACATAGCACGGAGTTGATCCCTGTCCGGTGCCATGTCAACATTATACTTGTACTGTCAACAAAAGCCTCACATAGGTCATTAAACGTTCAGATCTGAGTACTGTCTAGCCCCATATACCATTTCAGAGAAGCCCCAGTCAAACTGTCTTGAAAGTAGCGGATTAACAATTGATGATTGTCAGTCTTAGTAGACATCTTACGAGCTTATATCACCAGATGACTCAGATGACATGAATTGTCTTTGTACTTTTTGAAATCCGGAACCTTGAATTTATGTGGAATCTTCACGTTAGGAACCAAACACAGATCATGAGCATTTTTCCCAAACAAATATTTCCCCCTTAAAGCTTGAGTCTCTTTCTGCATAGCCTTAAATTGATCTTGGAACTCATCCATTCTTTCATAAACACCAACATTCTCGCTTTGGTCAGCGTGAAAGACAGGTTCTTCGACATAAGGAACAACATGAACCACGGGAGGTGGTACTGACATCACAGGTTTAGCCACTAGAATTTTAGGTTGGTACCCCTCAGGCAGAAAGTTAGGAGGCATGCCTCGAGGGAAACCAGAAGGCATGTGGTGCTATGGAGCACTGACGAGAGCCACAGATATGGCGTAGAGACAATTTCGGAAATCACGATCCTCTGAAATGGAGTCTGAGGAGGAGGAGAAGGTGGCTGATTTTGAGCAGTTTCCAAAGCTCCCATCATAGCAGTAAGCCTTCTGTAACCATCCCTCAAAGTTGTCACCTCTTCATGGAGTTCACGATTCTCTTGCTCTAGGCGGTCCATATTTTTCAACTGATTAGCTCGAGTATTGTACCGGTGAGACAACTTGTCTGGATGAAGACCAAGAAAGAAATAAGACCCCTGGCAAACTTGCTCAAAGCAAGACCAAGATGCAACATGATGTATGATATGTAAATGCAAATGTTATTATTGTTATTTTCCAAGGAACTTTAAGACATAGTTGCAAACATAAGAATAACATATTTCAATGTACTAAAAATCTCATTTTATTAATAATATAAAGGATTATAATCAGAAATACAATTTTAATGATCATAAATAGAGAGAATCTATATCTATGGAATCATGTCCGAGTGACGACCCAACTCCAAGCTGACACTTATTGCAAAGCCTTTTGATATCTCTTTCGTAGTTGTTTTTCATAGCATCCTTATCTATCACGAGCTAGTCTACAATGCATTTCCAAATACCGGAAGTAGGAAGATGAGTAGCTGATGAACTGTTAGAGGAAAATAAATCCTCTTGGCCTCTAGATCTCTTCACAGTATGTTGCTCGGGTAATTTTATCAAGTCGTCCTTTTTCTTTAGTTGCTTCTGCAATTCTACTTTCTCAATGTGTGAGGTGTGAAATTTGTCTTCCCAATCATCCCTATCTTTTTTCATCCTATCTAAAGCCTCTTGAAACTCCTCTATGCCTTTAATATGAATAGTGGGTGGTTTGATCACTATTAAAGACATAGGCCTCTCATAAGCGTAAGGCATCTTGAATTCCTTTACTTTCTTCTTCACCCAACTAGTGTAAGGCTCTAAAGCTACACAATTCTTCAATCCAAGCTCACTTTCCCTTTCCTATGAATATTGTGCTAAGAATGCACCATGCTAGCTTTTAATCCTTGAGTATCTTATCCTTCTTGGAAAAGTAAACCTTCTAACAAAGTGTTATTGGGTTTGTCTTTCAAAGCGAACCCAAGTTGACGTCTTGCCAAAGTCGGATTGTAGTTGATTCCCCCTTGTATACCAAGAAGAGGCACATTAAAGAACTATGCACAACTATCAATAATCTCGACATCATCGTAAATAAAAGAGTACCAAGTAATGTCGTCAAACATAAGTCTTTGAGACCACCTTAAACAATCCTTGTTTTCTTGGAAGATAGGAGACTGCGGCAAGTGCGAAATAAACCACTTATACAGTAAAGGTACACAATAGACAATAGTTCCACCCCTTTAGAAGTCTTATGATGAATGGAGTAATAAGTATCGCCGAACAGAGTTGGAACTGGATCCCTAATCAAGAAGATCCTCATATCATTAACATCAACGAAATTTTCAATGTTAGGAAACAAGAGCAAACCATGGATGAGTAAGGAAAGGATAGTCTCAAATGCCACCATACTATTAGCATTAGCAAAAGAAAAGGGTTTCTCAAATAGAAACTTTGAAGTCAACCCTCTGATACCTTATTTGACAGTGAGATTTGCATCTATGTCAGACTTCCTTAGATGAATGGCTTCGGCAATAACCCGAGATTCAAGAATTACTTCCACCCCACTAAAAGGAACCCTATCAGAAACTGGTATACCCAAAAGATAAGCATACTCCTCCATGGTAAGAAACAACTGATAATCAGGGAAAGTGAAAGACCGGTAGACAGGATTGAAGCTAGCGGAAATATACCCAAACGTATCGCACGCTCGAACATACAACAGAGTCGCCATAGAACTTTATTTATCCCCAAAGGGAAGGGAAAACATCGATAAAACCCGGGGGAAAGAGATATACTGGGTAAGGAAGTCGGTTATGCAAGGGGAAGGTATTAGCACCCCAAACATCCATGGTACTCCATGGGAACCGTTTAGATTGTTCTCACTCGAATAGGTGTTATATATAAGGATTACTCGCAAAAGAATGGGGAAGGAAAGGAAATAGATAAAGTGCTCGGTGACGATTGGGGGCCTCATGCCTACATATCCTCATAGTGCAACGAGGAATTCTGAGCTCCGTAGTTCAAAGAACTAGTGATGGGAGATGAAGAGAATTGTGATCAAAGTATGGTCTGAACCAAGGGATTGTATGATTTGAGCTCTAAAAAATGGGGTGACATATGAACACAAGAGTAAAAACGGTATGAACCAACAAGTGAGGGCCTACAACACAATATCACCGTATTGGAACAACCGAAAAAGAAAGGATTGTTTGTATACGACTGCAAAGTAAGTAAGGATATGTTCGTCTAAGCAACGAGAGGACTTATAAGACAAAAAAATTGGCTTTTGGTTCACAAAGAGATGCAAGATGGAGTTCAAAGGTATATTGTATTTGGCTCAAATGATATTACATATCACATGAAGTGAATGCGGGTAGTATATGAATGTAGGTTATGATTAATGTTCCATGGAGATGAATGGAAGGAATGCCCTAAGGCAGGAATAATAAATAAGTATGCTCATAGAGGATTCAAACCCTCGTGCTTACATGTTATCATCGTGCAATGAGAAAATCAGAGCAATCGTAGTTCAACCTACTATGGCTGAAAATAAAGGGAGCATGATTGATAGGACTACTTAGAGGCAAGGTATATTGCTTAACAAGCAAGGATGCGGTATTAACTAATGACGGTTATCAACCACAAAGACAAGTGAGATACGATTGGCCTATACACAAAAGGATTTACAAGGCAAGAGTTTCGTCTAAGCACGAGAGGTCTTATAAGACAATCAATGATTATGAAATTATTGGCCTACACACGAGATGGTTTACAAGGCAAGATCTTTGTCTAAGCACGAGAGGTCTTATAAGACGAATATTGATTATAAGATGATTGGCCTACACACGAGAGGGTTTACAAGGCAAGAGCTTTGTCTAAGCATGAGAGGTCTTAGACGAACAATGATCAGGGGTTTGCTAAAGCACAAGAGGACTGATAAGGCAAACAAATGACTGAATGGAGTGGGCCTTAGCGCAAGAGGACTGGTAAGGCTCACAATGAATAGGGTTTATCGATTAGGATTCAAAGATTTGGTTATAAAGGAACTGATCCAAGGGATCTGAATGTTAAAGAGAGTATGATTAATGATCCAATGAGGACAGAAATGACTGATGGTGTTTCACTATTGAAGTGTATAATGATATGATCGATAAAATAGGATGGATTGATAAATAAGATAGGAATAAATAATATAGCTCACGAAGAATCTGGATTCTCCTGCCTACGTATCCTTATAGTACAATAAGGAAATCAAAGCTTTCGTAGTTCAGCCTACTAGGGCTAAAAACAAGGGGATTGGAGGCAAAAGAATATGATTGAATGATTGAATATAAAGAGTGGAATAGACTTGATAGTTACTTAACAGAATCACACTAAAGTCTATGAGTAAAGGCGGATACGATAAGCAACAAGCCAAACGTCTCACACCCAAAGATATCTAGAGTGAGTGTAGGAAAGCTCCAGTCTCATTCCTTCTTTACCACTTAAGGCTCGTGGCATGTAACTCCCGTCTTAACTTTTAAATGGAGAGACAAGAGTCTTTATTGTTGTTTCTTGCATTGATGAATACCTTATCAATCGTTCGATATGAATTGTACTAAAGTCTATGAATAGAGGTGAATACGATGAGCGTCGGGTCATTCGTCCCATACCCAAAGACATTCAAAATGGGGGTAGGAATTCTCCAGTCTCACTCCTTCTATATTGCTTAAGGGTCGTGTCGCACAACTTGATTCATGATTGATAAGTTGTTGATGTAGTCCTTGCTTGTTGCATGATGCTTTAAGAAGAAGTAGAGAGACTTGTCAATCGTATGATTAGGATTATGCTAAAGTCTATGAATAGAGGTGAATACGATTAGCGTTGGGTCATTCGTCCCATACCTAAAGATATCCAGAATTGGGGTAGGAATTCTCCAGTCCCACTCCTTCTCTATTTCTTAAGGCTCGTGCCACATAATTCCAACTTTGAATTAACAAGCTTTTGCAGTTTCCACCTTTGAACCATTTGTATAATCCACTATTTAGTATGACTGAGGATGCCTTGATCGAGAATCTGACTTGAGGCTTCGAGCTCCACAGCTTACAGGAAAAGTCTTATTAAGTGACCAAGGGTCTTTTGGTCACTCAAATTAGACTATGGGATTATACAAGTTCAAAGGATTTAATTGATCAAAATTTCTTTTGATCAATTTGAATCATGGGTTTGATTTGATTGGAATAACTAGGTAAGACCTAATCTAGTGGTTAGAATTAATCACACTAATCTAAGGGATCATGTCATGATTAGTCAAAAATTCGATTAAAAGCCTATATTAAAATTCCTAAGGGAACATGTTATTCTTAAGACCTTTGGATTAAAATTTTAAGTTAAATTCTACTCCTAAAGGAGCATGTAATTATATGAGTAAAAATGTCCAAAATTAGCCCAAAAGGGTAAAATGGTCTTTTGACAAATTTAATGGTTATTGAATCTAAAATTCTAATTATGAAAATTCTAGTTGTACTCCTAATTGATCCAATTAACCTAAGTTCTATCAATCAAAGTTATCTAATTAACAAAACAAAAACAAATAAAACAAATAAAATAGTGTGGCCTTTGCAAAACGGGGGTGCAAGCCTGGTTTGTATGCATGCTGGAAAACAAACAAAACAGAGTCCAAATGCATGGGCTTTAGTTGCCAAAGCCCAATGCAGAACAATTTCTTTTGAGCCAGGGGGTGTAGCAGAAAAATTAGATTGAGGTAGTATTGCATTGGGCTTGGAGTGTGACAAGCCCAAACAGAAATAAGCCCAAAGATTGGGAGTTGGCTTGGAAAAAACTAGAAAAATTTGAATGTATGTTCGCGCCCTTTTCCAAGGTTCCTCAGACCGTCAGCATCGGAGCTCCACTGCGGGCCACCGCGCTGGAAATCGCTTTCGACGGCGGTGGCTACCGAAAATGGACATCAGAACCACCTCCACCTTCGTCTCTATCTCCTGAACAAGAATCTAAACCCCAAATTCTCTAATTTCTGGCCTAAATCTAAAACTGAGACCAAATCCTGAAGAATCCCTAAAAACTCATATCTAAAATACTCCTCCATGAGAAGGATTCGAAGTTCTTCATGATGGGGGGTTTGCAACAACAACAAAAATGCAATGAGATGATGAAAGATGGACCTACCTCTGAAGCTGAGACTTGCTCCGGCAAGTGTTGGTCGGAGAATATGAAGACGGAAAATCACTTGTACGAACAAATAAGATATCACTTTTACTTCCTTCCGATTAACTTTTCTTCCAATTGTTCTTCTTCAAAAATATTGTAGTATGATGAGGTTAAGCTCACTCTTCTTGAAGCTTCAATGTGAAGCTTCAATGGAATTTTTGGAAATTGAGCTTTGAGTGTGAGAGGGAGAGGATTCAGAAATAATTGCATAGAATTGAAGATGATGATTTAAAAAAGTGTAGAGAGTGTAGAGAGTAGTGAAGACTTCAAATGATAATGAAGATGAGAATTTATAGTGATTAGGCTTGGTATTAATGTGGCTTGGAGTTAGTTATTGACAGGTTTGGAGTTAGCTTAGGAGTTAGTTGGGATGAACTCGGTGAGTTTAGGTAGTTAACTCACTGAGTTGTAAGTTAGCTAATTGGTTAACTTAATGGAATATGTTCAAATGGTTTTTTTATGACTAGCTAGTGCAGGTGAAAATTTGAATGAAATTAGGCTTGGATGTTAGCTAATGACATGCTATTCATTTGATTTAGGTGTGGGTGACTTGCCGCTGTAAGTTAACAATTATGTGGTTATGTTGTGCAAACTATGATTTTGGCTTTAGTTATGTTTGTGCAGGTTCAAGAGTTTGTGAATTTTTCTGCACTTGTTTTGTTGTGTTCCAAATGTGCTTGGTTGAAGTTTTATGAACTACCGAACCATGGAGTGTTGTCGAGTGCTCACGGTTTCTCCGGTGTTTATGTAGGTGTGCATTGGTCTTGGATCGCAAGCTTTGGCTATCTTCCGTAATGAGAGTCCAAGTTTCAATCCGAAAAGTTTCATTCTCACAATGGTGTAAAAATTCCTGCAAAACAAGCTATGAGTCGACTTAAATAGGATTTTTCTCATGGTTGAGTCGACCTGTTCGGACCCACGACAGAATGATTCAAAGGAAAACTGGAAATGAGTCGACGCAAGGAGTGAATGAGTCGACTCAATCAGGATTTCCAGAATTGAGTCAACCTGGGAGTCGACCTGTTCGCACCCGAAGCAACCTAGTTCAAATGAAACCGAGAGATGAGTTGACGCAAGGATTGAATGAGTCGACTCAACCGGATTTTCCAGCATTAGGTCAACCTGTGAGTCGACCTATTTGGACCCGAAGGTTTTACATCGAGTCATGAATCGACTCACAAAGTTGAAACCTCCAAAAATGAGTTTTTGCAATGTAATACACCTTTTTTGCACCCTTTTTGCATGTAATGAATATTTTAGGGATAGAAATGAAAGAAATTGGCCAATTGAACGACTTGACTTAAAACATGAACATGACCAAAAGACTCGAGCACCAAGGGGAAAAATGGGCAGACCAAGCACAGGATGCTGGGTGGAACACACACTGAGTGAAAGATCACCTGAGCTTAGGGTTAGGAGCCTCTGAGAGGGTTCCCATACCTTCCCTCGATTAGGGTTTAGTGAAGCATAATCTTTAGGACATATATGTGAATGCATGATGCACATGTATGAAGTATGAATGGGTACAAACGAGTCTTAAGTTATAAGTCGAATAAAAAGTGAAAAGGGGATGGCAAATTTTGGGGTACAACAACTGCCCTTATTTAATCTTCTAGAACCTAAATACAGGAATTGCGGAAGCTTTTCAGGTATTCGAGGTGGAAGAGGATTAAATACTAAAGTATCCAAAAATTTGTCTATCGGGGACGATCATATGGCTGTAGGGATGGCAGTTTGACTTTTACAGGTTCGTCTGCTGGTGGTTTTATTGTTGTATAGTGGGGATATGGTACAATGAGGGTCATGACATGCACGATATGTATCTTTTATTATTTTGTGAAACATGAGGCCATGTATGCTAATCAAAGAGCCCGTGATTTCTCAAAATATGCTTGTAGTCAAGGGATTTCAAAAATGAATCGTGAGTTCAACAACTGGAAACAAAATCAAACACAGAGGTTTGAAAAAATGAAAGGTCATCAATCGTGCAGGTTGGGAAAAGGTTCATCAATCACATAGATTGAAAAAGGGTTCATCAACCACGAAGGTTGGAAAAATGATTCAACCACCGCGAGGGTTGGAAACAAAGGTCACCAACCCAAAAGGTCGAAAAAAGGATTCAACAACCGCGAAGGTTGGAAACAAAGGTCATCAACCTAAAAGGTCAAAAAAAGGATTCAACAACCGCGAAGGTTGGAAAGAAAGATCGTCAACCCTAAAGGTCGGAAAAAGGATCGTCAACCCTAAAGGTTGGAAAAATTTACCAAACAAACCGGGCTCTAAAAGGTGCCAAGCAAGATGGGTTTTGGAATAAGTATCAAACTAGTTATAAAAGGTACCATGCAAGTTTGGAATTTGAAGATGCCAATAAAATACTGGGCTTTGATTCTTCTGATTTGCACATACGACTTCATGCTATGCTAGATGAATGATATGCATGAGTGAAGCAACGTGATTTGTACATGATGATGATTTATGCAATGGTCAGGCCTGATGCTCATATAAAGGGCGGTGGGAATTTTGGGCTAGGATAAGGTCATTCAAACGTGATACTCTGACACCTACTTCGAGCTGAAATTTGTTGTTACACCTCTGGCCTTGATCTGAAACATGGAGAGAGCCTGCTTCTGCCCTAATATACTGAATATTTGCACCGACTGCCCCAATTACAAGTTATGAAGTAGTCTCATCATCTGAATATCTCAAACCGACCTGCCCCAGCTTCTTGAAATTGTGCTCTCTTGATTAACCATCTTTAGAGTAATTGACTTCTCAAGCACTCGAGGTGGCCTGTCCCAATATGAGCTTTGAAGTAATTTTGCCCCTATGTGGCTGATTCAGAGAGATTTGTAGAATCTCGACGTAGTTGCCCCAGATCGACTATCTTCTTGAAGAGATCTCAACAATGGGATATCAGGAATTTGATCAACTTTCCCATTGTAAACTTCCTTGATGTCAAATGACTGCTCAAATGTAAAATGCCCATTTTAAGAATGATAATTGTAATGTCATGTTCATGCAGGTTTTGAAAACTCAAGTGTGTTCACTAAGATTATGACATCTAGTGAACGAATCACTGTTTAGAATGCCATGTCAGTATCAATGCGGATTGCAAGCAAATCTTGAGGCGTCAGCTTAACGTGATCTTAGCATAGTATGCTTTTGAAATAGACCCTGCTTCAATTAGGTCTTTTAAGGGTGTAACATGGCCTGGTTCACGGTTTCAGAAAGAAGGGAGATAAGGCTCAAAACCTATTCTAACCCGCCTATTCTTCATGATGTTCTCCAGTCCTACGCTCAGTTAGCTTAAAACAAGCGTTCATTTTCCAGAAAAGGATTTTGAATATCAACGATGATGGTTAAGGAACCCTATGAGAGTTTGGAGCGATAGCCACTCACCTTTTGCTTTTGTGTGCAGTCACACGGATTTCCTCTACTGAAGATTTTGATATTGATCCTCTTGTTCTTTTGTTTTGTTTACCCTTATTTTTGCATGGGCTAGTCCTTTGGGTCTGCACCTGTAGCGGTAAATTCATGATCATCAAGTTATGGATAAGCAAGACATCAAAAAACAAGAGTCGCCACTGCGCTTTTATTGTTTCCAAGGGAAAAGTACGAACAAAACCCATAAGTAAGAAGTTTTCAAATCAAAACTAATAAAATGTCAGAGATTACAGGTAAGGGGGTTGGTTACACAGAGGGAAGGTGTTAGCACCCAAAGTATCCTAGGTACTCCTAGAGAGCCCTTTCTTGTGTGCGTATGTATTTTGTACAAATGATGTTAGAAAGCAAATAGAATAGGGGGATGAGAAAAGAATTCATTAATTATATTTTTATGTTTGATAAGACTTTCGGACTTGTGCCTACGTACCAACATAAAAATGAGGGATCAAAACCTCGTAGTTCGTGATACAAATTTCAAAGTGGATGCTTTGCTTTTAACAAAAATTAGGTTTGAAAGGCACAAAGGCTTAAAAAATGGTTTGAATGAGTTAGTTATTTTTGGATTTTGAAATATTTAAGTCAAGTATAGTTAAGTTTATTTACATGTTTATTTAAGAAAAGAAGTTTAAAATGCAATGGCATAAGGCCAAAGTTTCTACTTTGCAAAATAGTCTAAGTTTAGAAAAAAAAATAAGTACAAACAAAGAAGTTTTTTTAAAAAAGGGGGGAGAGATTTTGAAATCAAAGAAACGGGAAGGAGATGAAGAGACTAATCCTAAGCATAAATTTAAAAGTTAAGAGTTGAAAAGATCTGACCAATGGGCTGCAATCCAATAGACAAGAATGTCATATAGAAACCCAAATTCCCTTGGACATTAGAATCAAGCAACAGACAATGCACACAATGCACACAATGTTAACTTGAAGAGCAAGGCATAAAATAAATATATCCACATCCAAGCTTAGCAACTCCATGATCCTCTTCAAATTTGCCCATGTAGCAAATGAATTCCCCAATGCCATAAGTCACAGCTTCACAATGATCATGTTGTAGATGAACTCAAATAGATCTTCAATGATGTATCAGATGAAGTTTCAGATTACAAGCACTTGGTTACATGAAAGTTGGCATTGGTCAAGTCCTTTACACAGGGAGTGTCTCCTAAATTCTAAGTCCAATTGTCTCAGATCAAATCAACAGTCCACACAAGATGTTTTTTATGGTTTTGGTTTTTATTATGTACATTAATGGTCAAAGGCCGCACAAACAAAAACAATATACACAAGCACAATATATCACAAAATATGGTTCAAATGGACAAAGTGAAAATGACATTAACATAAATAATTAGAATGGTATCAATAATGGCAAATGAATAAGGCTAAAAAAATAAAGTGCATTAAAGTAAATGACTTGAAATTAAATGTTAGTTGTTAATGAGTTAGAAGTTAGTCTTGCTTTTGCTTTTTATTTTAAGTCATTCTTTGGAGAACACCCAACCCACTTATCACAAGCATGAATCCTTAAACCAAGACATCTTCCAAAGGAAGGAAAAAAGGCCAGGTTTCCACACAATACCATGAAAGAGGGGAGACTTACAATCTCACTAACTAGAATGCTATGCCTTTTTGTATCAAAAATTTAGCGATATGTTAAGCAATTGTAATTGGACTTATGTAGAAGTCACAACTATTTGAGGCCGGGCAATAGAATTTTGGTGTTAATGGATGTTAGAGACATAGTATAATGGACTATGCTCATGAAATATACCACACGCAAAAAGAATATGCAAAAGAGGTGGCCTAATCTCACCCATACTTATGTTGATTTTGCAATCAACTAGCCTTAGGATATTGAGATATCATAGGTCCATGATATGAATGCATAATGAAGGAGAATGAGATGAAGAGGGAGGGGAATGGATCAAAACTCAAATTGGACAAAGGAGGACTTTTACCAAATTAAGATCATTCATTCATTTTGGAAGATGGAATGTACATTCCATCAATCCCCTAAATCCAATGATCTTAACCTAACAAAGTCAAATCAACCTTGACCAAGGCCCAACAACACAAGTCAAACTTATACAAACAATCAAAATGGCTCAACACAATTATTTGGCATTTATTGAAATTAAAAATACTAAAAATAATGCATTAAATTAAATATAGTTTGTCAAATTCTTAAAATCTCATCAAAACACCAAAGAAATGGCCATGAGATTTATCATAGGTCAAACAAGGTCAAAGGACCTTGGAGAAAAATTTTCAGAATTTTTGGAAACTTAAAAGTATTTTTAAACAATTAAAAATAATCAAAAAATCAATTAAATCATGAAAAATATTAATAATGATCCAAAAAATAATCTTAATTCAAAATATGAAAGAGGATTTTATTCAAAATATTTTGGTGAAACTCTCATATTTTTTTGATCAATATTAAAATTAATATGAATTAATGAAAATCAAAGGAATAAAATGAAAATCAAAAAATACAAAAAAAGCGTGGATCACTTGATCTCCCTCATTAATTGAGGTGGCAGATCAAGTGGCCACAAGCGCGCTTTCCACCATGGACCTAAGTCAATGTGCTGCAGGGATGGTAATCAAAACCAACGCGTAAGATTAAAACATTTTGAATTGATCATGTGGCTCAGAACCTGTCCAACACATCACTGACGCTAAACCTCCGATCACCTTCTCAGGTGATCCTCGCCGGACTGGTTCAGTCATCACCATCACATAAATGAAAAAGAAGGACATGATCTGAAAGAAAAAATGGCGTAGAGCATGAATCTGACCTCAATTTCAACTAACTCCAAATATATAAAAAGATATGAGGAGTTAAATTTTGAGGTGTGTCAACTGAGTTGCTTCGATTTGACCTCAAAGCAACTCAATCTTCTTGCCTACATTGGTAGGACTTCAGACAATCAAAGATCCAAGAGAATTGATGAGAATTGAGTGAGAATCGAAGACAAGAAAAATTCTAGAAAATACCTTCAATGTTGTGCAGAACTTGTTATTGCTTGCTTCAATTCTTGTTTGGTCTTGCTCCAATGACTTGCAGAAGTGGATTAGGAATGGATATAAGCTTTGGATCCTGGAGTTTTTGAATCTCCAAACAGTGAGATTCAAACTCAATTTTCAAGTGAAAATTATCAGGTTTTCCTTTGAATTGTGAGGGTTTGAAGAGAGGAGGCAAAGCTGGCGCGCAAGGATCCCTTCAAATGAGCTCAGAGAGCTTGGGTTTATAGCATTTGGAAGTGTTAATTGCACACTTCAAGTTTCTTCCAAATTTGGAAATGTCATGCACAAGCTTGCATGGGCGTTTACAGGCCCATGAAGCAATCTAATTATGCCCAAATGCATCTGCAATGAGATTGAAATGAAGCTTGATTGGCAAGGCAATGTGAAATGGTCATTTTCACTTTTGATTTCCACCAATGGTGCAGGCCTGTTAAAACCATGCGCAGCCCTAGCAAACTTGGTCCAAAATCATTCAATTAGGACTCTTTGGAAAGCTTAGATCAAGAGGAACAACTCTTATGTTGAACATTTTTACAATTGGAACTTGTATCATGGTGAATTTTGAGGTGGAAGTTTGGAAATTTCAACATGTTGAAAACTTTTCTAAGTGTCAAGCCATATACCTCAATGTTCCACCATACTAAACATTTAATGTGAGCTCCAAATGAGAAAAGTGCCTTCATAAAAGTTGTATATCTTTAAAAGAACCTTAAAAATGGTCACCAATTTGACATAATATGGATTTAGAATGAGAGAGTTATGCATTTTTGAAGTTGCGGAAAATCACTTGTTCAATGGTATTGGTCCAAAATGACCTATAATGTATCCTCATATCACATGCTCATAAAAGTTGATTTAGCTCTCACTCCAAACATAAAAGTTGAATTAGACATATTGAATTTGATTTTTCAACTTGTAAATCTTTCATCTCATAAAAATTGAGCAAGTTATGGCCTTGGGAATTTGACTTTCAAATTAGGGTTTAGACAAAATGACCTATAATGTTTCAACATAAAAAATGACTTTACAAGCAAAATTAGCTCTAGACTTCAACATTAAAGTTGTTTTTAATGTCATTTAGAGTAACTTTTCTCTTGGTATCATTTTCATATAATGAAAATTGTAGGAGATAAGGTCTAGGGGGATCCAGTTTTGATCAGATGAATTCATCTGGCCAACCACCATCAACCAACTAGCTAGCTTGCAATTATCTTGACTTTTAGGTTCATGGTAGATCATATATGAATAATATGATGAATTTTGAAGTGTCCCTTTAGAATTTTGATCAATTGGTGAGGAAGCTTGTTGAGGAAGTTACTCAAGATACCCAGACAAGCTAGGGTTTCCAAGGCAAACCAACTCCAAACTCTTGAAGAATACTCGATCAAAATAACATGTAGAGATCATTGGGACTAATATATTATGCTTAGAGACATTTCTGGATCAATCCTTGGTTGTTCTCTTAGCCATGAGGGTCTTAAACCCTAGATGTGAACTTGATATTTCAGTGGGGATCATGCCCTACCTACAAAAGAGTTAGGCAAATGCAAAGACATATTTTTGGTATTTTGGTTAGAAAAATGATAATATAAAAGTATGATACAATCATATAGTGCTTGGTGATATCTCCCAAAACAAACCCAATGAAATAGGGGTAAGGAGAATGCCAAGGTGTGATCCCAATGCTAATGCATATGATAAGATTGCATGAGGAATCTTGGGGTCAAAATTGGGGTCTTACAGTAGCCCCATGGGATACCCTAACTTTTGCCTAAGTTGATCTTGTTTTCAAGTTATTTACTTAGAGGAATTTTCATTTGCTTTTGATTTTTTCGTTTTGTTTCATCTTTTCTTTTTGTTCTTGAGCAAATCATGCGACACTGCTTTCTTGATTTGTTGCACAGGTTGTGACTATCTTACTCCTTTTGGTTGGTAAGGGATAACCATTTGAATTTGTGATTCCATCCTCTTAAGAGTGATATGATATTATTGATCACTTGATGATATACTCTCCTTCTAAAATTTGAATGTAAGTCTAAACTGGACTGAATACTACCCTACCCCTAGTTTGACATGATGGTTTGTATGTATAAAGAAAGAAACTCCTACTTCAAGGCCCAAAGGGGTTGACTAGGGATTAACTTCCTTATATCTCTGGTATTTAGGGATTGAACAATGCCTTACATTATCAACATGGTCTTATTCAAAAGCATACATACAATGGTCTTGCGTATTTTAATTTGCATCATTCTCTTTTGATTTTATTTGACAAACAGTTTGAAACTATTAAAATAAAGTATGAGTGAACACGAATGGATTTAAGCAAAACATGCACGTTTATTTTACTACTATTATCATCTGAAACCAGACAAGTTTTACAAATAAACTTCAATTAACAAACAAGAAAATATTACAAATGAGGCATGATTGAATCAATATGATATTTCTAGCCTTGATACTCCTCTAAAGAAGTCACTGACTCTGAGCAATCCTTGCCGCTAATTGCATTCACAATCTGCCCACAGTGGTCTGGCAACGGGTTAGTTATGACATTGGGTCCCAACTCAAAGAATGACAAAACTTTCTGATCGATTATCTCTTGTACTCTGGTCTTGAACAACCCACAATCCTCGGCTGAATGTTATGGCATTTGCCTCAACCTCTTTCTTCTTAGCAAAACCCTGAGATTTCTTAGTCGTTGACTGGCTGTCAATACTAGCAATCTTCCCTGTTTTCAGCCCATTCTCAATGCGTTCTCCAATGGTTACTATGTCTGCAAATTTGGAAGATGAGCTACCAACCATTTTCTCATAGTACAAACCTTGGAGCGTGCCCATGAAGATATCACCCAATTCAGCATCTGTCAGTGCAGGTTTAACTCTGGAAGCCATCTCACGCCATCTCTGAGTGTATTCTTTGAATGTTTCATTGCTCTTGCAGGCTTGAATTTTCAATTGTAACCTGGTGGGAGCCATGTCCAAGTTGTATTTGTATTGCTTGAGAAAGGCTTTAGACAAGTCCTTCCAAGATCTGATTTTACCGCGTTCCAAGCCTATGTACCAGTCTAAGGATGCCCCAGATAAGTTGTCTTGGAAGCAATGGATAAGAAGATCATCATTGTCAATGTAGGATGTCATCTTCCTACAGTACATGATGACATGACTTCTTGGACAACTCAAACCCTTATATTTTGGTAGGTCTGGTACTTTGAGCTTAGGCGGAAGCACCACATTAGGAACTAGGCACAAGTCCTTAGTATCCAAACCATAAGTAGAGAAACCTTCAATTGCTCTGATCCTTTCATCTAGTAACTGATAGTCTACTTGTCTATTCTGATCTGAACTAATAGCAATCTGATTAGAAGTCTAAGGATTGAATTAGTGATTGGGAGGTTGAACACCCTGAGAAGCTTCTTGAGCAATAACTGGAGGAGAAGCGAATTGAGGATACCCTTAAGGATACAACAAACCTTGATTTACGATTTGACCAATGGTCGGACCACTCTGATTCTGATATGGAGCATAGGGTGCCCCAGGATACACAAATGGAGGTGTAACAGTAGAAGATGCCCCGGGATGAGGAGGAGGTATTTGAACACCTTGATTCAAATTCTGAACAGTCGGTTGAGTAGCTTGAGGAGGAAGATGGAAGTGGAGGGTATGACCTCTACATTCATATTCATTATCATTCGGGGTCTCAACGACCACTAGTGCAGAAGTATGAAGAGCCTGTTCTGGGTTGGTCTCACAATTGTTAACATTAACCATTTGAGGAGAAACAGTGGTCATGCCCCAAGGATGGGCTACAGGTTTCCTATCGGCAGGATGAACAACAAATGTTTGATATGGCACAAAAGCATTCCCATTAGCAGCTTGGGGAGTGAAATTCGGAGGCAACCCCCAGGGATAGGCAATGGCATGCCTACTAGGACCTGGATGACAGATAGTTTGGCTCATAGGTTGAACCACATGAAGGAGAATTGCCATCCAAGGCGCAGCGTAATTTAAAAATTTCTCCATTTAGTGATCCTTACGAATGGGCATGATCAGTGATAGAATCGTTACCTCTTGTGGAGATTCAAACCTTTGGTGCAGATCTCTTGTAACGATCAAAACCTTGGATATAAATCTACGAAGCGATCACGAACGTTGAACGATGACAACGTCTCTACTCAGTCCACACGAACGGGTTCCTTCAATCTCAGTGCTAGCTGGTACGAATGAAGGCTTTGAGTGAGAGAGAGAGAGAGAGGGAAACGAAATTCCAAGTCTTTACTTGAGTTTCAGTCTGAGTGGAGTGACAATGCTTCTACCCAAGGGGTTCTATTTATAGAACCACTTGTGTGGGCTTCAAGCTAAAAAGCCCACTTAAGTGTATTTTGGCCCATATCTCATAATATGCCAAAATCACTTAAGTATTTGGTACCTTACCATATTTCGTATTCCACTTAAGTGCACCGTACCTTACGATGTTCCTTAGTTACTCTATCTCTCATCAATCCGTCCTTTGTGTGTGACCCTGTAGGTTTTCGCGACGTTGGCAATTATATTAAATCACACATTTAACATAATAAACAGTGAGCGGTATCTAGCAACACATCACTGCTACCCAAGACACGAAAATGTCATGTGATCTGACAAAACCTCCTGTGATAATAATTATGTGTATAATTACCCCTTTGCCCTTATGTCTATATTGAACACAAGGTATAGACCGTGTCATCCTTGTCCAATTCAATATTGGGCCCATAGACATTTATCCTGTTATGCAGGATGGGCAAATTCCATCTAGGACACTCATGTCCCTCAGCATGCTTTGTGGAGTACCCATCAACTATCTTTATGGTTATCCAGTTACGGACAATGTTGGATCAGCAACAAAGCACTCAACTCTACATCTAGGGTCCATAGTGGTTTCAGGTCGAAGAGTGGCATACACCATTATCACCATGAGAATAACTTATGACACTTTGCATAACTTTCTATATAGTATTCTCATAGCGGGTCAATCCGGTATAAATATTACTCTTAATATTCATACCTATGTTTAAGACTTGATAACTCTTTATCCATGATCCATGAGATGTGATCATCAGTCTACAAACATAATAGTCTTAATGCTTTAATGTTATCCCACTTCACACTAAAGCTTGACTACGGATACTTTAAGAATAATGTCCTTATATTTAATGTGCTCTCATGATTAAGTCACACTTAATGCATTAGACGAACTATCTATTCCAGGGACTTTATTAATCAACCATAATAAAGAAAAAGCCTTTTTATTAATTAATAAATAATTCGATACAAGTACCAAAAGTATTGTCCTCTAGGGCTTACACCAACACCACAGTGTCCACAACAACATTGACAGAAGTGGCGACGGCAATAGCATCAGTAACTACGGCAAAAGCAGGATTGGCAGCAGAGGCAGAGGTAGTGGCCTTCTGAGCTTGAAGGTACTCCAATATGGTGTTCACGTTACCTCGGAAGGTATCCATTTTGACTTGGAATTGAGCCAAAGTTTCCCTATAAGTAGCATTCTCTTGTTCCAGATCTTCCATGATTCTCGACTTGTTAACCCTTGTGAAGTATTAGTGTCGAAGTATCGTCGTCTTTCAGGCTGGAGAAAGGACAAGGTGAGCTTTTTCTTGTTGATAGTTATGAGATGTCGATGCATGAATGCACATGTTAGGGATGGAATGCAAATAATTATGCAACACCAATAGATTCAAAGAATTGATGGTATAATAATTTAGGGTCAAAACTCTGGCATATATACAATAATACCATAATGATATGCAATATAGTATGTCAATAACACAAAACAATTCGGATAATCTACGCCTACTGCCCGATGCAGGATCAAAGGTTCGACGTCCATGAGGATAAAGGTATGTAGAGGCTATGGTTTCCTGTAGAAAAATCCCATATCCCTCTCATAGGTGTGGACTATGCTCCAAGATGGTCCCTAGAAGGTCTCCCAGAGTCATCGACTCGAAGTGGAAATACCCTGCCGTAGGGAATACTCACTGGCCAAAAGTACTTCCAAGTGAATCTAGTCTGTGTGCGGTTCTCGTGATAACCCAATGCCCGAAACGCATGTGTACACGACTATCCACGAGTCTACCCTATGTGTATACTAAGCTCGGGTATAGAGCTTCTCACTCATGTAATCTATCCCAACCTAATAGGGAGTATAAAAGATAATATCTATAATATAAAGCAATAATAAATGCGATAAATAAAGTGAATAAATGCATAAAGGTAAACACCTATAAGAAGCGAAATCAACCTAAACTAGGCTCGACTCCTTTTAGCGACTAGGAAATGCTCCAAGAAGCAATTTCCCCAGCAGAGTCGCCAGTTGAAGCTAGCGAAAATATACCTGAACGTATCGCACGCTCGAACAGACAACAGAGTCACCATCGAACTTTATTTATCCCCAAAGGGAAGGGAAAACATCAATAAAGCCCGGGGAAAGAGATATATTGGGTAAGGAAGTCAGTTATGCAAGGGGAAGGTATTAGCACCCCCAAACATCAATGGTACCCCATGGGAACCGTTTAGATTATTCTCACTCGAATAGGTGTTATATCTAAGGATTACTTGCAAAAGAATGGGGAAGGAAAGGAAATAAATAAAATGCTCGGTGAGGATTGGGTCCCTCATGCCTACGTATCCTCATAGTGCAATGAGGAATTCAGAGCTCCGTAGTTCAAAGAACTAGTGATGAGAGATGAAGAGAATTGTGATCAAAGTATGGTCTGAACCAAGGGATTCTATGATTTTAGCTCCAAAAAATAGGGTGACATATGAACACTAGAGTAAAAACGGTATGAACCAACAAGTGAGAGCCTACAGTACAATATCACTGTATTGGAATAACCGAAAAAGAAAGGATTGCTTGTATACGGCTACAAAGTAAGTAAGGATATGTTCGTCTAAGCAACGAGAGGACTTATAAGACAAACAAATCGTCTCTTGGTTCACAAAGAGATGCAAGATGGAGCTCAAAGGTATATTGTATTTTGCTCAAAGGATATTATATATCACATGAAGTGAATAAAGGTAGTATATAAATGTAGGTCGTGATTAATGTTCCATGGAGATGAATGGAAGGAATGCGCTAAGGCTGGAATAAAAAATAAGTATGCTCATGGAGGATTCGAACCCTCATGCCTACGTATTCTCATCGTGCAATGAGAAAATCAGAGTAATCGTAGTTCAACCTACTATGGTTTAAAACAAAGGGAGCATGATTGATAGGACTGCTTAGAGGAGAAGTAGATTGCTTAACAAGGAAGGATGCGGTATTAACAAATGATGGTGATCAACCACAAAGACCAGTGAGATAAGATTGCCCTATACACAAGAGGATTTACAAGGCAAGAGTTTCGTCTAAGCACGAGAGGTCTTATAAGACGAACAATGATTATGAAATGATTGGCCTACACACGAGAGTGTTTACAAGGCAAGAGCTTTGTCTAAGCACGAGAGGTCTTATAAGACGAACAATTATTATAAAATGATTGGCCTACACACGAGATGGTTTACAAGGAAAGAACTTTGTCTAAGCACGAGAGGTCTTATAAGACGAACAATGATTGGGGGTTTGGCAAAGCACAAGAGGACTAATAAGGCAAACAAATGACTGAATAAAGTGGGCCTAAGCGTAAAAGGACTGGTAAGGCTCACATTGAATAGGGTTTATCGATTAGGATTCAGAGATTTGGTTATAAAGGAACTGATCCAAGGGATATCTGAATGTCAAAGGGAGTATGATTAATGATCCAATAAGGAGAGAAATGACTGACGGTGCTTCACTATTGAAGTGTTGAATGATATGATCGATAAAATAGTATGGATTGATAAATAATATAGGAATAGATAATATAGCTCGCGAAGAATCTGGATTCTCCTGCCTACGTATCCTTATAGTGCAATAAGGAAATCAGAGCTTTCTTAGTTCAGCCTACTAGGGCTGAAAACAAGGTGATTGGAGGAAAAGGAATATGATTGAATGATTGAATAGAAAGAGTGGAATAGACTTGATAGTTCCTTGACAATAATCACACTAAAGTCTATGAGTAAAGGCGGATACGATAAGCAACGAGCCAAACGTCTCACACCCAAAGATATCTAGAGTGAGTGTAGGAAAGCTTCAGTCTCATTCCTTCTTTACCACTTAAGGCTCGTGGCATGTAACTCTCGTCTTAACTTTCAAATGGAGAGACAAGAGTCTTTATTGGTTTTTCTTGCATTGATGAATACCTTATCAATCGTTTGATATGAATTGTACTAAAGTCTATGAATAGAGGTGAATACGATGAGCGTTGTGTCATTCGTCCCATACCCAAAGATATTCAGAATAGGGGTGGGAATTCTCCAGTCCCACTCCTTCTCTATTGCTTAAGGCTCGTGTCGCACAACTTGATTCATGATTGATAAGTTGTTGATGTAGTCCTTGCTTGTTGCATGATTCTTTATGAAGAGGTAGAGAGACTTGTCAATCGTATGATTAGGATTGTGCTAAAGTCTATGAATAAAGGTGAATATGATGAGCGTTGGGTCATTCATCCAATATCCAAAGATATCCAGAATGGGGGTAGGAATTCTTCAGTCCCACTCCTTCTCTATTTCTTAAGGCTCGTGTCACACAATTCCAACTTCGTATTAACAAGCTTTTGCAATTTCCACCTTTGAAGCATTTGTATAATCCACTGTTTGGTATGACTGAGGATGCCTTGATCGAGAATCTGACTTGAGGCTTCGAGCTCCACAGCTTACAGAAAAAGTCTTATTAAGTGACCAAGGGTCTTTTGGTCACTCAAAGTAGACTGTGGGATTATACAAGTTCAAAGGATTTAACTGATCAAAATTTCTTTTGATCAATTTGAATAATGGGTTTGATTTGATTGGAATAACTAGGTAAGACCTAATCTAGTGGTTAGAATTAATCACACTAATCTAAGGGATCATGTCATGATTAGTCAAAAATTAGATTAAAATCCTATGTTAAAATTCCTAAGGGAACATGTTATTGTTAAGACCTTTGATTTAAAATTCTAAGTTAAATTCTATTCCTAAAGGAGCATGTGATTATATGAGTAGAAATGTCCAAAATTACCCCAAAAGGGTAAAATGGTCTTTTGACAAATTTAATGGTTATTGAATCTAAAATTCTAATTATGAAAATTCTAGTTGAACTCCTAATTGATCCAATTAACCTAAGTTCTATCAATCAAAGTTATCTAATTAACAAAACAAAAACAAATAAACAAATAAAATAATATGGGCCTTTGCAAAATAGGGGTGCAGACCTGGTTTGTATGCATGCTAGAAAAAGAACAAAACAGAGTCCAAATGCATGAGCTTCAGTTGCCAAAGCCCAATGCAGAACAGTTTCTTTTTAGCCAGGGGGTGTAGCAGAAAAATTAGATTGAGGTAGTACTGCATTAGGCTTGGAGTGTGACAAGCCCAGACAGAAATAAGCCCAAAGATTAGGAGTTGGAGTGGAAAAAAACAGAAAAATTTGAATGTACGTTCTCACCCTTTTCCAAGGCTTCTCAGACCGCCGGCACCGGAGCTCCACCGCGGGCCACCGCGCCGGAAATCGCATCTGGCGGCGGTGGCTACCGAAAATGGACATCGGAACCACCTTCACCTTCGTCTCTATCTCCTGAACAAGAATCTAAACCCAAAATTCTCTAATTTCTAAATCCAAAATTGAGACCAAATCCTCAAGAATCCCTAAAAACTCAGATCTAAAATACTCCTCCATGAGCAGGATTTGAAGTTCTTCATGATAGGGGTTTGCAATAGTAATAAAAATGCAATGAGATGATGAAAAATGGACCTACCTCCGAAGCTGAGACTTGCTCCGGCGAGTGTTGATCGGAGAAGATGAAGACGGAAAATCACTTGTACGAACATATAAGATATCGCTTTTACTTCCTTCCGATTAGCTTGTCTTCCAATTCTTCTTCTTCAAAAATATTATAGTGTGATAAGGTTCAGCTCACTCTTCTTGAAGCTTCAATGGAGTTTTTGGAAATTGAGCTATGAGTGTGAGAGGGAGAGGATTCATAAATAATTGAAGAAAACTGAAGATGATGATTTCAAAAAGTGTAGAGGGTGTAGAGAGTAGTGAAAACTTCAAATGATGATGAAGATGAGAATTTATAGTGATTAGGCTTGGGATTAATGCGGCATGGAGTTAGTTATTGACAGGTTTGGAGTTATCTTAGGAGTTAGATGGGATGAACTCAGTGAGTTTAGATAGTTAACTCACTGAGTTAGAAGTTAGCTAATTGGTTAACTTAATTGAATGTGTTCAAATGGTTTTGTTATGACTGGCTAGTGCAGGTGAAAATTTGAATGAAATTAGGCTTGGATGTTAGTTGATGACATGCTATTTATTTGATTTAGGTGTGGGTGACTTGCAGCTGTAAGTTAACAATTATGTGGTTATGTTGTGCAAGCTATGATTTTGGCTTTGGTTATGTTTGTGCAGGTTCAAGAGTTTGTGAATTTTGCTGCACTTATTTTGCTGCAGATTTACTGTGTTCCAAATGTGTTTGGTTGAAGTTTGATGAAGTACCAAACCTTGGAGTATTGTCGAGTGCTCACAGTTTTTCCGGTGTTTATGCAGGTGTGCATTGGTCTTGGATCGCAAGCTTTGGCTATCTTCTGTAATGAAAGTCCAAGTTTCAATCCCAAAAGTTTCATTCTCACAGTAGTGTAAAAATTCCTGCAAATCAAGCTATGAGTCGACTCAAACAGGGTTTTTCTCATGGTTGAGTCGACCTGGGAGTCAACCTGCTCGGACCCGCGATGAAATGATTCAAAGGAAAACTGGAAATGAGTCGACACAAGGAGTGAATGAGTCGACTCAGTCAGGATTTTCCAGAATTGAGTCGACCTGGGATTCGACCTGTTCGGACCCGAAGCAACCTGGTTCAAATGAAACCGAGAGATGAGTCGACACAAGGATTGAATGAGTCGACTCAACCAGATTTTCCAGCATTAGGTCGACCTGTGAGTCGACCTGTTTGGACCCGAAGGTTTTGCATCGATTCATGAGTCGACTCATAGAGTTGAAGCCTCCAAAAATGAGTTTTTGCAATGTAATACACCTTTTTTGCACCCTTTTTGCATGTAATGAATATTTTAGAGATAGAAATGAAAGAAATTGGCCAATTGAATGACTTGACTTAAAACATGAACATGACCAAAAGACTCGAGCACCAAGGGGACAAAATGGGCGGACAAAGCACAAGAGGTTGGGCGGAACACACATTGAGTGAAAGATCACATGAGCTTAGGGTTGGGAGCCTCTGAGAGGGTTCCTATACCTTCCCTCGATTAGGGTTTAGTGAAGCATAATCTTTAGGACATATGTGTGAATGCATGATACACATGTATGAAGTATGAATGAGTGCAGACGAGTCTTAAGTTATAAGTCGAATAAAAAGTGAAAAGGGGAGGGAAAAGTTTGGGGTACAACAAGGATCATAGAACTGAACCAAAGTACAGAGTAGACCATCATCAACATCAGTAGATAGCACAAATAAAATTCTTCCAAAACGGTCTCTGAAACCCTTAGGATCATCCACAAAAGATGCTAGCTTCCTTACTTCCATGAGATCGGGACATCTGAAATTGTATTTCCGAGTATTCCTCCTTGCAATATCCATGATCAAAATATCTGTGATGTTTGCAACAAGAGTCTCTAAGTTCCTTGAAAATTGAGTAAAATTCTTATGAATTCCATGACTACATGATGCAACAATCACAAACAATATCACACAAGGCACACAAACAAGGTCCAAAGGTTCAGAGTCAGGAGCACGGAGCCAAGGGTAAGAACCAACCCACGATGTATGTACTAAGGATATAATCACCTGTAGAACAAGGTTCTAAAAAGTTCCCAGACTCATAATTCCATCTTTTGGATATTATCGATTTATACGGCTCTTCGTCAAACAATAATATTCTCAAGAGAAACTCGTCCGAGTGTAGTATCGCGTAACAACTAATTCAAGTTTAAACCTTAATAGCCTCCGAACTATGTCCTAAAAGGCCAAGATGGGTTCTGGATTCTAAGGTCCTCAGCTTATCGGACTCCCAGGTCAGAATAGGTAATGCCAACTACGGCTACTCGTGTGACATCAGTAATCCCAAAGGGGCCTCCACTGAGTGGGGGGTCTCAAGTTATCTTATTAAGGATTAACTCCACGTAAGCCAAACATTACTATACCACCCTCTTATCATAATAGCTCTCAAGTACGGGTATATGACTTATCTCACCAAACAAAGATCACCAAGCACCAGACGAAACAAACAATAACAAACAACAACAAACACAATATATACAAAAAAAACAATGATGGGATTAACCCACTAGGGACTACTCCCTAATAGAGTTGCCACTTTCCTGTAGCGGTAAATTTTTTGAGATTAAGCTATTGATTAACTTAACTCGCAAAGCAAGAGTCTCCATTGCGCTTTTATTGTTTCCAAAGAAAAAAGAAAAAAAGTACGAACAAAACCCAAAGAAGTTTTAAAATGAAACTAATAAAAGAGAACAAGGGTTCGGGGGTTAGTTATGCAAAGGGAAGGTATTAGCACCCTAAACATTCATGGTACCCCATGGGAACCTCTTTGAAAATATGTACATTTTGGTTTGAAAAAGGTGTTGTTTGTTAAAAGATTGGAGGGATAGGAAAATAAGTATATTTTCTTTACTTTTATATTTGCCAAGACTTTTGAAGTATCATGCCTACGTACCAACAAAGGGAAATGGAGGATCAAAACCTCGTAGTTCATGGGTAAAAATAACAAAGGGAGATAGGAGGATACTTAACTAGTCACCCACAAGTATGATAACTTTGTACCATCTTGAGAAGGGCTCCAACTTGGATAAAAATCAACAAGTATACCACTGGCTCTCACAAATGGGAAAAAATTATCATCAATACTATGGGGATAGGAGGATTATATCTCAACTATGGAATGACTCATGTCTAATACTTTGAGAAAAGTTTTAAAAGAAAAAATTCACAAGGGCACAAACTGGTTTGAATGAGTTAGGCATTTTTTAAGTATTTTGAAATTGCTCTCAATATGCTTAAGATGAATTAGCATTTATTGAGAAAAAGGTTTTGAAAAATCACTCGACAGAAGTCAAGGGTTATAGAGAAAGTGGTTCAAGTTTAAAAAAACAATAAGGTTTTGAAAAAGAGGGAAGATTTTAAAAATTAAAGAAGGGGAGGAGAAGAAGAGACTATCCTAAAGCATAAAGTAAAATCTAGGGAGGAAAGATCTAACCAAGAGATAGAAAGCTTTATGACATAATTCAAGCAAGAATTCCCTCCTTTGGATTAAGCCTCAAACAAGCCAAAATAAGCAAATAACAATCCATGTATCAGATGAAACCAACGTAACCAAGCCAAGTCTTCACAGAGAAGTCCAAAGTCATAGGTATCATATGGATTCCAAGGTCTCAAAATCACAAGTCCCATAGTGTAGCACCTCAAATTTGCACCTATCATTGTACATATCATTTCATATTAGGTCATAGCATATCATGATCCATTGCATAACATTTTGCATTGTCTTCAGTTGCCTCAAGAGCAAGTAAGCAAAGGATTAGGTCAAACTGATCAGGAGATCAGTCCACCAATCAAGCAAAGCTGTTTCTCAAGGAGTAAAGGTCCTGGGGTTTGCCCATCAAGTTCTCATGCCTTGGGGGTCTTTTGGAAGTGTTCAAGTCAAGGGTTGAAGGCTCAAAGGTCATCAGTTCATGTACAGACAATCAGAAACCCTAAACAGTCGACAGTCAGTCAAAGCAGTGGATGGTGGCCATTCTTGTGGAATTTGGGCACCATGGTCAATAATCAAGAGTTCATATGTCTTGGGACATCATTTGAAGTCAAGATTTCAAGGAACTAGGGTTTGGAATTCATCAGAAGTGCACAGTCAAGTCCAAAACCCTAGAAAGTCAAAGTTGGTCAACTGTGGTTGATTCTTTGGATTTGATGGATGGAAATGGTTTGAAGGAGCTTATTCATGTCCTAATAGGCCTCATGTGTCATGGCAATCAACATCATGGAAGAATTTGAAGCAAATCAGAAAAATTTCCAAAAATAGAAACTGGACCTGTAATTTCAACTGCCAAAAATAGAAACTTCTTGATCCTCAACTTGCATCATGATACAAGCTTCAAATGAATTTTTGCCCAACATGAAAGTTGAAGATCTTGTTCTCCCATTTTCAAAAAGTCCAAGAACTCTCAAATCCCATGTGTGGTTGTCAAGATATGATCAATTCATTTTCATCAATTTTTGAACTTCAAAGAGGCATATCTCTCAAACCATAAGGCCAAATTTGGTGGGGTTTTTTCCTACAAACCACATTTTTCATCCACTTTCCAAAAATGTAAATTTCATGACCTAAAACCTTACCATTCAAAATGGCATTTTTTGACCTTTTTCATTAAAAATCAAAGTTTGACCCAAAGTTGACTTTTTGATTTATGGACTTTTTGCACAATTGGCCAATTGGGATTCACTCTATACCATATTTGTGACATGTTCCAAGCTTAATTCCATGTTCATTTCATCATTATGTCATAATTTTGGCCAAAGGTATAAATTGGTGCAATTTTGCAAATGGCATCTTTAAAACAAAACAAGTTAACAATGCATGGTGCAGACCAAAAACAGTTGAGTTACAGGCCATTTTGCAGCCAATGCCAAGCCCAGCTCGTGTAGATTACACCCTCCATTTTTCACTTATGCAAGTTTAGCAACTTTTGCAATTAGCTTCATAAAACAAAAACAAAGTGAGCAATTCTTGAGCAAGTGAAAAACAGCATAAGTATTGGTCCTGTACAGCATAACCAAGGCCCAATTTCGCAGCACATACACCTCCATTTACTCATTTGTTTCCAACATTAGCAATTGGCATTTTGTTCATTAAGTTAAAACCTGGGTTAGCATTTCACTAAGTGAGCTTAAACAGAAATATAAAAGGTGTTTCTCAGCATTTTGCAACCCTAGCCACCAGCTGAAAACACACAGAAAACCTCCATTCTCTCATCTTGCATTTTGACCTTTTGAGAATTTCTGACTAAAACCTTAAGAGTGCTCGAGCAATCTTTGATTCCCTCATCACCTAGCCAATCTTTGGGAGCATTTTGAGTCATAAAATCACGACTGGAATTCCTTTTTGAGATCTGTTTCTTCAAGCTACTTACAAATGGCAGATTGTGAGTTGTTCATTTCCAAGCATCGATGAGCTGAAGTTACTCAACCATATACCTTAGGGAAGCATAATCTTCATCTGTATCAAGCATTTGCAAGCAGAAAGTACCAGAATCATCCTCTGCTCTTCATATGGGTCAGTATTCGAATCTTTTGTTTTTTTAATCCTTGCCATGTTTAATATAGACCTTAGCATGCTGAAGATGATGAGCTTTGTCTCATATGAAATGGTTAAGTAGGTTGCTAGGAATCTGAAAATGAAGATTTGTGTGCATATGCATTTTCGCTCGATTCTCTTTTATTAGCATGTCTCCATGAAAACTGAGCTTGGTTTTGTATTATGCATGTTCCAATGGTTCTAATGATATGTTGCTCGATCATTTCTGGATAATTTCCTTCATGACCAAGTTTTGATGTTCAGTTCTTCCTCTGCTCGATTTGTGAAACATGCTGCGATTTAATGAAAATAACTATAGAATTGTTGTTGGCCTGGCTTTGATGAACGTTTCTGGGTAGCCATTTTAATTTCTGGGATTTCGGTAAAAAAATTCGAATTGGTGATGATGATGTACACGGTGCTGAAGCTTAAACCCTAATCTTCTTTTTTAAAAAAACCAGAAACTCAATGATGATTGGCTGATGTTGTTGGTGTTACTGTTTCATTGGATATGGACCAATCAAATTATTTCGTGGCCTTGCTCTAAACACAGTCGTTTGGTTAAATGAATGGGTTAATTACATCTTTGCCATGCGCTGACTTCCTTGTTGACCTTTGCCATGCCATTTGCTCATGTTATTCCAATTTTTGTACTCAACTTCCATAATTCATTTTAAGTTCATTTCAACTCCAAAAATTGTGAGATTTTTTGCATTAAACTCATGAATGTGTCCTCTATTTTATCATGATTTTTAATTAATTTTCCATGGTCTGGATTTTAAATGATAAATGATTTCCCAACATGTATGCATAAATGATACATTGTGCCATTTGAATTGTGAAATACTCATGTTATATCCAATGCCTTTGAAACTTTTTGTGGTGAAACTAGACACATTGACCTTTGTTTCCATATAGACTTTATGCATTTCCCATTTGTGGTTTGTGAGCTTTGAATTTTTGAAGTTATGTGTTACATTTGGTGCTATACCATGATCATGTATTTTCCCAATTTTTGTTCACATGCTTCCTCTTATCCAATTGACCCCAAATTTTGCATGAACCATCCTCCACATGTCTAGTTTGTGTATGAATTTTCCTGGAATTAATCTTGCTGTTTTCCATTTGATTGAGAATTTTCTTCCATGCTTGTTCATTTGTTGACTTTTTGTGTTATACATTGCCAAATCTTTTGGGAAATGCTCATAACATATTGTATGATCTTGAAATTTCATATGTGATAACTAGACACCTCAAGCTTTACATTGGTGTTAATCTCATCCATTTCTCATCTGTTTTCAATTTGATATGATTTTTTGAAGTTGACCCATGCTTGTTGACTTTCTTTGTACATGCTTGAACTTGGTTTGACTTCATGATTTTACTTGACTGCCTTCCTCTCATCCAAATGCCATGAAATTTTACATGTCTACCATGTTAGATGTTAGGATTGAGTGTGATTTATTTGATGTTTTTTGAGATTGTTTAGGTTGACTTTTGATGCAAGTCATTCTGTTGACTTTTGTGTGCCTTCCTTTGCCTTACTTTGACTTCAAATGTTCATGAAATGATAATAATGCATGATTTGAATGTGGGCCCAATTGTGATAGCTTCTCAAATGTTTGACCTTGACTTTGGTTGACTTTTACTTGCTACTTTGACTTTTTCTTCCATCCTTGACCCTAGGCTAGTCCTAGTGGTCTTCTGTGCTTACAATTGAGCTATTGTTTCAGGTTGAGCACCAATGCCTCAAAGATCATTCAAATTTGATTGAGTTGAATTGTTTATCATGTGCTAACCCTTGTTTTGTAGGTTGACTCATGTAACTTGAGTCTTTGTGCTTTGCACAATTGGTCCCTCTGTGGCTGACTATTGGGTTATTTCCTTTTGATTTTGACTGTTGAGCTGTTTACTAATTGGTTTGACTTTTGCAGGTACTTTAGTTGCCTAAGTTCTCTGAACTTGTTTGCTTTGCTATTTAGCATTTGCTTTGAGGTATAATCTCTTTTACTACATGTAGTCTGGAGACCCGGTCTGTTATTTGACCGGGCAAACTGTCTGAAGTCCTCCTTAAGAGGCAATGCCTGTGTTTGTTTAAAATAGTCCCAAGCAGGAAAAGTCCTCATTTGAGGCAATTGGTGGAAGGTAGGGATAAGTAGCCTATCCCCCACTATTCAGTGTGTCCTCTCTTTGCTCCCATTACATGGTTGAAGCATTGAGATAAAAACCCAAGATCTATCGAGTCAATAATGGGGAAAGAGTTCCATCTTTCTGAACTCCCCCACTTTCTATTATTTGATGCTCTCTCTCTGATCTGAGATAGAAGCAATGAGGCACACCCCTCATCTCCTATTCATCTGCTTCACCTTAGCCTCTCAATGGCAAGGTTAAGAGCACACTCACCCTATTCCAGTTGGCCCTAGTGCCTAACCTTTGATGTTTGAGCCCCCTTGTTGGTGTGTTTATTTCATGCTGTATGTGTTTGTGTTTGCCTGTTTGCTTTGCCTCTGTAGGTTTAGTTGACTTGCCCTTGTGCAAGGTAGGTTGTGTGGCTTAACCCTTGTGTGAGCCATACTTAGAACTGTTCGGCCGAACTACGGCAACTCTGATTCTCATGTTCAGATGAGATACGTAGGCACGAGACGCGATGTCTTGCCGAGTTTGACTAACCACTAACATCTATTTCTTTTCTCTCACCCCTGTTGTGATCGAGATATCCCCTTTCTCTTGCCCTAGTTGCAATCGAGACCCTTGCTTCCTGTGCAAGCCTTGTCTAGGATAGGTTGGCCCTCGTGCCATTTAGCTAGAAACCTTAACTTAGGGTTGACCTTCGCATGACAACATCTAGGCTCGAGTCGTAGTCTCCCTAGAGTTGTGTCTCCCTCTGTTATCTGGTTAGGCTAGATCCTTGTCCCTGCGTAGGGGAACTACATCGCCCTGATCTTCACACCAGATGAAGTATGTAGGCAGGAGATTGAGCTGATCTCTCCGGGCGCCCTTTTTCTTTTTGTGTGTGTTGTCTGACCTTTGCTAAGCTCGAGTCCCCGTACTCCTTAGCGTTTGCTGTCTGTTTGCTTGTGTTTGACAGTTGTAGGCTGAGTCCCAGACTCCCTATCTATCTGTTGTGTGCGTTTAGGTTCGGATGTCAATGTAAGTCCAGTGATTGGCATTTGGGCTCCACGTTTGCCTCTTTGCGTGTGTTTAGGTTCGGATGCTGATGTAAGTCCATCGATTGGCATTCAGGCTCCACGTTTGCCTGTGTTTTGTTTGTTTGTGTGCGTGTCAGCCGAGCTACGAATGCTCTGATTCTTCTCTCGTCCGAGAAGATACGTATGCATAGGATGCGACATCCTAGCGAGCATGTGTCGTTTCCCCAGTCCGAACTACTTCGACTCTGATGTCTATGCCTGATAGACTAAGTAGGCCCAGGATACGATATCCTGCCGAGTCAGTTTCAGTCAGTCTCTTTTGTCTCTTTCAGCCAGTGTGTGTGTGTTTGAGCAGTGTTTAGCAACCAATTTTCCTTTCTAGTGTGCGTGGATCCCGTAGAGTACTACGGATGCGTAGGGTGCCTAACACCTTCCCTTCGCATAACCGACTCCCGAACCCATCCTCTTTGGTCGCGAGACCATGTTCTTTCCTAGGTTTACTTCGAGCGTTTCCTTTCCCTCTTTTGGGATAAATAACGCACGGTGGCGGCTCTGTTGTTTCTTTCTTTCCCGCCGGTTTTTCGCGCGATGCGACAGCTGGCGACTCTGCTGGGGATGTAGAGAAGTTGACCTGTGCTGGTCCATCTTCCCTGAGCGAGTCTCTCCTAGCGCTCTCTAGGATTAGGGTTTTTGGTTGCTTTCTGCTTGTTGTATTTTATTGCATTCATTGTATATATGTACATTTATTGTTTGCATTGATTGTGTGCATTGATGTTTGCATTCATATTCATTATTCATTGCTGGCTGGCTGTCTGTTTTTCTTTGTGTGGGGGGGGGAGTCAGTTGAGGTAAAAGGTCCAATACCCAGACCATGAGTGCAATCTAGGATACCTAGGAATAGAGTGATTCATGGGAAGCGGGTGGTGTACGCCACTTAGCGGAACATTGATATCACGAGCAGTTCAGACTCTGATGGGGTATTATCGGTGCATACATCGGGTGTGCACAGGATAATATTTCTTGAAAGGGTTATTTATCCTGCGTTTCTCTCAGCCTCACCCTGGCCTAGACTACACCCGTGAGTGGGGAAGGGTTATTCATTACAGGTACAGATGGTGACTGTTGGTGACTTTGGTTCAGCCTGATTTATGGATCTTTATTTCTGGACGCCGGAGGTTTGACCCTGGCATTGATCAGAGGGTTCCGTTTATTTCGGATCCCTGAGCTGAATTTGAGGGTACCTGTTCAGATAACAGTTGACCAGATAACTTTGGGGTTCAGATGGATTGCAACTCCCAGTTCAAGCCGGACCTTTGACCCTGTGTTCAGCGATGCACAGCCTGGCCAGTCTTGGCTACATCATTTGCATCATAGCATGTTTATTTTCAAAAAAATAGTAATGCATGAAAATGAAAAAAAAAGTTAACTCGCATACTCATATCCTTTCCAGGATCATTCATAACAAAATAGCATCCGCATCATACGCATATCATGTACATATCATCCTTGCATTACAGACATGTTTGGGGACGTGGCTTCTCACTTTGGGTTTTGACTGAGACAGGATTGCTGATCGTCGTCCACACCGGTTTTCAACCAGGCTCAATCAACAGAGAAGTATGGATCAGGTTCAGACAGAACTGGCCGAGATGAGGGCAAACATGGCCCAGTTCATGACAATGATGCAAGGGGTCGTTCAGGGGCAAGAGGAGCTGCGTGCCTTAGCCCAGAGACAGGAAGTTGTGATTCCAACATCCAACCGTGCTTCGCCTGTTGCTGCACCCGCTCATGAGACTATCAATGTTGCTGCTCCCACTAACGACTATGCCGTCGGGGATGAACTTGAGGGTATAAGAATCAATGGACAGCCTCTTGCTGCAGAGGTCAATGTCAGAACTACCCGGGCTCCGATTCGTCATCCAGCTCCGTTTGTCAACCAACAAGAGGACACGTTTACTCTCCTCAGTGAGGACTATGATGTTGTGAAAACCGAAGAGAGGGACAGAAAAGTGGATGCTCTTGCTGAGAAAATCCGAGTCATGGAATGTCAGAATTCCCTTGGGTTCGATGTGACCGACATGGGTCTGGTGGAAGGGTTGAAGATCCCATACAAATTCAAAGCACCCTCTTTCGACAAGTACAATGGCACTTCCTGTCCTCGCACCCATGTGCAAGCTTACTTCAGGAAGATATCTGCTTACACTGATGATGAAAAGATGTGGATGTACTTCTTCCAAGATAGTCTATCTGGGGCATCTTTGGACTGGTACATGGATCTGAAGCGAGAATCAGTCAGAAGCTGGAAAGATTTGGGTGAGGCCTTCCTAAGGCAATACAAGCATAATATGGACATGGCGCCGAGCCGAACTCAGTTACAGAGCTTGTATCAGAAAGACAAGGAGAGTTTCAAAGAGTATGCTCAGAGATGGCGTGAGCTAGCTGCCAGAGTGCAACCTCCGATGCTGGAGAGAGAGCTGACCGACATGTTCATTGGAACCTTGCAAGGTGTGTTCATGGATCGTTTGGGAAGTTGCCCGTTCAGTAGCTTTTCAGATGTTGTCGTCTGTGGAGAACGAACTGAAAGCCTCATCAAAGCAGGAAGGATACAAGATCCTGGTTCTGCAAACTCTTCCAGTTCTAAGAAGCCATCCTCTGGGGCACCCAGAAGGGGAGAGGGTGAAACGAATGCTGTGCACCGTCGAAGGAGTGCAAATAGAGGACCGTATCGGCAAGTTGCTGCTGTGACTATTCCAGCAACTCAAGCTCAACAACAGCCGAGAAGACCAACTCAGCAGTATCAGACTCCACAACGTCATCCTCAGCAGCAGGCTTACCAGCCTCCCATTGACAATCAAGCTGGTACAAGTAATGAGAGGAAGAAGATCATTTTTGATCCAATCCCCATATCCTACGCCGAACTGTATCCCACTCTGATAGAGCGGAACTTGATCACTCCCAGAGACCCGCCTCCCATACCCGACAACCCTCGGTGGTGGTATAGGCCTGAGCAGCAGTGTGTGTATCATTCGGGTGCTCCTGGTCATGATGTGGACAGTTGCTTTCAGCTGAAGATGAAGGTTCAAGATCTGGTGAGGTCAGGTATTCTTATCCTGGAGGACTTAGGTCCCAGTGCTAATCAAGCTTGAAGGTAACAAGTCCCGGGCTGTCGGTGTTTGTTCTTCTGAGGTTTTCAAGAGGGTTGTTCAAAATCAGAAGCTGCCGATGCAAAAGATATTGACAGTTGTCATCCCTGGTGGGATCTATCGCAATTGGGTCACTGTGGGCGTTCCTACAGTTGTTTTTACGTCAGAGTCTTTTCACTTTGTTTAAAAAGCCCTTCTCCCATGCCAAAAGGAGAAGTGATGGCATTGTTGGCAACATTTTGTGCAATGATATTTTCATTCAAATAAATTCATGTTTAAACTTTTGTTCTTCCATTTGTTTTCCCTTTTCGCTTTTTGCATGAAATTGGTGATCACAAAAAACCTTAAAAAACAAGAATAAAAGCAATCTTTTCATCTGCATAACGATTGTCTCGTTTGATTTTCAAAAAGCTTTTCATATCAAAATCTTTATGCAGGTTGTTTCTTAAAACCCATTGAACATAGTGATCGGACGTCATCTCCCAATTTTGAATTCCCTGTATTCGAAGCGGACGAAGATGATGTTGAAGGGATTCCTGACGAGACTTCCCGACTTCTTGGGCAAGAAAAGAAGATCACTCAGCTGCATCTCGAGAATCAGCAGAACAGCCAACTGGGGCATTAATCAAAAAAGAAAAATCAAGGAAAAAAAGAAAAAAGAAAGAGGAGGGTGCAAAACCTAATCAAATCAAAAAAAATAAATCAAAAGCAAAATCAAAAGAAAAAAAACAAAAGAAAAATAGCACCCTCAAAGTCCCAAGTTGGCTGATGCTGAATTCGATCGAAAAGAAGAGATCAACTGCCATGTGTCATGGTCAATCATATCAGCAGAGAGTGAAAAAGCATTCGACAAGAAGTTCAAGCCTCGTGTGTTCCGAGGAACCTTGTGCTCAAGAAAGTCTTGCCTTTCGTGCCCAAGTACAGGGGCAAGTGGACTCCAAGCTATGAACGTCCAGCCTTTTCAGGCAATGTTTTGACACTTCCAACGATGGATGAAGAAGTTCACTCGCCCTGTAAATTCCAGATGCAGTCAAGAAATACTTCGCCTAAAACACAAAACAAAAAAAAGAGAACAAGAGCTCGCTAAGTCGAACACCCCAAAGGGCGACTTAGGCAAAAAGGAGCGTCTCGGTGGATTGAAAACCCGAAAGGGCGATCCAGGCAAAAGTTAGAGACACTAAAAAAAAAAAAAAAAAAAAAAGAATTTGCATCCCGCTAGATTGATCACCTCACACCGGGGCAATCTAGGCAAAAATTAGGGATTTGGCAAGTAACTGCATCTTGACAAGACTGTGCTGTACATCTGTCATCCGTCAGGGATTCTCGATCCGTCGTCGACTGAAGCTTTGAATACATCGAAAATTCAGAATGGTAGAGGAAAGGTCATTATGTTCAATGTAGCCCTCTCCAATATATATCACCGATTTCAAACTTGTACAGATCTATGGAGTCTCGCCCTTTGCAGACTACCATTCCATCACATCAATTTGAGCTTTTTACCCAATTATTTGCATTCTTATTTGTTTCAACTCAACAAACGTTTTGCATGTTTTAATTGATAAAGTATCATTGTTTTCAAAATAAACAAAAATTTTCAAAAAAAATTGTTCTTAAACAAAGTGAACATTCACAATGATGGAAGAATACTTAGGAGACCCACAGTGCTCTCCCGGGGGTGGTATGATTACCAACAGGTAAGACAATTGTTCGCATCTCGAGCATGATTGTATCTTTGTCCTACAAAACCTCGTATGGTTTCTCCTCAGTGATTTTGCCCGATGCAGTGTTGTGTGAAGCTGTTCATCTTCATGTTCTCGGCAGTACAGATTCTTCCTCCAAATCCCTGTTAGCTCTATTGTGGGGCATCCCCAGTAGAGTGCTGTCTGAGCCTCATCGTGGGGCATCCCCAACAAGTTTGCTGTTTCAGACATTATTGTGGGGCAGTTCCCCAAGCAGAGTGTTTACTGAAGACTTCAACTTTCCTCTCTCCAGCAGAGTAGTCTTCCTCTCTCCCCCAACCTGGGTGTTTTTCTTCGAAGATTCAGTATTTGGTAGATCAACATCCCAGTACTATAGCATGTCCTCAGATAGATCCCTCAGTGGAGTTGTTTGCATAAGGAGCTTTATCAATGCCTATGTATCCTCGTCAGAGATCTGGTTGCTTCTTGGTATCCCTGATTTCCAGCACAAGTTGTTGTGGCCGGTGCGCCCGTATGTTGAACTCTTTTCTCCGGTTGTGACCGACGATCCCTCCGGAAGCCTCTTGTGGCCTTTTCCCATGCAGGATAAGTGTTCCCTGATATCCCAGTCCCCAGTGGATTTTCTTTGCTCTCTGGTGGCTTTGGTTTTCTCTCCGGATGGTTGATTCCTGGACCTGCGTGTTGAGCATGTCTGTTTGTCAACATTCATCATACATTCATCATGCATAATGCATACATGCATAATCATAGCATTCAGATACTCATGTTGCAGCTGTTGCCGTGTATCTGTTAATTGTTGCATTCTGCTATTTGGTAATACAAATCTCTCCAGTAGATTTTCCTCAAGCAAATATGGGTGTGTCCGATCTCTCCATGTAGAGCCAACCCTTAAGCAGAAAGTGTCTATCCTTTCCTTCCATTTCCCCACTGAGATACGTCCTCGTGGATGACGGTTGCTTCCGTTCCCTCCCGACATATTGGGATGGGTTTTCCCTATTGAGTTCTTTCCTCATTAGGATGAGTCTTGTTTCAGTCTGCCTTTTTGGATCGATCCTAAATTGGCTCCCCGTTGACTGTTTCTTGTACGTCCCTGGGGCATAAATGAATAGTCGCTCACTAACCGGCACTCATTCATCTTGTCCTCAGCGGAATTTGTGGCTTCTACCTACAAACCGGTAGCTGTAAGTCCTATCTCCGTGGTTTTCTACCCACAAGCTGGTAGTCGTAAAATCCCACTTTCATCCCATTGGCAGAGTTAACCCTTTGTGCTCATCCCGATGATGACTGGTTGCTTTTCCGTGGCCTCTACCTACAAACCGGTAGCTGTAAGTCCTATCTTTGTGGTTTTCTACCCACAAGCTGGTAGTTGTAAAATCCCACGTTCTCCCCTTGGTGGAATTAGCCCTTTGTGCTCATCCCGATGATGACTGGTTACGTTTTCGTGGTTTTCTACCCACTAGCTGGTAGTTGTAAAATCCCACTTTCATCCCCTTGTTGGAGTTAACCCTTTGTGCTCATCCCGATGATGACTGGTTACTTTTCCGTGGTTTTCTGCCTACAAACCGGTAGATGTAATCCCCTCTTTGTGATGTTAATGGTCTTGTCCCCTTTGGATACTTGCCTTGATCAAGCAGTATTGTCCCCATTGGGTCTTCACCTTCTTTTTGGATACTTGCTCCAAGTTAGCAACTTTATCCTCACCTGATTGGTCATCTTTTGCATACCTAATCTGGTACCCAGAGGCCTTTCTTTTCGGTCGATTATTCATTTAACAACCTACAACCCGGTTATGGATAATCTTCCATGCGAGGTTATTATCTACGTTCTGACGGCTATAGATAATATATCTCATGCGCTCTTTGGTCAATCCTTCGATTGTTATCACCAGCAGAGTAAGATTCGTATTCCCTACGGAATCGGATGTTCATCCTTTAACAAGTTTGCCGTTGCTTTCTTCAGGATGTTTTCGGTCGTTTATTCATTTAACAACCTACAACCCGGTTATGGATAATCTTCCATGCGAGGTCATTATCTACGTTCTGACGGCTATAGATAATATGTCTCATGCGCTCTTGGGTCGAAGTCGTCCTCCCCAGCCGAGTAAGATTCGTATTTCTTGTGGAATCGAATGTCCATCCTTTAACAAGATCGCTTTTCTAGCCCTCTTCAGGATGTTGAGTGTTTTGGAACACAAACCAATTCACGCTTTGGTCAGTCACCCGTTCATACCTACAACCTGGTATCCCTGGTGTTCCTTCCTGTTTGCTCGCTGTCGTGACCTTGATCCCCGAGTGGAGCGGGTTTCACGAAATATTTCTCCAGCAAAGTTCATCCCACCAGTGGATTGGACAGGTTTCAGTAGTAGGTCGAGATCTGCATCCCCAGCTGAGTCGTTTCTACTTGTGAACACCGTGGGTCGTCCCCGGCGGAGTAGCGGTTATTCCCCAAAGCAGGGCCTATTGTATCTGAGGTTTATATGAGCCTCATCCCCAGAAGAGTTACCTGGATTATCTTCCCCAGCGGAGCATTTATTTCCCCAAGCGGAATTTTTTGCGGATTGATTGGGCTATCCCCAGCAGTTTACCGTTGTTGTCTCCTAGCAGAGTTGCTTTATTACTCCCCAGTGAGTTGCCTTGCCTTCCCCTAGTGGATTCGTATTGTTGGCTCCCCAGCAGTTATATTGCTTCCCCCAGCGGATTTATCTTGAAGATTCCTCAGCACAGTCGTCCTGTGTATTTCTCCCCGCAGAGTTCTCATCATACTGCATTGCATATAGTAAATCATTGCATCCTCAAAACTGCGTAGCATTTCCATTCCATATGGAGCATTACGCCATAGAAAAATTCAAACATATGCATTCATGTGTTCGAAACCACATCAGACTGTGTCCCCGGCAGAGGCAGGTCATTTTGTTCAAACATCAGCACCAAGTCTGCTACAGTTGCTTCGACAGCATTCAAGAATTGTTTATCCCCACAGAGGTTTATTTCCTCACCCGGTGGTGACAGAGGTTTATTTCCTCACCCGATGGTGACAGAAAGCTCGTTTCTCCCCAGTGAGATCCTCCAGCAAGTGATCAGTCTTGCTTTGACATATCTCAGTTTCGATCTTGTGATGCCAGTTAGTGTCATGTCAGCACCCGTGTGTGTCTTCTTTGATTTGGTGTCGGTAAACGCCATTGTTTCGGTGTCGGTAAACATCGAGCCTCACCCAGTCATCGGTAAATGTCTGGTCATTCTTTTTGATGTCGGTAAACATCATCTTTCGATGTCGGTAAACATCGAGTTCCACCCAGTCATCGATAAATGTCTGGTCATTTTTGGTGTCGGTAAACGCCATTGTTTCGGTGTCGGTAAACATCGAGTCTTTCTTTCAGTCATCGGTAAATGTCTGATAGATCCCCAGCTAGAAATCCCCAGTAGAGTCATCCGTAAATGTCCTACCCGGTTTTCAGTTGCAAATATTTGTTTGTCTCTCACCAATAAATTTCCCATCCCAGTCATCGGTAAATGTCTGGTCTTTCTTTTGATGTCGGTAAACATCATCTTTCGATGTCGGTAAACATCGTGTCTCACCCCAGTCATCGGTAAATGTCTGGTCATTCTTTTTGATGTCGGTAAACATCATCTTTCGATGTCGGTAAACATCGTGTCTCATCCCAGTCATCGGTAAATGTCTGGTCATTCTTTGTTCTCTTGCTAATAAAATCAAAATCCCCAGAGGTCGTCGGTAAACGTTTTGTCTGGTATCACCACAAAGATTTTGTTCCTCCCCAAGCGGAGATGCCATCGGTAAATGGCCCAGTTTTCTTTCGATGTCGGTAAATATCGACCCCCCAGTGAAGCCACCATCGGTAAATGGTCTCGCTTCCTTTCAACATCATTTGTTTCCCAGCAACCATCGGTAAATGGTTTTGCTGAAGTTGATATCGGTAAATATCAAGTTCTAACCATCGGTAAATGGTTTTGTTTTTCAGAAGATTGTTTTCCCCCAGCCGCCATCGGTAAATGGTCGTGCTGAAGTTGATATCGGTAAATATCAAGGTTCCAGTTTCCAACCATCGGTAAATGGTTTTCGCTTTTCTGAAGCTGTCATGCAGTTTGTCATCGGTAAATGACGTGGTTCTTCTTATATCATATCCAGTCGGTGCAAATTTCTACGGTTCTTTTGTATTCAATCCCTGTTTACCCTGAAAGTCTGACAGCCACTACTATCATCCGTTCGGGTTCCCAGCTGATTGAATAGGGGCAGCTGTAGCACCTCAAATTTGCACCTATCATTGTACATATCATTTCATATTAGGTCATAGCATATCATGATCCATTGCATAACATTTTGCATTGTCTTCAGTTGCCTCAAGAGCAAGTAAGCAAAGGATTAGGTCAAACTGATCAGGAGATCAGTCCACCAATCAAGCAAAGCTGTTTCTCAAGGAGTAAAGGTCCTGGGGTTTGCCCATCAAGTTCTCATGCCTTGGGGGTCTTTTGGAAGTGTTCAAGTCAAGGGTTGAAGGCTCAAAGGTCATCAGTTCATGTACAGACAATCAGAAACCCTAAACAGTCGACAGTCAGTCAAAGCAGTGGATGGTGGCCATTCTTGTGGAATTTGGGCACCATGGTCAATAATCAAGAGTTCATATGTCTTGGGACATCATTTGAAGTCAAGATTTCAAGGAACTAGGGTTTGGAATTCATCAGAAGTGCACAGTCAAGTCCAAAACCCTAGAAAGTCAAAGTTGGTCAACTGTGGTTGATTCTTTGGATTTGATGGATGGAAATGGTTTGAAGGAGCTTATTCATGTCCTAATAGGCCTCATGTGTCATGGCAATCAACATCATGGAAGAATTTGAAGCAAATCAGAAAAATTTCCAAAAATAGAAACTGGACCTGTAATTTCAACTGCCAAAAATAGAAACTTCTTGATCCTCAACTTGCATCATGATACAAGCTTCAAATGAATTTTTTCCCAACATGAAAGTTGAAGATCTTGTTCTCCCATTTTCAAAAAGTCCAAGAACTCTCAAATCCCATGTGTGGTTGTCAAGATATGATCAATTCATTTTCATCAATTTTTGAACTTCAAAGAGGCATATCTCTCAAACCATAAGGCCAAATTTGGTGGGGTTTTTTCCTACAAACCACATTTTTCATCCTCTTTCCAAAAATGTAAATTTCATGACCTAAAACCTTACCATTCAAAATGGCATTTTTTGACCTTTTTCATTAAAAATCAAAGTTTGACCCAAAGTTGACTTTTTGATTTATGGACTTTTTGCACAATTGGCCAATTGGGATTCACTCTATACCATATTTGTGACATGTTCCAAGCTTAATTCCATGTTCATTTCATCATTATGTCATAATTTTGGCCAAAGGTATAAATTGGTGCAATTTTGCAAATGGCATCTTTAAAACAAAACAAGTTAACAATGCATGGTGCAGACCAAAAACAGTTGAGTTACAGGCCATTTTGCAGCCAATGCCAAGCCCAGCTCGTGTAGATTACACCCTCCATTTTTCACTTATGCAAGTTTAGCAACTTTTGCAATTAGCTTCATAAAACAAAAACAAAGTGAGCAATTCTTGAGCAAGTGAAAAACAGCATAAGTATTGGTCCTGTACAGCATAACCAAGGCCCAATTTCGCAGCACATACACCTCCATTTACTCATTTGTTTCCAACATTAGCAATTGGCATTTTGTTCATTAAGTTAAAACCTGGGTTAGCATTTCACTAAGTGAGCTTAAACAGAAATATAAAAGGTGTTTCTCAGCATTTTGCAACCCTAGCCACCAGCTGAAAACACACAGAAAACCTCCATTCTCTCATCTTGCATTTTGACCTTTTGAGAATTTCTGACTAAAACCTTAAGAGTGCTCGAGCAATCTTTGATTCCCTCATCACCTAGCCAATCTTTGGGAGCATTTTGAGTCATAAAATCACGACTGGAATTCCTTTTTGAGATCTGTTTCTTCAAGCTACTTACAAATGGCAGATTGTGAGTTGTTCATTTCCAAGCATCGATGAGCTGAAGTTACTCAACCATATACCTTAGGGAAGCATAATCTTCATCTGTATCAAGCATTTGCAAGCAGAAAGTACCAGAATCATCCTCTGCTCTTCATATGGGTCAGTATTCGAATCTTTTGTTTTTTTAATCCTTGCCATGTTTAATATAGACCTTAGCATGCTGAAGATGATGAGCTTTGTCTCATATGAAATGGTTAAGTAGGTTGCTAGGAATCTGAAAATGAAGATTTGTGTGCATATGCATTTTCGCTCGATTCTCTTTTATTAGCATGTCTCCATGAAAACTGAGCTTGGTTTTGTATTATGCATGTTCCAATGGTTCTAATGATATGTTGCTCGATCATTTCTGGATAATTTCCTTCATGACCAAGTTTTGATGTTCAGTTCTTCCTCTGCTCGATTTGTGAAACATGCTGCGATTTAATGAAAATAACTATAGAATTGTTGTTGGCCTGGCTTTGATGAACGTTTCTGGGTAGCCATTTTAATTTCTGGGATTTCGGTAAAAAATTTCGAATTGGTGATGATGATGTACACGGTGCTGAAGCTTAAACCCTAATCTTCTTTTTTAAAAAAACCAGAAACTCAATGATGATTGGCTGATGTTGTTGGTGTTACTGTTTCATTGGATATGGACCAATCAAATTATTTCGTGGCCTTGCTCTAAACACAGTCGTTTGGTTAAATGAATGGGTTAATTACATCTTTGCCATGCGCTGACTTCCTTGTTGACCTTTGCCATGCCATTTGCTCATGTTATTCCAATTTTTGTACTCAACTTCCATAATTCATTTTAAGTTCATTTCAACTCCAAAAATTGTGAGATTTTTTGCATTAAACTCATGAATGTGTCCTCTATTTTATCATGATTTTTAATTAATTTTCCATGGTCTGGATTTTAAATGATAAATGATTTCCCAACATGTATGCATAAATGATACATTGTGCCATTTGAATTGTGAAATACTCATGTTATATCCAATGCCTTTGAAACTTTTTGTGGTGAAACTAGACACATTGACCTTTGTTTCCATATAGACTTTATGCATTTCCCATTTGTGGTTTGTGAGCTTTGAATTTTTGAAGTTATGTGTTACATTTGGTGCTATACCATGATCATGTATTTTCCCAATTTTTGTTCACATGCTTCCTCTTATCCAATTGACCCCAAATTTTGCATGAACCATCCTCCACATGTCTAGTTTGTGTATGAATTTTCCTGGAATTAATCTTGCTGTTTTCCATTTGATTGAGAATTTTCTTCCATGCTTGTTCATTTGTTGACTTTTTGTGTTATACATTGCCAAATCTTTTGGGAAATGCTCATAACATATTGTATGATCTTGAAATTTCATATGTGATAACTAGACACCTCAAGCTTTACATTGGTGTTAATCTCATCCATTTCTCATCTGTTTTCAATTTGATATGATTTTTTGAAGTTGACCCATGCTTGTTGACTTTCTTTGTACATGCTTGAACTTGGTTTGACTTCATGATTTTACTTGACTGCCTTCCTCTCATCCAAATGCCATGAAATTTTACATGTCTACCATGTTAGATGTTAGGATTGAGTGTGATTTATTTGATGTTTTTTGAGATTGTTTAGGTTGACTTTTGATGCAAGTCATTCTGTTGACTTTTGTGTGCCTTCCTTTGCCTTACTTTGACTTCAAATGTTCATGAAATGATAATAATGCATGATTTGAATGTGGGCCCAATTGTGATAGCTTCTCAAATGTTTGACCTTGACTTTGGTTGACTTTTACTTGCTACTTTGACTTTTTCTTCCATCCTTGACCCTAGGCTAGTCCTAGTGGTCTTCTGTGCTTACAATTGAGCTATTGTTTCAGGTTGAGCACCAATGCCTCAAAGATCATTCAAATTTGATTGAGTTGAATTGTTTATCATGTGCTAACCCTTGTTTTGTAGGTTGACTCATGTAACTTGAGTCTTTGTGCTTTGCACAATTGGTCCCTCTGTGGCTGACTATTGGGTTATTTCCTTTTGATTTTGACTGTTGAGCTGTTTACTAATTGGTTTGACTTTTGCAGGTACTTTAGTTGCCTAAGTTCTCTGAACTTGTTTGCTTTGCTATTTAGCATTTGCTTTGAGGTATAATCTCTTTTACTACATGTAGTCTGGAGACCCGGTCTGTTATTTGACCGGGCAAACTGTCTGAAGTCCTCCTTAAGAGGCAATGCCTGTGTTTGTTTAAAATAGTCCCAAGCAGGAAAAGTCCTCATTTGAGGCAATTGGTGGAAGGTAGGGATAAGTAGCCTATCCCCCACTATTCAGTGTGTCCTCTCTTTGCTCCCATTACATGGTTGAAGCATTGAGATAAAAACCCAAGATCTATCGAGTCAATAATGGGGAAAGAGTTCCATCTTTCTGAACTCCCCCACTTTCTATTATTTGATGCTCTCTCTCTGATCTGAGATAGAAGCAATGAGGCACACCCCTCATCTCCTATTCATCTGCTTCACCTTAGCCTCTCAATGGCAAGGTTAAGAGCACACTCACCCTATTCCAGTTGGCCCTAGTGCCTAACCTTTGATGTTTGAGCCCCCTTGTTGGTGTGTTTATTTCATGCTGTATGTGTTTGTGTTTGCCTGTTTGCTTTGCCTCTGTAGGTTTAGTTGACTTGCCCTTGTGCAAGGTAGGTTGTGTGGCTTAACCCTTGTGTGAGCCATACTTAGAACTGTTCGGCCGAACTACGGCAACTCTGATTCTCATGTTCAGATGAGATACGTAGGCACGAGACGCGATGTCTTGCCGAGTTTGACTAACCACTAACATCTATTTCTTTTCTCTCACCCCTGTTGTGATCGAGATATCCCCTTTCTCTTGCCCTAGTTGCAATCGAGACCCTTGCTTCCTGTGCAAGCCTTGTCTAGGATAGGTTGGCCCTCGTGCCATTTAGCTAGAAACCTTAACTTAGGGTTGACCTTCGCATGACAACATCTAGGCTCGAGTCGTAGTCTCCCTAGAGTTGTGTCTCCCTCTGTTATCTGGTTAGGCTAGATCCTTGTCCCTGCGTAGGGGAACTACATCGCCCTGATCTTCACACCAGATGAAGTATGTAGGCAGGAGATTGAGCTGATCTCTCCGGGCGCCCTTTTTCTTTTTGTGTGTGTTGTCTGACCTTTGCTAAGCTCGAGTCCCCGTACTCCTTAGCGTTTGCTGTCTGTTTGCTTGTGTTTGACAGTTGTAGGCTGAGTCCCAGACTCCCTATCTATCTGTTGTGTGCGTTTAGGTTCGGATGTCAATGTAAGTCCAGTGATTGGCATTTGGGCTCCACGTTTGCCTCTTTGCGTGTGTTTAGGTTCGGATGCTGATGTAAGTCCATCGATTGGCATTCAGGCTCCACGTTTGCCTGTGTTTTGTTTGTTTGTGTGCGTGTCAGCCGAGCTACGAATGCTCTGATTCTTCTCTCGTCCGAGAAGATACGTATGCATAGGATGCGACATCCTAGCGAGCATGTGTCGTTTCCCCAGTCCGAACTACTTCGACTCTGATGTCTATGCCTGATAGACTAAGTAGGCCCAGGATACGATATCCTGCCGAGTCAGTTTCAGTCAGTCTCTTTTGTCTCTTTCAGCCAGTGTGTGTGTGTTTGAGCAGTGTTTAGCAACCAATTTTCCTTTCTAGTGTGCGTGGATCCCGTAGAGTACTACGGATGCGTAGGGTGCCTAACACCTTCCCTTCGCATAACCGACTCCCGAACCCATCCTCTTTGGTCGCGAGACCATGTTCTTTCCTAGGTTTACTTCGAGCGTTTCCTTTCCCTCTTTGGGATAAATAACGCACGGTGGCGGCTCTGTTGTTTCTTTCTTTCCCGCCGGTTTTTCGCGCGATGCGACAGCTGGCGACTCTGCTGGGGATGTAGAGAAGTTGACCTGTGCTGGTCCATCTTCCCTGAGCGAGTCTCTCCTAGCGCTCTCTAGGATTAGGGTTTTTGGTTGCTTTCTGCTTGTTGTATTTTATTGCATTCATTGTATATATGTACATTTATTGTTTGCATTGATTGTGTGCATTGATGTTTGCATTCATATTCATTATTCATTGCTGGCTGGCTGTCTGTTTTTCTTTGTGTGGGGGGGGGGAGTCAGTTGAGGTAAAAGGTCCAATACCCAGACCATGAGTGCAATCTAGGATACCTAGGAATAGAGTGATTCATGGGAAGCGGGTGGTGTACGCCACTTAGCGGAACATTGATATCACGAGCAGTTCAGACTCTGATGGGGTATTATCGGTGCATACATCGGGTGTGCACAGGATAATATTTCTTGAAAGGGTTATTTATCCTGCGTTTCTCTCAGCCTCACCCTGGCCTAGACTACACCCGTGAGTGGGGAAGGGTTATTCATTACAGGTACAGATGGTGACTGTTGGTGACTTTGGTTCAGCCTGATTTATGGATCTTTATTTCTGGACGCCGGAGGTTTGACCCTGGCATTGATCAGAGGGTTCCGTTTATTTCGGATCCCTGAGCTGAATTTGAGGGTACCTGTTCAGATAACAGTTGACCAGATAACTTTGGGGTTCAGATGGATTGCAACTCCCAGTTCAAGCCGGACCTTTGACCCTGTGTTCAGCGATGCACAGCCTGGCCAGTCTTGGCTACATCATTTGCATCATAGCATGTTTATTTTCAAAAAAATAGTAATGCATGAAAATGAAAAAAAAAGTTAACTCGCATACTCATATCCTTTCCAGGATCATTCATAACAAAATAGCATCCGCATCATACGCATATCATGTACATATCATCCTTGCATTACAGACATGTTTGGGGACGTGGCTTCTCACTTTGGGTTTTGACTGAGACAGGATTGCTGATCGTCGTCCACACCGGTTTTCAACCAGGCTCAATCAACAGAGAAGTATGGATCAGGTTCAGACAGAACTGGCCGAGATGAGGGCAAACATGGCCCAGTTCATGACAATGATGCAAGGGGTCGTTCAGGGGCAAGAGGAGCTGCGTGCCTTAGCCCAGAGACAGGAAGTTGTGATTCCAACATCCAACCGTGCTTCGCCTGTTGCTGCACCCGCTCATGAGACTATCAATGTTGCTGCTCCCACTAACGACTATGCCGTCGGGGATGAACTTGAGGGTATAAGAATCAATGGACAGCCTCTTGCTGCAGAGGTCAATGTCAGAACTACCCGGGCTCCGATTCGTCATCCAGCTCCGTTTGTCAACCAACAAGAGGACACGTTTACTCTCCTCAGTGAGGACTATGATGTTGTGAAAACCGAAGAGAGGGACAGAAAAGTGGATGCTCTTGCTGAGAAAATCCGAGTCATGGAATGTCAGAATTCCCTTGGGTTCGATGTGACCGACATGGGTCTGGTGGAAGGGTTGAAGATCCCATACAAATTCAAAGCACCCTCTTTCGACAAGTACAATGGCACTTCCTGTCCTCGCACCCATGTGCAAGCTTACTTCAGGAAGATATCTGCTTACACTGATGATGAAAAGATGTGGATGTACTTCTTCCAAGATAGTCTATCTGGGGCATCTTTGGACTGGTACATGGATCTGAAGCGAGAATCAGTCAGAAGCTGGAAAGATTTGGGTGAGGCCTTCCTAAGGCAATACAAGCATAATATGGACATGGCGCCGAGCCGAACTCAGTTACAGAGCTTGTATCAGAAAGACAAGGAGAGTTTCAAAGAGTATGCTCAGAGATGGCGTGAGCTAGCTGCCAGAGTGCAACCTCCGATGCTGGAGAGAGAGCTGACCGACATGTTCATTGGAACCTTGCAAGGTGTGTTCATGGATCGTTTGGGAAGTTGCCCGTTCAGTAGCTTTTCAGATGTTGTCGTCTGTGGAGAACGAACTGAAAGCCTCATCAAAGCAGGAAGGATACAAGATCCTGGTTCTGCAAACTCTTCCAGTTCTAAGAAGCCATCCTCTGGGGCACCCAGAAGGGGAGAGGGTGAAACGAATGCTGTGCACCGTCGAAGGAGTGCAAATAGAGGACCGTATCGGCAAGTTGCTGCTGTGACTATTCCAGCAACTCAAGCTCAACAACAGCCGAGAAGACCAACTCAGCAGTATCAGACTCCACAACGTCATCCTCAGCAGCAGGCTTACCAGCCTCCCATTGACAATCAAGCTGGTACAAGTAATGAGAGGAAGAAGATCATTTTTGATCCAATCCCCATATCCTACGCCGAACTGTATCCCACTCTGATAGAGCAGAACTTGATCACTCCCAGAGACCCGCCTCCCATACCCGACAACCCTCGGTGGTGGTATAGGCCTGAGCAGCAGTGTGTGTATCATTCGGGTGCTCCTGGTCATGATGTGGACAGTTGCTTTCAGCTGAAGATGAAGGTTCAAGATCTGGTGAGGTCAGGTATTCTTATCCTGGAGGACTTAGGTCCCAGTGCTAATCAAGCTTGAAGGTAACAAGTCCCGGGCTGTCGGTGTTTGTTCTTCTGAGGTTTTCAAGAGGGTTGTTCAAAATCAGAAGCTGCCGATGCAAAAGATATTGACAGTTGTCATCCCTGGTGGGATCTATCGCAATTGGGTCACTGTGGGCGTTCCTACAGTTGTTTTTACGTCAGAGTCTTTTCACTTTGTTTAAAAAGCCCTTCTCCCATGCCAAAAGGAGAAGTGATGGCATTGTTGGCAACATTTTGTGCAATGATATTTTCATTCAAATAAATTCATGTTTAAACTTTTGTTCTTCCATTTGTTTTCCCTTTTCGCTTTTTGCATGAAATTGGTGATCACAAAAAACCTTAAAAAACAAGAATAAAAGCAATCTTTTCATCTGCATAACGATTGTCTCGTTTGATTTTCAAAAAGCTTTTCATATCAAAATCTTTATGCAGGTTGTTTCTTAAAACCCATTGAACATAGTGATCGGACGTCATCTCCCAATTTTGAATTCCCTGTATTCGAAGCGGACGAAGATGATGTTGAAGGGATTCCTGACGAGACTTCCCGACTTCTTGGGCAAGAAAAGAAGATCACTCAGCTGCATCTCGAGAATCAGCAGAACAGCCAACTGGGGCATTAATCAAAAAAGAAAAATCAAGGAAAAAAAGAAAAAAGAAAGAGGAGGGTGCAAAACCTAATCAAATCAAAAAAAATAAATCAAAAGCAAAATCAAAAGAAAAAAAACAAAAGAAAAATAGCACCCTCAAAGTCCCAAGTTGGCTGATGCTGAATTCGATCGAAAAGAAGAGATCAACTGCCATGTGTCATGGTCAATCATATCAGCAGAGAGTGAAAAAGCATTCGACAAGAAGTTCAAGCCTCGTGTGTTCCGAGGAACCTTGTGCTCAAGAAAGTCTTGCCTTTCGTGCCCAAGTACAGGGGCAAGTGGACTCCAAGCTATGAACGTCCAGCCTTTTCAGGCAATGTTTTGACACTTCCAACGATGGATGAAGAAGTTCACTCGCCCTGTAAATTCCAGATGCAGTCAAGAAATACTTCGCCTAAAACACAAAACAAAAAAAAAGAGAACAAGAGCTCGCTAAGTCGAACACCCCAAAGGGCGACTTAGGCAAAAAGGAGCGTCTCGGTGGATTGAAAACCCGAAAGGGCGATCCAGGCAAAAGTTAGAGACACTAAAAAAAAAAAAAAAAAAAAAAGAATTTGCATCCCGCTAGATTGATCACCTCACACCGGGGCAATCTAGGCAAAAATTAGGGATTTGGCAAGTAACTGCATCTTGACAAGACTGTGCTGTACATCTGTCATCCGTCAGGGATTCTCGATCCGTCGTCGACTGAAGCTTTGAATACATCGAAAATTCAGAATGGTAGAGGAAAGGTCATTATGTTCAATGTAGCCCTCTCCAATATATATCACCGATTTCAAACTTGTACAGATCTATGGAAATAAAATATGGAAAAATAAAATTCAGATAAAGAAAAATAAAAGAGAATTTTAGAAATTATTTTGGGATTTTTTGGATAAGAAAAATGAAATTACTATGAATTTTTAAAGAAAAAACAATTAAAAATAATAAAAGAAAAAGAATTAAAATCAGAAAAAAGACAGAGCATTGGATTACGCCTCATTAATTGACGTGGCAGATCCAACACTCTAAAGGTTAGGATGCATGGTGGAACACGCTGCAATCCAAACACAGGATCCAATTTAATTTCAACCAATCAAAACATTTTACTTTGCCAACGTGTCTGGTTCAAACTCAGACCACTTGAGGAAAACTACGGTCGTCTTCTCCGATCAGCTCTCATAGGAGTTTCATCGTTTGGTAAATTCAAGACACGAGACCACCACCATTGTGATCCTCTTTTCATCCCAAATTCAACCTTATACTCTAAATTCATTTATGTGAACTAAGCAAAGGGAATTTCAAAGAAGTTTCAGAAACAAGCAAGCCACGAAAAATAAAATTAAATGATGAACACGATCAATCAACACCAGATAAGTTAGGGGAAAGCATATGAGTGTGAATGACTACATTGTGATAACTTTTTTGAGTTCAAATGATGCTCATAACTACCTTGTCTAGATGGTGATTAGAAGTTGATGAAGCTCGATCTGGTTAGAGCACGTCAGGATGCCTCAGAGCTTGGGAATTGTTGCAAAAGTTTCAAGGATGCCGATGGAGCTAATGGAATCAAGAAATTAGATTGAAACAAGTTCAAACTCAAAACACGATAGTTGAATTTTTTGGAAAAATTTCAAGTTGCAGCAAGGGTTTCTTGACTCTCCATAGCTTGCAAATGAAGACAATAGCTGCCTCTATTTATAGCTGATGTGTTTGGATTCAAATACATGTGGAATGAGTTGAATTCGTGCAAAACGAATTTGATCCAAGTGTGTGAAAAGTGTGACTTAAAATTTATTAAAACTCAGCAAAATGATGTGTTTTAAGTGTTAATTAACTTCTGGAGGTTTCTTAAAGCATGTTTAGGACCAAAACACTTTCTAATTTGGCATGGAATTAAGATTAGTCATGATCAAATTTCGGGCAATGTTGATTTCTTCAGTTTCAAGTTGCCATGTTCAATCAACTCAATGGGGCACCCTACTCAAGAGACTTTTTGATACCATTCTTTTTGCAATGTGTTAACATCATGTCCAAGATTATAATGTGCCAAGAAAGGTTTCATTTGGATGTTTGAGCACAAATTTATGGCATGTTGAAGTTGGCATGAAAAACTGGTTATGTAACTTAGAAAAATTTGAGTGCTTCATGGCTGAAAATGACCTATAATGTCCCAATGAATTCCATGACTTTACAAGCATATTATGACCTTGGTCCTTGAAGTAAAAATTTAGAGGGCATCACAAATGACATTTTGCAAAAAGAATCAGCTTCATATGTTGAAAATTCAAGAAGTTATGATCCTTGAAAGTTGGAAAAAAGTCACTTGAAAATAGGTCAAATTTCACTAAGTCCACAAATGACCTATAATGTCTCCAAACGTTTGATGATCCTCCAAGCATAATTGTCTCTTGTCATGTAACGAGAAGTTTTAGAGGATGTTGAGAAGAGTCATATGCAAAAAGGGGTATTCAATAATGTTGAGAATTGAAGGAGTTGTGATCCTTGGAACTTTGACTTCAAATTGTTGACTTTTAGGTCAAACCTCTTGGAGCAAGCTTGTGTACTTGGACTTTTCTTGCATTTCAAAGCACATGGGTGATAATATAAACTCAAGATAAGGTGTCCTTGATTGCCTCTTGATTAAATTACTCAAAGCTTTAAGTTACTTCTTGAAGAAGGCATGGAAATAAACACATGAACCTTTGACTTTCCTTGAGAAGTAAGCCACCAAACTTTGAGATGCTCTTAATTTGAGGAGCCCTACCTTGTACATTAGACTTAAGAGAAGAAAGACATATTTTTGGTATTTGATTAGTGGTTATATAAGCAATGAATCAAATAAACATTAAAGGTAAAATAAACCAACAATTAAGTGCTTGGTGATCCCTGCAAGAAGCAACCCCAAAGATGGATAAGGGAAGGACCAAGATGTGACCTTGCTTGTATACAAAAATGCAAATGAGGTGTGGATCTTAGGGTTAAAAATTAGATTATGACACCATGCAATCGGAACCTTTTCATACAAGGACATTGTTTAGTCCTTTCTAACGCGTATACAAGCAAGCGCTTAAGCCTCCCATACGCCAGCATACAACTAAATATTTAAACTGCTAGACAAAAAAACAAATGCTAAGTCTTCCATCCGCAAGCATACAAATGCTAAGTTTCCCATCCACAAAACAAATAAATGCTAAGTCTCCCATCCGTAAGCATACAAGCCAATGTTTAACCATTAGAATTCGACCTAAACATTTGTCCTCTAAAACCAATCAACCAACACTCGTTTGCTACCAAGAAATACGTAGCTTTGAGTTATTCATAGCACCTGGAGATACGTAAGAGAGAGATTCACGTCTCGTCAAGAACTATAATAAAAAAACCAAAAATATCTTTTTTCTTGCCCCGGACTACGAAGCTTTGAGTTCTTCATTGTACATGAGGATACGTAGGAGAAAGACTCGCAATCTTGTCAAGCACCCTAATAAAAACATGTTTGTGACCCTATTTCCTTTTACATTTTATCACTCGAAGAAAAAATTAACATAATCTAACATTAAATCGCAAGTATAACTAAAAGGTTCCGGTTTAGTATAACGAACGAGAGGGGTGTTAATACCTTCCCTTTGCGTAATCGACTCCGGAACCTGAATTTGGTTGTGACGACCATTTTATTTTTTTAAAGGTTTTATGGGTATTTTCCTTTTCCTTCATTGTAATAAATAAAGTTTGGTGGCGACTCTGTTCGAATCATTTTTTCTACGACCATTGCGAAGGATTGTATTTTTTGAGATGCGACATGTAGATAGAAAATAATTTATATAGGTGCTTGAGATTATGCACAAAATGAGTGAAAAAATATGTTTTGTTCGTGTCAAGAGCATTTGGTTATTTGAGTAAAACAGCAAAGTAATATGGAAAAAGATCAACGCTTAAAGACATACCCGTTTTTCTGTAATTCGAGTCAAGACTAAGGCATAATTCGACTCACACAGACCATAACTCGATTCAAGGCTTGGTCATGATTCGAATCAAACTTGGCAGTGGCTGGAGAAGGATATATGATTTGACTCATGTATAAACTATGATTCAACTTATATAGTGAATGATTCGAATCAAGCCAAGTTGTGATTTGGCTCATAAGGAGCAACACAATCCTGATTCATTTTTGCCTTGTTTGATTCGACTCTGGGATTGTGTGATTCGAACCACACATCCAAAATCACAAAAATCCAAGTTGTCAACTATGTTTTGAGATTCTACCTTTGACATGACTTTAATCAATCTCAATTATGGTTCTTGTTCAAAAACTTTACTAATTGACTTAAAGCACATTGTTCATACACAAACATTTTGATTTATGCATGAAAAACACGATTTAATGCAAAACACTTATTTAAAATTCATTGCACTCAATTCTAAGATATTTGCAAATATCTAACTAGATGAGACTCAATTTCAAAAGAAATAAATAATAAACAGTAATAAACTAGACAAGCAACAAAACCAAAGCCCTGGAGGACACAACAACTTCAGTATTATAATACTAGTCAAGCACAATAACACATTTTTTTAAAACACTAGATTTTCTACTTCTCTCGTGCATTCCTTTTTTTATGCAGTTGTATCCTTCTCCTATTATTTAATTTTACTTTCATTTTTCTAGTCAATATGGGACTTAGCCAGTCACACTTGAATCCTAATCATATATCCCATAAGTGGGAGTCATCCACACCTCTATCCTTGATCTATATTGGAATCCCACTTCTGCTTCCCCACTAATCATAACCATGGCTCTGATGGCTTTTATTAGGGAGTCAGAGGAGCGTCAAAAGTATCAATGGACTAAATATGTAGGATCAAAGAGACCTTGACACGACATCCAAACCCTTAACTTGTTTGGGAGTCCGAGGAGCACCAAGAGTGTCAATGGGCTAGACATTCAGGACCCATAAGATCTTGACACCATATATCCATAAAAAATTGTAAGACAATCGAGTATGGTTCACCTCTCTTATATACCAATTTTTCGAGATGTGAATTTGTTGGGGACTATGCTTAAAGCAAGAGAGAGTTAAGTCTAATTTAGTTAACCTTGCAATAAATATTGGCTTTGCTTTATTGTTTTCTTCATGTTTTATATGCTTGCTTCCTTATTTGTTTTCTTTATGGTTATATGTTTATCATCTTGTTTACCTTTGGATCTTGGGATGACGTCATGAGTAAATCTCTACACCCGAGCTTTGGAAAAAGAAGAGAGAACACATAGTTTAGAATCAGAATTTGTGTAGTGTTAGTCTCCAAGGACCACTCCTTATGTGCCTAGCATGAAGACTTCCCCTAGAGTAGACCTTTTTGTAGATCTCATTGTAATATGCCTAACATGTCACATGACTTGATTCATGAAGGGTCCATGACTTTAGGAACCATTCTTAGAACCAGTTTCTACTTTGGTGGTTGCATAGTGTTAGACTCCAAGGACCACTCCTTACCCGCCCATGATAGACCTTTTCATCACTCTCGTCATAAAACGGTTGGCCTATTGCAAGACGTTGATACGATTATAGTCCATGACTTTGGGAACCTTATCCAAAACCTCAGAGCCAACCCTGTGAGTGGTTTGTGGGTAGAAAGCATAAAATTATCTACTATAGGGGGGGACCTAAATAGGTTATTCTGCAATACTCATGTTATCCCAGATCCTAATTATACCTGCATTGCATCAACATGCATGAATATCATTTTCCAAGACAAAAACGCATCCCGTCCTTTGTCCATAACCAATAGGTTGACTTCCCGGTACTCGTATCGAACCCTTGAGCTGCTAAAGGAAAATGGAGCGCTTGAAGCAGGATCAAGTTGAGTTGATGAAGGATGTGAATGACGTGAAAAGCAAGATGGAATAGATGTTGAAAGCTATACTAGTTCAGTCGGAGAACAATCTTCAGTGTGTTGTCACAGAGAATGTCGGTTCCCCATCAGATTTTACTGTGATGACCAACCCAATGTATGGTTTTCTGCCTGACTATGATCCTCCACAAATGAATATTCCTACTCAATCCTAGATGATGTCATTGACTGATCCTGCTAATGAAAGGCTTCGTGCCCTTGAAAAGCAAATCCGAGCTTTGGAGGTGCATGACACTCCTGGGCTCGATACCATTGATATGTGCTTAGTGTCAGGCCTAGTGATCCCGACAAAATTCAAAACATCCAACTTCTAGAAGTACAAAGGGGATATTTGTCCAAGGTACCATTTAGTGATGCTCTTGCAAAAAATGGTCTCTCATACTCACGATGATAAGTTGATAATTCACTATTTTCAAGACAGATTGATTGGAGCTTCATTAAATTGGTATATGAAGTTAGAAAGAAGCCATATTCAGTCTTGGGAGGACTTGTCCAACACCTTTTTGAATCAGTGCAAGTATAATTTAGACATGGCGCCAGACCAAAGGCGGTTGCAAAGCTTATCTCAAAAGAGCAATAAATCCTTCAAAGGATATGCATAATGATGGAGAGAATTGGGAGCCCAAGTATAACCACCACTATTAGATAAGGAATTGGTTAACTTGTTTATAGAACCTTGCAGAACCCGTACTTCGAAAGGTTGGTAGGCATTGCATTATCCGACTTTGCCCACCTAGTGGCAATTGGAGAATGCATCGAGAGTGGTCTCAAAAATGGAAGAATCCAAGGTGCCTCGAGTAGCCAGACTAGCGAGATAGAATGCCACGGTAGTTCCCAAAAGGAAGAAGAGGATGAAACTAACACAGTCATGACAAATGTCAAGTATTCTCATGGTGCACCAGCAAGACCTTAAGACCCCCCATCTTTTAAGAAGTCTCCATTTCTAACACCATTCTATCCTTATGGGAAACTAACAACGCCTAAAGTGCCATACCAACAATCCTATACCGCTCCTCACGTAAATCAACGAGCTCATAGTCGAAAATATCAGAATCAGTTAAGACCTTGAAACAACCTGGAAAGAAGGAATGCTCATCTTGATCCAATTCCTTTAACATACAATTAACTTCTTCCAGGTTTAATTCAAAGCTCGTTAGTGGATCCTAAACCTCTCAAGTCGTTGCCACAACCATACCTATCTAGGTATGATCCCAATGTGCAATGTGGATATCATGCCCAATTAATAGGGAACTCGACTGAAGACTACAACGCTTTCAAAGCTAAAGTACAATAGTTGATTGACAAGAAGTACATATCCTTTCTAAAAGGAAACCTGGCGGTGCACGTCAACCTCTTTCCTGAATGAGTTTGAAGACTTCATGGAGCGCCTCCTAAAGCCAGTAGTTCAGACAGGAAAACATCCTCAACACCGGCAGTCATGGGGCACTTTTATTATTGCATTTGTATTTTCTTTGCATGTTAAATGATACTTGTTTTTAAACACTGTTGTTTTCTAATGGTAATATTAATGTAGTAATCATGCATTTTCTAAATCAATCCGTTTGTATTCACTCATTTTTCTTCTCTTATATAAAAAAAACATATCCATATTTTTACACTTCAATTCCTTTATCATAATTGTTGTTTTAGCAAAGATTGGAGGGAGGATGAAGAAAACAAAATACCATAATTGTTGACGGTATGCTTTCAGATAGAATCATGTTGCTGATGTACATGCATTGTTTCAAATCCTCAAACATAGGATATATAAGGAGTTAGTCCCTAGTTAACCACTTCAAGCCTAGAAGTAGGTGTTTCTTTTGGATCTTATAACCCTTATGCTTAACCCGGGGTCGGATAGTGTTTAGTTAATCTGACTACGCATTCAAATTACAAGAGTACCCATCCCATATGGGGATTAACCGCATGATATTCTTCACATACGTCCTGAAGTTCTGAAGGAAGCAAGCAAAATCCAAAAGTTATGACGGTCGTTCTTCAATAACCGATGACTTGGCAGTCACAAGGCTTTCCAAATAAATAAATAAAATAGAAGAAAAGAAAGCCCGCTAAGTCAAACATCCAAAGAGGCAACTTAGGCAAAAATTAGGGCAACCCTGGTGGACTAAGAGCTAAAAAAGCGGTCCGGGAAAAAATTAGGGATAGAAGAAAAAAATCAATCAAAAGAGGTCATGTAAATCCTCAACAAAAAAAATTAGGTGACTACCATATCAAAATCAAAGGCTCACTTACATCTAAAATAAAACAAAATAAGGTGTCTGTCATCTCAAGAAAATTTTGAATCATCATGTTCAATCTTACATCGAACTCTCTTGGAAGATGAATGTGTGTGTTGAATTAAGTAAATATAGGACTGGAGAATCATCACGTAGAAGGGATGGGTTAAAATTAAATTGTGAGCCTTATATCCTTTTGTTTTAGAAAGCGTGAATCATACCATGTTACAACTCTTAAAAGTCTTAATTGAAGAAACGTTTATTCCGAAAGCATACTACAACAAGGTTGCGTAAACTAACTCCTAGAGATTTGTTAATCTTCTTCTTATTGTATCTTTCACACTAGCTAAATCAGCATTGTGTTTGGACTAATGGTCTACTCGTCACACACTACCACATCATTCCAATAAATTATTTCTTTTAAAATCCTGCATGAGCATCACATGAAAATTACCATTTCTAAATGAACAATTTTAACTGCAAGTCATTGCTTGACACCAGAGAAATTCAAACCAGGAATAGTCAAAGAGAAACTTGATCATTCGTCAATGATGACCAGAATTAAGACCACCTCAAAACCCTATGAATCAGGGGCATGCCATCCAATGATTATGTTGACCAAGAGATCATCCAGTCTGAAACAAGTCCTCAAACATCAGTTGGTTATGGGGAAAATCATTCAAGAATCGATTGATTAAGAACGAACCATCTTAGGATTCTATGAACCAGTATAAGATAACCCAGAGGTTCTATTGGTTTAAGGGAAAATCCCTCCAAAACTCATTCAATATGAGTTAAGTCGCTTCAACGCTTATATTGGGGAAAGTCGCCTCAAGAGAATATCAAAGTCAACCACTCCACGAGTCGGTTAATCAAGGATAAATACTTCCATGACTCGAAATTCTGGGGCAAGCCATCTCTAAGACAGATCATAGTACAGTTGCTTATAAGCTTCCTTACAAGGAAAACTTCTGCAAAGACCCAACAAACTGGGGCAAGATGAGCCACATAGGGGTAAGTCCTCTCCATGCCTTCAAGTTGCTCAAGCAACTTTGCCTTACGTCAGCACCCGCCGAGTTTGAGACAAGTGTCGAGGAATAATGCTAACATCCCATAAAATAACCTTTTTCCGAACAAGAAGCCTTGTTGAAAAAGAACCATTCCTTACATTACCCACCACAGGGGCATCTTTAGAAACCTTCAAAACATTGCCATTATTCATGTGCATTATTCGTGTGCATCATCCTCGTGCATTATTCATGTCGCTTCGCTCTAGCATTAAGCCATACATACCATATTATTCATCGGGCATAACCCCACAACATGAACCTGACATACAAAAAGGCTTGCAACACAACATCTGGCAAATAATTTCAAAGTCTAGTTCTCATCTGGAAAATCATTTCAAGGCCCAACTCTCGTCTGGAAAATCATTTCAAAGCCCAGTTCCCGTCTGGAAAATCATTTCAAAGCCCAACTCCCATCTAGAAAACCATTTCAAGGCCTAGTTCCCATCTGGAAAATTATTTCAAAGTCCAATTCCTGTTTGAAAAATCACTTCAAAGTCCAGTTCTCGTCTGGTAGACAGCTTTTTAAACTAGTTCTCGTCTGGTAGTCAGTCTTCCATAATGAGTTCCCATTTGGTATCCTATTTTAAACAATAGTTCTCGTTAGGTAGCCAATTCAAAACACCAGATCCCGTATTGACACTCAATCTTTTTCACTAGTTCTTGTATGGTAATCTATCATCCAAATTCAATTCTTCTATGACAGTTCATCTTCAAAGTCCAAACTCGTTAGCAACAAAAAAAATCCCTACAAAAATCCAATCACTTGTTTGCATCGCACGCACCACTTCATGCATGACTTTCCCTCTAAAATAGGAAACTTTAAAAACACAATCCTATTAGTTATTAGCATGCCCATATACATACATGCATAGCATTCCCGCATAAATGGGAGGCCTAATCAAAAATGAACAAAAATAAATCATTTACATTCTTACATGCACCTAAAAATCCCCAGCAGTTGCATCTCTACATGCATCTTATTCATCATTCCATGCATGGTACCTCCACCCAAAGTGGAATACCATATAAAACATAATAACAAACATAACATAATTTGGAATCCAAGGTCAATCATGAGTATCCAACCTAATTCTCTTTTAAGTCGTCGATATTTCTCTAAATGAGTTATTACCATGCATGTGCTCGTGGAATTATTTCCCAGCAAGTCATTCTTCAACTTTATGGTTGATAGTGATATTCCCCAGCGTCTTCGCTTTTTTTCTCCCTAAGTAGAGGTTACCCTAAAAAAGTATCTTATGAGCTTTTCCCTTGCAGAGCTTTTCCAGTAAACCTCCTCCAAAGGGAGCTTCTTCTGGATTATTTTTCCCAACAAATAAACATTTGAGATACCGCTCTAGTATCCTAGGAGAATCTTAGATACGATTAGGATTTTGTTCCATATTTAGAAAGTATCAATTATATCATATAAGATACTACTTCATTGATCCTCAGGGAATCTCATGTGCTTTGTTTGAGATACTGCTCTAGTATCCTCGGAGAATCTTATATACGATTGAGATTTCATTCCATCTTTGGAAAGACTTGATTATATCATATAAGATACTTCTTTGTTATTCCTCAGGAAGTATCTCCTATTTTGTTCAAGATACTGCTATGCGGATTACCAGAGAGTCTTGATTGTTTCACTTTCTTTAATGACTATCTCACTACATTTTCTCACTATATTTTCTTTCAGCATTTTATCTCTACATCGCATATATGCATAACGAAGGACAAAATTCAGGGTCTTTTTGTATTTAATTATCTTCCACCATGAATGTACGAAGACCATTGTCATTCATATCTTTTGGTTTAAGGTAATTAAATAGGAGCAGTTATCATACCCCAATTTTGTCCAGGCATTTTAAAACTTTCACACATCCGACTTTACTTTACTTTACATCACATGCATAGTATAACATGTCTTTCATCATGCATAATGCCTAAAATTTCGACCAAAATAAATTTTCGGATCTACAGACATACTAGTTAAATCAATTTTCAAATGTACGTGAAACTAATGGGCGGATCATTTAAAGATCAAGTTTGTAGACGTTAATTTTATTGATCTACGGTTCGCGTAGTTTAACCTTGTATGCTCGCTTTATTTTTTTGACTACTTTTTCAGTCACATTTTTACCAGCTTGAATCTTATCAACCAGACATTTTCTACTTCAAAATTTAATAAAAACCTGTTTGTTTTCGAGAAGTTTATTTTGCATTGATCATTCTAGTACATTCATTTTAATCTTTCGAGCACTTTTGTGCTCGATTTTTATTCATATTCACTCATTTTATTTTTGTTCTATTGTCAAAATATTCAAAAAACAATTAAATAGAACTTTCCATGTCTCCATTTTATTTTTATTGTATTTATTTAAGAGTGTATGAATTTTAGTGATTTTAATTTATTTAAATTAATTTTAATCTTTTAGAGTTTCTAGAAGGGGCAACTTTGACATTTTAAATTAATGTGTGATTCTTTGATTTAATATGGATCATTGATTCAAGTTAATCAATGGCCCATATTAGCTATCCACACTTATTCCATTCATCCAATCAAAAATTAGAAAAATCAAATAATAATAATAATTGTCATTACAACTTAAGCAACTGCCTGCCTCTATTACAACTTAAACAACCGTCTACCTCCATTAAAGCAAACCTTCCAAATTACCTTGAATATTCCCTTTGATCCATTAAAATCACTTGTCGGAGCAAACAACCAAACACAATAATAGACCCACCATTGGATCTATAATACATCACCGTGAGATAACAATTAACCACCGACAAATAAGTTCTGATCTACCACTCTTCCTCCATACAAAATCAAACTCCTTACAACCGTCGCATACTGAAAAAACATCAACATCTCACCCTCGCATCACCTTCAACACCTTAACCCTTCTTTCCTCCACGTCTAACTGAACTCCCATTGTTACAACCTCCAACAACCGTTTCATATCACAACCATGAAACCTTTTATGTAAACCACAACAATCGCATCCATCCTTTGAGCATTGTGAACACAACCTGCAAATAAACCTCCCCCACTGTGTGAGCCACTATCAAACACCCATCACAAACCAAGATTCATCAACAACCTCTTAACAACATAGTTCCTCTTCTCCTTTCAAATTTTCCTCTACTTCGTTTGTCCTTCATCAATATCAACAACCATAACCTTCAAGGTTTGTCCTCCATAACCACCTTTTCTGGTGAAAAATTCAATTGTGACTCCGACGACAACATCCAACTTTAGGAGGAAAGAAAAATCATTGAAAGAGAGGATTTGTGATTTTGAAAACCAAGGAGGGACGCGCGTTATATGTGGTAGACTGAATGTTTCTTTTTTTTTCTTACCTTATATTACTTTTACTATTATTATTATTGTTTTTAAAATAGAGTCAATATAATTTGGATATTTTTGTTGGGTTCCCTTTTAAAATTTTAAGCCCATAATCCAACATATGATTTACACCCTTACCCATGCCATTTTTCACCTCCCATGTGTGGTATTATTGTTGGATATTGTAAACAATTGGTTGTGTTGTTTCTATGTTGTGTTATTTTTTCAATCATTTCATTACGATTCAGAAGTGGAACTTCGTTTCTCTTTTGAACAAGTAGTAGACGTATACACGACGGCAGTTGCGTCATGATTCGATATGATATGTGTGTTGTGTTAAGCAGTTTTGAAAAGTTTTTCCGGTTCGAATATGTTGCAAATGTGTGAGGCTTTATTTTAAATATGAAACAAATTTTGTATGATGTAAATAATATTGGGTGTTGCTACTGTTGTTGTTTGATTCTAATGCATTATGTAAGTTGGACTTTAATCTGTGGAGTCGAAAATTTTATGTCGTTATACCGCTAAAATTTCTGTACATTAATTTTGTATTTTCGCCGCATTTTGATTGTTATGTACGACACTTTGATTTTGTTGTTGCTGTGTACAAATCGACTTTGAGCACATTGCGTTTAATTCACTTCAATCATTTTCAAACCAAGCCCATTCAATTTCATTCATTTTTAAAACAAACTTTTCAATCATTTTTCAATAAGTAAAAACCTTGGCCCAATGCCAATTGATTCATTTCAAACCCTACTAAATCCTCACCAGTGCAAATTCAAATCTTTCCCCGATTAAAATAAAATGCTAAACTCTTTTCTTAAACAGATATGGAAGAAGAAGATTCTTGGAGTCTCACATTCCTTCAATATTTGAATGAATACTCTCGAGGCATACGTATTGGGAGTGTCGGTTGTTCATCCTTTCGTTTCCAAAACACTTAACACAAACTTGGACAAAAAGAGGTAATGTTGGAGTTTAGCACTCTGGTAGAACCTTTGAACAATCTTTTAAATGACCGTTGTCTATCAAACAATTTCATAAATACATTGAATGAAAAAGGTACTATTGGAGTCTAGCATTCCGGTGATACCCTAAATAATTGGTTCTAAGGCTCACGTCTCATTCTCATTAAACATTCGTTATTCACTTAAAAAACACGCAACATATCAAACTCATTCTTTTGCACCCGTGCGATCGAAATCTTTTCACAAAAGAACACAGTTTAATCTTTTCTAACACATATACAAACAAGCGCTTAAGCCTATCATGTGTAATCATACAACTAAATGTTTAAACTTCTAGAGTGAAATCAAACAGGATCATTTCTACCGTAAAACAAACAAATGTTAAATCTCCTATCTGCAACCGTACAAGCCAATGTTTAACCGTTAGAATGCAATCTAGACATTCTTCCTCTAAAATAAATCAACCAACACTCATTTTATACCAAGAACTATGTAGCTTTGAGTTCTCCATCGCACCTGGAGATACGTAGGAGCAAGATTCACGTCTCGTCAAGCACTATAATAAAAATCACCAAAAATATCTTTTGTATTGCCCCAAATTGTACATGAGGATACGTAAGAGCAAGACTCACTGTAGCACCTCAAATTTGCACCTACCCTTTGTACATACATTCTCATATTAGGTCATAACATTAACATAGTCCACTGCATAACATTGCATTGTCCCTTTTGCCCAAGTGCAAGCCATTCAGAAGAATTAGGTCAAACTGGTCAGGAGATCAGTCAATCAAGCAAGTCAGCGCATTTTCCTTTGAGGCAAGGCCCTAGGGTTGGCCCAACATGTTCACATGACCCAGGGGTCCTTTTGAAGTGTTTTGGTCAAAGATTGGTTGCCCAGAAGTCATCAGTCATGGCTCAGTTCACCAGAAACCCTAAAAAGTCAACCATGGTCAACTGTGGCCAACTGTGCCTGATTTTATGGATTTCAAGGTGGGAAATGGTTTGAAGGGGTTCATTCATGTCCATATAGGCCTCATATAACATGTCAAACATCATCATGGAAGAATTTAAAGTCAAACAAGAAATTTCCAAAAATAGAAAGTTGACCTATAATTGGAATTTGCCAAAAATGGAAAGTCTTGATCCTCAAACTTACATCATGATACAAGCTTCAAATGAATTTTTGCACAACATGAAAGTTGAAGGTCTTGTTCTCCCATTTTCAAAAAGTCCAAGAACACTCAATTCCCATGTATGGTTGGCAAGTTATGATCAAATCATCCTCACATTTTTTTGAACTTCAAAAGGCCATATCTCTCAAATCATTTGGCCAAATTGGGTGGGGTTTTTTTTGCAACAAGTCACATTTGATCCCCTCTTCCCAAATATGTCATCATAATTCACCAAAACATCACCAATCAAAATGGCATTTTTGGAATGGCATGAATTAATTTCAAGTGTGGTACAAAAATGAACTTTTGAATTAAACACTTCCAACCAATCCTACCAATTAAAAAGGGTCTGAAATGATATTTTGAACATGTCCAAAGCCCAAATTCGCAGCTACCACTCATGCACCTCACCACTTAAGTGAAATTGGTCATTTAGCAAAAAGAGGTCATTAGCAAAATTCTGTTTTCATTTTCCATTAACCTTGCTTACCAATCATAAACAACATATATATTTTGCATATTCTTTCTGAAACAACCCTAGCAGCCACTCTAAACAAAACAGAAATTCCATTTCTCTCATTTCCTCATTTTTTGCATTGTTGAACTTTTCTCCAAAAACCTTCAAGAGCTCGAGCTAGGGTTTGGATACTTCATCTCATACCATCATTTTAAACTCATAGCAAGGTTGATTTCTCAACTGGAAGCAAAGAAGAGCAACTGTTTCTCCAAGAACTCATCAATGGCAGTTCAAAGTCTGGACCAAACCAAGCGTTCTTGAGCTCAAAATCTTCAACCATCCACCTCCTGGAAGCTTCTTGAGCACCTGTTTCGGGAAAGCATAGCCAAACAACAACTATATCACGACTGCACTTCAATCTTGGTGAGTTTTCGATTTTCACTATTCTTAAAACCATGCCATGCTTATGATAGATCTTACTTTGCTGATTCTAATGAGCTTTTAATCGTGCAAAATGGTTGAGTGATGGCTGAGAAATTTGGCTTTAAAGTTTCATGTTCATTATTATTTTTGCTTGTTGCTTGGTATTTAGTTCGATTCTTGGAAAATGGTTGTTGGATTTGTGTTAGTTGTGCTTGGCTGGTTCGAATGATGCATTCAATTTACATTTCTGGGCAAATAATTTTTTCGATTGTGTGGATGAAGATCTACTGTAGTGACATAAACCCTAATTTCCATTTTCCAGATTTTGGTGTTTCACGTGATTTGCATGCTTGTTACTGTTTTATTCACATGAGCCAATCACAACATTCCATTCTCATTGCTTAAGCGCTGCGTTTCACTAATGTTCCAACATATTTACCACAATGCCATTCCGTGTCCAATTATTCATTTAATCATTTTGTTTTCTTAATTTTTATTTCATTTGATGCTCAATCTTACAAAAATCATAGCTCATCCATTTTTGATCCAAATTTCATGAGAATTTTTGCATTTTGTTCATCTGGATCTCTAGTATTTAATCATGATTTTTCCTGATTTTTTGGATGAATGAATTTTAAATGGTGCTAGGGTTTTGTTCATGTGACCATATTTTGTACACTTTGCCAAAACATTTGTGAAATGATGATGCTTTGTCCATTGGCTTTGAAATTTTTTGTGATTAAACTAGACACATTCATGGTGATTTTGGTTTAGAGTTTATGAATTTATCATCTCTGGTTGTTGAGTTATGATTTTTTGAAGTAGGGTGTGACAATTTGTGTCACACCATTGATGTGCAACTTGATGATTTTCTATACCATGCTTCTTGACCTCAAATTGCTTTGAATTTTTGCATGAATGTACTCTTGAATGTCTAGTTTACATGTGATTTTTCTTGGAATTGTTTGTGGCATTTCCTAATTGTTTGAGATTTTTCTCCCCTGTTTGGTCTTATGTTGACTTTTTGTGATACATGCTCCCATTTCATTTGTGAAATTCTCATACTTTATTAGATGGACATGAAATCTGATATGTGATTAGTAGACATCTTAAGCTTTGCCATGGTTTTGATCCCATTCATTTCTCATATGCTATCACTGATTTATGATTTTTTGAAGTTGATGCATGTTTGGTTGACTTCTTTGAGCATGTTTGGAATTGCCTTGCCTTTCTGATTTTCATTGACCACCTTCTACTGATCCAATTGAGCTGAAATTTGACATGCTTACCATGCTATGGATTATGTTTGACCATGATTTATTTGATGATTTTTGGAACTGCTTATGATTGGTTTTGAGTTGAGTCTTGCTGTTGACTTCTATGAGCTTCCATATGCCATGCTTTGACTTCTTTTGCTTATAAAATGATGATGGTGATTGATATGAATGTGAACCCAATTGTGTTTGTTTCTCGATTGTTTGAATATGATTTTGATTGGATTTCATTTGTTGTTTTGACTTTCTCATCCTCTTTTGACCCTAGGCTTGTCCTAGTGGTCCTGTTACTCATGTTTGAGCTCGTTTTTTCAGGTTAAGCAACAATTACCCAATGAGACCAATACAAATTGATTGAGTGTGCTTGTTTATCATGACTAATCTATTTGTTTTGTAGGTTGCTTGGCTCACATGCCTCGAGCCTTGTGCATTGTACATTTATCTGATTGTGTTGACTATTGACCTCTGTTTCATTTTGATTTAACTTTGACTTGTATACTGATGTTGTCTGACTGGTTTCAGGTACTTTAGTTGCTTTTAGTTCCTTGTGAACTTTGCTTTGCTTTGCTTGATAAGCAATTTGCATTGAGGTATAACTTCTTTACTTCATGTAGTCTGGAAGACCTGGCTTGTTACTTGGCCAGGCAACTGTCTGAAGTCCTCCTTAAGAGGCAATGTTTGTGACTGTTTACATTTGTCCTTGTATAGAGTCAAAGACCTCCTAAGTGAAGAGGCAATTGGCAGAACCCAAGGGATATGCAACCTATCCCCTGCTATTCTGTGTGTCATCTGCTTTGCTCACACCACTGTGTTGATGCATTGCAGATACAAACCCAAGATCTTGTACAATTGTACAGTTGAGTCAGTATCAAATGTGTAGAAGGGTTCCCCCTTTCTGAACCCACACATTCTTGTCTTAAGCTCTCCCAGGCCAGGGATAAGAGCTGTGAAGTCTTATCTTCACTCACCTTTCATCTGCTTCACCTTAGCCCCTCAATGGCAAGGTTAAGAGCTAACACTACCCCGTTCCAGTGGTTTGTTTGTTGAGGTTGATATGACCCCTCGACTAAAACCTAACCTTTGTATGAGCCCATTGCTTGTGTATAGTGTGTGCAACTTGTGCTTGTGTGTTTGTTTGACTTGCTTCCTGTGCAAGATAGGTTTGCTTTAGCTTGCTTCCTGTGCAAGTTAGGTTAGATGTGGCTTGCTTCCTGTGCAAGTCATGTTTAGGATAGGCTTGCTTCCTGTGCAAGTTAGCTAGAAACCTTAACTTAGGGGTGATTTTGCATGATAACATCTAGGCTCGAGTCGTAGTCTCCCTAGTTGTGTCTCCCTCTGTTATCTGGTTAGGCTAGTCCTTTTTCCCTATGTAAGGGGAACTACGTCGCCCTGATTCTCATACCAGATGAGGTACGTAGGCAGGAGATCGTGCGAGATCTCTCCGGGCACCTTTTTTTCTTTCTTTTGTGTGTGTGCTTGACAGTTATAGGCTCGAGTTCCCGACTCCCTATTAATTTGTTTGGTTGTTGTGTGCTTGGAAGCTGATGTAAGTCCATCGAGTGGCATTCGGGTTCCAGTGTGTGCTTGCTTGATTCGGATGCCGATGTAAGTCCACTGATTGGCGTTCGGGCTCCACGTTTGCCTTCTTGTGTGTGTTTTGGTTCGGATGCTGATGTAAGTCCAGTGATTGGCACTCAGGCTCCATGTTTGCCTGCTTGTGTGTTTGTTTGTTTGGCGTGCGTGTAGCCGAACTACGGCAACTCTGATTCTCATGTTCAGATGAGATACGTAGGCACAAGATGCGATGTCTTGCCGAGTTTGACTAACGACTAACAACTAATCCTTGTTTGCTTTCGCCCTCGTTGCGATCCTTTCTCTCGCCCTCGTTGTGATCGAGACTTTCCTTTTCTCTTGCCCTAGTTGCAATCGAGACCCTTGTTCCCGTAGTTAGCTGAACTACGTTTTGCTCTGATTCTCATTCCCGATGAGATACGTAGGCATAAGACGCGACGTCTTAGCGAGCACACTCCTCTTTAACCCATAGGTAACCGAACTACGGCAACTCTGATTCTCATGTCCAGATGAGATACGTATGCAGTGGATGCGACATCCGTGCGAGTCATTTTCTTTGACCCTCTCTTTTAGTAAATAGTACATTAGATAAACACACACCCTTTAGACAAGAAACAACAAGAGTGGATCCCGTAGAGTACTACGGATGCGTAGGGGTGCTAATACCTTCCCTTCGCATAATCGACTCCCGAACCCAAGATTTGGTTGCGAGACCTTGTCTTTTCCTTTCCTTTCTCCAGGTTTACTTCGAGCGTTTCCTTTCCCTCCTTTGGGATAAATAACGCACGGTGGCGACTCTTCTGTCATTTCTTTCTCGCCGGTTGTTTTTTCGCACCTCCGTATTTTTTCGGGTTGCGACACTCACAATTTTGTCAAGCACCCTAATAAAAGCATTTTTACGACCTCATTTCCTTTTTCATTTTATCACTCAAATAAAATAATTAACATAAGCTAACATTCAATCGCAAGTATAACAAAAAGGTTCCTGTTTAGTACAACAAACGTGAGGGGTGCAAATACCTTCCCCTTGCATAATCGACTCCCAGACCCAAATTTAATTTCAACAAACATTTTCTTTTTTAAAGGTTTTATCGATATTTTCCCTTTCCTTCATTGGAATAAATAAATTTTAGCGGCGACTAAGTTCAAATCATTTTTGCTACGACCATCGCGAAGGATAGTATTTTTCGAGATACGACGGGTAGATAGGAAAATAATTTATATAGGTTCTTGAGATTATGCATAAAATGAGTGAATAATTATGTTTGATTCGTGTCAAGAGTATTTGGTGATTTAAGTAAAGTCACAAAGTAATATGGAAAAAGATCAACACTTAAAGAGATGCCCGTTTTTCTATAATTCGAGTCAAGACTAAGGCATAATTCGACTCACACAGGCCATGACCCGAGTCAAGGCTTGGTCATGATTTGACTCAAACTTGGCAGTGGTTGGAGAAGATATGTAATTTGACTCATGTACTAACTATGATTTGACTCACAGAGTGCACGATTTGAATCAAGCCAAGTTGTGATTCGGCTCACAAGCTGCAACAAAATCCTGGTTCATTTTTGCCTTGTTTTATTCAACTTCGGGATTGTGTGATTCGAATCATACATTCAAAATCTCAAAAATCCAAGTTGTCATATATGTTTTGAGATTCTATCTTTGACATGAATTTAATCAATCTCAATTATGATTCTTGTTCCAAAAACATTACTAATTGACTTAAAGCACAATGTTCATACACAACCATTTTGATTTAATGCAGAACACTTATTTAAAAAGAATTGCACTCAATTATAAGATATTCACAAATATCTAACTAGATGAGACTCAATTACAAAAACGATAAATGATAAATGATAATAAATGAAAGCTAAAAAAAAATTAGCCATTGGAAAAACGGTGTGGACATCGTGGCGAGATATGCATCATATCACAATGCGGTGAAAAGTTTTGTGGCACAATGGCTCACTTTTTCTATCACGTTTTTATTGCTATAAATAGGGGAAACAATCAATAATATGGGTGGACATTTTTAGTGCAAATTGTTTATGCCAGGGCCAGTTTCGGAGCACTTGAGCGAAGGATTTTTTTCACTAGAAGCCAATTTCTAACTGAAGATTCATGTATTGATTCTTTATTTCTTCAGCTATGATTATTATCTGTATGAGTAGCTAATTGTCTATTGATTAGGGCTTGCTAGATGAACCTATTGGATCATATGTTTGCGTTTTGTACTCTTTTGACTTTTGATTAATTTAGTTTGTTATTTAGTTAATTTTGCATTTGTTGCCTTATATGTGTTTTCGAACTCGTATAATGAACTTATAAATCATAGTGATTACTAACCCTAACTCTATGAATCTGATCTAAACTAATTGTTCAATGAACAATAAAAACAAAGAAGAACTCGATTCAAGGCATCATGAGTCTTCCTATATGGTGTCTAAGTTTTGGCATAGTCCAACTCCTATACACAATATGATCTATAATGTTGGTTTAACGGTATTATTATCTACTTTGTTGCTAAAACAAGTAAGATTTCTGAATTTCCAGCATTCATACACTATTTCAACCAGAGCACACTTCAAGATCTCAGTACATTAGCCTTTCCTTTTGCAATATTCAGTATCCCAACTGAGTTCATCTTTCCAAGCAGTTGGCATGTAGTTTATCTTCAGCCAACTAAGAACATAATGCTAAATTTTCTGCATTTCTACACAAGAGAAAATGAGATGTTGCAATGTTTCTTAGTGCCTGAAAAGACAAAAAATGTCAATATTAAGCAATCTAAATCTATGCATTCTTTCTTTAGTGGCTGATCTATCTTAACAAACCATCCAAAGAATAAACATAGTTATTGGCCTAGCTATATTGCCTTGCAACAAATTCCACCAGGTAACTTCCTGCAATTGGCTCTTCAAAGCATTATACATTTTTCTAGTATGGAGCTTATGATGTTTAAGCATTATATTCCAGATTCGAGTTTGGTAGATGCCCTGCTTATGTTTTAGAATGGGTTTCGGGATCCAAGAACACGAGTTTCTAATAAGCACAGTCACGATATCATCATTCTTGATGTAATATACATGAATTCATTTGATCCATAAACTATCATCTTTGCCACTAAGATTTCATAACAATTTCCCCGTGTTGGCTTGATTCCACTCCTCCAGAGATATAATGTTCATACCATATTGTTTCTTTATAGAACAATCTTTTTTCCAAGCAATTGGAGATTTTCTAGAAATAACCTCACTACCATACCAAAGAAAAGACCAACAAATAGTTTAACCTTTTTCATCACATTCTTAGGGATGGGAATGCATTGCATCCAATAATTGGTTATATCAAACAACACACATTTAAAGAGTTGAATTTTGCCAACAAAGTTGAACAACTTTGCACTCTAATGCTTGACTCTAGCCATAATCTTATCTACCATAATTTGACAATGTGTGATAGTAAGTTTTTTGTTGGTTAAGGTAATACCTAGGTATCTAAAAGGGAGATAACTCTCATAAAAATAAGTAAGTCTTTGAATCTCTTACTTAATATGCATGTTTACATTGCCAAAGTAGACTTGAAATTTAGAAGGGTTAACTGACAAACCTGTAGAACTAGAGAAATCCTCAAAGGGCTTCATCAAAAGCTCAACAAATTTTGTGTCTCCTCTAGTGAAAAGTAACAAGTCATCCGCAAAGCTCAAGTTGATAATACTCATTTTCTCACATTTGGAGTGGAATTGAAATTAGGATTCATATTTAGCTTTTGCATGATCCTTTGGAGGTACTCCATAGCAATAACAAACATAAGAGGGGATATGGGATACCCTTGTCTTAATCCCTTTTTTTCTTTCAAAATTCTTGTGTGTTCTCCACTTACTATGTACATATATGAGACATTTGTAATTGTGAGCGTGATCCATCTAATGAACTGATGAGGGAAGTTAAGCTCTCTCAAAATAGCTTCCACTGCACTCCACTCCACTGCATCATAAGCCTTTTGAAGGTCCATTTGTATCATACACCTAAGAGGTTCGCCTTTAGCACTATAACCATTGATAAGTTCATAGGCTAATAAAATGTGATCTTGGATGTGATGCATAGGGACAAAGCAACCTGATTCTGATGAATAACATTGTTAAGCACTTTACCCAATCTATTTCTCATGATTCTAGAAATAATCTTGTAAATGGTTGTGCATCAACAAATAAACATGTAGTTCTTCACCATATTAGCAAAATGTATTGTTTATGGATTTATATATCTTTCCTTTATCAAAAAAATATTTAACAACTTAAATTACCTCCATTTTAGTGATATCCTAAGTGGCTTTAAAAAAGTTTGCTCCATAACCATCAACCCATGGTACAGTCAGATTAATAATACCCCTAAGAGCTTTAAATATTTCCTCTTCAGAGATAGGCACTATCTGATAAGCACGTTGCTCAAAGGTTAATTAGTTCCCTTTCCTCACTGCATCAACGTTTATGCCCTTCAAACTCCTGGCTGCAAACCCAACCAAACTCCTGATCTTTATTGAAAAAATATATATTTAAAAAAATAATAATTTATGTGGGTGGGGGCGGGGAGGGTGTAACACCCCGATTAAAATAAGAGAATTATTTAATTGAGTTAATAGTATTTTATTAATTTAATTAAATAAAGTTGAATTATTGGATTATTATTATTATTATTATTATAGATATTATTTATTTATATAATAATTAAATAAATAATATAATTGGAATATGAAGAGTGGAAGGGTAAAAGTGGAATTGGGTAAAAGAGGCCAAAGGAGATAACTGAAGGTTTTCATTTTCACGTATTTTGCCTCAGAGTCAGAAAAGGGAGAAGCGCTGAAGAGAAAGAGAAGGAAGAGGAAAAGACCAAAGATTGCTCAGAGCTTCCTTCAATCCAAAGAGGTAAGGGGTCTGAACCTTATTAAACGATAATATGCGAGCAAATTCATGATATATGTTGGATTGTTGATGGATTTTGGGGATTTTAGGGAGATTGGGAAAGTTTGGGGTTTTGATGGAAATTCTCCGATCTGTGAGTTTTGTTGAGTTATATGCTTAGAAGCCCGCGCGTCCACTGTTTCCGCACTTAAAATCTTATTTATGCACATAACAGCCAAATGACGTTCGCCATTATGCCTTTGGCGCCCGCCATTTGGGCTTTTTTTCCAGAATAAGAGCGTTTAACGCTAATGGCGTTCGCCATTAGCCTAATGGCGTTCGCCATATCAGTTTGACGGACAGTTTTTCCAGAATAAGAGCGTTTAACGCTAATGGCGTTCGCCATTAGCCTAATGGCGTTCGCCATATCAGTTTGACGGACAGCTTTCGCGTTTTAAACTCCCAGATGTGATATCGTTGTAATGTTGTTGTTGTTTTGTTGAGTTGTATGTCATGCTATTAATGATGATGATAACATGACTATATGATGCTGTTGTTGCTATGTTGATTATGATGCATGTTTGGTGTGCATGCATTCATGAAAGGCCGATGCCTAGTGATGAACGGACTGAGTTCCAATGATGTTGTTGACTCCGGGCTTGTGGAGAGGCTTGGTTCCTTGCGGGGAACTCGGATTCTATGGTGATGAATCTGGGAGTGGTGATCCTGTAGTTGGTCACAAAATGGGTATACCGAGTCGTGTTGAGTCATGCATGGGTGTGTGCATTGCATTTGATATGTTGTTTTGTTGATGTTCATGAGTATGTTGATTATGATGATTATGATGAGTTGTGTTGGCATATGTGAAATATATTTATGTTTATATTTCTGTCGTTATATTATTATTTAATAATGTAATTCTCACCCCTTCTGCATGTGTTTATGTTCATCTATGATGAGCAATGTGCAGATAAAGAGGAGTAGCTATTGTTGAGGTTTGAAGAATAAGTGTAGAGTTATTCTACGGAGTCGAGTCAAATGCTCTGGTCATGTGACACCGGGGTTATGGGATTCGATAGATAATTGGTTATTATTTACGTTGTTTATGATGACTAATATGTTGAGATGCTTTGTTGAGATAATGTTGAAACATTATTATGAATTGTTATATGATGAATGATAATATTTGTGTTGTTGTCCGCTGCGAAGTTTTAATAAAATAAATAATATGTTTTATGTTGTGATGCGATAAGTGTTATGTTGTAAGAAATGTAAACTCTTCTACATGTTGTACTCTGATAATTTATTTAAATATGTCGTTTGGGTAGAAGGGTGTTACAGAGGGTGCGTGTAAACCCATTCCTCGATGAGGGCAGGGGTGGGGGACGAATTATTAGCTCCGATCGGGTTTGGAGACGGGGGCGGGTCTGGGAGGCGGGGATGGGTCAGGGTCTGCTTAAACCCGCCCCTGCCCCGCCCCATTACCATGTCTACATTGTCCTTGATTATTGGTTGTAACCTTTGCACTTTCTTCCATAAAACAAACATTGCACTCCCCACAAATGGTTGCTTCCAATTAGTTTACACTGAAGTAAGGAATCCTTACTTCAGTAGTAATCACCAAACTTTGGAATTTGAATTGCCTTTTTCTAGTTAGCCTTAGCTCTTGATCTTGAAGGAAAATCATGGCATGATCTGATAGTTCTGGCTCCATGATTTTTAGAGTAGTAACCATATTTTGTTGATGCCATTTCATGTTACCAATGACCCTATAAATTCTAGAATATATGGTACCATTCACATTCTTGTTAGACCAAGTGAAAGGATCACCATTGCTATCTTTTTCAAACAAGCCAGTATTCTCCATCATGTTCACAAGATCAATATATCCAACATCATGGACAAGGATACTTACCACTCTATTTTGGGCCTGCAACACATTGTTAAAATCACCTATCAAAAACCAAGGGCCAGAGACAAGTTTGTGAACTTTTTCTATATCCTTCCATAAGGTCTTCCTTTGCTCGAACGTGTTGAAAGCATAGTGTTGTACACCAAGCCTTCAAATCACCATTTAAAGAGTAGATCCCATAATGTATAAATTGAGCAAAGCTGGATATATATGACACCTTTATTCTAGATTCATCCCAAAGGATCCATATTCTACCATTATCATGATTTACGTAATTATCTGTATAGGACCAACTATAGCCCAATTTATTTCTGATTGCTCTAGACTTAGAAATCTTAACTCTGGTTTCTATAAGGACAACTATATCAATTTTCATGCTATTGAGACTGGCCCCAATCTCTCTGAATTTCCATGCATTATTAAACCCCATAACATTCCATGCTAGAATCATGTACACGTGCCAATGGTCACCACGGGATCATTCCAAATCCTTAGTGCTTCAAAGCCATTTGGACAAGGTATTTCTGCTTCAGAGTTCTTATCACTGTCTTGCATCACCATTTTGCCTTTATTCTTTTTGGTGTTTGTCACTTCTGTCCATTAGGAGCTAGTTTGAGCAACTAGAGTAGTTGAAGTTTTTGTTTCCTCTTCAGGTTTCAAAGGTTGATCAGTTTTAGTTGGCCATTGCTTAACAATCTTGGGTTTTTCTTTGTTACGTTGATGGCCAATCTTTTGGGAGGTGTTACAATATAGAGAATTCCATTCAAATTCTACCCGTTGATTAATTATCCTCCCAATATTATCCTTAATTATGATGTTTTATTTTTACTTCTATGTCACATCTATCTCCACAAGCATACGACTATATGACCCTCTTAGCTTATTAGTTGTGCACTCATCTTTTCATAAGGGTTTTCCCAAAGCACTTCCTATCTTTCCCAAACTTTTGGGCCCCCATAGGTATTCTGGTAGCTAAGGAAAGTTCACCCAAACTAGCACGGTATGAACCATGTCTCTCTTGAAGTAGAAATCAGTGTACCAGTCCCTTATGATCATAGGCATGTTGTAAATTATGTATGGGCCTCTTGCCAGTATTAGATCCTTATCTTTAAAATAGTGAAATACCATAAGAAAGTAAGGTAGCGGTAAATTTATGACCATTAAGTTATGGATAAACTTAACGTCAATAAAACCAGAGTCGCCACCGTGCTTTTATTGTTTCCAAGGAAAAAGGGAAAAGTACGACCAAAACCCAAAGATAAAAAGTTTTCAAATCAAAACTAATAAAATGCCAGAGATTACAGGTAAGGGGGTTGGTTACACAGAGGGAAGGTGTTAGCACCCAAAGTGTCCTAGGTACTCCTAGGGAGCCCTTTTTTTGTGTGCATATGTGTTTTTGTATAAAATGATGTTTGCAATAAATAGAGTGTTGGGATGAGAAAAAAATTCATTAATTATATTTTTGTGTTTGACAAGACCTTCGAACTTGTGCCCACGTACCAACATAAAATGAGGGATCAAAACCTCGTAGTTTGTGGTATCAATTTCAAAGTTAATTAGTGGCTTTTTAACAAAAAAATTAAGTTTAAAAGAGGTAAAAGAAAGGCCTAAAAGGGTTTGAATGGGTGTTAGTTCTTTTTGTCTTTTGAAAATTTTAAGTCAAGTATGGTTAAGTTCATTTACAAGTTTGATTAAGAAAAAGAGTTTAAAAATGCAATTGCATAAGGCCAAAGTTTCTAATTTGCAAAAGAGTTTAAGTTTAGAAATCACAAGCAAAGAAGATTTTAAAAGGAGGGAGAGATTTGAAATTAAAGAAGTGGGAGGAGATGAAGAGACTAATCCTAAGAAAAAATTAAAAGTTAAGAGTTGAAAAGATCTGACCAATGGGATGCAATCCAATAGACAAGAATGTCATATAGAAACCCAAATTCCCCTTAGACTTTAGAATCAAAGAAATATCAATACACAAATAGAAAGATGAATAGCAAGGCATCAAATAAAGATAGCCACATCCAAGCTTAGCAACTCCATGATCTTCTTCATAATCTCTCGTGTATCAGATGACTCAGAGATAGACACTAGACACAGGTTCAAAATAACAGCTTCAATAAGACCATGTAGCAGATGAACTCAAATGGGATCTCAATACTTGCATCAGATGAAAGTTCACTTCACAAGCACTTGGTTTCAGAAAAGTTGGCATTGGCCAAATCCTTTTGCATAGGGAGTGTTGCCTAATTCTAAGTCCAATGTCTCAGATCAAATCCAACAGTCCACACAAATCTTTTTTAGGGTTTTTATTGTTATTATGTGAATTAAGGTCAAAAGACCATAAAACCAAACAAAATACACAACTAAGTATATACAATCACAATATAATCACAAGATACGACTCAAGTGAGCAAAGTGAAAATGACATTAAAATAAACAAGTTAAATGGTGTGAGTAATGGAAAATGAATAAAGACTTAAAATTAAAGTGCATAAAAGTAAATGGCTTGAAATTAAATTGCTAGTTGAATGTTAGTTGATTAGAAGTTAGTATTGCTTTTACTTTTTGTTGTTTTAAGTCATTCTTTGGAGAACACTCAACCTACTATTCACAAGCATGGATCCTTGAACCAATACACCTTACAAAGGAAGGAAAAAAGGCCAAGTTTCCACACAATATCATGAAAGGGGGGAGACTTACAATCTCACTTACTAGAATGCTATGCCTTTTGTGTCAAAATTTTATGTTACGTTAAGCAATCGTAATTGGACTTATGTAGAAGACACAACTATTTGAGGTCGGGCAATAGAAATTTTAGTGTTAATGCATGTTAGAGATATAGTATTGTAAACCATACTCCTAAAACATACCATACTTAAAATAAAATGGCAAAGGTGTGGACCTAATCTCATCCATACTTATGTTGATTTTGCAATCAACTAGTCTTAGGATGTAGAGATATCATAGGTCCATGAAATGAATAAGAATAGAATGGAATTGAGATGAAGATGGAGGGGGGATGAAATCAACACAAATTGGTCAAAGGAGGACTTTTACCAAATTAAAATCATTCATTCATTTTGGGAGATGAAATGTACATTTCATCAATCCCCTAAATCCAATGATTTTAACTCAACAAAGTCAAATCAACCTTGAACAAGGCCCAACAACAATAGTTAAACTCAACAAGTCAACACAAATAGCTCAACACAATTTATTTGCAATTAAAAAATTAAAAATCAATAAAAAAAATGCATTAAATTAAATTATGGTTGGTCAAAATCCTAAAACCTCATCTAAACACCAAATAAATGGCCATGAGATTTATCATATGTCAAACAAGGTCAAAGGACCTTGGAAAAAAAAATTCATTATTTTTGGAAACTTAAAACTAATTTTAAACAATTAAAAATATGCACAAGAACAATTAAATCATGAAAAATATTAATAATGATCCAAAAAATAATTTTAATTCAGAAAATGAAGTAAGAGTTTATTTGAAATTTTTTGGTGAAAGTCTCATATTTTTTGGATCAATATTAAAATTAATATGAATTAATGAAAATAAAGCAATTAAACTAAAAAATAGAAAATGCTAAAATACGTGGACCACTTGATCTCCCTCATTAATTGAGGTTGCAGATCAAGTGGATCTCAGCGTGCGTTCCATGATGGATCTAAGTGAATACGCTGCAGGGATAGTAATCAAAACCAACGTGTGAGATCAAAATAAACTGAAAGGATTCTATGGTTCAGAAGCGTGCCAACACACCGCCGGAGCTACAACTTCAGTTTTCTTCTCCGGTGGACCTCACCGGACTGGTCCACCCTCAACCATCACCAAAATGAAAAGGGAGGACATGAATTTAAAGTAAAAATGCTCAGGAACTCGAATCCGGCCTCAATTTCATCTAACTCCAAGTATATTGAAAGATATAGGGAGTTGAATTTTGAGGATCATGATCTGAGTTGCTTCGATTTGACCTCAAAGCAACTCAATCTTGTTGCCTACATTGGTAGGACTTCAGACAACCAAAAATCAAGAAGAATTATTATGAATTGAGTGAGAATCGAAGAGATGAAAAGTTGAGAAAATCACCTTCACTGCAGGTTCAGATGGCCACGATCTTGCTCTCAATTGTGCTTGGCCTTGCTCTGGATGCTTGATGGAGTAGAAATTAATCAAGAAAGAAGCAGGACTCTTGGAGATTTTAATCTCAACAGTGGAGATTCAAACTCGATTTCCAATGGAAATCCTCAAGGTTATCCTCTGAATGAAGGTGCTGAGGGATGGGGATTCAAAGCTGGCGCGCAAGGGTCCTCAATTCTGAGTGAATGAGCTTCTATTTATAGCCAAGGCATTTTTATTTGCACACTTGTTTCAAATTTTCAAAAATAGCAATTTCACTTTGCATGGATGCATGGTCGTGTGATAGGCCCACGTAATGATTCATTCAGGTCCAAAATCATGTGTAACCATTGCTGAAGTCATGTTAATAAGCCATGCAATTGTGTATGGAAGATGGAAGTTCAATTATGCCAAATGGTGATCCAACTTTAAGCCATGCGCAAGTCACTCATACTTTGTCCAAATGGGATGAATTTGGACTTTTTGGAAAGTTTAGATCAAGAGGAACAACTTTAATGTTGAACACGTTTTCATTTAAAGCTTGTATAATGATGAATTTTAAGGTGAAAGTTTGGAAAATCAAGCATATCAAAAAATATTCTAAGTACCAAGCCAGATGCTCACTTCTTCCACCTTGAGTAACTCTTTCTATGAGCTTAAAATGAGAAATGTATCTTCATAAAAGTTGTAGCTCTCTCAAAATACTTAAAATTAGTCACAAATTTGACCTTATTTGGATTTATCATGAAGGAGTTATGCATTTTAGAAGTTGAGGAAAATCATTTGTTCAATGGTATTGGCCCAAAATGACCTATAATGTCTCCTCATATCACATGAATTTAAAGGTTGAATTTTCAATTCCTCCAAACATAAAAGTTTAAGTAGAAATTTTGAATTTGATCATGCAACTTGAATGGCTTTCATATCATAAACATTGAGCAAGTTATGGTCTTGGGAAGTTGACCTCCAAATTAGGGTTTAGACAAAATGACATATAATGTTTCACCATAAAAAATGACTTTCCAAGCACAAATAGCTCTAGACCTCAACATGAAAGTTATTTGGAGTGTCATTTATAGTAACTTGGCTCTTGGAATCATTTTCATATGACAAATATTTAGGAGATAAGGTCTAGGGAACCCCAGTTTTGATGAGTTCACTTCCTCTTGTCAACCACCATGAACCAACTTGCTAGCTTGATATTCTCTTGACTTTTGGGACTCATGGAGGATCATATATGCATAAGATGATGAAATTTGAAGTATCCCTTGAAATATTTGATCAATTGTTGAAGAAGCTTGTTGAAGAAGTCACACAAGATACCCAGATGAATTAGGGTTTCCAAGGCAAATCAACTCCAAACTCTTGATGCTTTCTTGATAAAACTACATGTGAAGATCATGGGGATTCATATATGATACTTAGAGCCAATATTATACCAAATCTTGATTGAGCTCCTTGCAATGAGGGTCTTAAACCCTAGATATGAGCTTGATAGATCAAAGGTGAGCATGTGCACTACCTACAAAATAGTTAGATTATACAATGACATATTTTTTTTGGTATTTTGGTTAGTAAAAGATAAAATACAAAGTATGATACAATCAAATGGTGCTTGGTGATCTCTCTCAATACAAACCCAATGAATGAGGGGTAAGGAGGATGCCAAGGTGTGATTCAATGCTAGTGCATATGATGATAAGTGCATGAGGGATCTTACAGTCAAAATTGGGGTCTAACAGTTGCCCCTATTTAAGGACGTTCTAGCTGAGGAGATGAAGGTTAAAACCTTCGTATCGACTCAGCAAAATGGGATTAAATAACAACATATAGAAACAAATTTTGGTCCCTAATTGACCTCATACTGCAAATGATATGAATGTTAAAATAAATCTCTATGGGGAATATGCTTCCACAAAGGAAAAGAATTCGAAGAGACTGAAAGTCCGCAGGAGTATAATGCTTTCCGTAAGGAACACTCATTGGGGAGACAGAGACTCTGAGGGATAAGAGGTTGTGCATAGGCCAGGCTACGACTTTAAAACTGCTGGGGGACTTGAGGAATTCCATGAAAAAAATGAATGGAAGGATTCAGTCGGGGAAAAAAAAAGGACATATGTGGGGGAAACGAGTAGATCAGAACAAAGATGAAATACTCGAGCCAAGCAGGAAACGACGATTTCATTGAGGAAATGCGCACTCAAACTCAACTGGGGAAGAAAAGACCTTCAATACAGGAGTAACAAAAGTATAATATCCACTACCAGTTACTGGGCAAGGGGATGACAAATTCTGACAGGGAGGACATCTGTTACTGGTTAGGGTAAACATATCATGGATGACTCGCTGAGGGAAACCAGGAGGTTTATTCATTACCAGTTACTCGGTGAGAATAAACTGTTGGGGAAAAGCCAAAATAAGATTTACAACTACTGGTAATTGGGCAGAAGACCAAAGGGAGAGAATATCCGTCACTGGTTAAAGTGAACATATCAAGGATAAACTCAAAGGAAAGAAAATTTGTCATCGGTTAAGATGAACATATCAAGGATAGTCTTAAAGGAAAGAAAATCCGTCATCGATTAAGATGAACATATCAAGGATAGTCTTAAAGGAAAGAAAATTCGTCATCAATTAAGATGAACATATCAAGGATAGACTTGCCTGGGGACATTATGAAGGATATCCGTCATCGGTTAGGATGAACATATCAAGGATAAACTGTCTGAAAAAGTAGTAATTACATCTATCGAATACAAGATAGAATACCAACAAGAGAATATTCTTCATCGATTAAGATGAGCATATCAAGGATAGACTCAGGAGGGAGAAATAGGAATTATATCTATCGGTTACTGGATAGAAAACCACAAGGAGAATATCTGTCACCGGTTAAAGTGAACATATCAAGGATAGACTCCGCAAAAGGGGAAAAAGTAGGATTTACAACTATCGGTTACTGAGCAGAAGAACGCAGAGAGAAGGAAACCCGTCACCGGTTAGGATGAACATATAAAGGATTAACTCCCTGGGGAAAGAAAATAGAGATTATAACTACCTTTTTACTAGGAAGAATACCAAAGAGAGAATATCCGTCATCGGTTAAGATGATCATATCAAGGATAAACTCAAAGCAAGGGAAGAAAATATCCATCATCGGTTAGGATAAACATATCAAGGATAATCTTCCTAGGAGACGTGAAAATGAATCCCCTGGGGAAACAAGGTTACTTTTGTCGGGTATTGGACAAAAGTAAAATACTCGCAAACTGAGAAGAATATTACCAGTTACCGGGTAATAGACTCTCAGAGGACCAAAGGCATCTATCTAGGTAAGATCTAGAAAGAAATGGTCAATCAAAGACTCAACCCACTGAGGATATAACTCAAGGGGAGTGGCTTCATCCAGATAATCAACTGGGGGAGGAAATTGAAATAATAATCATCCACGAGGAAATAACTCAGTGGGGAAACAAGAATGGTTAAATTATTTCTTCTTAAAGGGGCTGAGACTCTATAATTGAAAGAGGACAGAGAAACCAAATTTGCATGGAAAAGTATACCACCATAGCAGAGGATCAGAAAAACAATGAATCACAAAGTGTAATAATGCAATAATGAAGTTTGTCATACCCCAAAATTTGCCCGTTAATCTTGCAAGACATTTTTCAAGGCACTCCAACTCATTTTTCAAGACATTGATCTTAAAGGAACAAAGACCCAGCACACAGGTGGCCAAATCCAGAAAATGACTTAAACTGGCTTGCTCGCTAGGCGAGCAAAATCCTTCGCCTAGCGAACCCTTCGCTACACCACTCGCCTAGTGAAGCTTGCGAATACCAAAAAATTTGGGCTTCATTCTGAGCCCATTAGGTCACAAAAACTATTATAAATACCAAGACCTCATTCAGAAAAAAGGAGATAGGGAGACAGACAGCAAACCCTAGAGGCTAACCAAGAGAATTCAGAGCAACCCTAAAGGAAACCCCGAAGGAAAGTCATCTGCACAAAGGTTACCTCCGCCCAACTCAATCCGGCACCAACCCTGAGAGTGATCTGTCCAATTCAATGTTGCAATTCAATTGCAAACAGGTTTGCACTACCACTACCGCTTTATGCTCCCAATTTACATGTGACATAATGTTTGAATTTATAAATATATCTTAGTTTTTGCATGTGGATCTAAGTATGCATGGATGTCTTGAATGTTTAACCATGTAATTTCTGTAATGGATGTCATAGGGTTTGGAGCTTGCTGAAATCGTACTGTTATTAAACTCAAAACCCGCAGCCGTTCGCTAGCACATCGCTAAGCGAACATGTAGCGAGTGTTCGCCAAGCCTTCGCTAGGCGAGGCAGTAGCGAACATGACAGTCGCTGTTTTTTTTCTTTTCTATTCTGTTCTGTGTTTATCTGACATGTCATATCATAGCTGTGTATTATTTGCCCGACATTATCACTGCTGCGATTCCTTTGTTCGGTGCAACTATTGATTGCACCCCATTTGGTATTCTGACCTGTTTGCTGAATTTTGTGAGGACTCACGTATTCCCGAAGAAGGTGGCTTGCTAGGTATTCCACTTTATTTGTGGGATACCCTTGTGGAGATTCATCCTAATTACCTAACTAATTACGAATGTTGCCTTTAAATATATGATCTTGGCCCTCTCTTTGTTGCCTTACGGTATTACGGTCATGTCCCGCGAATGTGGGGATACACTTAGCAAAGACCTTTCGATTAAATCATCATGTCCCTATAAGATAAATCATAGTCCCTCGGATGTTGCCTGCGAATATATGATTTTGTCCCTCGATGACCCTCCGTGGTAGCCTACGATCAAAAATGATGGTCGTCCCTTCGAATGCTAAGGTATCCTTACAAATGTTGCCTCCAATGACCAATCGATGACCCTACGATGTCCCTTTACATCCAAAGGATAAGACTACTTATTTCTCAATAGTAAGGACAGTCTTACCCTTCTAAGGATAGGAAATACCTATAAAAACCTTGGTTAGGTACAACTCTTAAATGCTGACTCACAACTTACAATACTTTTCACACCTCACACTTTGCAAAACATCTATTAGAAAATCACCACTTGGTATACATTCATACTAGAATCATTACCAAGTTATATTTTTCTAAACAGCTTTCAAAATTAAACGAGGTAAATACTTTGTATACATTCGTACAAGAATCATTACAAAGTTAAACTTTTTTTTTTCAAAACATTTTCTAAACAGTTCTCAAACACTTTTTTTAGACAAGAAAAACATAAGTGATCAAGCAATTAAGAGCTCATGGATAACCATGGATACAAAGGGTGCTAACACCTTCCCTTTGTATAATGTACCTCCCGAACCTAAAATCTAATCAAGGTCTTTCCTGTTCTTTTCCGCCTTTCCTTATTGGATAAAAGAAAAGTCGGTGGCGACTCTTGCTATCCGCGACATTTGCTTTCCAAAGCAAAAATAAACAAAAGTTAGTTCACCGTATAACAGAACTGGCGACTCTGCTGGGGACGACTTAAAAAAGAGAGGTTGCCTTAAAAACAAAAAAAAAACAAAAAAAACAAAAAAAAAATCACTTATTTGAATTGTCTGATTTACTTTTAAGGGACTGTTTGGGTATTCTATGCTTGAGTGAAAGATCCTACACCCGGATCTAGTGTACCTTAGGTAAGTAGCAAGAGATCATCGCGACTGTCCGGCGTATACTGGAATGGTTAAAATGATGGCTACGGTTAATGTGACACTTTAGATGTCCTGATGTTCCTCATGTTTACTTGAGGAAAAATTTGGCGTCTGCGTGGTGTCATCAAAGCATTAACCAGACCTTTAGAACCCTAATTGACTCATCCTAGCCATTAGAAAGTAGTGAGATAACTGACTTCGGTTCCGACTGGGGTTGGTTGATACTCGATACTACACTCTTTGAGATCGGACTTCAGGGAAATTTTGGTCAACCGCTTGGTGTTGCACTGAAGTGGACTTAAGGAAAGGTCAATGATTTGAGATCCTTCTAGAACCCGGTTACTATTCTAGGACAGGTTGAACCAACCAAACTTCAGTGGGGAGGGTACTTACCTATGGAACTCATGCAAGCCTTAAAAACCTAAGAATGATTGCGGTGTGACTTGTTTGTGTTTGTTACTTACATAACATCATAACATCATAACATCATAACATCATGACATCATGACATTATACTAACCATTTCAAGGACCTAGGGGTTTAATTTTGCTCTGATAAACAGGCTATGGCTTCCAGGAAGACCATCCGGATCAATCTCGTGGCGATCTCTCCTCAACTCAAGGATTTAGTGTCAGAACTGCCTGATCATGCTCAGTTCATCAAGAAACATGGTTCTCTCCTCAATTTAGTTACCACCGGTTTCAAAGAAGATATGATGAGAGTTCTATTCCAGTTCTTTGATCCTAAACATCATTGCTTCACCTTCCTAGATTATCAGTTGGTACCCACACTAGAAGAATTCTCCAGGCTGCTTGGGATACCTATCCTTGATCAAACACCTTTCAGTGGTTTAGAAAATATTCCGAAGTCTGAAGAAGTTGCCGCGGCTTTACACATGACAAAATCCGACATTGAAACTAATTGGGTAACAAGAAGTGGAGTTAAGGGTTTACTTGCCAAATTTCTGATAAATAAGGCCCGAGAATTCCTAAAAGTTATTAATGTCCATGCTTTCGAAGATGTTCTAGCACTACTAATCTATGGTTTGGTGCTATTTCCTAATCCAGATCAATTCATAGACATGAATGCTATTAGGATATTTTTCACTCATAACCCTGTGCCCACCTTGCTTGGAGACATTTTGCATTCCCTTCACACTCGTACTATGAAAAGGCAAGGGACTCTCATGTGCTGCGTACCTTTATTATCTAGGTGGTTTATTTCGCACCTTTCTCAATCAGTCTTGAAGAATGAACAAAATTTGAAATGGTCTCAAAGGATAATGTCGCTCTCCCATTCGGACATCCATTGGTGTCCCCAACCCAAAGAAAATGTTATCATCATTGACCGTTATGGAGAATTCTCTAACGTGCCACTCCTGGGGATAAGAGGAGGTATTACTTATAACCCAGCTTTAGCCCTACGTCAGTTTGGTTATGCTCGAAAAGATGGTCCACATGAAATAATTATTCAAGGCGCTGTGTTTGACTATGACAACGACTCTCAAGGTCTCCGTCAAAAGTTTGTACGAGCTTGGGGCATGGTGAAAAGAAGTACTTTAGGACAGAAAAACTCTATCCCTATGGAACCTTATCTCAGATGGGTACGCGCCAGAGCTCGTGAGCTTACCATGCCATATCTTGCAATCGGACCTCTGATTGTCGAGCCAAAAGTTGAAGGAGGTGCCCCTCAGATCATTCCTTATCCAGATATGCCTACCAATGTTGAAGAATTGAAGAAATCCTGGATCCAGTTGAGAGAGGAAAGGGATACTTTTGAAACTCAGTTCGGTGCAGAAAGGAAGAAAGTATTAGAGCTCACCAGCCAGCTTAATGAGGAGCGAAGACTCAATGCATATCTCCGCCCCAAAAGAAGCCGTCCCTGGGAGACTTGAGCTTTCATTGTATTTTTATTTTTTGAACATTGATTAAAAAAATTATTAATAAAAATTTCCCTCTTTTGGTGGTTTACGCAAAGTTAAATTCCAAAAGTCCTTGAAAACATTTCATACATTGCATAGCACAACATAACATCGCATAACAGGTATTCTAAAGGATCAATGTTCTCACGGTTTTCCTTGCAAACAGAAAAATGGCTCTCGAACAAACTGTCAAAGATCTCCAGACTCAGAATGCTCAATTCCAGGAGATGATCCTGAACTTATCCAAGGGGCAGGAGGAGCTGAAGGCTCTCTTGCTCGAGAAGAAGAAAGACAAGAAAGCTGTGAGTTACATTAACCCGGGAAGAAGGCTTAAAGGATAGGCCGTAGGAGTCAAGATTAGAATTCCGAAGGATCACGAAGAGGAGACAAAAAATGATTCGGAAGAGGAGAATGTTGATCCCTTCAGCCCTGAGGATGACGATGAAGATTACGAGAATGAACAGTACTCTCCAAAAGATGATAAGTATAAGTTGCTGGAAGAACGTATGCTGGCTATGGAGGGTCAGAAGGCGCCCGGTCTGGATTTCGAAAGCTTGGGACTGGTCTCTGATGTGGTCATTCCCCGCAAATTCAAGGTCCCCGCTTTCACTAAGTATGATGGTGCGTCTTGTCCTCAGATGCATCTGAGAGCTTATGTGAGAAAGATTCAGCCGTATACCACTGATAGGAAGCTATGGATCCATTTCTTCCAAGAGAGTTTGTCTGGCACACAGTTAGAGTGGTATTATCAGCTCGAGAGCTCTAACATCCGCACCTGGACTGATTTAGCGACAGCTTTCTACAAGCACTACCAGTATAATTCTGAATTGGCGCCTACTCGGCTACAATTGCAGAATATGACTATGGGATCTAAAGAAAGCTTCAAGGAATATGCTCAAAAATGGAGAGATTTGGCTGGCAGAGTCAAACCCCCTATGACTGATCGAGAATTAGTGGACATGTTCATGGGTACACTGACTGGCCCATTCTACAGCCATCTATTGAAAAGTTCCTCATCGGGTTTCACTGAACTTATACTAACAGGTGAACGTGTTGAAAGTGGCATTCCAAGTGGAAAGGTACAGGTGGCTACCTCTGCAAGCACCAAAAAGTCCTATCAGGGGAAGAACGAATCAAATGCTGTGTACGGTCAAAGGGGTCATAACAAGAAAAATCGTGACCATGCTGTTGGAGCAGTGACGATTGCAGCACCGCCATCTCAAAACTTCCAGCACAGACAAGACAGGCCCAGAAGACAGTTTACGAAGATCAATATGACTTTAGCACAAGCACTGCAGGGTATGCTAAAAGCAAATTTAATTACCCTCAGAGGCCCTCCTGCAAATCTCAACACTACTTCTCCTCGTTATAATCCCAATGCCAGGTGTGCATATCACTCCGATAGCCCCGGGCATGATACAAACGATTGTTGGTTGTTGAAGAATAAGATTCAGGATATGATCGACGCTGGAGAAATTGAATTTGATCCTCCGGAGACTCCTAATGTCATCACTGCTCCTATGCCTAATCATGACAAGACTGTTAATGCTATGGATGACAATTCTCATATTTCTAATGTAGTCGACTTAACATCTCCTCTCCTAATCATCAAGGAGAATTTATTGCAAGCTGGTTTATTTCCAGGTTGTGCTGAAAATTGCGATCTCTGTATACTCCGACCCAATGATTGCTTAAAGTTGAGGAATGGTATTCAACGGTTGATGGATGATCGTACAATTCTCTTTGAAAATATTCCTAAAATGGAAAACCCTGTTGAAGAAATATCTGTGATTGCTAGGTCCAAAGTTCCAGTGAAGATTACCGCTACTAGAGTACCTGTGAAGATTACTGCTGAGCCCAAGGTAGCTCCCCTAATTATTACTGCACCTGGCCCGGTACCGTATTCCTCAAGCAAAGCCATTCTGTGGAATTATGGAGGTGATGTTTACATCCATGGCGTGAAGCAAGATGATAATTCTACTAATCCTAATGATGTCGACATTGTTGGGACTAGTAAAATTACTCGGAGTGGAAGGATCTTTTCTCCAGAAATCTCACCTCCCGTCCCTGAAACTCGAGGAAAGGAACCAGTAATCAATCCTTCTCAGTCAAGGACACCGGTCGAAGTTACTACCGAAGATGTTGCCAAACAGGAAATGGAAGAAATGCTGAAAATCATCCGCAAGAGTGATTTTGATGTGGTAGAACAGTTGGGGCATACTCCGTCTAAAATTTCGATGTTATCCTTGTTGTTATCTTCTGAATCTCATGCCAATGCATTGATAAAATTCCTGAAGACCGCTCATGTACCTCAGGAGACATCTGTCGATCAGTTCGAAAACTATGTTGCTAACCTGACTGTTGACAATGGCCTAGGCTTTTCCGATGCTGACCTGACACCAGCAGGAAAGAATCATAACAAAGCTCTGCACATCTCCATTGAGTGTAAGGGGATCACCTTGGCTCATGTGTTGATCGATAATGGCTCTTCTTTGAATGTGTTACCGAAAGTTGTACTCGATAAGCTTGATTGTAAAGGCATTGAACTGAAGCCTAGTGACGTTGTGGTGCGTGCTTATGATGGTGCGAAGAGTGTTATCCATGGTGAAGTCGTTCTCCCTATCAAGATAGGACCTCAGGTTTTCAACACTATCTTTCACGTAATGAACATTCGTCCTGCCTATTCCTGCTTGCTGGGATGCCCTTGGATTCATGGGGCAAGTGTTGTAGCTTCGTCTCTCCATCAAAAGCTGAGGTATCCAATAGAGGGCAAGATTGTCACTGTGTGTGGAGAAGAAGAATATATTGTCAGTAGTGTGCATACCTTCAGATACGTCGAGATGGATGGCGAATTCTTTGAGACTCCCTCTCAGTCATTTGAAGTAGTTCCTTCGACCAGTCCTGTCTGTAGGTGTTTAATTGGCTGCATTGTATGGTAAAACACAAATGTCTTGACTGATGTCATGACATGTATATGTAACTACATTGTAGTTACTGCAGGACTAGCTAACACAGGATTATTGAATGCTGTGACATTCATACCTGTCAACAGATACTAAGGAACAGAAGCTCTGTTAGAACTTAGTATTCACTTGCAGTCTGGTTATCAAGGAAGAACCAGACCTGGCATAAGGCCTACTGATTGAATGTCAAACTGGATGTTGTGACATTCATCATTGACAGCAGCTACTGAAGATTGGGCAGAGTGGTGTTCTGCTATACTTCAGCATATTAGTTAGTTTGTTCTTCAAGAGAATTACAGAACTAACCTAAGGCCAACTGTGTAAATGTTAAGTTGGACACTTTGACATTTACTAATGTAAGCTGGTACTGTAGTATGGTCATATTGATCATGTACAGGTCAGCAGTTTTGTACAGTCTGGTTTCTGGGAAAACAGACTCAGCATATGGACCTTGATGTCAAGCTGAATGTCGTGACATTCATGCCTGACAGCATATGCTAAATTGTAGGTTGTTCAGTTTTCTGTTACAGCTTTCTCAGGCTATTCGTTAGGAAGTCAACAGCTTAGAGAAAATCCAGGAAATCAACAACCAAGCTACATTCAATGAACCTAACAAATAGCCTATTTGTTAGCAACCTAAATATTGAATTTGAGGGAACGTATGTGACCTAAAATTCAGGAAAATACAGGTGCAAAAGCCCAGGTGCTGCAATATAAAAAGGAAGGCATTCCTCCATTCAGTTTCAGGGATTTTGAGGCGTGAAGATTTAGTGTGTCCATCTTACTTCACTGCTGTATTTTTGTGAGTCTAGAATTAGACGTATCTTGTAAGCCAAGTCATTATCAAATAGATGATTGCTTTGGCATAGGGTGTTCATTGAGTTGTAAGTGTTGTGTCACTCAAAGCTTTTAAGCGTGAGTGCTGTGTATCTTGGTTTAAGCTGTGAAGCATAACCAAGAGTTGTTTTTGAAGTGTGACTTCAAAGTGTTTTTAATATCACTGAGGTGATTGAGGGGGAGTGAGTAGGAACTCTGATCTTAGATTAAGATTGAAATTGCATTGGGTAGGGATTAAGTGATAAGTTGTAAACGGGTGAGTTTAGCTTTGAATTGATACTACTAATAGTGGATTTCCTCCCTGGCTTGGTAGCCCCCAGATGTAGGTCATGTTGGACTGAACTGGGTGAACAATTACTTGTGTTATTTACTGCACTTACAATTAAGTTCTGCATAATCCCTGTCTGTGCAGAATTGGATGTCATAACAACCAGTGTGACATCCAAAGTCTGATAACTAGAATTTCAATTGGCATCAGAGCAGGCACCCTGCCTGTGAAGTTCTGGGTGAGATCTAGGGAAGTTACTTTCTAGTACCATGGACAAGGATTTAGGACACTCAAATAGACCACCCATGTTGGATGGCCCTAACTATGATGACTGGAAGCCTCGTATGATAGCCTTCTTAAGGTCTCTAGACAGCAAAGTCTGGAGAGCTGTCAACAAAGGATGGGAACACCCAATGAGGACAGGTGAAGATGGAGTCAGTGTGCAGATTCCTGAAGAAGATTGGGACAAGGAACAAGAGGCATTAGCTCTTGGAAATTCCAAAGCCTTGAATGCACTGTTCAATGGAATCACTAAGAACATCTTCAGGCTGGTGCACCACTGTGAACTAGCTAAGGAAGTTTGGGATACCCTCAAGGTAACTCATGAAGGTACTTCCAAGGTGAAGATGTCAAAACTTCAGATGTTGACAACCAAGTTTGAAAATCTGAGGATGAAAGAGGATGAGACTATTCATGACTTTCACATGAATATTCTTGAAATTGCAAACACCTCTGGTGGACTAGGTGAGAAAATGACTGAAGAGAAACTCGTAAGAAAGATTCTCAGGTCCTTGCCTAAGAGGTTTGCTATGAAGGTCACTGCCATAGAGGAGGCTCAGGACATCAGCAATATGAAGGTAGATGAGCTCATTGGTTCTCTCCAAACCTTTGAAATGGGCTTAGGTGAGTATGCTGAGAAGAAGAAAAGCATAGTCCTTATAGGAGAAGGATATACTAGAGGTGATGAAAGTATATCAGAAGCCTTAGCCATGCTTGGGAGACAGTTCAACAAGCTCATAAAGAAAGTTGATCAACAGGGTAAATCTAATGTCAAGAACATCCCATCTGACATAAAGAAACGATCAACTCATAAAGAACAGGCCAACCAAGGCAAGGGAATCCAGTGCCATGGATGTGATGGATGTGGTCATAGTAAGGCTGACTGCCCTACCCTTCTCATGAGGCAAAGGAAAGGGTTATCTGTCACCTGGTCAGAAGAAGACACTGAGAGTGAATCTGAAGGAGAATCGGGCAAACAAGTCAATGCTCTGACGAGTGTTTGTGCCTCAGAGGATAACTCAAGTGGAGATGAACTCACATTGGATGAGCTTGCTGTTTCATATAAAGAATTATGTGTTAAAAGTGCAGAAGTTTGCATCCAAGGAGAAAAGCATAAGAAACTCATCAAAGAACTAGAAGCTGAGAAACTAGAGCAGCTGAAAGTCATAGAGGGTCTGAAGAGTGAGATTTCGTTGCTAATCTCTAAGCTAGACCATATGACCAAATCCATCAAAATGTTGAATAAGGGATCTGACACCTTGGAAGAAATCCTGAAGATAGGACAGAAGTCTGGAAACACATCTGGTCTAGGCCTTGGGAAAAGATCCTCAACTGAACGCAAACGCCCAAAGGCTAAAGTTCAGAAGTCCAAAGGGATGTCTCATTCAAAGTCACAACATCGAGGAACCAGAATGAACAACCATCAGAAGAAGAAATTCAAGAGATGGAAATGTCATTACTGTGGTAGATTCGGTCACATAAAACCATTCTGCTACAGGCTGCATGGTTACCCAAACCAGACCCCTCAAGGTAGGCCCAAGAAAAAGGTGTCTACTCATAATGCTCCCATTAAGAAACCAACATGGGCGGCTAAGCAGACACCTCAGGCCAATCCTAAGCAGCTGGCATCTAAGATGCACTTCTCTCCTGAGAATCAACAGTGTGTTGCTAACCTTGCTTACACTTCTTTAAGGGGACATATCAAACAAGATTGGTACCTTGATAGTGGCTGCTCAAGGCATATGACTGGGATGAACTACCTAGTGGTGAATCTACATCCCTCTAACACCAAGTCTGTGACATTAGGTGATGGAACTAAAAGAGAAGTCATGGGTGTTGGGAAGCTGGACTGTCCAGAAGCTCCAAAATTGAGTGATGTATTGTTAGTAAAAGGACTAACTGTGAACCTCATAAGCATAAGCCAGCTGTGTGACCAAGGATATAAGGTGGAATTTACCAAGGGAGGATGTGTGGTGTTGAATGGGAGCAATCAAGAAGTGATGAGAGGAGATAGATCCAAAGATAATTGCTATCTATGGAAATCTAAAGACTCTATCAACCCCCCCAAGTGTCCTTTGACCAAGGGAGAACAGGAAGGGAAGGTGGGACATGGAAAACGTGATGCACCTCAGGTAAAAGGAGTGAAAAAGAGCATTTCCAAGGGAACTATGAGAAGAGCCTCATATCTGTCCTTAGATAAAAGGACATACTATGGAAAATGTCTGCTCAAAAGTAATGAGCCCTTGGTTACCTTTGGCCATCATACAACTGATATGACAGCGAGGGATAGACAGAGGTGCATGTTATTGACGTCTGCAGAAACTCAGTACCTTGCCTGTGGAGGCAGTTGGTCACCTCCAGTTTGGAGGAACCTGATGCAGACAGAGTACAATGTCACACAGAATGTCATGACATTGTACAGTAAGGACAAAAAGAGAAGGTGTGCATCTGAAAAGTTATAGCAACTAATGAAGTTAGTTAGCTACTGTTTAATAAGTCAAATTATTAAACATATGGTGAGCGCTGAGTGGTCAAAATTTAATAGACCTTACTCCTGCACAAAGCGTTCCACATTCAGTCGTTTCATTCTCCACTCGTGGAAACCCTCGTCCAAAGAAACGATTCTTCTTCCCTCTCCAATTTTCAGCATGGCTCGTCAATCAGACACCTCCTCGTACACCACCATGTCTGATTCTCACAGCATCGAGTCTCACCACCCTACCCGGGAGGAACCAGTTGTGGACGCAGCAACTTCGTCCCATGCAAGAAGACCTAAGGAAACGGTCACTGGGTTTTCATCAGAAATCGCTCTTGATGAACACACAAGGGAAGGGTCAAGGTATGTACATAACTCCATTGCAACTATCGTCACTCAGATACTATCTGGCAATCGAGATGTTCCTGGGGTTTCTGTTCCCTTGAACACAATCATTCCTGACATTGCTGCATGTCAAGATAAAGCTGTTGTGTTGAGAAAAAATGTCACTGACAATGTTGAGCAACCAGATGCTCATGAGGGATCAAAGGTTGAAAAACCCTCAGGCAAGGTGAGAAGTGAGAAGGCCAAGGTTACTCAAAGTGTTGAGGACAAGTCTAGGGCTGAGACGATTAACGTGGAAGAACTCTCAGACAATGATCTTCTGGCTACAGTTGTTCCTAGGATAGCCAAGAGAGTCAGGACCAGAAGGGATAAAAAGGCCGTGGAGTTGAAGTCCCCCTCCAAGGAAGTTGGTGCACAAAACCCTCACAAGCAACCAGAGTCAGAAAGCACACACAAGAGGAAAAGCTATGGACCTACAAAAGCTTGGAGCAAAGAGGTGCCTAAGAAGGTGAAAACCAAAGCTGTGGTGGCAGAATCTGAATCTGATGCCCCATGTGATGTCACAACATCCATGTCCAGGAAGAAGCCCTCTTCCAGTAGGTTGGCAACCAGTGTCCCAGAAGTTCCCATTGACAATGTGTCCTTCCACTTTGCCTCCAGTGTTAACAGGTGGAAGTATGTGTACCACAAGAGGCTGGCATTGGAGAGAGAACTGGCACAGAATGCCATGGACTGTAAAGAGATTGTGGATCTCATCAAGGAGGCAGGGCTGATGAGAACAGTGTCACAACTTCCTAAGTGCTATGAGACCTTGGTGAAGGAGTTTATTGTAAATCTGTCAGAGGAGTGTGCTGATGGGAGATCCAAGGAATTTCGAAAGGTCTATGTGCGCGGCAAATGTGTGACTTTTTCCCCCTCTGTAATAAATCAGTATCTGGGAAGAGCGGATGAAGAGCAACCTGAGCTTGAAGTGACTGACAATACAATCTGTCAAGTCATCACAGCAAAGCATGTCCGAAAATGGCCTCTCAAAGGGAAGCTAGTAGCCAGTCAACTAAGTGTCAAGTATGCAATGCTGCACAAAGTTGGATCAGCCAACTGGGTACCCACTAACCACAAGTCAACTGTGTCTGTGGCATTAGGGAAGTTCATCTATGCAGTGGGAACCAAAGCTAAGGTGGACTATGGTGCCTACATATTTGATCAGACAATGAAGCATGTTGGGAGCTTCAGTGTAAAGGGTCCCATTGCCTTCCCCTCTCTAATATGTGGAATTGTGCTGAATCAATTTCCACACATCCTGACAGATAATGACTTTGTGAGGAGAAGGGAGAGTCCATTGGCTTTCAGCTACAAGCTGTTCCTGGGCAAGCATGTCCCGGACATTGTCGTGACATCGGGAGAGACTTCCAAAACTAGCCACCAACCAGACAAAGCTGATGTCATTGCAGTTCTCAAGGAGACCTGCAAAGAGCTGGGAGCTAGAAAGAATGCACTGGAACAGCTCATCTTGCAGCTGGAGTCTACTGCTGAGGACACGGATGGAGCTGAAGGGCAAATGGCTGAGGGGGAGGAAGAGGTCAACTCTGAAGAGGAGGCTGATGAGGAGGCTGATGATGAGGCAGAGGATTAATCCCTTTGGTGCTGTTTGTTTCTGTTATGTGTGTAATTCATATTTCTTTTGTGGGTCTGTATATTAAAGTGTTGCTTTGGCAACATTTTTGACAAAAAGGGGGAGTGACAAGTGATACCCCAGGACAACAGAAGTTTACATTGTTAAACTTTAGTATTAAAACAGGTACCCTTTCATAACAGATTGAAGTTTTCCCTACTACAGCTGCTGGGTGTTGAAGTGTGTAGTTAACTTCTGTGTGCACACTGTTGTATGCCTCTGTGTGTTTGCTGATATGTGTGTGAAGTTTTTATTTAACTTCCCCCCCTTGCAGCAGATGTTTGCAGCAGATGTTGAAGTTTAGGTGCAACTTCTAATATATATGTGCTGCTATGTGAAGTTTTCATTTAACTTCCATGTGTGTGAGTGTGCTGCCACTCTGAGTGTATTAGCTAGTATTATTCCGCTGCTATGAACTCTGTTATGGGGATCAAAGTGTTTTAGCCAAAAATTTGCCAAAGGGGGAGTTTGTAGGTGTTTAATTGGCTGCATTGTATGGTAAAACACAAATGTCTTGACTGATGTCATGACATGTATATGTAACTACATTGTAGTTACTGCAGGACTAGCTAACACAGGATTATTGAATGCTGTGACATTCATACCTGTCAACAGATACTAAGGAACAGAAGCTCTGTTAGAACTTAGTATTCACTTGCAGTCTGGTTATCAAGGAAGAACCAGACCTGGCATAAGGCCTACTGATTGAATGTCAAACTGGATGTTGTGACATTCATCATTGACAGCAGCTACTGAAGATTGGGCAGAGTGGTGTTCTGCTATACTTCAGCATATTAGTTAGTTTGTTCTTCAAGAGAATTACAGAACTAACCTAAGGCCAGCTGTGTAAATGTTAAGTTGGACACTTTGACATTTACTAATGTAAGCTGGTACTGTAGTATGGTCATATTGATCATGTACAGGTCAGCAGTTTTGTACAGTCTGGTTTCTGGGAAAACAGACTCAGCATATGGACCTTGATGTCAAGCTGAATGTCGTGACATTCATGCCTGACAGCATATGCTAAATTGTAGGTTGTTCAGTTTTCTGTTACAGCTTTCTCAGGCTATTCGTTAGGAAGTCAACAGCTTAGAGAAAATCCAGGAAATCAACAACCAAGCTACATTCAATGAACCTAACAAATAGCCTATTTGTTAGCAACCTAAATATTGAATTTGAGGGAACGTATGTGACCTAAAATTCAGGAAAATACAGGTGCAAAAGCCCAGGTGCTGCAATATAAAAAGGAAGGCATTCCTCCATTCAGTTTCAGGGATTTTGAGGCGTGAAGATTTAGTGTGTCCATCTTACTTCACTGCTGTATTTTTGTGAGTCTAGAATTAGACGTATCTTGTAAGCCAAGTCATTATCAAATAGATGATTGCTTTGGCATAGGGTGTTCATTGAGTTGTAAGTGTTGTGTCACTCAAAGCTTTTAAGCGTGAGTGCTGTGTATCTTGGTTTAAGCTGTGAAGCATAACCAAGAGTTGTTTTTGAAGTGTGACTTCAAAGTGTTTTTAATATCACTGAGGTGATTGAGGGGGAGTGAGTAGGAACTCTGATCTTAGATTAAGATTGAAATTGCATTGGGTAGGGATTAAGTGATAAGTTGTAAACGGGTGAGTTTAGCTTTGAATTGATACTACTAATAGTGGATTTCCTCCCTGGCTTGGTAGCCCCCAGATGTAGGTCATGTTGGACTGAACTGGGTGAACAATTACTTGTGTTATTTACTGCACTTACAATTAAGTTCTGCATAATCCCTGTCTGTGCAGAATTGGATGTCATAACAACCAGTGTGACATCCAAAGTCTGATAACTAGAATTTCACTGTCCTTAAGCCAACTTCCCGTGTGCCCAAGGTTATTCGTGCTCCTCCTGCTATGATTTCTCTGAAAGATGCTCAAGCCATGGTTGAAGATGGTGGTCGTACTGGCTGGGGTCAACTGATCGATGTACCGTACAAGTCTGATAGATGTGGCCTGGGGTTTAGCTCCGAAAAGATAGTCAAAGATTAGATTAATGCTGTAGAAGATGCTGATAGCGATTGCGACTTGGATAGCTGGATTTTCCCAACAATTGGTGACGGACTCAATAATTGGAAAGCTGAAGACACTATCTCGATTTCCTTTAGTCAGGAGTAATTGTTATTGCTATTTTAGTGTTGCAAATTTTTAATTTTTACAATTGAACTTCTTAAAGCATTGTGCCTATACCCGGGGCACAAATAGCTAATTTGTTAAGGGTTTTGTCATTTTCATAAGCATATTCACATTCAATAAATCAATGGACTTTTTGCATTCAAATATTGCGCTCCTTATATTTCCTGTCATCTTTCAAACAAGTTATGCTTTCTTACACACACTCACGTAACAAATTGCAGATCCATATCCACTCTGGATCCTGTTGATAATAATTCTTCTACTGTTCATTATGACTTTGAAAATCCGATCTACCAAGCCGAGGATGGAAGTGAGGAAGATTGTGAAGTATCTGGAGAGCTTGCCGGACTGTTACTGCAAGAAGAAAAGACTATACAGCCGTATGAGGCATCAATTGAAATTGTAAATCTGGGTACTGAAGTAGACAAGAAAGAAGTCAAAATAGGAGCAGGCTTGGAAAACAGTATCAAAGAAAGATTGATTCAGATGTTACATGACTATGTAGAGATTTTTGCTTGGTCTTATGAAGACATGCCAGGACTGGATACTGATATAGTAGTGCATCGTTTGCCAATGAAGGAAGATTGTCATCCTGTTAAGCAAAAGGTTCAGCGCATGCGTCCTGAAATGTCTGAGAAAATCAAAGCTGAGGTTATGAAACAATTTGATGCAGGTTTTCTGGCTGTTACTTCTTATCCTCAATGGGTTGCTAATGTGGTACCGGTGCCAAAGAAGGATGGTAAGGTGCGAATGTGTGTAGATTACAGAGATTTGAATAAAGCGAGTCCCAAAGATGACTTTCCACTTCCGCACATTGATGTTCTAGTAGATAACACCGCTCAACATAAGGTATTCTCATTCATGGATGGATTCTCAGGTTATAACCAGATTAAGATGGCACCTGAGGACATGGAGAAAACTACGTTTGTGACGCATTGGGGCACTTTCTGTTACAAGGTAATGCCATTCGGTTTAAAGAATGCAGGGGCAACATACCAGCGTGCTATGGTGGTTTTGTTCCATGATATGATCCATCATGAAATAGAGGTATATGTGGATGACATGATAGCTAGATCTCATACTGAAGAAGAACATCTCGATCATTTATACAAACTGTTTGAGAGGTTGAAGAAATACAAGTTGAGATTGAACCCGAACAAATGCACCTTTGGAGTAAGATCCGGTAAACTCTTGGGCTTTATTGTCAGTGGTAAAGGAATTGAGGTTGACCCGGCTAAGGTGAGAGCTATTCAAGAAATGCCAGTTCCCCGTACAGATAAAGAAGTCAGAGGTTTCTTGGGACGCTTGAATTACATTGCCCGATTTATCTCCCATTTGACTGCTACTTGCAAACCCATCTTCAAATTACTGAGAAGAAATCAAGAGATGGTATGGAATGATGAATGTCAAGAAGCTTTTGACAAAATCAAGAAGTATCTCCAAGAACCTCCAATTCTGATGCCACCAGTTGAAGGAAGACCTCTAATCATGTATTTGACCGTTTTAGAAAATTCAATGGGGTGTGTGTTGGGGCAACATGACGAGTCTGGTCGAAAAGAGCATGCCATATACTACCTTAGCAAAAAGTTTACCGACTGTGAAACAAGATACTCACTACTCGAGAAAACTTGTTGTGCTTTGGCTTGGGCTGCTCGCCGACTAAGACAGTATATGTTGAATCATACCACTTTATTGATTTCTAAGATGGATCCTATCAAATATATATTTGGGAAACCTGCTCTCTCCGGAAGAATAGCAAGATGGCAGATGATTTTAACAGAGTATGATATCCAATATACTACTCAGAAAGCAATCAAAGGAAGCGTGTTAGCTGATCATTTGGCTCATCAAGCAGTTGATGATTACCAATCTATGAATTTTGAGTTCCCAGCTGAGGATGTCATGCTTGTTACTGATTATGAAGAACCTGGACCAGATGAAGGACCCGAACTGGGATCCCGATGGACTATGGTTTTTGACGGATCTTCTAATGCATTGGGCAATGGTGTTGGTGTTGTAATTATTTCTCCCAGGGGTTGCCATACGCCTTTCACTGCTAGACTATGTTTTGACTGTACCAACAATATGGCCGAGTATGAAGCATGTATTTTGGGACTCAAGGCTGCTATAGACCTGAGAATCAAGTTTTTGAGTGTGTACGGAGACTCAGCCTTAGTAATCAGTCAGATCAAAGGAGAATGGGATACTAAACATCCGAATCTCATCCCTTATCGAGAGCGGGTGTTGACATTAATCCCATACTTTGAGGAGATTACATTCGAACATATTCCGCGAGAAGAGAATCAGTTGGCAGACGCATTGGCTACCATGTCATCTATGTTCAGAGTCAGATGGGATGATGAAGCTCCCATAATCACCATTGAACGATTAGATGAACTAGCATATTGTTATGAACTTAATGCTGATGAAGTAGAAGAGAAACCTTGGTTCCACAAAGTAAAAAGATATTTAGAAACTCAGGAATACCCTGAAGGGGCATCCATCAATGACAGAAAGTTTCTGAGGAAGTTCTCCGCTAAATTCTTTTCGAGTAATGGAGTATTATACAAACGTAATCATGATTCGACTTTGCTTCGCTGTGTGGATAAAAGGGAAGCAGAAAAGATTATGGAAGACATACACGACGGTATTTTTGGGACTCATTCTAGTGGACATATGATGGCCAAGAAGATTCTGAGATCAGGATATTATTGGTCTACCATGGAAGCTGATTGCCACCATCACTCCAGAACTTGTCACAAGTGCCAGATCTATGCGGACAAAGTACATGTACCCCCTACTCCATTGAACGTGTTTACAGCATCTTGGCCCTTTGCAATGTGGGGCATTGATATGATTGGAGAGATTAAACCTACTGCTTCTAATGGACATCGTTTCATTCTTGTTGCTATTGATTATTTTATAAAGTGGGTCGAGGCAGCCTCATTTGCTTCTGTCACCAAGAATGTGGTGGCACGGTTCATCAAGAATAGTCTCATTTGTCGGTATGGCATCCCTGAAAGAGTTATCACTGATAATGGTACTAATTTGAACAACAAGATGATTACTGAACTCTGCACGCAGTTCAAAATAAAACACCATAACTCTTCTCCATACCGGCCAAAGATGAACGGCGCCGTGGAGGCTGCTAATAAGAATATTAAGAAGATTATACAAAAGATGACAGTAACATACAAAGACTGGCATGAGATGTTACCATTTGCTCTTCATGGTTATCGCACTTCAGTACGAACCTCGACAGGGGCAACTCCTTTCTCTTTAGTCTACGGAATGGAAGTCGTTTTACCAGTGGAAGTTCAGATTCCCTCTTTAAGAATTATGAAAGATGCAGGCTTAGATGAAGATGAATGGATTCAGACTCGACTCGATCAGATAAATTTGATTGATGAAAAGAGACTTGCGGTTGTTTGTCATGGGCAGATATATCAGAAGCGCGTGACCCAGGCGTTTAATAAAAAAGTCAAGAGACAGGTATATCAAATTGGCGACTTGGTGGTCAAGCGTATCACTCTACCACAAGGTGATCCCAGAGGCAAATGGACTCCCACATACGAAGGGCCATTTGTAGTTAAGAAGGTATTCTCTGGTGGAGCCATGATGCTTGCTACAATGGATGGCGAAGACTTCCCACATCCCGTGAACGCAGACATAGTTAAAAAATACTACGCATAAAAGAGACCCGCTAGGTCGACGTATCTAGGCAAAAGTAAGGGCATCCCGGCGAACCAAAAGGGTTCGAGCAAAAATTGGGGATAAACATATAAAAATGTACACCCGGCAAGTCGAAAACCTGAAAAGGCGGCTTGGGCAAAAAAGGGTATCCTGGTGGACTGAAAACCTGAAAAGGCGGTCCAGGCAAAATTAGGGATTAAAGCGTACGACTATGTCCCGTTCTCGGTCAGCTTCACCCAAGTCAAAGGGACTGAACAAGCCAATCACTTCTATCCGACAGCAGGAGATGAGAGGCTTGAAGACATAATGACAGTAGTGGAGCTAAAATCAATAGGACTTTTTTCTGCACAGCCTTTTCTTTGCTTTCTTGACAATTTCCTCTTACTAGGATTTCTGTCTCCTTGTACTCAAACTGCCTGTTTATAGGCCCTCTTTCAAAATCAATACAATTTTATTTCCAAAAAGATGCTTTTGTTTTACTTTCTCTGTTTTGTTTGCATAAACGTCCATTGATTTAAGTTGAATTAATATATGCATTTGAATATGATCGATGTTTATCAAAAATACATGCATAAAACGGAAATAACAATTACTAAAAGACTTCAGGATCGAGGAGAAGGTCTAACCATGCTTTCCAATGAATCCGGTTGCTAATTCTATTCCCCCAGCAAAAATCAGTTATTCCCAGAAGAAATTGGCATCACTAGACAGACTGGTCATCTCTCCCATCCCCAGCCAGGCTCTGTTGAATGTTTCTACCATCAGACAAAAATCAAGTATCCCCAGCTAAGAAAGGGTCATCAATACAAATATCTCCAACCAGAATGTGGGGATTTATTTTCCCCTGGCAAAAATTTCAGACGCATAATTCATTCATGCATCATTTCACATCACATACATGCATGCAATATTCGCATTTATTTTCAAAAGCATAAAACATCACATGCATCATGACATGGCATAAAGCTAACTTTATTTTTCAGGTTAATTATCCTCCTGATACAGTCAACATAAAGATCCATTCAGACAGACATCTTTATCGATTACATTCAAGATTCAAATACATCTTTCAAATATAATCCATAGGAACATTCATTCGGATAAGCACTTTGATATCCTCCTAATGGTGGCATCTTTAAGCCCATCCCAGACATTTATTGCAAATACAACATATACAAATGTTATCAGATATAGCCTAACATACGGTTCATTCTGATTCAGCCCAACATATGATTCCTTCAACTATTCCAATACGGTCTAGCGTACGACCCATTTGGATGCTCATTTCCTTAGATACTACCTAGCGTACGGTACATTCCGAGGTGTAGTCTAGCGTACGACTACTTTTTGTCAGATACAGCCTAACGTACGGCTCATTCTGTAACTCAGATACGATCTAACGTACGATCCATTCTGATCTTCATTCCTCAGATACTACCTAGCGTACGGTACATTCCGAGGTGTAGTCTAGCGTACGACTACTTTTTGTCAGATACAGCCTAACGTACGGCTCATTCTGTAACTCAGATACGATCTAACGTACGATCCATTCTGATCTTCATTCCTTAGATACTACCTAGCGTACGGTACATTCCGAGGTGTAGTCTAGCATACGACTACTTTTTGTCAGATACAGCCTAACGTACGGTTCATTCTGCAACTCAGATACGATCTAACGTACGATCCATTCTAATCTTCATTCCTCAGATACTACCTAGCGTACGGTACATTCCGAGGTGTAGTCTAGCGTATGACTACTTTTTGTCAGATACAGCCTAACGGACGGCTCATGCTGTAACTCAGATATGATCTAGCGTATGATCCATTCTGATTCTTATTTCCCTAGATACAGCCTAACGGACGGCTCATTCTGCAACTCAGATATGATCTAGCGTATGATCCATTCTGATCCTTTATCCCTAGTGAAGTCGACAGCCTAATGGATGACTCACTATACGGTCTAGCGTACGACCCGGTGTGACACCCATGTCTTCAAATTGGTCTGATGTACAACGCACTCTGAAGCTCTCATCATCAAACTTCCTGGATGGCATCTTTAAGCCCATCTCCATCAAGACTAACTTTTAATTAGCAAGCGCAAATTTTCGGGACATTCTAAGTGTTCAATAATCTTCCACCTCCAGACCACGAATGGCATACATACCATTCTAACTCTCTCGGTTTAAGAATATTGAACAGGGGCAGCTGTCATACCCCAAAATTTGCCCGTTAATCTTGCAAGACATTTTTCAAGGCACTCCAACTCATTTTTCAAGACATTGATCTTAAAGGAACAAAGACCCAGCACACAGGTGACCAAATCCAGAAAATGACTTAAACTGGCTTGCTCGCTAGGCGAGAAAAATCCTTCGCCTAGCGAACCCTTCGCTACACCACTCGCCTAGCGAAGCTTGCGAGTACCAGAAATTTTGGGCTTCATTCTGAGCCCATTAGGTCACAAAAACTATTATAAATACCAATACCTCATTCAGAAAAAAGGAGATAGGGAGACAGACAGCAAACCCTGGAGGCTAACCAAGAGAATTCAGAGCAACCCTAAAGGAAACCCCGAAGGAAACTCATCTGCACAAAGGTTACCTCCGCCCAACTCAATCCGGCACCAACCCTGAGAGTGATCTGCCCAATTCAACGTTGCAATTCAATTGCAAACAGGTTTGCACTACCACTACCGCTTTATGCTCCCAATTTACATGTGACATAATGTTTGAATTTATAAATATATCTTAGTTTTTGCATGTGGATCTAAGTATGCATGGATGTCTTGAATGTTTAACCATGTAATTTCTGTAATGGATGTCATAGGGTTTGGAGCTTGCTGAAATCGTACTGTTATTAAACTCAAAACCCGCAGCGGTTCGCTAGCACATCGCTAAGCGAACATGTAGCGAGTGTTCGCCAAGCCTTCGCTAGGCGAGGCAGTAGCGAACATGACAGTCGCTGTTTTTTTTCTTTTCTATTCTGTTCTGTGTTTATCTGACATGTCATATCATAGCTGTGTATTATTTGCCTGACATTATCACTGCTGCGATTCCTTTGTTCGGTGCAACTATTGATTGCACCCCATTTGGTATTCTGACCTGTTTGCTGAATTTTATGAGGACTCACGTATTCCCGAAGAAGGTGGCTTGCTAGGTATTCCACTTTATTTGTGGGATACCCTTGTGGAGATTCATCCTAATTACCTAACTAATTACGAATGTTCCTTTAAATATATGATCTTGGCCCTCTCTTTGTTGCCTTACGGTATTACGGTCATGTCCCGCGAATGTGGGGATACACTTAGCAAAGACCTTTCGATTAAATCATCATGTCCCTATAAGATAAATCATAGTCCCTCGGATGTTGCCTGCGAATATATGATTTTGTCCCTCGATGACCCTCTGTGGTAGCCTACGATCAAAAATGATGATCGTCCCTTCGAATGCTAAGGTATCCTTACAAATGTTGCCTCCAATGACCAATCGATGACCCTACGATGTCCCTTTACATCCAAAGGATAAGACTACTTATTTCTCAATAGTAAGGACAGTCTTACCCTTCTAAGGATAGGAAATACCTATAAAAACCTTGGTTAGGTACAACTCTTAAATGTTGACTCACAACTTACAATACTTTTCACACCTCACACTTTGCAAAACATCTATTAGAAAATCACCACTTGGTATACATTCATACTAGAATCATTACCAAGTTATATTTTTCTAAACAGCTTTCAAAATTAAACGAGGTAAATACTTTGTATACATTCGTACAAGAATCATTACAAAGTTAAACTTTTTTTTTTTCAAAACATTTTCTAAACAGTTCTCAAACACTTTTTTTTAGACAAGAAAAACATAAGTGATCAAGCAATTAAGAGCCCATGGATAACCATGGATACAAAGGGTGCTAACACCTTCCCTTTGTTTAATGTACCTCCCGAACCCAAAATCTAATCAAGGTCTTTCCTGTTCTTTTCCGCCTTTCCTTATTGGATAAAAGAAAAGTCGGTGGCGACTCTTGCTATCCACGACATTTGCTTTCCAAAGCAAAAACAAACAAAAGTCAGTTCACCGTATGACAAAGTTATATGAGTGTATATGTATATGTATATGTATATGTATATGTATATGTATATGTATATGTATATGTATATGTATATGTATATGTATATATGATGATTATGCTGACAAAACGATCACAAAGGATACAAATTTTGCTGGTTTGAATCATCGATGCAATTCCTAGCCAATCCTCACAGGAGGGAAACAATTGTTGGAGAGAGATCAAACATCTCGAAGGCTCAACCCTGGCTGGGGAAGAAAGGATAGGATCTATTGAGGAAACTATTATCAACTCTACGGGGAATTTTAGGTCAACACCATATCAAATGGGAGACAACCCTGCAGGGGATAACCATAATAGATGCTCAAAATCAGGAGTAACTCTGACAAATTGCGGGGGAGAAAAATTATTCCGAATCTATGCAAACTGCCGGAATGACGCGCCTACAACTCAAGGGAGGCCAACAAACTCGGCTGGGGAAACCAACAAAACTCGGCTGCTGAAAAGCTGCTGGGGATGAAATAGGGATCATGCCAACTGCTTGGGGAGAACCAATAATGCTCCACATTTAGGGCTCACCGCTTTTCAAACTGTTGTTTATATTCCTTTTAAATGATACCAATTGCTTAAAGTAACTACTTTTATATATTTAAGAAAACATGATTTTAAATTAAAATTTAATTTCAAAAATGATCATAATAAAATTTAAATCTATTTGACTAAATAATAATTAAGAGTAGAAACAATTGGATAAAAGTTCAACTTTATTTAATAGGATGGTAGTCTGTAAATGACAAGACTCCATAGATTTTTACAAAAGTTGAAAAATGGTAATTTACATGGAAAAGGACTACATTAAATACAATGATCACTAATCCTTTTACCAACTTTTGATATCCATTGTGCTCTTGGCGTTTCCATTGGGGATGATGAATCAGAATTGACCGACTTGCTCAAGAATGTCTTCAAAACTGAAGATCAGCAGGATGAAGTTACTTGCCATAATCCCTAATTCTTGAATTTATCAGGATAATTCTTTCTGTTTTATGTCTCTAATTTTTTCCTGGATCGCCCTTTCGGGTTTTCTATCCACTGAGACGCTCATTTTTTCCTAAGCCGCCCTTTCAGGTTTTCAACATAGTGAGTTATTCTTTTTTTTCTTTTTAGGAGAAGTATTTCTTGACTGCATCTGTGTTCACATGACGAGTGAACTCTTCACCATCCATAGTTATAAGAATCAAAGCACCACCTGAAAAGGATCTCTTAACAACATATGGGCCTTCATAATTAGGAGTCCATTTGCCCCTAGCATCTGGTTTGAAAGATAGAATCTTATTGAGCACAATGTCGCCTTCTCTGAATACACGAGGCCGGACCTTCTTATCAAAATATTTCTTTATTCTCTATTGATATAAGTGACCATGACACATGGCAGTCAACCTATTCTCTTCAATCAAATTCAGCTGGTCATACCTGGTCTGACACCATTCAGCTTCAGTCAACTTGGCTTCCATCAGCACACATAATGATGGGATATCAACTTCTACTAGGAGCACAACTTCCATGCCATAAACAAGTGAGAAAGGGGTTGCCCCTGTCGAAGTGCGGATGGATGTATGATACCGTGCAAAGAAAATAGGAGCATCTCATGCCAATCCTTGTACGTCACAACCATCTTCTGAATGATCTTCTTGATGTTCTTGTTTGCAGCTTCAACAGCCCCATTCATCTTAGGTTTGTAGGGAGAAGAATTATGATGTGCAATCTTAAAGTATTTACAAAGAGCTTCCACCATATTGTTGTTCAAGTTCGATCCATATCAGTAATGATCTTACTTGGCACACCATAACGGCATATAATCTGATTCTTGATAAACGTCACAACAACTTTCTTGGTCACATTCGCATATGATGTCGCTTCAACCCACTTTGTGAAGTAGTCAATAGCCACCAGAATGAAACGATGTTCGTTCGAAGCTTTGGGCTCAATCATGCCAATCATATCAATTCCCCACATGGAGAGGGTCATGGGGAGGAAATGATGTTCAACAGTATCGGAGGAACATGAATCTTATCTGCATAAATTTGACACTTGTGTTATTTCTTTACAAACTTGCAATAGTCAGATTCCATTGTCAGCCAATAGTAACCTGCTTTCAACATCTTCTTTGCCATGGCATGTCCATTGGAGTGAGTACCAAAGGAGCCTTCATGTATTACAGTCATCAACAGGTCTGCTTCGTGTCTATCCACGCATCTGAGCAGAACCATATCTAAGTTTCTCTTATACAATATATCACCATTTAGGTAGAAGTTGCCGGCTAATCTACTCAAAGTCTTCTTATTTTTCAAAGATGCCCTAGACGGGTAAACATGACTTTGAAGAAAACATTTGATATTGAAGTACCACAGCTTCTCATCTTTGGCTTCTTCAACAGCAAATACATGAGTTGGCCTATCAAGACGCATCATAGTCAAATTGGGAACTTCATTCAAAAACTTCACCACAATCATTGAAGTCAACGTTGCAAGAGCATCTGCCATCCGATTTTCATCTCGACGGATATGATGAAACTCAACCTTTGTAAAGAAAGTTTAAATCCTCCTCGCGTAGTCTCTATACGGTACCAAACCGAGTTGATTCGTCTCCCATTCACCTTTGATCTGATTCACAACCAAAGCTGAATCTCCATAGACGTCAAGATACTTGATTTTGAGATCAATGACCTCTTCAAGCCCCATAATGCAAGCTTCATATTCAACCATATTATTTGTACACTTGAAAGTCATTCTAGTTGTAAACGGAAAATGCGTGCCTTGAGGAGTAATGATTACTGCCCCAATGCCATTACCATACTGATTAATAGCTTCATCAAATGCCATGCCCCAACGGGAACCAGGTTTTGTCCCTTCTTCAAGCAATGGTTCATCACAATCTTTCATCTTCAAGTATAAGATCTCTTCATCAGGAAAATCATATTGCAGTGACTGGTAATCTTCAATTGGTTGGTGAGCCAAATGGTCATCCAAGACACTACCTTTAATTGCTTTCAGAGATTGGTATTCAATATCATACTCTGATAACAACATCTGCCAATGGGCAATCCTCCCAGTTAAATCAGGCTTCTCAAAAATATACTTAATTGGATCCATTTTGGATATCAACCAAGTGGTATGATTCAACATATACTGACGCAGACGCTTAGCAGCCCAAGCCAATGTGCAACAAGTCTTTTCTAGCATAGAATACCGAGTCTCACAATCGGTGAATTTCTTACTAAGGTAGTAAATTGCATATTCTTTCTTTCCAGTCTCATCTTGCTGACCAAGAACACAACTCATACTCTCTTCAAGCACAATCAAATACATGATCAACGGTCTTTCTTCAACAGGTGGAGACAGAATTGGAGGTTCAAGCAGATACTCTTTGATACTGTCAAAATCCTTCTGGAAATCCTCGGTCCAATCACAAGACTGATCTTTCGGAAGAAGCTTGAATATAGGCACACATGTGGCAGTCATGTGCGAAATGAATCTTGAGATATAATTCAAGCGTTCGAGAAAACCTCTGACTTGCTTCTCAGTTTTAGGCTCAGGCATCTTTTATATTTCTTTGACCTTGGCAGGATCAACTTCAATACTCTACTCGCTTACAATAAAGCCCAACAACTTACCAGAACGAACACCAAATGTACACTTATTGGGATTCAAGCGGATTTTATACTTCCTCAAACATTGGAATAGCTTCAACAAATGCTCAACATGTTCCTCTTCATCAATGGATTTAGCAATCATATCATCAACATAGACTTCGATCTCTTTATGCATCATATCATGGAAAAGAGTAGTCATTGCTCTTTAGTAAGTTGCACCAGCATTCTTTAAACCTAAATGCATCACTCTATAACAGAATGTTCCCCAAGGTGTAATTAATGTGGTATTCTCCTTATCTTCGGGTGCCATCTTGATCTGATTATATCCGTAAAATCCGTCCATAAATGAAAAGACTTTGAACTTAGTTGTGTTGTCTACCAATATATCAATGTGTGGCAGAGGGAAATCATATTTTGGACCGGCTTTATTCAAATCTCTATAATCAACACACATACGGACTTTTCCATCTTTCTTCGGAACAGGCACAATATTGGCCACCCACTGCGTATATTCAGCAGTAACAAGGAAATCGGCATCGATCTGCTTTTTCACTTCTTCTTTGATCTTCACTTACATATCAGGATGAGTCCTCCTCAACTTATGCTTGACTGGCGGGTATTCTGGCTTAATCGGAAATCTATGCTCCACAATCTCAGAATCCAAACCAGGCATGTCATGATAGGACCAAGCAAACACATCTGAATACTCTCGGAGAAGACCAATCAACCCCTTCTTAACTTCAGGACACAGTCGAGATCCAATCTTGACTTCCTTCACATCATCCTCGGAACCCAAGTTGAATAACGCAATCTGCTCTTCAAATGGATGAATGACTTTTTCCTCGTGCTTAAGTAGACGAGACAATTCATCAGATACTTCTTCATCACTTTCTTCCTCAGCCTCAAACACAGGGAATTCAAAGTTTGGAGAAGGAGTAGGATCATTGTATTCAATGGGTTTAGAAACCAACCTGCATAATGATTTGATACTTTGATTTTAGAGAAGTGATTTGTGACCAAATATTATGCAGATGGACAATTATTGTTTATTTATGTTTTTTGTGATTACCATTTTTTCAGAAAAAGCAAAAAGTAAAAATAAAACATCATAGATGTGGATGAATAGAATTGCATTTTATTAATGATCAAAAGAAAGTGCCAAACAATGTTCACTTCTCCCTTAGGCATGGGATAAGGATTTTCAAAAATAATAAATGAAATTACTTAGAACGATGCACAATAACAGGTACATCGTCAGCGGTCCAATTGTTGCAAGCTTTTCCATGCGTCACAAAATTGGTGTAGTCTTCATCTTCATTACCCTCGATTACAGCAGCTAAGTGTTGTTCATTACCATGAATGAACCCTCCTCTACAAACACTGGGTTGCACGTCTTCAACTCTAATCACAAACGAACCTTGTTGGAATCCTAAACTGGCTCTTCTCTTGTTCTCGGCGACCTCTACCATCTGGCCCCACTGATCAGAATTACCGTCTTCAACAATCTTCTGTGCGTCTTTGAATGAGGACATGGGTGCCCCAACTCTCTTTTCTTTAATAACAGATAGAGCTTGGAATGGAGTTCCAATCTCATCCTCAACTTCAACATATGAGAAAGACGAAAGGTGACTTACCAAAAGAGCCTTCTCTCACCGATGATAACAAGCTTACCATTCTTCACAAACTTCAACTTCTAATGCAAAGTTGACATCACAGCCTTTGCCTCATTTATCCATGGCCTTCCTAACAAGCAGCTATAAGCTGGGTGGATATCCATTACTTGGAAAGTAATTTGGAAATCACTCGGACCTATCTTCACGGGAAGGTCCACCTCACCAATTACAGTCTTGCGAGAACCATCAAAAGCTTTGACGATCACGCCACTGTACCTCATTGGAGCTCCTTGATATGACAATCTAGAAAGAGTGGACTTGGGAAGTACATTCAATGAAGAGTCGATGTCAACTAATACATTTGACAGAGCATCCTCCTTGTAGTTCATTGATACATGTAGCGCTAAGTTGTGATTTTTGCCTTCCTCGGGAAGTTTTTCATCATAAAAGCTCAGATTATTGCAGGAAGTGATGTTATCCACAATATGATCAAACTGATCCACCATAACATCGTGCTCTACATAAGCTTGCTCCAATACCTTTTGCAATGCTTCTCTATACGCTTCAGAATTCATAAGCAGAGACAACACTGAAATCTTGGAGGGAGTTTGGAGCAGCTGCTCCACCATATTAAATTCACTCTTCTTGATTAACCGGCACATCCACCTTCTTACTGACAGATACATCTTCTACACTCTTCGGGAATACCGACCTAAAAACACGACCACTATAGGTCACCTTCGTACCATCAGCAATGCTCACAATAGAACTGGTTATAGGAAAAGGAACCTCTTAACCATTCTCTAACATAGTAGCATTGTATTGGTACAAAACAACTCTATCGGATGCATACGGGACTGGGCCCGCTAACCGTATTACCAACGGCGATACCGATCTATTGATGATGTTACTGTTGCTGCTGTCAAACTGAATTACTACCCTCTCCGGGGTCTTGAACACAGGAGCAATTACATTGACCTCGTCACCCAAGTGACGGGACTGGAAAATCTGGATCATACCTTCATTCATCAACCTCTGGATGTCTCTCTTCACAATCACACAACCTCGGGGATTAACACTGTAGATTGCACAACCATCATGGTCATGTTCATAATCACTCACCATACAGATATCCTTGTGCATCGTCGCCAAGGACCTTCTAATGAAACGGACATCATATACCTTGAACTCCCTAGGACAGCCGTCCACCATATTAACAGATGAGTTACCATGAGCAGGCAATGGGTTTGCTTTGACATTTGGTGCACGGTCCTCAAAAGACACCATCCCACTCTTGACCAACTTCTGGACTTCATACTTCAAGGGGTAATAATTCTCAATATCATGACCGGGAGCTCCTTGGTGAAAGGCACAACGGAGTTCCGACTTATACCACCATGGAAGTGGTTCTGGAATCTGAGGAGGATTTCTTGGTTGCATAAGGTTCTTGAGAACCAAGGATGGGTATAATTCAACATAAGTCATAGAAATAGGGTCAAAAGATACCTTCTTCCTCTCAAAGCTCTGTTGTTGATGATTATTGGTGGTGTTGTTGTAGTTGTTTGTTCTTTGTTGTGGTTGTTGTTGACGTTGTTGTTGAACTGGAGTTGATTGGTTATTGGAAAATGTTGGAATAACAAATGATACTTGATGACGGTGTTGACGGGGTTGTGGACTTCTTCTGACATGAGGCCTCCTCTTCCTCCCAACGGATACTGCATTAGTCTCACATTCCTTATTTCTGGAAAACCCACTGTCGTACTTCTTGCTATACAAAACCTCCTCTTTAGACAATCGTCCCTCTCGGACACCCTCTTCTAATCTCATCCCCATATTTACCATTTCGGTAAAGTCACTGGGGGCACTGACAATCACTCGCTCATAGTAAAATAAGCTCAGGGTCTTGAGAAAAATCTTGGTCATCTCCTTTTCTTCCAAAGGAGGGTTGATCTGAGCGGCAAGCTCTCTCCATCTTTGAGCGTATTCTTTAAACGTATCATTATCCTTTTGAGACATCGACCTCAACTGGTCCCTATCCGGCACCATATCCACATTGTACTTGTACTGTTTCACAAATGCTTCACCCAAATCATTGAACGTGCGGACACTTGCACTATCCAAACCCATGTACCACCTCAAAGCGACACCAGTCAGACTATCTTGAAAATAATGAATCAGTAACTGATCATTATCAGTTTACGTCGACATCTTTCTAGCATACATGACGAGATGGCTGAGTGGGCAAGTGTTTCCCTTATACTTTTCAAAGTCAGGGACTTTGAACTTCATTGGGATCTTCACATTGGGAACCAAGCAAAGTTCTACAGCACTCTTACCAAATAAATCCTTTCCTCTCAAGGTTTTCAACCCCTTTCGCAGCTCAGGGAATTGGTCTTTCATTTCATCCATCTTCTCATAGACATCCGGACCCTCAGACGGCTCGGAATGATAGATGGTATCCTTAACACGAGGCAGGGTATAAACAACCGGTGGCGGAACATACATGAACGGGCTAGATGCCAGCATAGAAGCAAAGGTAGGCGCAAAACCCTCGGGCACAAAGTTGGGCGGCATTCCCCACGGGAATCCGGCAGGCATGGCAGGAGCAAACTGAGTGGCAGGTATGGTTGAAGTAGTAACCTCTTAAATGAAATTCCTCTGAGGAGGAGGAGTTGCAGGTGTTGGAGAATATTGACTTTGAGCATCTAGAACTGACTCCATCATGGCAATCAGGCGGGCGATCTCATTCTTCAAATCTTTGTTCTCTTGTTCCAAGTGTTCCATGATTCTCGGATGATTGGCGTGGGTATTATATCGATGAGTCAGCTTGGCTGAAGTACAGAAGAATAACCAATAAGACACCTGGCGGAAGAAAAACCTGTTATGCAAATGATGCATGAAATGCAATGCTTTGATTGTTTTTATTTTCAAGGAACATACTGTTTTATTTGCAAATATATAATAATAACAATTGCACAATTTTGCTTGACCATAAAAATCTCTTTTATATAATTGGAAGGATTACACTGAGTACAATTTCAGAAACCAAAATATAAATACAAGAGAAAAGGAAACTAATCATCCTAAGGATCCCCTATCAACAGTGTCAGATGATCGGGCATCAGGCGCGTACTTCCTTCGGATGCGTCGAATCTCGGACTCAAAGGATGTCTTCAACTGAGCCCTCTCGAGGACAAGCTGATCCACAATCTTCTTTCAAGCAATGGAAGGTTGAGGCATACTAGAGGAAGATGAAACCTCTGGCTCTCTCTGTCTCTTCACTACTCGGTCTTCAAGAAGTTCAATAAGTGCATCTTTGTCCTTAGACTCAAGCTGCAACTCCTCATGCTTTCTACTTAAAGCATATAATCGCTCTTCCCACATATCCTTCTCTTGCTTCATCTTGGCGAGCGCGTCTTCCAACTCCTCTACATCTTGGTTAGGGAGAGTTAATGGCTCAACCACAACCATTGACATAGGTCTCTCACAAGCATAAGGCATCTTCAATTCCAAAGCTCTCTTCTTCACCCAAAGAGTGTAAGCTTTTAAAGCTACACAGTTGCACGGACCAAGCTTGGATCTTCCTTTCCTATGCACATTATGCCAAGCATGTATCATCTTCTGCTTAAAATGTTGGGGATATTTACCCTCTTGATAGAAAAGACCTTCTAACTGAATGTTATTAGGTTTGTCTCTCAAGGGGAACCCAAGTTGACGACGAGCCAAAGTGGGATTGTAGTTAATTCCTCCTTTTGTACCAATGAGAGGCACATTAGAGAATTCACCACAACTATCAATAATATCCAATCTACTCAATGAAGAATCATACCAAACTATATCATCATTAGTGAGAGACATAAGTCTCTGAGACTACCGTAGGCATTGTTTGTTCTCCACAAAAGCAGGCGTCTGAGGCAAGTACGAAATAAACTACTTGTACAGAAGAGGAACACAACACACAATCGTTCCACCACCTTTAGAATTCCTCAAATGCAAAGAGAAGTACATATCTCCTAACAGAGTAGGCACAGGATTCCCAATCAAGAAAATTCTAATGGCGTTAACATCAACAAAACCGTCAATGTTAGGGAACAAAGCCAACCCATAGATGAGCAACACAAAGATAGATTCAAAAGCATCCACACTACCGTCTTGAGCAAAGGCAGTAGCTTCCTTGATGAGGAATTCAGAAGTCAACCCAAACATTCCTCCTTTCTTCACCCAATGAGCCTTATTCTCAGACTTTTTCAAATGAAGAGCTTCAGCTATAAGATGAGATCTGGGAATATCTTCCAATCCACTAAAGGGAACTTTTTCAGAAGCTGGTATTCCCAAGAGATGGGCATACTTCTCCAACGTAGGCACAAGCTGATAATAAGGAAAAGTGAAGCAACGGTAGAGAGGGTCATAGAACTGAACCAACACACTCAAGAGTCATTCAACCACATTAGCAGCTAAAACAGATAGAAGCTTCCCATGATGTTGTTTGAAGTCAAAGGGATCTAATACAAAAGATGATAGCTTCCTTAGCTCTTTCAAGTCGGGACATCTGAAACTGTACTTCTTAGTGTTCCTTCGTGCATAATCCATGGTCTGAAAATATTTGCAAATAGAATCTTAGTTCCTTGAAGTTATTTTCATGTGATGAATGTCATGATGCGCATGAATGCATGAATGCAACAATCACAAATAAGGGATCACACACAAGGCAAACAAATAAAGGTCAAGGGATGAATCAAGTCATTGTCAAGATCAATCATCCATTTTTGTGGATTATGGTTTTCACCTTATCAACACCCAAGTTCCATTAATATTTACAAGACTTGATTGGATCAACCAAGAATCAAGGGTTTGTTGTGAGTCACGAGCATGGAGTCGGGTTAAGAACCATCCAAAAGGAGTGTACTAAGGATAAAACCTGTAGATCATGCTCTAAAAAGTTCCCAAAGTCTTAATTCCATATATCGGATATTATAGGTTAGGATGACTGACTCATCAACCCATAATATTCTCAAGAGAAACTCGTCTGAGTGTAGTATCGCGTAACAACTGTTATCAAGTCTACACTTGAACAGTCTCTGCACTACATCCTAAATAGGCCAAGTGGGGTTAAATATTCTACAGTCCTTAGCTTCTCGGACCCCAAATCATAGAAAGTAATGCCTAACCACAAATAACTTGTGTGACATCAATAACTCCAAAAAGGTCTCCACTGAGTAGATGGCTCTGAAGCCAACTTGTTAATGACTACTCCATACAAGTCGAACATGACTATACCATCCTCTTATCTTAATTGCACACAAGTTCGGGTTAGAACTTATCTCACCACTCAGAGATTACCAAGCACAACAAGCAGATTATATCACACAAAACAAATATACAAACATCAAATATACAACTATATACACATAAAAAAAGTAGGCTAAACCCATTGGAGACTACTCCCCAGCAGAGTCGCCACTTAATTTCTGTAGCGGTAAATTCATGACCATTAAGCTATGGATAAACTTAACATCAATAAAATCAGAGTCGCCACCGCGCTTTTATTGTTTCCAAGGAAAAAGGGAAAAGTACGAACAAAACCCAAAGATAAGAAGTTTTCAAATCAAAACTAATAAAATGCCAGAGATTACAGGTAAGGGGGTTGGTTACACAGAGGGAAGGTGTTAGCACCCAAAGTATCCTAGGTACTCCTAGGGAGCCCTTTTTTGTGTGTGCATATGTGTTTTTGTATAAAATGATATTTGCAATAAATAGAGTATGGGGATGCAATAAATAGAGTATGGGGATGAGAAAAGAGTTTATTAATTATATTTTTGTGTTTGACAAGACCTTCGGACTTGTGCCTACGTACCAACATAAAATGAGGGATCAAAACCCCGTAGTTCGTGGTATCAATTTCAAAGACAATGAGTTGCTTTTTAACAAAAAATTTAAGTTTAAAAGAGGTACAAAAGGCCTAAAAAGGTTTGCATGGGTGTTATTTCTTTTTTTCTTTTGAAAATTTTAAGTCAACTATGGTTAAGTTCATTTACAAGTTTGATTAAGAAAAAGAGTTTAAAAATGCAATAGTATAAGGCCAAAGTTTCTAATTTGCAAAAGAGTCTAAGTTTAGAAATCACAAGCAAAGAAGATTTTAAAAGGAGGGAGAGATTTGAAATTAAAGAAGTAGGAGGAGATGAAGAGACTAATCCTAAGCAAAAATTAAAAATTAAGAGTTGAAAAGATCTAACCAATGGGATGCAATCCAATAGACAAGAATGTCATATAGAAACCCAAATTTCCCTTGGACTTTAGAATTAAAGCAATACCAATACACAAATAGCAAGATGAAGAGCAAGGCATCAAATAAAGATAGCCACATCCAAGCTTTGCAACTCCATGATCTTCTTCAGAATCTCCCATGTATCAGATGACTCAGAGATAGGCACTAGACACAAGTTCAAAATAACAGCTTCAATAAGACCATGTAGAATATGAACTCAAATGGGATCTTAATACTTGCATCAGATGAAAGTTCACTTCACAAGCACTTGGTTTCAGAAAAGTTGGCATTGGCCAAGTCCTTTTGCATAGGGAGTGTTGCCTAATTCTAAGTACAATGTCTCAGATCAAATCCAACAGTCCACACAAATCTTTTTTAGGGTTTTTATTGTTATTATGTGCATTAAGGTCAAAAGACCACAGAACCAAACAAGATACACAAACAAGTATATACAATCACAATATAATCACAAGATACGGCTCAAGTGAGCAAAGTGAAAATGGCATTAAAATAAACAAGTTAAATGGTGTGAATAATGGCAAATGAATAAAGACTTAAAATTAAAGTGCATAAAAGTAAATGGCTTGAAATTAAATTGTTAGTTGAATGTTACTTGATTAGAAGTTAGTATTGCTTTTGCTTTTTGTTGTTTTAAGTTATTTTTTGGAGAACACTCAACCCACTATTCACAAGCATGGATCCTTGAACCAATACATATTCCAAAGGAAGGAAAGAGGCCAAGTTTCCACACAATACCATGAAATGGGGGAGACTTACAATCTTACTTACTAGAATGTTATGCCTTTTGTGTCAAAATTTAGCGTTATATTAAGCAATCGTAATTGGACTTATGTAGAAGTCACAACTATTTGAGGTCGGGCAATAGAAATTTTGGTGTTAATGTATGTTAGAGATATGGTATTATGAACCATACTCCTAAAACATACCACACTTAAAAGAAAATGGCAAAGGGGTGGACCTAATCTCGTCCATACTTATGTTGATTTTGCAATCAACTAGCCTTAGGATGTAGAGATTTCATAGGTCTATGAAATGAATGAGAATATAATGGCATTGAGATGAAGAGGGGGGGGATGAAATCAACCCAAATTGGTCAAAGGAAGACTTTTACCAAATTAAAATCATTCATTCATTTTGGGAGATGAAATGTACATTTCATCAATCCCCTAAATCTAATGATTTTAACTCAATAAAGTCAAATCAACCTTGACCAAGCCCCAACAACAATGGTCAAACTCAACAAGTCAACACAAATAGCTCAACACAACTTATTTGTAATTAAACAATTAAAAATCAATAAAAAAAATGCATTAAATTAAATTATGGTTGGTCAAAATCCTAAAACCTCATCAAAACAACAAATAAATAGCCATGATATTTATCATAGGTCAAACAAGGTCAAAGGACCTTGGAGAAAAAATTTCATTATTTTTGGAAAGTTAAAACTATTTTTAAACAATTAAAAATATGCACAAGAACAATTAAATCATGAAAAATATTAATAATGATCCAAAAAATAATTTTAATTCAAAAAATGAAAGAAGAATTTATTTGAAATTTTTTGGTGAAAGTCTGATATTTTTTGGATAAATATTAAAATTAATACGAGTTAATGAAAATAAAGCAATTAAACTAAAAAAATAGAAAATGCTAAAATACGTGGACCACTTGATCTCCCTCATTAATTGAGGTGGCAGATCAAGTGGATCTCAGCGCGCGTTCCATGATGGACCTAAGTCAATGCGTTGCAGGGATGGTAATCAAAACCAACGCGTGAGATCAAAACAAATTGAAAGGATCATATGGTTCAGAAGAGTGCCAACACATCGCCGGAGCTACAACTCCGGTCATCTTCTCCGGTGGACCTCACCGAACTGGTCCACCCTTAACCATCACCAAAATGAAAAAGGAGGACATGAATTTAAAGTAAAAATGCTCAGGAACTTGAATCTAGCCTCAATTTCGTCTAACTCCAAGTATATTGAAAGATACAGGGAGTTGAATTTTGAGGATCATGATCCGAGTTGCTTCGATTTGACCTCAAGTAACTCAATTTTGTTGCCTACTTTGGTAGGACTTCAGACAACCAAAAATCAAGAAGAATTATGGAGAATTGAGTGAGAATCGAAGAGATGAAAAATTGAGAAAATCACCTTCATTGCAGGTTCAGATGGCCACGATCTTGCTCTCAATTGTGCTTGGCCTTGCTCTGGATGCTTGATGGAGTGGAAATGAATCAAGAAAGAAGTATGACTCTTGGAGATTTGAATCTCAAAACATTGGAGATTCAAACTCGATTTTCAATGGAAATCCTCAAGGTTATCCTCTGAATTAAGGTGTTTAGGGTTGGGGATTCAAAGCTGACGCACAAGGGTCCTCAATTCTGAGTGAATGAGCTTCTATTAATAGCCAAGGCATTGTTATTTGCACACTTGTTTCAAATTTTCAAAAATATCAATTTCACTTTGCATGGATGCATGGGCGTGTGATAGGCCCATGTAATGATTCATTCAGGTCCAAAATCATGTGTAAGCATTTCTGAAGTCATGTTAACAAGCCATGCAATTGTGTATGGAAGATGGAAGTTCAATTATGCCAAATGGTGATCCAACTTTAAGCCATGAGCAAGTCACTCATACTTTGTCCAAAAGGGATGAATTTAGACTTTTTGGAAAGGTTAGGTCAAGAGGAACAACTTTCATGTTGAACACGTTTTCATTTGAAACTTGGATCATGATGAATTTTGAGGTGGAAGTTTGGAAAATCAAACATATCAAAAAATATTCTAAGTACCAAACCATATGCTCACTTCTTCCACCTTGAGTAACTTTTTCTATGAGCTTCAAATGAGAAAAGTATCTTCATAAAAGTTGTAGATATCTCAAAATCCTTCAAATTGGTCACAAATTTGACCTCATTTGGATTTAGCATAAAGGAGTTATGCATTTTATAAGTTGAGAAAAATCACTTGTTCAATGGTATTAGCCCAAAATGACCTATAATGTATCCTCATATCACATGCATTTAAAAGTTGAATTTGCACTTCCTCCAAACATAAAAGTTGAAGTAGACATATTTAATTTGATCATTAAACTTGAATGTATTTTATCTCATAAAAATTGAGCAAGTTATGTTCTTGGGAAGTTGACCTCCAAATTAGGGTTTAGACAAAATGACCTATAATCTTTCACCATAAAAAATGACTTCCCAAGCAAAACTAGCTCTATACCTTAACATGAAAGTTGTTTGTAATGTCATTTAGAGTAATGTTTATCTTGGAATCATTTTCATATGACAAAAATTGTTGGAGATAGGGTCTAGGGAACCCCAGTTTTGATCAGTTGACTTCCTCTTGTCAACCACCATGAACCAACTTGCTAGCTTGATATTCTCTTGACTTTTGGGACTCATGGAGGATCATATATGCATAAGATGATGAAATGTGAAGTATACCTTGAAATATTTGATCAAATGTTGAAGAAGCTTGTTGAAGAAGTCACACAAGATACTCAGATGAATTAAGGTTTCCAAGGCAAATCAACTCCAAACTCTTGACGCTTTCTTGATCAAAACAACATGTTAAGATCATGGGGATTCATATATGATACTTAGAGCCAATATTAGACCAAGTCTTGATTTATCTCCTTGCAATGAGGGTCTTAAACCCTAGATATGAGCTTGATAGATCAAAGGTGAGCATGTGCACTACCTACAAAATAGTTGAACTATACAATGACATATTTTTTTTTTTGGTATTTTGGTTAGTAAAAGATAAAATACAAAGTATGATACAATCAAATTATGCTTGGTGATCTCTCCCAATACAAACCCAATGAATGAGGGGTAAGGAGGATGCCAAGGTGTGATCCTAGTGCTAATGCATATGATGATAAGAGCATGAGGGATCTTAGGGTCAAAATTGGGGTCTTACAAGTAGCCCTCCTCATGGTAGAACAAATAAGGCAGTTGTATGAAATTCCAAGATCTCGTCATAAATTGTTCAACTGCTTTCGTACTTAGGTATTTTCCTAACACATACATATTAAGAGAGGATTCCCAAACTTTACCTCAGTTTCCACATCACTCTCTTCAATTTCCGCTTCAACTTCACCACCACGATTTTGGGAGCATAAAATTCAATAGCCATGCCATTAGATGGAGAGAGGTTACCACTAATAACATCTACCTAAAGCTTTTTCACTGATTTTTAAGGCATATTTGATTAGTTATTTTCTAGTATAAGTGATGGGTTTTCTTCTAGGATTTGAGAAATTAACTATTCCTCTATGTTTTCCTCGGATAGTTGTTCTTCTCCTACATCGTGTTTTTTTGATACCTCAACCTTAACTTGCGGATGGGTCGACAATGAAGCCACCACCTTCTTTGGCCTTCATTGTCTCTGGGCCATCTATGTTCTTTATTACTGAGGCTTAATCAACTAACTCCCACTGATTTGGTTCATCGTCCAAAGATTAAGAATTTAAACGATCTCAATAGAGATTCAGCCGTTGAAATTTAAGGAAACTCCCTAGACAAGAAGTTCACCAGAAACTGTTTTCCCGTCGTATCAGAAATCGCCCGAGCTTTAACTGTCAATTAATGAATCTAAAAGTCTCTCTCTCTCTCTCTCTCTCTCTCTCTCTCTCTCTCTCTCTCTCTCTCTCTCTCTCTCTCTCTCTCTCTCTCTCTCTCTCTCTCTCTCTCTCTCTCTCTCTCTCTCTCTCTCTCTCTCTCTCTCTCTCTCTCTCTCTCTCTCTCTCTCTCTCTCTCTCTCTCTCTCTCTCTCTCTCTCTCTCTCTCTCTCTCTCTCTCTCTCTCTCTCTCTCTCTCTCTCTCTCTCTCTCTCTCTCTCTCTCTCCATTTCAAAAATATTCATCGATTACCTTTATTTGTCTCGTTTTGATAAATGTAGCTTTTTATAATTAAGTGTAAATAAAATAAATCTATAAAAAAATATATTATTTATATAAAAAAATCTTTTATTTTTCAACTTTTTCTAACATTCCACTTAAAATTGAGTTTTTTAGTAATATATATGATAAGAAACAATTCTTTTTATGTAAGATATTAAGAAATGAAATGTTAATTTAATATAATAATTTTTTAAGAGTGGTATAATATATAAATGTATGGTTTTTATTATATTATATTATATTTAATTGAGTTAATATAGTAAAAATAAATGTAATTTAATTCTTATTTGATGTTCATTAGCGGTGAGAGGCTACTTGTTTTTTTTATCAATATCAAATATTAATCTCTTATTTTTTCATCTTGTTATAATATATATTTGTTTAGCTTTTTTATATATATATATATATATATATATATATATATATATATATATATATATATATATATATATATATATATATATATATATATATATATATAGAGAGAGAGAGAGAGATTGGAAATGAATGAGAAATAAATTATAATTAATGAAAAATAAATTATAATTAATGGATTTTAATGAAGAAAAATATAGTGAAGTAAAAGAAATTTGTTTACTTTCTCTCTCCTAATATATGTAATTAATACTGTGTTTGGTTTAAGAGAGACTCAAAGGTAAGAGGAAATAAATAAGATGAGAGAAAATTATATTTTCTATTCTTTAGTTTCCATTAAAAAAAGGAGAGGAAAGAAAGTTTTTTGGCTAATACTTTTCAAATGCGACATATATCCAAAATATTGAATATTAGAAAAACTTGACTTTTTTTTTGTTTAAAATAAAAATAATCTTTGTCTGTCTAAAATTGTTTAATCTTTTTTTAAACTAAAAATATATTTAAATCTATTAATACTTTAAATTTCTAATACATTATAATTAATTGTTTATTTTTATATTAATTAAAAAAAATTGTATACTAATAATATCTTTTTTGTTTAAGAATATTTTTGTTTTTTGTCATCTTGTATTTACATAGGTTTCTTTCTAGTCACTTTCTATTTACTTTAGTAGAAATAATAGTGGATTCAGACTGAGTGAATGTTGTGAGTAGTATCAGACTGAATAAATGTTGTATCAGATTTTAAGTGAAGATGTAGTCAAACTCTGAGTGATTAATTCATCTATTCCAATATTTTTGGAAATGAGAATAGTGTAGTCAGACTGAGTGAATCTTATGATTGGAGTTAGACTGAGTGAATGTTGTATCAGATTCTGAGTGAAGATGTAGTGAGACTCTGACTGATTAATCCATCTATTCCAATATTTTTGGAAATGAGAATAGTGTAGTAAGACTGAGTAAAGAAGATAGAGTGTGAAAAAGAAACATATTTTTTTAAATGAGAAATAATAGTATAGTCAGACTGAGTGAAAAAGAAAAATCTTTTTGGGAGAATGAGAAGTATCAGAATAGAATAGTGTAGTCAGGTTCAATGAATTCTTGTTTTTGGAAATGATCAGAGAGACAAAAAAAACTCAGTAGAATTAAAATGAATTATCAGGATAATCAGAATGAGAATACCTGATTATAAAAGTTATATACTCTTTCAATCTCAAAATATAAAATAAAATGAGTTTTTATTTTTATAAAATATAAGTAAAAAAAATCAAGTTTTATCTTTTTTAAAGTTAAATTAATTACAAATTACATTTAATTTATTATTTATTTCTTCTTTTACACCAATAAAGGTTAAAATTGTTTTTACATTTTTCTAAACAATTTATTAAAAAAATCAACTAAAATGTCTAAGTTAAAGTATTATTAATTTTTTTAGAATAATGTTAATTTGTGCCCCCAAAGGAACCAGTAAAATTACTCGGAGTGGAAGGATCTTTTCTCCAGAAATCTCACCTCCCGTCCCTGAAACTCGAGGAAAGGAACCAGTAATCAATCCTTCTCAGTCAAGGACACCGGTCGAAGTTACTACCGAAGATGTTGCCAAACAGGAAATGGAAGAAATGCTGAAAATCATCCGCAAGAGTGATTTTGATGTGGTAGAACAGTTGGGGCATACTCCGTCTAAAATTTCGATGTTATCCTTGTTGTTATCTTCTGAATCTCATGCCAATGCATTGATAAAATTCCTGAAGACCGCTCATGTACCTCAGGAGACATCTGTCGATCAGTTCGAAAACTATGTTGCTAACCTGACTGTTGACAATGGCCTAGGCTTTTCCGATGTCTTGTCCTCAGATGCATCTGAGAGCTTATGTGAGAAAGATTCAGCCGTATACCACTGATAGGAAGCTATGGATCCATTTCTTCCAAGAGAGTTTGTCTGGCACACAGTTAGAGTGGTATTATCAGCTCGAGAGCTCTAACATCCGCACCTGGACTGATTTAGCGACAGCTTTCTACAAGCACTACCAGTATAATTCTGAATTGGCGCCTACTCGGCTACAATTGCAGAATATGACTATGGGATCTAAAGAAAGCTTCAAGGAATATGCTCAAAAATGGAGAGATTTGGCTGGCAGAGTCAAACCCCCTATGACTGATCGAGAATTAGTGGACATGTTCATGGGTACACTGACTGGCCCATTCTACAGCCATCTATTGAAAAGTTCCTCATCGGGTTTCACTGAACTTATACTAACAGGTGAACGTGTTGAAAGTGGCATTCCAAGTGGAAAGGTACAGGTGGCTACCTCTGCAAGCACCAAAAAGTCCTATCAGGGGAAGAACGAATCAAATGTTGTGTACGGTCAAAGGGGTCATAACAAGAAAAATCGTGACCATGCTGTTGGAGCAGTGACGATTGCAGCACCGCCATCTCAAAACTTCCAGCACAGACAAGACAGACCCAGAAGACAGTTTACGAAGATCAATATGACTTTAGCACAAGCACTGCAGGGTATGCTAAAAGCAAATTTAATTACCCTCAGAGGCCCTCCTGCAAATCTCAACACTACTTCTCCTCGTTATAATCCCAATGCCAGGTGTGCATATCACTCTGATAGCCCCGGGCATGATACAAACGATTGTTGGTTGTTGAAGAATAAGATTCAGGATATGATCGACGCTGGAGAAGTTGAATTTGATCCTCCGGAGACTCCTAATGTCATCACTGCTCCTATGCCTAATCATGACAAGATTGTTAATGCTATGGATGACAATTCTCATATTTCTAATGTAGCCGACTTAACATCTCCTCTCCTAATCATCAAGGAGAATTTATTGCAAGCTGGTTTATTTCCAGGTTGTGCTGAAAATTGCGATCTCTGTATACTCCGACCCAATGATTGCTTAAAGTTGAGGAATGGTATTCAACGGTTGATGGATGATCGTACAATTCTCTTTGAAAAGATTCCTAAAATGGAAAACCCTGTTGAAGAAATATCTGTGATTGCTAGGTCCAAAGTTCCAGTGAAGATTACCGCTACTAGAGTACCTGTGAAGATTACTGCTGAGCCCAAGGTAGCTCCCCTAATTATTACTGCACCTGGCCCGGTACCGTATTCCTCAAGCAAAGCCATTCTGTGGAATTATGGAGGTGATGTTTACATCCATGGCGTGAAGCAAGATGATAATTCTACTAATCCTAATGACGTCGACATTGTTGGGACTAGTAAAATTACTCGGAGTGGAAGGATCTTTTCTCCAGAAATCTCACCTCCCGTCCCTGAAACTCGAGGAAAGGAACCAGTAATCAATCCTTCTCAGTCAAGGACACCGGTCGAAGTTACTACCGAAGATGTTGCCAAACAGGAAATGGAAGAAATGCTGAAAATCATCCGCAAGAGTGATTTTGATGTGGTAGAACAGTTGGGGCATACTCCGTCTAAAATTTCGATGTTATCCTTGTTGTTATCTTCTGAATCTCATGCCAATGCATTGATAAAATTCCTGAAGACCGCTCATGTACCTCAGGAGACATCTGTCGATCAGTTCGAAAACTATGTTGCTAACCTGACTGTTGACAATGGCCTAGGCTTTTCCGATGCTGACCTGACACCAGCAGGAAAGAATCATAACAAAGCTCTGCACATCTCCATTGAGTGTAAGGGGATCACCTTGGCTCATGTGTTGATCGATGATGGCTCTTCTTTGAATGTGTTACCGAAAGCTGTACTCGATAAGCTTGATTGTAAAGGCATTGAACTGAAGCCTAGTGACGTTGTGGTGCGTGCTTATGATGGTGCGAAGAGTGTTGTCCATGGTGAAGTCGTTCTCCCTATCAAGATAGGACCTCAGGTTTTCAACACTATCTTTCACGTAATGAACATTCGTCCTGCCTATTCCTGCTTGCTGGGACGCCCTTGGATTCATGGGGCAAGTGTTGTAGCTTCGTCTCTCCATCAAAAGCTGAGGTATCCAATAGAGGGCAAGATTGTCACTGTGTGTGGAGAAGAAAAGTATATTGTCAGTAGTGTGCATACCTTCAGATACGTCGAGATGGATGGCGAATTCTTTGAGACTCCCTCTCAGTCATTTGAAGTAGTTCCTTCGACCAGTCCTGTCCTTAAGCCAACTTCCCGTGTGCCCAAGGTTATTCGTGCTCCTCCTGCTATGATTTCTCTGAAAGATGCTCAAGCTGTGGTTGAAGATGGTGGTCGTACTGGCTGGGGTCAACTGATCGATGTACCGTACAAGTCTGATAGATGTGGCCTGGGGTTTAGCTCCGAAAAGATAGTCAAAGATTAGATTAATGTTGTAGAAGATGCTGATAGCGATTGCGACATGGATAGCTGGATTTTCCCAACAATTGGTGACGGACTCAATAATTGGAAAGCTGAAGACACTATCTCGATTTCCTTTAGTCAGGAGTAATTGTTATTGCTATTTTAGTGTTGCAAATTTTTAATTTTTACAATTGAACTTCTTAAAGCATTGTGCCTATATCCGGGGCACAAATAGCTAATTTGTTAAGGGTTTTGTCATTTTCATAAGCATATTCACATTCAATAAATCAATGGACTTTTTGCATTCAAATATTGCGCTCCTTATCTTTCCTGTCATCTTTCAAACAAGCTATGCTTTCTTACACACACTCACGTAACAAATTGCAGATCCATATCCACTCTGGATCCTGTTGATAATAATTTTGCTACTGTTCATTATGACTTTGAAAATCCGATCTACCAAGCCGAGGATGGAAGTGAGGAAGATTGTGAAGTACCTGGAGAGCTTGCCAGACTGTTACTGCAAGAAGAAAAGACTATACAGCCGCATGAGGCATCAATTGAAATTGTAAATCTGGGTACTGAAGTAGACAAGAAAGAAGTCAAAATAGGAGCAGGCTTGGAAAACAGTATCAAAGAAAGATTGATTCAGATGTTACATTACTATGTAGAGATTTTTTCTTGGTCTTATGAAGACATGCCAGGACTGGATACTGATATAGTAGTGCATCGTTTGCCAATGAAGGAAGATTGTCATCCTGTTAAGCAAAAGGTTCGGCGCATGCGTCCTGAAATGTCTGAGAAAATCAAAGCCGAGGTTATGAAACAATTTGATGCAGGTTTTCTGGCTGTTACTTCTTATCCTCAATGGGTTGCTAATGTGGTACCGGTGCCAAAGAAGGATGGTAAGGTGCGAATGTGTGTAGATTACAGAGATTTGAATAAAGCGAGTCCCAAAGATGACTTTCCACTTTCGCACATTGATGTTCTAGTAGATAACACCGCTCAACATAAGGTATTCTCATTCATGGATGGATTCTCAGGTTATAACCAGATTAAGATGGCACCTGAGGACATGGAGAAAACTACGTTTGTGACGCAATGGGGCACTTTCTGTTACAAAGTAATGCCATTCGGTTTAAAGAATGCAGGGGCAACATACCAGCGTGCTATGGTGGTTTTGTTCCATGATATGATCCATCATGAAATAGAGGTATATGTGGATGACATGATAGCCAGATCTCATACTGAAGAAGAACATCTCGATCATTTATACAAACTGTTTGAGAGGTTGAAGAAATACAAGTTGAGATTGAACCCGAACAAATGCACCTTTGGAGTAAGATCCGGTAAACTCTTGGGCTTTATTGTCAGTGGTAAAGGAATTGAGGTTGACCCGGCTAAGGTGAGAGCTATTCAAGAAATGCCAGTTCCCCGTACAGATAAAGAAGTCAGAGGTTTCTTGGGACGCTTGAATTACATTGCCCGATTTATCTCCCATTTGACTGCTACTTGCAAACCCATCTTCAAATTACTGAGAAAAATCAAGAGATGGTATGGAATGATGAATGTCAAGAAGCTTTTGACAAAATCAAGAAGTATCTCCAAGAACCTCCAATTCTGATGCCACCAGTTGAAGGAAGACCTCTAATCATGTATTTGACCGTTTTAGAAAATTCAATGGGGTGTGTGTTGGGGCAACATGACGAGTCTGGTCGAAAAGAGCATGCCATATACTACCTTAGCAAAAAGTTTACCGACTGTGAAACAAGATACTCACTGCTCGAGAAAACTTGTTGTGCTTTGGCTTGGGCTGCTCGCCGACTAAGACAGTATATGTTGAATCATACCACTTTATTGATTTCTAAGATGGATCCTATCAAATATATATTTGAGAAACCTGCTCTCTCCGGAAGAATAGCAAGATGGCAGATGATTTTAACAGAGTATGATATCCAATATACTACTCAGAAAGCAATCAAAGGAAGCGTGTTAGCTGATCATTTGGCTCATCAAGCAGTTGATGATTACCAATCTATGAATTTTGAGTTCCCAGATGAGGATGTCATGCTTGTTACTGATTATGAAGAACCTGGACCAGATGAAGGACCCGAACTGGGATCCCGATGGACTATGGTTTTTGACGGATCTTCTAATGCATTGGGCAATGGTGTTGGTGTTGTAATTATTTCTCCCAGGGTTGCCATACGCCTTTCACTGCTAGACTATGTTTTGACTGTACCAACAATATGGCCGAGTATGAAGCATGTATTTTGGGACTCAAGGCTGCTATAGACCTGAGAATCAAGTTTTTGAGTGTGTACGGAGACTCAGCCTTAGTAATCAGTCAGATCAAAGGAGAATGGGATACTAAACATCCGAATCTCATCCCTTATCGAGAGCGGGTGTTGACATTAATCCCATACTTTGAAGAGATTACATTCGAACATATTCCACGAGAAGAGAATCAGTTGGCAGACGCATTGGCTACCATGTCATCTATGTTCAGAGTCAGATAGGATGATGAAGCTCCCATGATCACCATTGAACGATTAGATGAACCAGCATATTGTTATGAACTTAATGCTGATGAAGTAGAAGAGAAACCTTGGTTCCACGAAGTAAAAAGATATTTAGAAACTCAGGAATACCCTGAAGGGGCATCCATCAATGACAGAAAGTTTCTGAGGAAGTTCTCCGCTAAATTCTTTTTGAGTAATGGAGTATTATACAAACGTAATCATGATTCGACTTTGCTTCGCTGTGTGGATAAAAGGGAAGCAGAAAAGATTATGGAAGACATACACAACGGTATTTTTGGGACTCATTCTAGTGGACATACGATGGCCAAGAAGATTCTGAGATCAGGGTATTATTGGTCTACCATGGAAGCTGATTGCCACCATCACTCCAGAACTTGTCACAAGTGCCAGATCTATGCGGACAAAGTACATGTACCCCTACTCCATTGAACGTGTTGACAGCACCTTGGCCCTTTGCAATGTGGGGCATTGATATGATTGGAGAGATTAAACCTACTGCTTCTAATGGACATCGTTTCATTCTTGTTGCTATTGATTATTTTACGAAGTGGGTAGAGGCAGCCTCATTTGCTTCTGTCACCAAGAATGTGGTGGCACGGTTCATCAAGAATAGTCTCATTTGTCGGTATGGCATCCCTGAAAGAGTTATCACTGATAATGGTACTAATTTGAACAACAAGATGATTACTGAACTCTGCACGCAGTTCAAAATAAAACACCATAACTCTTCTCCGTACCGGCCAAAGATGAACGGCGCCGTGGAGGCTGCTAATAAGAATATTAAGAAGATTATACAAAAGATGACAGTAACATACAAAGACTGGCATGAGATGTTACCATTTGCTCTTCATGGTTATCGCACTTCAGTACGAACTTCGACAGGGGCAACTCCTTTCTCTTTAGTCTACGGAATGGAAGCCGTTTTACCAGTGGAAGTTCAGATTCCCTCTCTAAGAATTATGAAAGATGCAGGCTTAGATGAAGATGAATGGATTCAGACTCGACTCGATCAGATAAATTTGATTGATGAAAAGAGACTTGCGGCTGTTTGTCATGGGCAGATATATCAGAAGCGCATGACCCAGGCGTTTAATAAAAAAGTCAAGAGACAGGTATATCAAATTGGCGACTTGGTGGTCAAGCGTATCACTCTACCACAAGGTGATCCCAGAGGCAAATGGACTCCCACATACGAAGGGCCATTTGTAGTTAAGAAGGTATTCTCTGGTGGAGCCATGATGCTTGCTACAATGGATGGCGAAGACTTCCCACATCCCGTGAACGCAAACATAATTAAAAGATACTACGCATAAAAGAGACCCGCTAGGTCGACGTATCTAGGCAAAAGTAAGGGCATCCCGGCGAACCAAAAGGGTTCGAGCAAAAATTGGGGATAAACATATAAAAATGTACACCCGGCAAGTCGAAAACCTGAAAAGGCGGCTTGGGCAAAAAAGGGTATCCTGGTGGACTGAAAACCTGAAAAGGCGGTCCAGGCAAAATTAGGGATTAAAGCGTATGACTATGTCCCGTTCTCGGTCAGCTTCACCCAAGTCAAAGGGACTGAACAAGCCAATCACTTCTATCCGACAGCAGGAGATGAGAGGCTTGAAGACATAATGACAGTAGTGGAGTTAAAATCAATAGGACTTTTTCTGCATAGCCTTTTCTTTGCTTTCTTGACAATTTCCTCTTACTAGGATTTCTGTCTCCTTGTACTCAAACTGCCTGTTTATAGGCCCTCTTTCAAAATCAATACAATTTTATTTCCAAAAAGATGCTTCTGTTTTACTTTCTCTGTTTTGTTTGCATAAACGTCCATTGATTTAAGTTGAATTAATATATGCATTTGAATATGATCGATGTTTATCAAAAATACATGCATAAAACGGAAATAACAATTACTAAAAGACTTCAGGATCGAGGAGAAGGTCTAACCATGCTTTCCAATGAATCCGGTTGCTAATTATATTCCCCCAGCAAAAATCAGTTAATCCCAGAAGAAATTGGCATCACTAGACAGACTGGTCATCTCTCCCATCCCCAGCCAGGCTCTGTTGAATGTTTCTACCATCAGACAGAAATCAAGTATCCCCAGCTAAGAAAGGGTCATCAATACAAATATCTCCAACCAGAATGTGGGGATTTATTTTCCCCTGGCAAAAATTTCAGACGCATAATTCATTCATGCATCATTTCACATCACATACATGCATGCAATGTTCGCATTTATTTTCAAAAGCATAAAACATCACATGCATCATGACATGGCATAAAGCTAACTTTATTTTCAGGTTAATTATCCTCCTGATACAGTCAACATAAAGATCCATTCAGACAGACATCTTTATCGATTACATTCAAGATTCAAATACATCTTTCAGATATAATTCATAGGAACATTCATTCGGATAAGCACTCTGATATCCTCCTAATGGTGGCATCTTTAAGCCCATCCCAGACATTTATTGCAAATACAACATATACAAATGTTATCAGATATAGCCTAACGTACGGTTCATTCTGATTCAGCCCAACATATGATTCCTTCAACTATTCCAATACGGTCTAGCGTACAACCCATTTGGATGCTCATTTCCTTAGATACTGCCTAGCGTACGGTACATTCCGAGGTGTAGTCTAGCGTACGACTACTTTTTGTCAGATACAGCCTAACGTACGGCTCATTCTGTAACTCAGATACGATCTAACGTACGATCCATTCTGATCTTCATTCCTCAGATACTACCTAGCGTACGGTACATTCCGAGGTGTAGTCTAGCGTACGACTACTTTTTCTCAGATACAGCCTAACGTACGGCTCATTCTGTAACTCAGATACGATCTAAAGTACGATCCATTCTGATCTTCATTCCTTAGATGCTACCTAGCGTACGGTACATTCTGAGGTGTAGTCTAGCGTACGACTACTTTTTGTCAGATACAGCCTAACGTACGGTTCATTTTGCAACTCAGATACGATCTAACGTACGATCCATTCTGATCTTCATTCCTCATATACTACCTAGCGTACGGTACATTCCGAGATGTAGTCTAGCGTACGATTACTTTTTGTCAGATACAGCCTAACGGACGGCTCATGCTGCAACTCAGATATGATCTAGCGTATGATCCATTCTGATTCTTATTTCCCCAGATACAGCCTAACGGACGGCTCATTCTGCAACTCAGATATGATTTAGCGTATGATCCATTCTGATCCTTTATCCCTAGTGAAGTCGACAGCCTAATGGATGACTCACTATACGGTCTAGCGTACGACCCGGTGTGACACCCATGTCTTCAAATTGGTCTGATGTACAACGCACTCTGAAGCTCTCATCATCAAACTTCCTGGATGGCATCTTTAAGCCCATCTCCATCAAGACTAACTTTTAATAGCAAGCGCAAATTTTCGGGACATTCTAAGTGTTCAATAATCTTCCACCTCCAGACCACGAATGGCATACATACCATTCTAACTCTCTCGGTTTAAGAATATTGAACAGGGGCAGCTGTCATACCCCAAAATTTGCCCGTTAATCTTGCAAGACATTTTTCAAGGCACTCCAACTCATTTTTCAAGACATTGATCTTAAAGGAACAAAGACCCAGCACACAGGTGGCCAAATCCAGAAAATGACTTAAACTGGCTTGCTCGCTAGGCGAGCAAAATCCTTCGCCTAGCGAACCCTTCGCTACACCACTCGCCTAGCGAAGCTTGCGAATACCAGAAATTTTGGGCTTCATTCTGAGCCCATTAGGTCACAAAAACTATTATAAATACCAAGACCTCATTCAGAAAAAAGGAGATAGGGAGACAGACAGCAAACCCTGGAGGCTAACCAAGAGAATTCAGAGCAACCCTAAAGGAAACCCCAAAGGAAACTCATCTGCACAAAGGTTACCTCCGCCCAACTCAATCCGGCACCAACCCTAAGAGTGATCTGCCCAATTCAACATTGCAATTCAATTGCAAACAGGTTTGCACTACCACTACCGCTTTATGCTCCCAATTTACATGTGACATAATGTTTGAATTTATAAATATATCTTAGTTTTTGCATGTGGATCTAAGTATGCATGGATGTCTTGAATGTTTAACCATGTAATTTCTGTAATGGATGTCATAGGGTTTGGAGCTTGCTGAAATCGTATTGTTATTAAACTCAAAACCCGCAGCCGTTCGCTAGCACATCGCTAAGCGAACATGTAGCGAGTGTTCGCCAAGCCTTCGCTAGGCGAGGCAAAAGCGAACATGACAGTCGCTGTTTTTTTTATTTTCTATTCTGTTCTGTGTTTATCTGACATGTCATATCATAGCTGTGTATTATTTGCCTGACATTATCACTGCTGCGATTCCTTTGTTCGGTGCAACTATTGATTGCACCCCATTTGGTATTCTGACCTGTTTGCTGAATTTTGTGAGGACTCACGTATTCCCGAAGAAGGTGGCTTGCTAGGTATTCCACTTTATTTGTGGGATACCCTTGTGGAGATTCATCCTAATTACCTAACTAATTACGAATGTTGCCTTTAAATATATGATCTTGGCCCTCTCTTTGTTGCCTTACGGTATTACGGTCATGTCCCGCGAATGTGGGGATACACTTAGCAAAGACCTTCGATTAAATCATCATGTCCCTATAAGATAAATCATAGTCCCTCGGATGTTGCCTGCGAATATATGATTTTGTCCCTCGATGACCCTCCGTGGTAGCCTACGATCAAAAATGATGATCGTCCCTTCGAATGCTAAGGTATCCTTACAAATGTTGCCTCCAATGACCAATCGATGACCCTACGATGTCCCTTTACATCCAAAGGATAAGACTACTTATTTCTCAATAGTAAGGACAGTTTTACCCTTCTAAGGATAGGAAATACCTATAAAAACCTTGGTTAGGTACAACTCTTAAATGCTGACTCACAACTTACAATACTTTTCACACCTCACACTTTGCAAAACATCTATTAGAAAATCACCACTTGGTATACATTCATACTAGAATCATTACCAAGTTATATTTTTCTAAACAGCTTTCAAAATTAAACGAGGTAAATACTTTGTATACATTCGTACAAGAATCATTACAAAGTTAAACTTTTTTTTTTCAAAACATTTTCTAAACTGTTCTCAAACACTTTTTTTTAGACAAGAAAAACATAAGTGATCAAGCAATTAAGAGCTCATGGATAACCATGGATACAAAGGGTGCTAACACCTTCCCTTTGTATAATGTACCTCCCGAACCCAAAATCTAATCAAGGTCTTTCCTGTTCTTTTCCGCCTTTCCTTATTGGATAAAAGAAAAGTCGGTGGCGACTCTTGCTATCCGCGACATTTGCTTTCCAAAGCAAAAACAAACAAAAGTCAGTTCACCGTATGACAGAACTGGCGGCTCTGCTGGGGACGACTTAAAATAGAGAGGTTGCCTTAAAAACAAAAAATAAAACAAAAAATAAAAAATAAAAAAAAATCACTTATTTGAATTGTCTGATTTACTTTTAAGGGACTGTTTGGGTATTCTATGCTTGAGTGAAAGATCCTACACCCGGATCTAGTGTACCTTAGGTAAGTAGCAAGAGATCATCGCGATTGTCCGACGTATACTGGAATGGTTAAAATGATGGCTACGGTTAATGTGACACTTTAGATGTCCTGATGTTCCTCATGTTTACTTGAGGAAAAATTTGGCGTCTGCGTGGTGTCATCAAAGCATTAACCAGACCTTTAGAACCCTAATTGACTCATCCTAGCCATTAGAAAGTAGTGAGATAACTGACTTCGGTTCCGACTGGGGTTGGTTGATACTCGATACTACACTCTTTGAGATCGGACTTTAGGGAAATTTTGGTCAACCGCTTGGTGTTGCACTGAAGTGGACTTAAGGAAAGGTCAATGATTTAAGATCCTTCTAAAACCCGGTTACTATTCTAGGACAGGTTGAACCAACCAAACTTCAGTGGGGAGGGTACTTACCTATGGAACTCATGCAAGCCTTAAAAACCTAGGAATGATTGCGGTGTGACTTGTTTGTGTTTGTTACTTACATAACATCATAACATCATAACATCATAACATCATAACATCATAACATCATGACATCATGACATTATACTAACCATTTCAAGGACCTAGGGGTTTAATTTTGCTCTGATAAACAGGCTATGGCTTCCAGGAAGACCATCCGGATCAATCTCGTGGCGATCTCTCCTCAACTCAAGGATTTAGTGTCAGAACTGCCTGATCATGCTCAGTTCATCAAGAAACATGGTTCTCTCCTCAATTTAGTTACCACCGGTTTCAAAGAAGATATGATGAGAGTTCTATTCCAGTTCTTCGATCCTAAACATCATTGCTTCACCTTCCCAGATTATCAGTTGGTACCCACACTAGAAGAATTCTCCAGGCTGCTTGGGATACCTATCCTTGATCAAACACCTTTCAGTGGTTTAGAAAATATTCCGAAGTCTGAAGAAGTTGCCGCGGCTTTACACATGACAAAATCCGACATTGAAACTAATTGGGTAACAAGAAGTGGAGTTAAGGGTTTACTTTCCAAATTTCTGATAAATAAGGCCCGAGAATTCCTAAAAGTTATGAATGTCCATGCTTTCGAAGATGTTCTAGCACTACTAATCTATGGTTTGGTGCTATTTCCTAATCCATATCAATTCATAGACATGAATGCTATTAGGATATTTCTCACTCATAACCCTGTGCCCACCTTGCTTGGAGACATTTTGCATTCCCTTCACACTCGTACTATGAAAAGGCAAGGGACTCTCATGTGTTGCGTACCTTTATTATCTAGGTGGTTTATTTCGCACCTTTCTAAATCAGTCTTGAAGAATGAACAAAATTTGAAATGGTCTCGAAGGATAATGTTGCTCTCCCATTCGGACATCCATTGGTGTCCCCAACCCAAAGAAAATGTTATCATCATTGACCGTTATGGAGAATTCTCTAACGTACCACTCCTGGGGATAAGAGGAGGTATTACTTATAACCCAGCTTTAGCCCTACGTCAGTTTGGTTATGCTCGAAAAGATGGTCCACATGAAATAATTATTCAAGGCGCTGTGTTTGACTATGACAACGAATCTCAAGGTCTCCGTCAAAAGTTTGTACGAGCTTGGGGCATGGTGAAAAGAAGTACTTTAGGACAGAAAAACTCTATCCCTATGGAACCTTATCTCAGATGGGTACGCGCCAGAGCTCGTGAGCTTACCATGCCATATCTTGCAATCGGACCTCTGATTGTCGAGCCAAAAGTTGAAGGAGGTGCCCCTCAGATCATTCCTTATCCAGATATGCCTACCAATGTTGAAGAATTGAAGAAATCCTGGATCCAGTTGAGAGAGGAAAGGGATACTTTTGAAACTCAGTTCGGTGCAGAAAGGAAGAAAGTATTAGAGCTCACCAGCCAGCTTAATGAGGAGCGAAGACTCAATGCATATCTCTGCCCCAAAAGAAGCCGTCCCTGGGAGACTTGAGCTTTCATTGTATTTTTATTTTTTGAACATTGATTAAAAAATTATTAATAAAAATTTCCCTCTTTTGGTGGTTTACGCAAAGTTAAATTCCAAAAGTCCTTGAAAACATTTCATACATTGCATAGCACAACATAACATCGCATAACAGGTATTCTAAAGGATCAATGTTCTCACGGTCTTCCTTGCAAACAGAAAAATGGCTCTCGAACAAACTGTCAAAGATCTCCAGACTCAGAATGCTCAATTCCAGGAGATGATCCTGAACTTATCCAAGGGGCAGGAGGAGCTGAAGGCTCTCTTGCTCGAGAAGAAGAAAGACAAGAAAGCTGTGAGTTACATTAACCCGGGAAGAAGGCTTAAAGGACAGGCCGTAGGAGTCAAGATTAGAATTCCGAAGGATCACGAAGAGGAGACAGAAAATGATTCAGAAGAGGAGAGTGTTGATCCCTTCAGCCCTGAGGATGACGATGAAGATTACGAGAATGAACAGTACTCTCCAAAAGATGATAAGTATAAGTTGCTGGAAGAACGTATGCTGGCTATGGAGGGTCAGAAGGTGCCCGGTCTGGATTTCGAAAGCTTGGGACTGGTCTCTGATGTGGTCATTCCCCGCAAATTCAAGGTCCCCGCTTTCACTAAGTATGATGGTGCGTCTTGTCCTCAGATGCATCTGAGAGCTTATGTGAGAAAGATTCAGCCGTATACCACTGATAGGAAGCTATAGATCCATTTCTTCCAAGAGAGTCTGTCTGGCACACAGTTAGAGTGGTATTATCAGCTCGAGAGCTCTAACATCCGCACCTGGACTGATTTAGCGACAGCTTTCTACAAGCACTACCAGTATAATTCTGAATTGGCGCCTACTCGGCTACAATTGCAGAATATGACTATGGGATCTAAAGAAAGCTTCAAGGAATATGCTCAAAAATGGAGAGATTTGGCACGCAGAGTCAAACCCCCTATGACTGATCGAGAATTAGTGGACATGTTCATGGGTACACTGACTGGCCCATTCTACAGCCATCTATTGGGAAGTTCCTCATCGGGTTTCACTGAACTTATACTAACAGGTGAACATGTTGAAAGTGGCATTCGAAGTGGAAAGATACAGGTGGCTACCTCTGCAAGCACTAAAAAGTCCTATCAGGGGAAGAACGAATCAAATGCTGTGTACGGTCAAAGGGGTCATAACAAGAAAAATCGTGACCATGCTGTTGGAGCAGTGACGATTGCAGCACCGCCATCTCAAAACTTCCAGCACAGACAAGACAGGCCCAGAAGACAGTTTACGAAGATCAATATGACTTTAGCACAAGCACTGCAGGGTATGCTAAAAGCAAATTTAATTACCCTCAGAGGCCCTCTTGCAATCTCAACACCACTTCTCCTCGTTATAATCCCAATGCCAGGTGTGCATATCACTCCGATAGCCCCGGGCATGATACAAACGATTGTTGGTTGTTGAAGAATAAGATTCAGGATATGATCGACGCTGAAGAAGTTGAATTTGATCCTCCGGAGACTCCTAATGTCATCACTGCTCCTATGCCTAATCATGACAAGACTGTTAATGCTATGGATGACAATTCTCATATTTCTAATGTAGCTGACTTAACATCTCCTCTCCTAATCATCAAGGAGAATTTATTGCAAGCTGGTTTATTTCCAGGTTGTGCTGAAAATTGCGATCTCTGTATACTCCGACCCAATGATTGCTTAAAGTTGAGGAATGGTATTCAACGGTTGATGGATGATCGTACAATTCTCTTTGAAAAGATTCCTAAAATGGAAAACCCTGTTGAAGAAATATCTGTGATTGCTAGGTCCAAAGTTCCAGTGAAGATTACCGCTACTAGAGTACCTGTGAAGATTACTGCTGAGCCCAAGGTAGCTCCCCTAATTATTACTGCACCTGGCCCGGTATCGTATTCCTCAAGCAAAGCCATTCCGTGGAATTATGGAGGTGATGTTTACATCCATGGCGTGAAGCAAGATGATAATTCTACTAATCCTAATGACGTCGACATTGTTGGGACTAGTAAAATTACTCGGAGTGGAAGGATCTTTTCTCCATAAATCTCACCTCCCGTCCCTGAGACTCGAGGAAAGGAACCAGTAATCAATCCTTCTCAGTCAAGGACACCGGTCAAAGTTACTACCGAAGATGTTGGCAAACAGGAAATGGAAGAAATGCTGAAAATCATCCGCAAGAGTGATTTTGATGTGGTAGAACAGTTGGGGCATACTCCGTCTAAAATTTCGATGTTATCCTTGTTGTTATCTTCTGAATCTCATGCCAATGCATTGATAAAATTCCTGAAGACCGCTCATGTACCTCAGGAGACATCTGTCGATCAGTTCGAAAACTATGTTGCTAACCTGACTGTTGACAATGGCCTAGGCTTTTCCGATGCTGACCTGACACCAGCAGGAAAGAATCATAACAAAGCTCTGCACATCTCCATTGAGTGTAAGGGGATCACCTTGGCTCATGTGTTGATCGATAATGGCTCTTCTTTGAATGTGTTACCGAAAGCTGTACTCGATAAGCTTGATTGTAAAGGCATTGAACTGAAGCCTAGTGACGTTGTGGTGCGTGCTTACGATGGTGCGAAGAGTGTTGTCCATGGTGAAGTGGTTCTCCCTATCAAGATAGGACCTCAGGTTTTCAACACTATCTTTCACGTAATGAACATTCGTCCTGCCTATTCCTGCTTGCTGGGACGCCCTTGGATTCATGGGGCAAGTGTTGTAGCTTCGTCTCTCCATCAAAAGCTGAGGTATCCAATAGAGGGCAAGATTGTCACTGTGTGTGGAGAAGAAAAGTATATTGTCAGTAGTGTGCATACCTTCAGATACGTCGAGATGGATGGTGAATTCTTTGAGACTCCCTCTCAGTCATTTGAAGTAGTTCCTTCGACCAGTCCTGTCCTTAAGCCAACTTCCCGTGTGCCCAAGGTTATTCGTGCTCCTCCTGCTATGATTTCTCTGAAAGATGCTCAAGCCGTGGTTGAAGATGGTGGTTGTACTGGCTGGGGTCAACTGATCGATGTACCGTACAAGTATGATAGATGTGGCCTGGGGTTTAGCTCCGAAAAGATAGTCAAATATTAGATTAATGCTGTAGAAGATGCTGATAGCGATTGCGACTTGGATAGCTGGATTTTCCCAACAATTGGTGACGGACTCAATAATTGGAAAGCTGAAGACACTATCTCGATTTCCTTTAGTCAGGAGTAATTGTTATTGCTATTTTAGTGTTGCAAATTTTTAATTTTTACAATTGAACTTCTTAAAGCATTGTGCCTATACCCGGGGCACAAATAGCTAATTTGTTAAGGGTTTTGTCATTTTCATAAGCATATTCACATTCAATAAATCAATGGACTTTTTGCATTCAAATATTGCGCTCCTTATCTTTCCTGTCATCTTTCAAACAAGCTATGCTTTCTTACACACACTCACGTAACAAATTGCAGATCCATATCCACTCTGGATCCTGTTGATAATAATTTTGCTACTGTTCATTATGACTTTGAAAATCCGATCTACCAAGCCGAGGATGGAAGTGAGGAAGATTGTGAAGTACCTGGAGAGCTTGCCAAACTGTTACTGCAAGAAGAAAAGACTATACAGCCGCATGAGGCATCAATTGAAATTGTAAATCTGGGTACTGAAGTAGACAAGAAAGAAGTCAAAATAGGAGCAGGCTTGGAAAACAGTATCAAAGAAAGATTGATTCAGATGTTACATGACTATGTAGAGATTTTTGCTTGGTCTTATGAAGACATGCCAGGACTGGATACTGATATAGTAGTGCATCGTTTGCCAATGAAGGAAGATTGTCATCCTGTTAAGCAAAAGGTTCGTCGCATGCGTCCTGAAATGTCTGAGAAAATCAAAGCCGAGGTTATGAAACAATTTGATGTAGGTTTTCTGGCTGTTACTTCTTATCCTCAATGGGTTGCTAATGTGGTACCGGTGCCAAAGAAGGATGGTAAGGTGCGAATGTGTGTAGATTACAGAGATTTGAATAAAGCGAGTCCCAAAGATGACTTTCCACTTTCGCACATTGATGTTCTAGTAGATAACACCGCTCAACATAAGGTATTCTCATTCATGGATGGATTCTCAGGTTATAACCAGATTAAGATGGCACCTGAGGACATGGAGAAAACTACGTTTTTGACGCAATGGGGCACTTTCTGTTACAAGGTAATGCCATTCGGTTTAAAGAATGCAGGGGCAACATACCAGCGTGCTATGGTGGTTTTGTTCCATGATATGATCCATCATGAAATAGAGGTATATGTGGATGACATGATAGCTAGATCTCATACTGAAGAAGAACATCTCGATCATTTATACAAACTGTTTGAGAGGTTGAAGAAATACAAGTTGAGATTGAACCCGAACAAATGCACCTTTGGAGTAAGATCCGGTAAACTCTTGGGCTTTATTGTCAGTGGTAAAGGAATTGAGGTTGACCCGGCTAAGGTGAGAGCTATTCAAGAAATGCCAGTTCCCCGTACAGATAAAGAAGTCAGAGGTTTCTTGGGACGCTTGAATTACATTGCCAGATTTATCTCCCATTTGACTGCTACTTGCAAACCCATCTTCAAATTACTGAGAAGAAATCAATAGATGGTATGGAATGATGAATGTCAAGAAGCTTTTGACAAAATCAAGAAGTATCTCCAAGAACCTCCAATTATGATGCCACCAGTTGAAGGAAGACCTCTAATCATGTATTTGACCGTTTTAGAAAATTCAATGGGGTGTGTGTTGGGGCAACATGACGAGTCTGGTCGAAAAGAGCATGCCATATACTACCTTAGCAAAAAGTTTACCGACTGTGAAACAAGATACTCACTACTCGAGAAAACTTGTTGTGCTTTGGCTTGGGCTGCTCGCCGACTAAGACAGTATATGTTGAATCATACCACTTTATTGATTTCTAAGATGGATCCTATCAAATATATATTTGAGAAACCTGCTCTCTCCGGAAGAATAGCAAGATGGCAGATGATTTTAACAGAGTATGATATCCAATATACTACTCAGAAAGCAATCAAAGGAAGCGTGTTAGCTGATCATTTGGCTCATCAAGCAGTTGATGATTACCAATCTATGAATTTTGAGTTCCCAGATGAGGATGTCATGCTTGTTACTGATTATGAAGAACCTGGACCAGATGAAGGACCCGAACTGGGATCCCGATGGACTATGGTTTTTGACGGATCTTCTAATGCATTGGGCAATGGTGTTGGTGTTGTAATTATTTCTCCCAGGGGTTGCCATACGCCTTTCACTGCTAGACTATGTTTTGACTGTACCAACAATATGACCGAGTATGAAGCATGTATTTTGGGACTCAAGGCTGCTATAGACCTGAGAATCAAGTTTTTGAGTGTGTACGGAGACTCAGCCTTAGTAATCAGTCAGATCAAAGGAGAATGGGATACTAAACATCCGAATCTCATCCCTTATCGAGAGCGGGTGTTGACATTAATCCCATACTTTGAGGAGATTACATTCGAACATATTCCGCGAGAAGAGAATCAGTTGGCAGACGCATTGGCTATCATGTCATCTATGTTCAGAGTCAGATAGGATGATGAAGCTCCCATAATCACCATTGAACGATTAGATGAACCAGCATATTGTTATGAACTTAATGCTGATGAAGTAGAAGAGAAACCTTGGTTCCACGAAGTAAAAAGATATTTAGAAACTCAGGAATACCCTGAAGGGGCATCCATCAATGACAGAAAGTTTCTGAGGAAGTTCTCCGCTAAATTCTTTTCAAGTAATGGAGTATTATACAAACGTAATCATGATTCGACTTTGCTTCGCTATATGGATAAAAGGGAAGCAGAAAAGATTATGGAAGACATACACAACGGTATTTTTGGGACTCATTCTAGTGGACATACGATGGCCAAGAAGATTCTGAGATCAGGATATTATTGGTCTACCATGGAAGCTGATTGCCACCATCACTCCAGAACTTGTCACAAGTGCCAGATCTATGCGGACAAAGTACATGTACCCCCTACTCCATTGAACGTGTTGACAGCACCTTGGCCCTTTGCAATGTGGGGCATTGATATGATTGGAGAGATTAAACCTACTGCTTCTAATGGACATCGTTTCATTCTTGTTGCTATTGATTATTTTACGAAGTGGGTCGAGGCAGCCTCATTTGCTTCTGTCACCAAGAATGTGGTGGCACGGTTCATCAAGAATAGTCTCATTTGTCGGTATGGCATCCCTGAAAGAGTTATCACTGATAATGGTACTAATTTGAACAACAAGATGATTACTGAACTCTGCACGCAGTTCAAAATAAAACACCATAACTCTTCTCCATACCGGCCAAAGATGAACGGCGCCGTGGAGGCTGCTAATAAGAATATTAAGAAGATTATACAAAAGATGACAGTAACATACAAAGACTGGCATGAGATGTTACCATTTGCTCTTCATGGTTATCGCACTTCAGTACGAACTTCGACAGGGGCAACTCCTTTCTCTTTAGTCTACGGAATGGAAGCCGTTTTACCAGTGGAAGTTCAGATTCCCTCTTTAAGAATTATGAAAGATGCAGGCTTAGATGAAGATGAATGGATTCAGACTCGACTCGATCAGATAAATTTGATTGATGAAAAGAGACTTGCGGCTGTTTGTCATGGGCAGATATATCAGAAGCGCATGACCCAGGCGTTTAATAAAAAAGTCAAGAGACAGGTATATCAAATTGGCGACTTGGTGGTCAAGCGTATCACTCTACCACAAGGTGATCCCAGAGGCAAATGGACTCCCACATACGAAGGGCCATTTGTAGTTAAGAAGGTATTCTCTGGTGGAGCCATGATGCTTGCTACAATGGATGGCGAAGACTTCCCACATCCCGTGAACGCAAACATAATTAAAAGATACTACGCATAAAAGAGACCCGCTAGGTCGACGTATCTAGGCAAAAGTAAGGGCATCCCGGCGAACCAAAAGGGTTCGAGCAAAAATTGGGGATAAACATATAAAAATGTACACCCGGCAAGTCGAAAACCTGAAAAGGCGGCTTGGGCAAAAAAGGGTATCCTGGTGGACTGAAAACCTGAAAAGGCGGTCCAGGCAAAATTAGGGATTAAAGCGTACGACTATGTCCCGTTCTCGGTCAGCTTCACCCAAGTCAAAGGGACTGAACAAGCCAATCACTTCTATCCGACAGCAGAAGATGAGAGGCTTGAAGACATAATGACAGTAGTGGAGTTAAAATCAATAGGACTTTTTTCTGCACAGCCTTTTCTTTGCTTTCTTGACAATTTCCTCTTACTAGGATTTCTGTCTCCTTGTACTCAAACTGCCTGTTTATAGGCCCTCTTTCAAAATCAATACAATTTTATTTCCAAAAAGATGCTTCTGTTTTACTTTCTCTGTTTTGTTTGCATAAACGTCCATTGATTTAAGTTGAATTAATACATGCATTTGAATATGATCGATGTTTATCAAAAATACATGCATAAAACGGAAATAACAATTACTAAAAGACTTCAGGATCGAGGAGAAGGTCTAACCATGCTTTCCAATGAATCCGGTTGCTAATTATATTCCCCCAGCAAAAATCAGTTAATCCCAGAAGAAATTGGCATCACTAGACAGACTGGTCATCTCTCCCATCCCCAGCCAGGCTCTGTTGAATGTTTCTACCATCAGACAGAAATCAAGTATCCCCAGCTAAGAAAGGGTCATCAATACAAATATCTCCAACCAGAATGTGGGGATTTATTTTCCCCTGGCAAAAATTTCAGACGCATAATTCATTCATGCATCATTTCACATCACATACATGCATGCAATGTTCGCATTTATTTTCAAAAGCATAAAACATCACATGCATCATGACATGGCATAAAGCTAACTTTATTTTTCAGGTTAATTATCCTCCTGATACAGTCAACATAAAGATCCATTCAGACAGACATCTTTATCGATTACATTCAAGATTCAAATACATCTTTCAGATATAATTCATAGGAACATTCATTCGGATAAGCACTCTGATATCCTCCTAATGGTGGCATCTTTAAGCCCATCCCAGACATTTATTGCAAATACAACATATACAAATGTTATCAGATATAGCCTAACGTACGGTTCATTCTGATTCAGCCCAACATATGATTCCTTCAACTATTCCAATACGGTCTAGCGTACAACCCATTTGGATGCTCATTTCCTTAGATACTGCCTAGCGTACGGTACATTCCGAGGTGTAGTCTAGCGTACGACTACTTTTTGTCAGATACAGCCTAACGTACGGCTCATTCTGTAACTCAGATACGATCTAACGTACGATCCATTCTGATCTTCATTCCTTAGATACTACCTAGCGTACGGTACATTCCGAGGTGTAGTCTAGCGTACGACTACTTTTTGTCAGATACAGCCTAACATACGGCTCATTCTGTAACTCAGATATGATCTAACGTACGATCCATTCTGATCTTCATTCCTTAGATACTACCTAGCCTACGGTACATTCCGAGGTGTAGTCTAGCGTACGACTACTTTTTGTCAGATACAGCCTAACGTACGGTTCATTCTGCAACTCAGATACGATCTAACGTACGATCCATTCTGATCTTCATTCCTCAGATACTACCTAGCGTATGGTACATTCCGAGGTGTAGTCTATCGTACGACTACTTTTTGTCAGATACAGCCTAACGGACGGCTCATGTTGTAACTCAGATATGATCTAGCGTATGATCCATTCTGATTCTTATTTCCCCAGATACAGCCTAACGGACGGCTCATTCTGCAACTCAGATATGATCTAGCGTATGATCCATTCTAATCCTTTATCCCTAGTGAAGTCGACAGCCTAATGGATGACTCACTATACGGTCTAGCGTACGACCCGGTGTGACACCCATGTCTTCAAATTGGTCTGATGTACAACGCAGTCTGAAGCTCTCATCATCAAACTTCCTGGATGGCATCTTTAAGCCCATCTCCATCAAGACTAACTTTTAATTAGCAAGCGCAAATTTTCGGGACATTCTAAGTGTTCAATAATCTTCCACCTTCAGACCACGAATGGCATACATACCATTCTAACTCTCTCAGTTTAAGAATATTGAACAGGGGCAGCTGTCATACCCCAAAATTTGCCCGTTAATCTTGCAAGACATTTTTCAAGGCACTCCAACTCATTTTTCAAGACATTGATCTTAAAGGAACAAAGACCCAGCACACAGGTGGCCAAATCCAGAAAATGACTTAAACTGGCTTGCTCGCTAGGCGAGAAAAATCCTTCGCCTAGCGAACCCTTCGCCACACCACTCGCCTAGCGAAGCTTGCGAATACCAGAAATTTTGGGCTTCATTCTGAGCCCATTAGGTCACAAAAACTATTATAAATACCAATACCTCATTCAGAAAAAAGGAGATAGGGAGACAGACAGCAAACCCTGGAGGCTAACCAAGAGAATTCAGAGCAACCCTAAAGGAAACCCCGAAGGAAACTCATCTGCACAAAGGTTACCTCCGCCCAACTCAATCCGGCACCAACCCTGAGAGTGATCTGCCCAATTCAACGTTGCAATTCAATTGCAAACAGGTTTGCACTACCACTACCGCTTTATGCTCCCAATTTACATGTGACATAATGTTTGAATTTATAAATATATCTTAGTTTTTGCATGTGGATCTAAGTATGCATGGATGTCTTGAATGTTTAACCATGTAATTTCTGTAATGGATGTCATAGGGTTTGGAGCTTGCTGAAATCGTACTGTTATTAAACTCAAAACCCGCAGCGGTTCGCTAGCACATCGCTAAGCGAACATGTAGCGAGTGTTCGCCAAGCCTTCGCTAGGCGGGGCAGTAGCGAACATGACAGTCGCTGTTTTTTTTCTTTTCTATTCTGTTCTGTGTTTATCTGACATGTCATATCATAGCTGTGTATTATTTGCCTGACATTATCACTGCTGCGATTCCTTTGTTCGGTGCAACTATTGATTGCACCCCATTTGGTATTCTGACCTGTTTGCTGAATTTTGTGAGGACTCACGTATTCCCGAAGAAGGTGGCTTGCTAGGTATTCCACTTTATTTGTGGGATACCCTTGTGGAGATTCATCCTAATTACCTAACTAATTACGAATGTTCCTTTAAATATATGATCTTGGCCCTCTCTTTGTTGCCTTACGGTATTACGGTCATGTCCCGCGAATGTGGGGATACACTTAGCAAAGACCTTTCGATTAAATCATCATGTCCCTATAAGATAAATCATAGTCCCTCGGATGTTGCCTGCGAATATATGATTTTGTCCCTCGATGACCCTCCGTGGTAGCCTACGATCAAAAATGATGATCGTCCCTTCGAATGCTAAGGTATCCTTACAAATGTTGCCTCCAATGACCAATCGATGACCCTACGATGTCCCTTTACATCCAAAGGATAAGACTACTTATTTCTCAATAGTAAGGACAGTCTTACCCTTCTAAGGATAGGAAATACCTATAAAAACCTTGGTTAGGTACAACTCTTAAATGTTGACTCACAACTTACAATACTTTTCACACCTCACACTTTGCAAAACATCTATTAGAAAATCACCACTTGGTATACATTCATACTAGAATCATTACCAAGTTATATTTTTCTAAACAGCTTTCAAAATTAAACGAGGTAAATACTTTGTATACATTCGTACAAGAATCATTACAAAGTTAAACTTTGTTTTTTTCAAAACATTTTCTAAACAGTTCTCAAACACTTTTTTTTAGACAAGAAAAACATAAGTGATCAAGCAATTAAGAGCCCATGGATAACCATGGATACAAACGGTGCTAACACCTTCCCTTTGTATAATGTACCTCCCGAACCCAAAATCTAATCAAGGTCTTTCCTGTTCTTTTCCGCCTTTCCTTATTGGATAAAAGAAAAGTCGGTGGCGACTCTTGCTATCCACGACATTTGCTTTCCAAAGCAAAAACAAACAAAAGTCAGTTCACCGTATGACAAAGTTATATGAGTGTATATGTATATGTATATGTATATGTATATGTATATGTATATGTATATGTATATGTATATATGATGATTATGCTGACAAAACGATCACAAAGGATACAAATTTTGCTGGTTTGAATCATCGATGCAATTCCTAGCCAATCCTCACAGGAGGGAAACAACTGTTGGAGAGAGATCAAACATATCGAAGGCTCAACCCTGGCTGGGGAAGAAAGGATAGGATCTATTGAGAAAACTATTATCAACTCTACGGGGAATTTTAGGTCAACACCATATCAAATGGGAGACAACCCTGCAGGGGATAACCATAATAGATGCTCAAAATCAGGAGTAACTCTGACAAATTGCGGGGGAGAAAAATTATTCCGAATCTATGCAAACTGCCGGAATGACGCGCCTACAACTCAAGGGAGGCCAACAAACTCGGCTGGGGAAACCAACAAAACTCGGCTGCTGAAAAGCTGCTGGGGATGAAATAGGGATCATGCCAACTGCTTGGGGAGAACCAATAATGCTCCACATTTAGGGCTCACCGCTTTTCAAACTGTTGTTTATATTCCTTTTAAATGATACCAATTGCTTAAAGTAACTACTTTTATATATTTAAGAAAACATGATTTTAAATTAAAATTTAATTTCAAAAATGATCATAATAAAATTTAAATCTATTTGACTAAATAATAAATAAGAGTAGAAACAATTGGATAAAAGTTCAACTTTATTTAATAGGATGGTAGTCTGTAAATGACAAGACTCCATAGATTTTTACAAAAGTTGAAAAATGGTAATTTACATGGAAAAGGACTACATTAAATACAATGATCACTAATCCTTTTACCAACTTTTGATATCCATTGTGCTCTTGGCGTTTCCATTGGGGATGATGAATCAGAATTGACCGACTTGCTCAAGAATGTCTTCAAAACTGAAGATCAGCAGGATGAAGTTACTTGCCATAATCCCTAATTCTTGAATTTATCAGGATAATTCTTTCTGTTTTATGTCTCTAATTTTTTCCTGGATCGCCCTTTCGGGTTTTCTATTCACTGAGACGCTCATTTTTTCCTAAGCCGCCCTTTCAGGTTTTCAACATAGTGAGTTATTCTTTTTTTTCTTTTTAGGAGAAGTATTTCTTGACTGCATCTGTGTTCACATGACGAGTGAACTCTTCACCATCCATAGTTATAAGAATCAAAGCACCACCTGAAAAGGATCTCTTAACAACATATGGGCCTTCATAATTAGGAGTCCATTTGCCCCTAGCATTTGGTTTGAAAGATAGAATCTTATTGAGCACAATGTCGCCTTCTCTGAATACACGAGGCCGGACCTTCTTATCAAAATATTTCTTTATTCTCTATTGATATAAGTGACCATGACACATGGCAGTCAACCTATTCTCTTCAATCAAATTCAGCTGGTCATACCTGGTCTGACACCATTCAGCTTCAGTCAACTTGGCTTCCATCAGCACACACAATGATGGGATATCAACTTCTACTAGGAGCACAACTTCCATGCCATAAACAAGTGAGAAAGGGGTTGCCCCTGTCGAAGTGCGGATGGATGTATGATACCGTGCAAAGAAAATAGGAGCATCTCATGCCAATCCTTGTACGTCACAACCATCTTCTGAATGATCTTCTTGATGTTCTTGTTTGCAGCTTCAACAGCCTCATTCATCTTAGGTTTGTAGGGAGAAGAATTATGATGTGCAATCTTAAAGTATTTACAAAGAGCTTCCACCATATTGTTGTTCAAGTTCGATCCATATCAGTAATGATCTTACTTGGCACACCATAACGGCATATAATCTGATTCTTGATAAACGTCACAACAACTTTCTTGGTCACATTCGCATATGATGTCGCTTCAACCCACTTTGTGAAGTAGTCAATAGCCACCAGAATGAAACGATGTTCGTTCGAAGCTTTGGGCTCAATCATGCCAATCATATCAATTCCCCACATGGAGAGGGTCATGGGGAGGAAATGATGTTCAACAGTATCGGAGGAACATGAATCTTATCTGCATAAATTTGACACTTGTGTTATTTCTTTAAAAACTTGCAACAGTCAGATTCCATTGTCAGCCAATAGTAACCTGCTTTCAACATCTTCTTTGCCATGGCATGTCCATTGGAGTGAGTACCAAAGGAGCCTTCATGTATTACAGTCATCAACAGGTCTGCTTCGTGTCTATCCACGCATCTGAGCAGAACCATATCTAAGTTTCTCTTATACAATATATCACCATTTAGGTAGAAGTTGCCGGCTAATCTACTCAAAGTCTTCTTATTTTTCAAAGATGCCCTAGACGGGTAAACATGACTTTGAAGAAAACATTTGATATTGAAGTACCACAGCTTCTCATCTTTGGCTTCTTCAACAGCAAATACATGAGTTGGCCTATCAAGACGCATCATAGTCAAATTGGGAACTTCATTCAAAAACTTCACCACAATCATTGAAGTCAATGTTGCAAGAGCATCTGCCATCCGATTTTCATCTCGACGGATATGATGAAACTCAACCTTTGTAAAGAAAGTTTAAATCCTCCTCGCGTAGTCTCTATACGGTACCAAACCGAGTTAATTCGTCTCCCATTCACCTTTGATCTGATTCACAACCAAAGCTGAATCTCCATAGACGTCAAGATACTTGATTTTGAGATCAATGACCTCTTCAAGCCCCATAATGCAAGCTTCATATTCAACCATATTATTTGTACACTTGAAAGTCATTCTAGTTGTAAACGGAAAATGCGTGCCTTGAGGAGTAATGATTACTGCCCCAATGCCATTACCATACTGATTAATAGCTTCATCAAATGCCATGCCCCAACGGGAACCAGGTTTTGTCCCTTCTTCAAGCAATGGTTCATCACAATCTTTCATCTTCAAGTATAAGATCTCTTCATCAGGAAAATCATATTGCAGTGACTGGTAATCTTCAATTGGTTGGTGAGCCAAATGGTCATCCAAGACACTACCTTTAATTGCTTTCTGAGATTGGTATTCAATATCATACTCTGATAACAACATCTGCCAATGGGCAATCCTCCCAGTTAAAGCAGGCTTCTCAAAAATATACTTAATTGGATCCATTTTGGATATCAACCAAGTGGTATGATTCAACATATACTGACGCAGACGCTTAGCAGCCCAAGCCAATGTGCAACAAGTCTTTTCTAGCATAGAATACTGAGTCTCACAATCGGTGAATTTCTTACTAAGGTAGTAAATTGCATATTTTTTCTTTCCAGTCTCATCTTGCTGACCAAGAACACAACTCATACTATCTTCAAGCACAATCAAATACATGACCAACGGTCTTTCTTCAACAGGTGGAGACAGATCAGGATGAGTCCTCCTCAACTTATGCTTGACTGGCGGGTATTCTGGCTTAAACGGAAATCTATGCTCCACAATCTCAGAATCCAAACCAGGCATGTCTTGATAGTGTCGCAACCTGAAAAATACAGTGCGCAAAAAAAACAACCGGCGAAAGAAAAAGACAGAAGAGTCGCCACCGTGCGTTATTCATCCCAAAGGAGGGAAAGGAAACGCTCGAAGTAAACCTGAAAAAGGAAAGGACAAGACGGGGTCTCGCAACCAAATCTTGGGTTCGGGAGTCGGTTATGCGAAGGGAAGGTATTAGCACCCCTACACATCCGTAGTACTCTACGGGATCCACTTTTGTAGTTTTCGTCTAAAGGGTGTGGGTTTATCTTGTGCTGTTTGCCAAAAAAAAAGGGTTAAATGAAAATGACTCGCGCGGATGTCGCATCCACTGCATACGTATCTCATCTGAATATGAGAATCAGAGTCTTCGTAGCTCGGCTACCTATGGGTTGGGGGGATGTGTGCTCGCTAAGACATCGCGTAGTTCGGCTAACTATGGGGTTATGGATTGGGTTTTGGACGAACGACGTCACTACGCAATCTACCGGATGCTCGACCTTTGGAGACTTACTCGCCTGTAGTAGAAGGAGTAAACGTGTTGCTTTGAGTTTTAGGGTTTGGGATGCTCGAGGGCAAACAGGCAGTCCTTGACGAAGGAACCGCGCTACATGTGGGGATATGAATACAAAACACAAAACATGTATCTCAAAGTAAAATGCCACCAAGGGGCTCAAACATTGCCTCCTATCGAGGTCTTCCAGCTAAGAAAGCGATAAAGTACGAGAAAAGGAAAAAATTACCACACGGATAAAGATCCGAAGTAACAGCAGTTAAAGGAGTAAGAAACCCAGGGATCTCCCAAGCTAATGCCATCAAAGAAAGTGGGTCAGTACAGGTAATCGGAATGAACCTCCAGGGGTTATCCCACAAATAAAGTGGGAAACCACGCAAGTTATCTCTGCAAAAGTCATGTGAGCCCTCACAAAAACTCAACAAAAGAGTTAGTGAAACACCATAAGCATTTTTTTCATGGATAACAGTATGGTTTCAGAAACCTCAAACCCTGCGGCATACACTTCAGAAATCATGTGATTAAACATTCAAGGCATAGGTTTCACCCATTCATAATACATCACACATTTAGAACATTCAAATTGAAGGCGTAAAATAATGGGAATAGGGCAAACCTGATTGGAGAGCTTGATTGAAATTGAGTTGCACCCGTGAGGCCCTTCAGGGTTTGGAGGCTGCTCTGAGTTCTCTGTCAGGTTTCTCTTCAGGTTTTGTCCAGGGTTTTGTTCCAAGGAAACCTCAGAGTATTTTGCTTCTCTCCCTTTTTCTCAAGTGAAGCCTTGGTATTTATAGACTGAATTTCATGGTTTTGTGGGCTCAAATGAGAGAGACCCAAGTCCAAAATTTTTTTATTATATTTTATTTATTTTTTTATTATTATTTTTATTTATTTATTTATTTTTCATTTTTTTTTTTCATTTTTTTTCCCTTTTTTTTTTTCGGATCTAATTCTGATTGACATGATGAAATGCAATATGAAATGAATGCATGAATGAGGAGGGCAAATTTTGGGGTGTTACAGTTGCCCATATTCAATCATCAGCTAAACCGAGTAGGATGAAAGCGAACAGCTTATCAGACAAACGGGGTGAGCTGTGATTGAATACCAAAGATAGACCGAAAATTTGCACTCCGAGAACACCATAAAAACGCGGAAATACACCGTGCTGTTTATTTTTCTTCCGATCCTCTGGCTTAATCTGGAGTTTCGATCCTCTGGCTGAACCTATACTCAATTTAGTCCTCTGGTTGGATATTAATTTTGATCCTCGGGCTGGATACGATTTTGATCTTCTGGCTAGATCTTCTTCGATCTTCTGGCTAGATCTCCTTCGTTTCGATTCTCTGGCTGAATCTATTTCCTTTGATTCTCTGGCTGAATCTACTTCGATCTTCTGGCTAGATCTGAATTGTTGCGATTCTCGATCTTCTGGCTAGATCTTCTTTGTTTCGATTCTCTGGCTGAATCTACTTTGATCTTCTGGCTAGATCTGAATTGTTGCGATTTTCGATCTTCTGGCTAGATCTTCTTTGTTTCGATTCTCTGGCTGAATCTACTTCGATCTTCTGGCTAGATCTGGATTGTTCTGATGATAAATTCCCATCATTAGGATCCCGCATCTGAGGCATGCGTTGGTTGACCCTCTTTTGAAATCTACACCCAACCTTCATATTAGATATGCAGCTTCGAGAATATTCCACTTTTGGGCTTCGTACATATTCTTCGGGGTAGAACATGTTGTAACGACTCCTCAATTGGGCTTGGTGGGGAAATAAAGCTTGTAGGCGACTTCACTGGGGAATCTTCAAATTGAGCCTTAGGCTGGCTTACTGGAACACGATTCTCAGGCTGAATCTTCGAAATGACCCTCAGGCTGGATCACTGGAACACGATTCTCAGGCTGAATCTTCAAAATAACCCTCAGGCTGGATCACTGGAAAACGATTCTCAGGCTGAATCTTCAAAATGACCCTCAGGCTGGATCATTGGAAAACGATTCTCAGGATGAATCTTCAAAATGACCCTCAGGCTGGATCACTCACGCTTGATCCTCTGGCTGGATCTCATGACCTTGGTTGTAAAGTAATTCTTCAGTCTGCTTGGAAGAACCTGTTTATCAGCTTATGTGTATGCTTGATATGATATGCATGCAAATGCAAATGTTATGCATGGTGTAAAAAGAAATCTGCTTGGGGAAGCAAACTCCGGTAGGGAACAAATCGCTGTATCAATCCTTGAATGCTCTGTGGGGAATGATCCGTCTGCCGGGACCAATGAGCCACCAAAAATAAATTGGCTGCTTGAAAAGTTGACCTTGCGGGGGGAGTATCAACTATGGAAACTTTGTTCGGCGAGGCTCTGTGAGGAGAGTCTGTGGGGAAAACACTTCTTGGGGAAATGTCGTAGGAAACGGCCTTTGCTGGGGATATGAACTTGCTAATCGCCCTCAAGCTGGGGATTAACAAATTTGTTAAAAATAATCTGCTGAGGAATGAGATGAACACTGGGAACGCCACCCTCTCATCTGTTGGTTATGCAACCACTCCGCTGTTGCTAGGAAGATACAGTCTGACACTGTCAACTCCACTGGGGATATATAGTCTGGATACTGTCAACTCTACTGGGGATAGACAGTCTGGATACTGTCAACTCTACTGGGGATAGACAGTCTGGATACTGTCAACTCTACTGGGGATAGACAGTCTGGATACTGTCAACTCTGTTGGGGAACATGCTCTACTGGGGAACATGCTCTGCTGAGGAGAGACTTTGTCAACCGCTTGGGGATGAGGATTCATGACTTGGCATCCGGTTCCTATGACCTGCAACCAAAAATACACGTATGCCTCGGGGGAATTACTCGGTTTGAATTCACCGTTCGGGATTAAGCACATTCAAAGCAATTTTAAATGTTTTCCTGTGTAAATCATCTGCAAAAGCCACCATTATGTTCATATGCAATATGTTTTATCAAAAATTCGGACATTTTTACAAACAAACTGATAAATGAAAAATAAAGAGGCTCTTTAACTGAATTATTCGACTCTTAATGGGGAGAAAATTTGTGCCAGGAATAGGCGAGGGTATCAGGAAGCTGATCCCTGAAAAGAGGTGATCGCTATAAAAAGAGAACTATCCTAATGGCAATGGGGATACGGGGTCCCACCGAGTTTCGACTCTGCTATGGCTCGTATGTCCTCAAGACGCTTTACTCATCTTGCTTTCTGAAGTGGATGATTAGTCGATCTTTAACCTTCGAAGATTGCCGGATTGAATGAAACGGTGATATAACACTGATGAACTCAAATCACAGTCATTCGCTTATTCCCTAACTTTTGCCTGGATCGCCCCCTTTTCGGGTTTTCAGTCCACCGGGATACCCATTTTTGCCTGAGCCGCCCTTTTGGGTTTTCGACTCACCGGGTGTACTCTTTTTTTATATCCCTAATTTTTGCCCGAACCTCTTTATTTTATTTTTTTGGTTCGTCGGGATGCCCTTTTTTTGCCTGGACTATTCTTTTTATCGTCCAGCGGGTCTATTTTATGCGAAGTATTTTTTTTTATCTGCGTCTGGGTTAATAGGGGACGGGAATCCTTCGCCATCCATGGTTGTTAGCATCAAAACTCCGCCATAGAAAATCCTTTTAACCACGTACGGACCCTCATAGTTCGGTGTCCATTTGCCCCTGTGATCTGTGTTGGGAGGAAGAAATATTTTGAGTACCAATTCACCGACTTGATACCCCCGAGGGCGCACTTTCTGACCAAATGCTTTCTTCATTTGTCTCTGACCGAGATACGTCAATTTTGGGTACGTAGTTCCAGCATAGCACCATTTCCCGTTGGTTTGATTGATGACCAAAGCTGAATCCCCGTATACATCCAGGGTTTTAATCTGTATATTGACGGCTTCCTCAAGTCTTAGGATACAAGCTTCGTATTCGGCTTCATTGTTGGTGCAGGGAAAAGTTATTCTGGCACCAAATGGCATATGAACCCCCTTCCGGTGTGATCAACACTATACCAACTCCGCGACCATTGACGTGGACCGCCCCATCAAACATCATAACCCATTTGGATTCAGGGTCAGGCCCCTCCTCCGGGAGTGGTTCCTCTCAATCTTTCGATTTGAGAAACATGATGTCCTCATCAGGAAAGTCAAACCTCATAGGTTGGTAATCATCAATCGGTTGCTCTGCAAGACACTTCCCTTGATGGCTTTTTGTGAAGTGTATTGGATGTCATACTCTGTCAGTATCATTTGTCACCTAGTAACCTTTCCGGTAAGTGATGGCTTTTCAAAAATATACTTGACTGGATCCATTTTTGATATCAATAGAGTCGTGTGAGTCAACATATACTGTCTTAGTCGGCGAGCAGCCCATGCCAAAGCGCGGCAAGTTTTCTCGAGCAATGAGTATCTTTGTTCACAGTCGGTAAACTTTTGCTAAGGTAGTATATTGCATGCTCTTTTCGACCTGACTCGTCATGCTGACCGAGCACACAACCCATTGACCTTTCTAACACAGTCAAGTACATGATCAACGGTCTTTCCTCTCGGCCTGTAGACTTGCCCCAATCTTGATCTCTTTCTTGTCGTCTGCGGTACCAATGTTGACGGTCTCAATCACCTCCTGATAAGGTGTAATAGCTCGGTCCTCCTGTTTCAACAATCTGGCTAACCCTTCAGGCAATTCACAATCTTCCTCAACCCCTTCTTCGGCTTAATAGATAGGATTGTCGAAGTCATACTTGGCCATAGCAGTGTCGTTAGCAGTGAGATCCGAGTGGTCGGCTCTGCATGATGGAGGATCATGCTTTTCCTTAGAATGAGAGACTTTTTTTGGAAAGAAAGAAAAAACGAAAAAAGAAACATTGCCATTTTTTTTGTAAAAGTAAAAAAACTGAAAGAAAGAGAACACAAAATTGTTTGCAAAAGCTGTCCTTTATTGATGATAAAAATAATTGCGAAATGTAACTAAATTGATGGCCCTACAAATGAGCCGTTACACCTTGGGCAAAGTGTAAGACTTTATTATGCATGTAATAAAGGAAAACAATAAAAATCACTCTTTCAGTAGAGTAACCCGGACGGTGTTTTCAGACGACCAATTGTCGAGCTTTTCTCCCGGGACACACGGGCGAATCCAGCTATCTAAGTCACAGTCGCTGTCAGCCTTGTCTTCATCTGCAGCATTGACGATGTGGGGGGAAACCAAACCCCCGCTGGAGAGAGTACCGGTTTCATTCTTCTGAGATCCCGGAGCATACCCCAATCCAAACTTGTCTTCTTTGATGACTGGCTCCACAAATTTGCCCCAACCTTGGGCATTACCAGCTTTAACCACTTCGACAGCTTGCTTGTATGAAGAGATAGAAGTCCCGACCTTCTCAAACTCAGGTGAAAAGACAGCTTCGGGCGCGACCTCATTGATGTTTGTAGTTTCGAAGCCCTGACACAGCATCTCATGCATCTCGCCATCCATCTCTACATACTTAAATGTAGACAGGTGGCTAACAAAAATATCCTCTTCACCACATACAGTGACGATCTGACCTTCTAGTTCATATTTGAGCTTCTGGTGGAGGGTAGAAGTAACAGCACCGGCAGCATGAATCCAAGGCCGACCTAGCAGACAGCTATAGGCAGGCTGGATATCCATCACATAAAAGGTGCTCTTGAACACCTGCGGTCCAATCTTAACTGGCAACTCAACTTCGCCAAAAACAGCTCTCTTAGAGCCATCAAAAGCCCTCACAACTAAGTTACTTGGCCTCAGGATGATGTCATCGCAATCCAACTTCATTAAGGCTTTCTTTGGAAGAACATTCAGAGAAGAGCCTGTATCAACCAAAACATGGGAAAGCATCACCCCTTTGCACTCCATTGTGATATGCAAGGCTTTGTTGTGATTCCTGCCCTCAGATGTCAGGTCATTATCGGTGAAACCTAGCCCCCGGCTAGCGTTTACATTGGAAACTACCGACTCCAGCTGGTTAACAGTTATCTCCGGTGGAACATAGGCCATATTCAGTACTTTCAACAAGGCTGCTCTGTGCGCCTCAGAGCACAGCAATAGTGAGAGAATGGAGATCTTTGAGGGTGTCTGATTTAGCTGGTCGACTACCTTGTAGTCACTTTTCTTGATAATCCTCATAAACTCATCCACTTCCTTCTCGAATGCGGTCTTAGGAGGATCTTCCTCAGTAGTAACCTCTTCGGCGGCCATCTGTTTCCCTTTAGCCTTGACAGCTGCCTCGGCTTCAGTATTCGCGCGTAATGTTGATGGTGCAAATAGGCGTCCACTGCGAGTGAAGCCACCAACCCCTCCAACATTGTCTACAGCGGAGCTACCAATGTCAATGTCTTCTTCGTTAACTTTCTGCCCCTGGCAGTAGATATCAGCCCCATAGTGCCACGGGATAGCACTGTCTTTCTCATACGGAACGGGTCCTGGTATTGTGATGGTGATCGGACCAACCAAAGTCGGTTGAGGGCTGTCAGAGTAAATTGCAACTGGTGCTGAACTTTCGATGTTCACCGCTGCTGGTTCTGTACTTTCTGGGAAATATATTGTTGTCGGAGCGAGTCTCTCGGGAACATATATTTCTTCAGGAGTGAAATAAAACGTCACTGTCGATACATCATTCTTCACCGGACGGGCCTGATCGAACTGAAGACAACCTTCATCTATCAGCTGCTGAATACCCCTTCTCAAACTGTCACATCCGTTTTCGGCAGCTTGACAATTTCTGCATTCTTCTCCACAGCCCGGGAAAATCTGTCCTTTCAGAAGTCGGTCTTTAACCACTGATAGCGAAGTCTTCACCTTAGTCACATCAGAAACCAAATTCAAAGTTTCCCCACTATCAACAGCATTAATCCTCTGCCCGCCGTGAGCCGGCATCGGGTTCTGGATAACATTAGGCACCGGAGCAAAATTGATAGCCTGGGCATCTCTCAAATCTTGTACCTTTAACTGGAGAGCCTTGCAATTATCTGTAGTATGGCCAGGTGCGTTGGAGTGAAAAGCGCATCTGGCGTTGACATCATAACCTCTAGGCAAATTATTGGGATCGATTGGTGGGGCCAGAGTTCTCAACGTAACCAGATTCATGTCAATCAGCTTGGGAAGTAATACTGAATAAGGCATTGGGATTGGCTCAATGACCTGGTCCGCCTGCCTTGGACGTTGTTGATAGTGTCTCTGCTGACCCGGATTACCTCCTTGTTGTTGATTGTTGTACCTGGGTTGTTGTTGCGGATGATATTGCGGTTGAGGAACAGGTGTTGGAATAGTGACTGCGGCCACTTAATCTTGATAATAATTAGGGCGTCCTTTACTCCTGCCTCTGTCGGCATACACAACGCTTGCCTCGCCTTCTTTTCTTCGCTGACCGTTACCAGCAAACGGTCTCTTGGGACCTGATGAGTTGGAAGCACTATTGTCTTGAATTCGGCCCATCTTCAACAGACTCTCGATTCTTTCTCCAGCAATTACTATCTCTGCAAAGCTGATTAACGGGCAAGCAGCCAATCTCTCAATATAATTGCCTTGAAGAGTGTTCATGAACATGTCCGCCATCTCCCTTTCAGACATAGGGGGTTGGACGGACGCAGCAATCTGTCTCCAACGCTGAGCATATTCTCTAAAAGTCTCCTTGGTAGTCTGGGACATACCTTGCAACAAGGTCCGATTTGGAGCCATGTCCAAGTTGTATTGATATTGCTTGATAAAAGCCTCTGCCAAGTCTTTCCAGCTCTTGATGGTAGTACGGGACAAATGAGCATACCATTCACGAGAAGCTCCAGTTAGACTGTCTTCAAAATAGTACATCCACAGCTTTTCATCTTCCGTGTGAGCTCCCAACCTTCCCAAATAAGATTGGAGATGAGTGCGTGGGCAAGAAGCCCCGTTGTATTTCTCAAAAGTAGGGGGTTTGAACTTGTGAGGGATCCTTACTCCCTGAACCAGACCAAGATTGGTGACATCAAAACCTAAGGAATTTTGAGACTCCAAAGATTTGAGCTTCTCAGCGAGCTCATCCATACGGCGAGTGGTCTCGAGGGCCTCGTCGTGCAAAGAAAATTGATCATACTGACAATCTTCAGTAACGGGGCGCCCGTTAATCCGAATTCCTTGATTCACATCGTACCTTCCGCCAATACCATTCCCAACATTCCCTGTGTTGCCAACATTACCCGGGTTTCCATCAGCATTTGCGTTACCCGCGTTACCAGTGTTCACAGGGTTATCAGCGTTCCCAGGGTTACTAGGGTTTCCCTCAGCATTTAGTATCTCCACCTCAGGCCTCGGTTGCCCAACCAATTCCCTCAGCTTTTCTTGACCTGCTGCCGTACCAGTCATCAATGTCATGAACTGATCCATCCTTTCACGCATATCATCCAGCTCTTTCTGTACTTGGTCCATCGCTAGCTATGGACGATTTTCCTTTGTCGGGTACCTGTGGACTCGCTTGGGACCAATAACTGCCTGATACAGGGAACAAACATTAGACACTGCAGTGACACCTGCAAAACAGACAAGGGTTAATATGCATGGTATGCGATGCACTGCTTGTTCAGTTTTAAGGCACCCCCGTTTTGAAAGGGAATACCCTGCAAATGAATAAGCATGAGATGTTGGATGCAAATATGCAGATGATGTTATGCAATGCAAAGGCATGTCAATCAGAATTGATGGATCCGCTTGAACATCTGTCAGGTTGCACTGCCTGACGAGAAATTCACTGAGGAATATAATACAAGACCAAAACTCTGCTCCAGAAAACCGGGTTGGTTGGAGGTTAAGGTTTCCTGAATTTAGCCCACCCCTCACCGGTAGGTTCTAAGAACAGAAGTTCGTCAGCTTCAGCCCTTCAGTCGCGAATAATACGTTTACCACTGAAGGTTTGGCATTATTACGGGATAAAAGACCTCCACTGACTCCCCTCAACAGGACATCCTAAAGCAAGTTCCCAGTCTCGGGGTCCTCGGATTGATCAGCGAGAATGCGCCCACCAGAGCTAACATAATCACGTCTCGGAGGAGAGGCCTCGACTGAGTTCTCGGGAAATGGTCACCAGAGTCGACGATTTCTAAAGGAACACCATGTCGTTACGGAACATCCGTAGGACATAATATATCCAAAAGAAACCTCGTCTGGGTGTGGTTCTTCACGAACGACTTAACGTAGCAACATGCCACGCAAGCCTCATGATCATCCACTCTAAAACCTGTGTGTACACTCAAGCATGGGTAATGGGCTTATCTCTCGTAGAACATCCCATCCCAACAAACAAATAACAACTTTAACAGATACAGCAGATGAATGCAAGCAAGTAAGTAAATAAAGGTACAAAAGCATGAACACCCAATAAACAAGAAATCAACAAGCTAGGAGGGACTCGCTTAGGAAAGATGGACCAGCAAGAGGTCAACTTCTTAATCCCCAGCAGAGTCGCCAGCTGTCGCAACCTGAATAATACAGTGCACAAAAAAAACAACCGGCGAAAGAAAAAGACAGAAGAGTCGCCACCGTGTGTTATTCATCCCAAAGGAGGGAAAGGAAACGCTCGAAGTAAACCTGAAAAAGGAAAGGACAAGACGGGGTCTCGCAACCAAATCTTGGGTTTGGGAGTCGGTTATGCGAAGGGAAGGTATTAGCCCCCCTACGCATCCGTAGTACTCTACGGGATCCACTTTTGTAGTTTTCGTCTAAAGGGTGTGGGTTTATCTTGTGCTGTTTGCCAAAAAAAAAGGGTTAAATGAAAATGACTCGCGCGGATGTCGCATCCACTGCATACGTATCTCATCTGAATATGAGAATCAGAGTCTTCGTAGCTCGGCTACCTATGGGTTGGGGGGATGTGTGCTCGCTAAGACATCGCGTCTTATGCCTACGTATCTCATCTGGAATGAGAATCAGAGCAAGCCGTAGTTCGGCTAACTATGGGGTTATGGATTGGGTTTTGGACGAACGACGTCACTACGCAATCTACCGGATGCTCGACCTTTGGAGACTTACTCGCCTGTAGTAGAAGGAGTAAACGTGTTGCTTTGAGTTTTAGGGTTTGGGATGCTCGAGGGCAAACAAGCAGTCCTTGACGAAGGAACCGCGCTACATGTGGGGATATGAATACAAAACACAAAACATGTATCTCAAAGTAAAATGCCACCAAGGGGCTCAAACATTGCCTCCTATCGAGGTCTTCCAGCTAAGAAAGCGATAAAGTACGAGAAAAGGAAAAAATTACCACACGGATAAAGATCCGAAGTAACAGCAGTTAAAGGAGTAAGAAACACAGGGATCTCCCAAGCTAATGCCATCAAAGAAAGTGGGTCAGTACAGGTAATCGGAATGAACCTCCAGGGGTTATCCCACAAATAAAGTGGGAAACCACGCAAGTTATCCCTGCAAAAGTCATGTGAGCCCTCACAAAAACTCAACAAAAGGGTTAGTGAAACACCATAAGCATTTTTTTCATGGATAACAGTATGGTTTCAGAAACCTCAAACCCTGTGGCATACACTTCAGAAATCATGTGATTAAACGTTCAAGGCATAGGTTTCACCCATTCATAATACATCACACATTTAGAACATTCAAATTGAAGGCGTAAAATAATGGGAATAGGGCAAACCTGATTGGAGAGCTTGATTGAAATTGAGTTGCACCCGTGAGGCCCTTCAGGGTTTGGAGGCTGCTCTGAGTTCTCTGTCAGGTTTCTCTTCAGGTTTTGTCCAGGGTTTTGTTCCAAGGAAACCTCAGAGTATTTTGCTTCTCTCCATTTTTCTCAAGTGAAGCCTTGGTATTTATAGACTGAATTTCATGGTTTTGTGGGCTCAAATGAGAGAGACCCAAGTCCAAAAAAATTTTATTATATTTTATTTATTTTTTTATTATTATTTTTATTTATTTATTTTTTTTGTAAATTTTTTTTTTTCGTTTTTTTTTTTCCCTTTTTTTTTTCCGGATCTAATTCTGATTGACATGATGAAATGCAATATGAAATGAATGCATGAATGAGGAGGGCAAATTTTGGGGTGTTACAGATAGGACCAAGCAAACACATCTGAATACTCTCGGAGAAGACCAATCAACCCCTTCTTAACTTCAGGACACAGTCGAGATCCAATCTTGACTTCCTTCACATCATCCTCGGAACCCAAGTTGAATAACTCAATCTGCTCTTCAAATGGATGAATGACTTTTTCCTCGTGCTCAAGTAGACGAGACAATTCATCAGATACTTCTTCATCACTTTCTTCCTCAGCCTCAAACACAGGGAATTCAAAGTTTGGAGAAGGAGTAGGATCATTGTATTCAATGGGTTTAGAAACCAACCTGCATAATGATTTGATACTTTGATTTTAGAGAAGTGATTTGTGACCAAATATTATGCAGATGGACAATTATTGTTTATTTATGTTTTTTGTGATTACCATTTTTGCAGAAAAAGCAAAAAGTAAAAATAAAACATCATAGATGTGGATGAATAGAATTGCATTTTATTAATGATCAAAATTTGAAAGTGCCAAACAATGTTCACTTCTCCCTTAGGCATGGGATAAGGATTTTCAAAAATAATAAAAGAAATTACTTAGAACGATGCACAATAACAGGTACATCGTCAGCGGTCCAATTGTTGTAAGCTTTTCCATGCGTCACAAAATTGGTGTAGTCTTCATCTTCATTACCCTCGATTACAGCAGCTAAGTGTTGTTCATTACCATGAATGAACCCTCCTCTACAAAAACTGGGTTGCACGTCTTCAACTCTAATCACAAACGAACCTTGTTGGAATCCCAAATTGGCTCTGCTCTTGTTCTCGGCGACCTCTACCATCTGGCCCCACTGATCAGAATTACCGTCTTCAACAATCTTCTGTGCGTCTTTGAATGAGGACATGGGTGCCCCAACTCTCTTTTCTTTAATAACAGATAGAGCTTGGAATGGAGTTCCAATCTCATCCTCAACTTCAACATATGAGAAAGACGAAAGGTGACTTACCAAAAGAGCCTTCTCTCACCGATGATAACAAGCTTACCATTCTTCACAAACTTCAAATTCTAATGCAGAGTTGACATCACAGCCTTTGCCTCATGTATCCATGGCCTTCCTAACAAGCAGCTATAGGCTGGATGGATATCCATTACTTGGAAAGTAATTTGGAAATCACTCGGACCTATCTTCACGGGAAGGTCCACCTCACCAATTACAGTCTTGCGAGAACCATCAAAAGCTTTGACGATCACGCCACTGTACCTCATTGGAGCTCCTTGATATGACAATCTAGAAAGAGTGGACTTGGGAAGTACATTCAATGAAGAGTCGATGCCAACTAATACATTTGACAGAGCATCCTCCTTGTAGTTCATTGATACATGTAGCGCTAAGTTGTGATTTCTGCCTTCCTCGGGAAGTTCTTCATCATAAAAGCTCAGATTATTGCAGGAAGTGATGTTATCCACAATATGATCAAACTGATCCACCATAACATTGTGCTCTACATAAGCTTGCTCCAATACCTTTTGCAATGCTTCTCTATACGCTTCAGAATTCATAAGCAGAGACAACACTGAAATCTTGGAGGGAGTTTGGAGCAGCTGCTCCACCATATTAAATTCACTCTTCTTGATTAACCGGAGTACCTCATCATCATCATTAGCCTTCAAACTGTTGGATTCACCAGACTGACACTTTGGAGCACTAACCAAATCTACTGCAGGCACATCCACCTTCTTACTGACAGATACATCTTCTACACTCTTCGGGAATACCGACCTAAAAACACGACCACTATAGGTCACCTTCGTACCATCAGCAATGCTCACAATAGAACTGGTTATAGGAAAAGGAACCTCTTAACCATTCTCTAACATAGTAGCATTGTATTGGTACAGAACAACTCTATCGGATGCATACGGGACTGGGCCCGCTAACCGTATTACCAACGGCGATACCGATCTATTGATGATGTTACTGTTGCTGCTGTCAAACTGAATTACTACCCTCTCCGGGGTCTTGAACACAGGAGCAATTACATTGACCTCGTCACCCAAGTGACGGGACTGGAAAATCTGGATCATACCTTCATCCATCAACCTCTGGATGTCTCTCTTCACAATCACACAACCTCGGGGATTAACACTGTAGATTGCACAACCATCATGGTCATGTTCATAATCACTCACCATACAGATATCCTTGTGGATCGTCGCCAAGGACCTTCTAATGAAACGGACATCATATACCTTGAACTCCCTAGGACAGTCGTCCACCATATTAACAGATGAGTTACCATGAGCAGGCAATGGGTTTGCTTTGACATTTGGCGCACGGTCCTCAAAAGACACCATCCCACTCTTGACCAACTTCTGGACTTCATACTTCAAGGGGTAATAATTCTCAATATCATGACCGGGAGCTCCTTGGTGAAAGGCACAACGGAGTTCCGACTTATACCACCATGGAAGTGGTTCTGGAATCTGAGGAGGATTTCTTGGTTGCATAAGGTTCTTGAGAACCAAGGATGGGTATAATTCAACATAAGTCATAGAAATAGGGTCAAAAGATACCTTCTTCCTCTCAAAGCTCTGTTGTTGATGATTATTGGTGGTGGTGTTGTTGTAGTTGTTTGTTCTTTGTTGTGGTTGTTGTTGACGTTGTTGTTGAACTGGAGTTGATTGGTTATTGGAAAATGTTGGAATAACAAATGATACTTGATGATGGTGTTGACGGGGTTGTGGACTTCTTCTGACATGAGGCCTCCTCTTCCTCCCAACGGATACTGCATTAGTCTCACATTCCTTATTTCTGGAAAACCCACGGTCGTACTTCTTGCTATACAAAACCTCCTCTTTAGACAATCGTCCCTCTCGGACACCCTCTTCTAATCTCATCCCCATATTTACCATTTCGGTAAAGTCACTGGGGGCACTGACAATCACTCGCTCATAGTAAAATAAGCTCAGGGTCTTGAGAAAAATCTTGGTCATCTCCTTTTCTTCCAAAGGAGGGTTGATCTGAGCGGCAAGCTCTCTCCATCTTTGAGCGTATTCTTTAAACGTATCATTATCCTTTTGAGACATCGACCTCAACTGGTCCCTATCCGGCACCATATCCACATTGTACTTGTACTGTTTCACAAATGCTTCACCCAAATCATTGAACGTGCGGACACTTGCACTATCCAAACCCATGTACCACCTCAAAGCGACACCAGTCAGACTATCTTGAAAATAATGAATCAGTAACTGATCATTATCAGTTTGCGTCGACATCTTTCTAGCATACATGACGAGATGGCTGAGTGGGTAAGTGTTTCCCTTATACTTTTCAAAGTCAGGGACTTTGAACTTCATTGGGATCTTCACATTGGGAACCAAGCAAAGTTCTACAGCACTCTTACCAAATAAATCCTTTCCTCTCAAGGTTTTCAACCCCTTTCGCAGCTCAGGGAATTGGTCTTTCATTTCATCCATCTTCTCATAGACATCCGAACCCTCAGACGGCTCGGAATGATAGATGGTATCCTTAACACGAGGCAGGGTATGAACAACCGGTGGCGGAACATACATGAATGGGCTAGATGCCAGCATAGAAGCAAAGGTAGGCGCAAAATCCTCGGGCACAAAGTTGGGCGGCATTCCCCACGGGAATCCGGCAGGCATGGCGGGAGCAAACTGAGTGGCAGGTATGGTTGAAGTAGTAACCTCTTAAATGAAAGTCCTCTGAGGAGGAGGAGTTGCAGGCGTTGGAGAATATTGACTTTGAGCATCTAGAACTGACTCCATCATGGCAATCAGGCGGGCGATCTCGTTCTTCAAATCTTTGTTCTCTTGTTCCAAGTGTTCCATGATTCTCGGATGATTGGCGTGGGTATTATATCGATGAGTCAGCTTGGCTGAAGTACAGAAGAATAACCAATAAGACACCTGGCGGAAGAAAAACCTGTTATGCAAATGATGCATGAAATGCAATGCTTTGATTGTTTTTATTTTCAAGGAACATACTGTTTTATTTGCAAATATATAATAATAACAATTGCACAATTTTGCTTGACCATAAAAATCTCTTTTATATAACTGGAAAGATTACACTGAGTACAATTTCAGAAACCAAAATATAAATACAAGAGAAAAGGAAACTAATCATCCTAAGGATCCCCTATCAACAGTGTCAGATGATCGGGCATCAGGCGCGTACTTCCTTCGGATGCGTCGAATCTCGGACTCAAAGGATGTCTTCAACTGAGCCCTCTCGAGGACAAGCTGATCCACAATCTTCTTTCAAGCAATGGAAGGCTGAGGCATACTAGAGGAAGATGAAACCTCTGGCTCTCTCTGTCTCTTCACTACTCGGTCTTCAAGAAGTTCAATAAGTGCATCTTTGTCCTTAGACTCAAGCTGCAACTCCTCATGCTTTCTACTTAAAGCATATAATCGCTCTTCCCACATATCCTTCTCTTGCTTCATCTTGGCGAGCGCGTCTTCCAACTCCTCTACATCTTGGTTAGGGAGAGTTAATGGCTCAACCACAACCATTGACATAGGTCTCTCACAAGCATAAGGCATCTTCAATTCCAAAGCTCTCTTCTTCACCCAAAGAGTGTAAGCTTCTAAAGCTACACAGTTGCACGGACCAAGCTTGGATCTTCCTTTCCTATGCATATTATGCCAAGCATGTATCATCTTCTGCTTAAAATGTTGGGGATATTTACCCTCTTGATAGAAAAGACCTTCTAACTGAATGTTATTAGGTTTGTCTCTCAAGGGGAACCCAAGTTGACGACGAGCCAAAGTGGGATTGTAGTTAATTCCTCCTTTTGTACCAATGAGAGGCACATTAGAGAATTCACCACAACTATCAATAATATTCAATCTACTCAATGAAGAATCATACCAAACTATATCATCATTAGTGAGAGACATAAGTCTCTGAGACTACCGTAGGCATTGTTTGTTCTCCACAAAAGCAGGCGTCTGAGGCAAGTGCGAAATAAACTACTTGTACAGAAGAGGAACACAACACACAATCGTTCCACCACCTTTAGAATTCCTCAAATGCAAAGAGAAGTACATATCTCCTAACAGAGTAGGCACAGGATTCCCAATCAAGAAAATTCTAATGGCGTTAACATCAACAAAACCGTCAATGTTAGGGAACAAAGCCAACCCATAGATGAGCAACACAAAGATAGATTCAAAAGCATCCACACTACCGGCTTGAGCAAAGGCAGTAGCTTCCTTGATGAGGAATTCAGAAGTCAACCCAAACATTCCTCCTTTCTTCACCCAATGAGCCTTATTCTCAGACTTTTTTAAATGAAGAGCTTCAGCTATAAGATGAGATCTGGGAATATCTTCCAATCCACTAAAGGGCACTTTTTCAGAAACTGGTATTCCCAAGAGATGGGCATACTTCTCCAACGTAGGCACAAGCTGATAATAAGGAAAAGTGAAGCAACGGTAGAGAGGGTTATAGAACTGAACCAACACACTCAAGAGTCATTCAACCACATTAGCAGCTAAAACAGATAGAAGCTTCCCATGATGTTGTTTGAAGTCAAAGGGATCTAATACAAAAGATGATAGCTTCCTTAGCTCTTTCAAGTCGGGACATCTGAAACTGTACTTCTTAGTGTTCCTTCGTGCATAATCCATGGTCTGAAAATATTTGCAAATAGAATCTTAGTTCCTTGAAGTTATTTTCATGTGATGAATGTCATGATGCGCATGAATGCATGAATGCAACAATCACAAATAAGGGATCACACACAAGGCAAACAAATAAAGGTCAAGGGATGAATCAAGTCATTGTCAAGATCAATCATCCATTTTTGTGGATTATGGTTTTCACCTTATCAACACCCAAGTTCCATTAATATTTACAAGACTTGATTGGATCAACCAAGAATCAAGGGTTTGTTGTGAGTCACGAGCATGGAGTCGGGTTAAGAACCATCCAAAAGGAGTGTACTAAGGATAAAACCTGTAGATCATGCTCTAAAAAGTTCCCAAAGTCTTAATTCCATATATCGGATATTATAGGTTAGGATGACTGACTCATCAACCCATAATATTCTCAAGAGAAATTCGTCTGAGTGTAGTATCGCGTAACAACTGTTATCAAGTCTACACTTGAACAGTCTCCGCACTACGTCCTAAATAGGCCAAGTGGGGTTAAATGTTCTACAGTCCTTAGCTTCTCGGACCCCAAATCATAGAAAGTAATGCCTAACCACAAATAACTTGTGTGACATCAATAACTCCAAAAAGGTCTCCACTGAGTAGATGGCTCTGAAGCCAACTTGTTAAGGACTACTCCATACAAGTCGAACATGACTATACCATCCTCTTATCTTAATTGCACACAAGTTCGGGTTAGAACTTATCTCACCACTCAGAGATTACCAAGCACAACAAGCAGATTATATCACACAAAACAAATATACAAACATCAAATATACAACTATATACACATAAAAAAAGTAGGCTAAACCCATTGGAGACTACTCCCCAGCAGAGTCGCCACTTGATTTCTGTAGCGGTAAGTTCATGACCATTAAGCTATGGATAAACTTAATATCAATAAAATCAGAGTCGCCACCGCGCTTTTATTGTTTCCAAGGAAAAAGGGAAAAGTACGAACAAAACCCAAAGATAAGAAGTTTTCAAATCAAAACTAATAAAATGCCAGAGATTACAGGTAAGGGGGTTGGTTACACAGAGGGAAGGTGTTAGCACCCAAAGTGTCCTAGGTACTCCTAGGGAGCCCTTTTTTGTGTGTGCATATGTGTTTTTGTATAAAATGATATTTGCAATAAATAGAGTATGGGGATGAGAAAAGAGTTTATTAATTATATTTTTGTGTTTGACAAGACCTTCGGACTTGTGCCTACGTACCAACATAAAATGAGGGATCAAAACCCCGTAGTTCGTGGTATCAATTTCAAAGACAATGAGTTGTTTTTTAACAAAAAATTTAAGTTTAAAAGAGGTACAAAAGGCCTAAAAAGGTTTGCATGGGTGTTATTTCTTTTTTTCTTTTGAAAATTTTAAGTCAACTATGGTTAAGTTCATTTACAAGTTTGATTAAGAAAAAGAGTTTAAAAATGCAATAGTATAAGGCCAAAGTTTCTAATTTGCAAAAGAGTCTAAGTTTAGAAATCACAAGCAAAGAAGATTTTAAAAGGAGGGAGAGATTTTAAATTAAAGAAGTGGGAGGAGATGAAGAGACTAATCCTAAGCAAAAATTAAAAATTAAGAGTTGAAAAGATCTAACCAATGGGATGCAATCCAATAGACAAGAATGTCATATAGAAACCCAAATTTCCCTTGGACTTTAGAATTAAAGAAATACCAATACACAAATAGCAAGATGAAGAGCAAGGCATCAAATAAAGATAGCCACATCCAAGCTTTGCAACTCCATGATCTTCTTCAGAATCTCCCATGTATCAGATGACTCAGAGATAGGCACTAGACACAGGTTCAAAATAACAGCTTCAATAAGACCATGTAGAATATGAACTCAAATGGGATCTTAATACTTGCATCAGATGAAAGTTCACTTCACAAGCACTTGGTTTCAGAAAAGTTGGCATTGGCCAAGTCCTTTTGCATAGGGAGTGTTGCCTAATTCTAAGTCCAATGTCTCAGATCAAATCCAACAGTCCACACAAATCTTTTTTAGGGTTTTTATTGTTATTATGTGCATTAAGGTCAAAAGACCACAGAACCAAACAAGATACACAAACAAGTATATACAATCACAATATAATCACAAGATACGGCTCAAGTGAGCAAAGTGAAAATGGCATTAAAATAAACAAGTTAAATGGTGTGAATAATGGCAAATGAATAAAGACTTAAAATTAAAGTGCATAAAAGTAAATGGCTTGAAACTAAATTGTTAGTTGAATGTTACTTGATTAGAAGTTAGTATTGCTTTTGCTTTTTGTTGTTTTAAGTCATTTTTTGGAGAACACTCAACCCACTATTCACAAGCATGGATCCTTGAACCAATACATATTCCAAAGGAAGGAAAGAGGCCAAGTTTCCACACAATACCATGAAATGGGGGAGACTTACAATCTTACTTACTAGAATGTTATGCCTTTTGTGTCAAAATTTAGCGTTATATTAAGCAATCGTAATTGGACTTATGTAGAAGTCACAACTATTTGAGGTCGGGCAATAGAAATTTTAGTGTTAATGTATGTTAGAGATATGGTATTATGAACCATACTCCTAAAACATACCACACTCAAAAGAAAATGGCAAAGGGGTGGACCTAATCTCATCCATACTTATGTTGATTTTGCAATCAACTAGCCTTAGGATGTAGAGATTTCATAGGTCTATGAAATGAATGAGAATAGAATGGCATTGAGATGAAGAGGGGGGGGGGGATGAAATCAACCCAAATTGGTCAAAGGAAGACTTTTACCAAATTAAAATCATTCATTCATTTTGGGAGATGAAATGTACATTTCATCAATCCCCTAAATCTAATGATTTTAACTCAATAAAGTCAAATCAACCTTGACCAAGCCCCAACAACAATGGTCAAACTCAACAAGTCAACACAAATAGCTCAACACAACTTATTTGTAATTAAACAATTAAAAATCAATAAAAAAATGCATTAAATTAAATTATGGTTGGTCAAAATCCTAAAACCTCATCAAAACACCAAATAAATGGCCATGATATTTATCATAGGTCAAACAAGGTCAAAGGACCTTGGAGAAAAAATTTCATTATTTTTGGAAAGTTAAAACTATTTTTAAACAATTAAAAATATGCACAAGAACAATTAAATCATGAAAAATATTAATAATGATCCAAAAAATAATTTTAATTCAAAAAACGAAAGAAGAATTTATTTGAAATTTTTTGGTGAAAGTCTCATATTTTTTGGATCAATATTAAAATTAATATGAGTTAATGAAAATAAAGCAATTAAACTAAAAAAATAGAAAATGCTAAAATACGTGGACCACTTGATCTCCCTCATTAATTGAGGTGGCAGATCAAGTGGATCTCAGCACGCGTTCCATGATGGACCTAAGTCAATGCGCTGCAGGGATGGTAATCAAAACCAACGCGTGAGATCAAAACAATTTGAAAGGATCATATGGTTCAGAAGAGTGCCAACACATCGCCGGAGCTACAACTCCGGTCATCTTCTCTGGTGGACCTCACCGAACTGGTCCACCCTTAACCATCACCAAAATGAAAAAGGAGGACATGAATTTAAAGTAAAAATGCTCAGGAACTTGAATCTAGCCTCAATTTCGTCTAACTCCAAGTATATTGAAAGATACAGGGAGTTGAATTTTGAGGATCATGATCTGAGTTGCTTCGATTTGACCTCAAGTAACTCAATTTTGTTGCCTACTTTGGTAGGACTTCAGACAACCAAAAATCAAGAAGAATTATGGAGAATTGAGTGAGAATCGAAGAGATGAAAAATTGAGAAAATCACCTTCATTGCAGGTTTAGATGGCCACGATCTTGCTCTCAATTGTGCTTGGCCTTGCTCTGGATGCTTGATGGAGTGGAAATGAATCAAGAAAGAAGCAGGACTCTTGCAGATTTGAATCTCAAAACATTGGAGATTCAAACTCGATTTTCAATGGAAATCCTCAAGGTTATCCTCTGAACTAAGGTGTTTAGGGTTGGGGATTCAAAGCTGACGCACAAGGGTCCTCAATTCTGAGTGAATGAGCTTCTATTAATAGCCAAGGCATTGTTATTTGCACACTTGTTTCAAATTTTCAAAAATATCAATTTCACTTTGCATGGATGCATGGGCGTGTGATAGGCCCATGTAATGATTCATTCAGGTCCAAAATCATGTGTAAGCATTTCTGAAGTCATGTTAACAAGCCATGCAATTGTGTATGGAAGATGGAAGTTCAATTATGCCAAATGGTGATCCAACTTTAAGCCATGAGAAAGTCACTCATACTTTGTCCAAAAGGGATGAATTTAGACTTTTTGGAAAGGTTAGGTCAAGAGGAACAACTTTCATGTTGAACACGTTTTCATTTGAAACTTGGATCATGATGAATTTTGAGGTGGAAGTTTGGAAAATCAAACATATCAAAAAATATTCTAAGTACCAAGCCATATGCTCACTTCTTCCACCTTGAGTAACTTTTTCTATGAGCTTCAAATGAGAAAAGTATCTTCATAAAAGTTGTAGATATCTCAAAATCCTTCAAATTGGTCACAAATTTGACCTCATTTGGATTTAGCATAAAGGAGTTATGCATTTTATAAGTTGAGAAAAATCACTTGTTCAATGGTATTAGCCCAAAATGACCTATAATGTATCCTCATATCACATGCATTTAAAAGTTGAATTTGCACTTCCTCCAAACATAAAAGTTGAAATAGACATATTTAATTTGATCATTAAACTTGAATGTATTTTATCTCATAAAAATTGAGCAAGTTATGTTCTTGGGAAGTTGACCTCCAAATTAGGGTTTAGACAAAATGACCTATAATCTTTCACCATAAAAAATGACTTCCCAAGCAAAACTAGCTCTATACCTTAACATGAAAGTTGTTTGTAATGTCATTTAGAGTAATGTTTATCTTAGAATCATTTTCATATGACAAAAATTGTTGGAGATAGGGTCTAGGGAACCCCAGTTTTGATCAGTTGACTTCCTCTTGTCAACCACCATGAACCAACTTGCTAGCTTGATATTCTCTTGACTTTTGGGACTCATGGAGGATCATATATGCATAAGATGATGAAATGTGAAGTATACCTTGAAATATTTGATCAAATGTTGAAGAAGCTTGTTGAAGAAGTCACACAAGATACTCAGATGAATTAAGGTTTCCAAGGCAAATCAACTCCAAACTCTTGATGCTTTCTTGATCAAAACAACATGTTAAGATCATGGGGATTCATATATGATACTTAGAGCCAATATTAGACCAAGTCTTGATTTATCTCCTTGCAATGAGGGTCTTAAACCCTAGATATGAGCTTGATAGATCAAAGGTGAGCATGTGCACTACCTACAAAATAGTTGAACTATACAATGACATATTTTTTTTTTGGTATTTTGGTTAGTAAAAGATAAAATACAAAGTATGATACAATCAAATTATGCTTGGTGATCTCTCCCAATACAAACCCAATGAATGAGGGGTAAGGAGGATGCCAAGGTGTGATCCTAGTGCTAATGCATATGATGATAAGAGCATGAGGGATCTTAGGGTCAAAATTGGGGTCTTACAAGTAGCCCTCCTCATGGTAGAACAAATAAGGCAGTTGTATGAAATTCCAAGATCTCGTCATAAATTGTTCAACTGCTTTCGTACTTAGGTATTTTCCTAACACATACATATTAAGAGAGGATTCCCAAACTTTACCTCAGTTTCCACATCACTCTCTTCAATTTCCGCTTCAACTTCACCACCACGATTTTGGGAGCATAAAATTCAATAGCCATGCCATTAGATGGAGAGAGGTTACCACTAATAACATCTACCTAAAGCTTTTTCACTGATTTTTAAGGCATATTTGATTAGTTATTTTCTAGTATAAGTGATGGGTTTTCTTCTAGGATTTGAGAAATTAACTATTCCTCTATGTTTTCCTCGGATAGTTGTTCTTCTCCTACATCGTGTTTTTTTGATACCTCAACCTTAACTTGCGGATGGGTCGACAATGAAGCCACCACCTTCTTTGGCCTTCATTGTCTCTGGGCCATCTATGTTCTTTATTACTGAGGCTTAATCAACTAACTCCCACTGATTTGGTTCATCGTCCAAAGATTAAGAATTTAAACGATCTCAATAGAGATTCAGCCGTTGAAATTTAAGGAAACTCCCTAGACAAGAAGTTCACCAGAAACTGCTTTCCCGTCGTATCAGAAATCGCCCGAGCTTTAACTGTCAATTAATGAATCTAAAAGTCTCTCTCTCTCTCTCTCTCTCTCTCTCTCTCTCTCTCTCTCTCTCTCTCTCTCTCTCTCTCTCTCTCTCTCTCTCTCTCTCTCTCTCTCTCTCTCTCTCTCTCTCTCTCTCTCTCTCTCTCTCTCTCTCTCTCTCTCTCTCTCTCTCTCTCTCTCTCTCTCTCTCTCCATTTCAAAAATATTCATCGATTACCTTTATTTGTCTCGTTTTGATAAATGTAGCTTTTTATAATTAAGTGTAAATAAAATAAATCTATAAAAAAAATATATATTTATTTAAAAAATCTTTTATTTTTCAACTTTTTCTAACATTCCACTTAAAATTGAGTTTTTTAGTAATATATATGATAAGAAACAATTCTTTTTATGTAAGATATTAAGAAATGAAATGTTAATTTAATATAATAATTTTTAAGAGTGGTATAATATATAAATGTATGGTTTTTATTATATTATATTATATTTAATTGAGTTAATATAGTAAAAATAAATGTAATTTAATTCTTATTTGATGTTCATTAGCGGTGAGAGGCTACTTGTTTTTTTTATCAATATCAAATATTAATCTCTTATTTTTTCATCTTGTTATAATATATATTTGTTTAGCTTTATATATATATATATATATATATATATATATATATATATATAATATATATATATATATATATATATATATATATATATATATATATATATATATATAATAATATATATATATATAGAGAGAGAGAGAGATAGATTGGAAATGAATGAGAAATAAATTATAATTAATGGATTTTAATGAAGAAAAATATAGTGAAGTAAAAGAAATTTGTTTACTTTCTCTCTCCTAATATATGTAATTAATACTGTGTTTGGTTTAAGAGAGACTCAAAGGTAAGAGGAAATAAATAAGATGAGAGAAAATTATATTTTCTATTCTTTAGTTTCCATTAAAAAAAGGAGAGGAAAGAAAGTTTTTTGGCTAATACTTTTCAAATGCGACATATATCCAAAATATTGAATATTAGAAAAACTTGACTTTTTTTTTGTTTAAAATAAAAATAATATTTGTCTGTCTAAAATTGTTTAATCTTTTTTTAAATTAAAAATATATTTAAATCTATTAATACTTTAAATTTCTAATACATTATAATTAATTATTTATTTTTATATTAATTAAAAAAAATTGTACACTGATAATATCTTTTTTATTTAAGAATATTTTTGTTTTTTGTCATCTTGTATTTACATAGGTTTCTTTCTAGTCACTTTCTATTTACTTTAGTAGAAATAATAGTGGATTCAGACTGAGTGAATGTTGTGAGTAGTGTCAGACTGAATAAATGTTCTCTCAGATTTTAAGTGAAGATGTAGTCAAACTCTGAGTGATTAATTCATCTATTCCAATATTTTTGGAAATGAGAATGGTGTAGTCAGACTGAGTGAATCTTATGATTGGAGTTAGACTGAGTGAATGTTGTATCAGATTCCGAGTGAAGATGTAGTGAGACTCTGACTGATTAATCCATCTATTCCAATATTTTTGGAAATGAGAATAGTGTAGTAAGACTGAGTAAAGAAGATAGAGTGTGAAAAAGAAACATATTTTTTTAAATGAGAAATAATAGTATAGTCAGACTGAGTGAAAAAGAAAAATCTTTTTGGGAGAATGAGAAGTATCAGAATAGAATAGTGTAGTCAGGTTCAATGAATTCTTGTTTTTGGAAATGATCAGAGAGAAAAAAAACTCAGTAGAATTAAAATGAATTATCAGGATAATCAGAATGAGAATACCTGATTATAAAAGTTATATACTCTTTCAATCTCAAAATATAAAATAAAATGAGTTTTTATTTTTATAAAATATAAGTAAAAAAAATCAAGTTTTATCTTTTTTAAAGTTAAATTAATTACAAATTACATTTAATTTATTATTTATTTCTTCTTTTACACCAATAAAGGTTAAAATTGTTTTTACATTTTTCTAAACAATTTATTAAAAAAATCAACTAAAATGTCTAAGTTAAAGTATTATTAATTTTTTTAGAATAATGTTAATTTGTGCCCCCAAAGATACATGTTAAGAATTTCATAAATAGAAAGTTTGTATTAAAAAAAAATTAATTATAAATTTTTTATAAAAACAATATACAAATTCAAAGATAACATTTCTACAATTAATTTTTAACATGTGCCCATAAGACACAAGTTAGCATTACCTTTTTTTTATTAGTATAATTTTTATAATTTTTCTTATATTTGGGACATATCACTAAAATTTATAATTAATATAAAAATAAATAATTTATTATAAAATCATGTTTATTATAATCATTATTTAATTTTTAAAAATAAAAATGATCAAGCATTATAATTATTTTTTAATTAATCTATTATTTAATTAAATTATTGATCTTTATTGAAAAAATATATATTTAAAAAAATAATAATTTATGTGGGTGGGGGCGGGGCAGGTGCATGGAAACTCGTTCCTCGATGAGGGCGGGGGCGGGGGACGAATTATTAGCTCCGACCGAGTTTGGGCACGGGCGCGGGTCTGGGTCTGGGAGGCGGGGTTGGTCTAGGTCTGCTAAAACTTTCCCCCGCCCCGCCCCATTGCCATGTCTATTTTGTCCTTGATTATTGGTTGTAATCTTTGCAGTTTCTTCCACAAAATAAACATTACACTCCCCATAAATGGTTGCTTCCAATTAGTTTGCACTGCAGTAAGGAATCCTTCGGTAGTAGTCACCATATTTTGGAATTTGAATTGCCTTTTTTCTAGTTAGCCTTAGCTCTTGATCTTGAAGGAAAATCATGGCATGATCTGATACTTCTGGCTCCATGATTTTTAGAGTAATAATCATATTTTGTTGATGCCATTTCATGTTACCAATGACCCTATAAATTCTAGAATAGATGGTACCATTCACCTTCTTGTTAGACCAAGTGAAAGGATCACCACTGCTATCTTTTTCAAACAAGTCAGTGTTCTCCATCATGTTCACAAGATCAGTATATTCAACATCATGGAAAAGGATACCTCCCACTCTATCTTGGGCCTACAACATATTGTTAAAATCACCCATCAAAAACCAAGGGTCAGTGACAAGTTTGTGAACTTTTTCTATATCCTTCCATAAGGTCTTCCTTTGCTCGAATGTGTTGAAAGCATAAAGTTGTACACTTAGCCTTCAAATTACCATTTAAAGAGTAGATCCCATAATGTATATATTGAGCAGAGTTGGATATATATGACACCTTTATTCTAGATTCATCCCAAAGGATCCATATTCTACCATTATCATCATTTAAGTAATTATCAGCATAGGACCAACTATAGCCCAATTTATTTCTGATCGCTCTAGACTTAGAAATCTTAACTATGGTTTCTATAAGGATAACTGGATCAGGTTTCATGCTATTAAGACATGCTCCAATCTCTCTGGATTTCCATGCATTATTAAGCCCCATAACATTCCATGCTAGAATCATATACACGTGTCAATGGTCACCACATGATCATTCCAAATCCTTAGTGCTTCAAATCCATTTGAAGAAAGTATTTTTGCTTCAGAGTTCATATCATTGTCTTACATCACCATTTTGCCTTTATTCTTTTTGGTGTTTGTCACTTCTATCCCTGAGGAGTTAGTTTGAGCAACTATAGTAATTGAAGTTTTTGTTTCCTCTTTGAGTTTCAAGAGTTGATCAGTTTTAGCAAGCCATTGCTTAACAATATTGGGCTTTTCTTTGTTACATTAATGGCCAATCTTTTGGGAGGTGTTACAATATATAGGATTCCATTCAAATTCAACATGTTGATTAATTATCCTCCCAACATTATCCTTAATTATGATATTTTCTTTTTGCTTCTGTGTCACATCTATCTCCATAAGAATACGAGTATATGACACTCTTAGCTTATTAGTTGTGCACTCATCTTTTCATAAGGGTTTTCCCAAAGCACTTCCTATCTTTTCCAAACTTTTGGGCCCCATAGGTATAGTGGTAGGTAAGGAAATTTCACCCATAATGGTATAGTCCGAACCATGTCTCTCTTGAAGTTGAAATCAGTGTACCAGTCCCTTATGATCATAAGCATGTTATAAATTATGTATGGGCCTCTTCTCAATATTAGATTCTTATCTTTAAAATAGTGAAATATCATAAGAAAGTAGTGTAGCGGTAAATTTATGACCATTAAGCTAAGGATAAACTTAACGTCAATAAAACCAGAGTCGCCACCGCGCTTTTATTGTTTCCAAGGAAAAAGGGAAAAGTACGAACAAAACCCAAAGATAAAGAATTTAAACCATCTCAATAGAGATTCAGCCATTGAAATTTAAGGAAACTCCTTAGACAGGAAGTTCACCAAAAATTGCTTTTCCGTCGTATCAGAGATCGCTAGAGCTTCAGCTGTCAATTAATGAATCTAAAAATATATATATATATATATATATATATATATATATATATATATATATATATATATATATATATATATATATATATATATATATATAAAGTTTTTATTAATGTTAAAGATTTATCTTATTTTAAACATTTCAAACATATTCATCCGATTACCTTTATTTGTCTCATTTTGATAAATGTACCTTTTTATAATTAAGTGTGAATAAAATAAATTTATCAAAAAATATTATTTATATAAAAAAAAAAAAGATTTCTTGTAAAAACAAATCTTTTATTTTTCAATATTTCACATAAATTGAGTTTTTTAGTAATATATCTGATAAGAAACAATTATTTTTATGTAATATATTAAGAAATGAAATGTTAGTTTAATATAATTTTATTTTAAGAGTGGTATAATATATAAATTTATGGTTTTTATTAAATTAAATTATATTTAATTGAGTTAATATAGTAAAAATAAATGTAATTTAATTCTTATTTGATGTTCATTAGCGGTGAGAGGCTACATGTTTTTTTTTATCAATATCAATATTAATCTCTTATTTTTTCATCTTAGAATATATATTTGTTTAGCTTTTTTATATATTTGTAGATATTAAATATATCACATTATATATATATATATATATATGTATATATATATATATATATATATATATATATATATATATATATATATATATATATATACATATATATATATATATATATATATATATATATATATATATATATATATATATAAAAGATAGATAGATAGAAGGTATTAAAAGTGAAATTTCAGCCATTAGATTAATTGGTAAAAATAATAATTTATAATTTTTATTGAAATTAATGAGAAATAAATTATAATTAATGGATTTTAATGAAGAAAAATATAGGGTAGTTAGACCGAAGTAAAAGAAAATATATTCAAACATAGTGAAAAAAGGAAAAAAAATTGAAAAGAACAAGTTTTTATCCAATTTGTTTACTTTCTCTCTCCTAATATATGTAACTAATACTGTGATTGGTTTAAGAGAGACTCAAAGGTAAGACGATATAAAATGAAAGAAAATTCTATTTTCTATTGTTTGGTTTCCATTAAAAAAAGGAGTGGAAAGAAAGTTTTTTTTGTTAATTCTTTTCAAATGAGACATATATAAAAAATATTGAAATTAGAAAAACTTGACATTTTTTTGTTTAAAATAAAAATAATCTTTATCTTTCTAAAATTGATTAATCTTTTTTAAATTAAAAATATATTTAAATTTATTAATACTTTAAATTTGTAATACATTAGGATTAATTATTAATTAAAAAAAATTTACTTGATAATATTTTTTTATTTAATAATATTTTTGTCATTTTGTAATTACATAGGTGTCTTTCGGCTCACTTTCTATTTACTTCACTCCTAATCAATAATAATAATAATAAAATATTACTTTCCATTCACTTCCTATACATTTTTATTTCTCCCAATTTTTTTCTCTCTTAATTTATTTCCTTTCATTTTCTTTTCTCATGGAAATAATGTCTATCTATCCCAATCTTTTTGGAAATGAGAAATAATATTGGAGTCTGAGTGAATGTTGTGAGTTGACTCAAACTGAGTGAATGTTGTGTCAGACTCTGAGTGAACATGTATTCAGACATTGAGTGATTAATCCATCTATTCCAATATTTTTGGAAATGAGAATAGTGTAGTAGTCTAAATGAATGTTGTGAGTGGAATCAAACTGAATGAATGTTGTGTCAGACTCTGAGTGAAGATGTATTCTGATTCTGAGTGATCAATCCATCTATTCCAATACTTCTGGAAATGAGAGTAGCGTAGTTAGACTGAGTGAAGAAGATGGAATGTGAAAAAATAAATTTGAAATGAGAAATAATAGTATAGTCAAACTGCGTGAAGAAAGAAAAATCTTTTTGGGAGAATGAGAAGTATCAGAATAGAATAGTATAGTCAGATTCAGGGAATTAAAATCACTAGAATTAAAATGAATGGTCAGGAAAATCGGAATGAGAATACTTGCATATAAAAGTTATATACTCTTTCCATTTCAAAATATAAAATAAAATGAATTTTTCTTTTTATAAAATATAAGTAAAAAAATCAAGTTTTATCTTTTTTAAATTGAAATTAATTACAAATTACATTTAATTTATTATTTATTTTTTCTTTTTAATCAACAAAGGTTAAAATTGTTTTTACATTTTTCTAATCAATTTATTAAAAAAAATAACTAAAAAATCTCAATCAAATTATTATTAATTTTTTTAGGATAATGCTAAACATATGTTAAGAAATTTCTATTTTTGTATTGAAAAAAATAATAAAAAAATTTAATTATAAAATTTTGATAAAAACAATATACAAATTCTAAGATAACATTTCTACCCTTCATTTTTAACACATTTTTAACATGTGCCCCTATAATTTTTCTTATATTTGGGATATATCACTAAAATTTCTAACAAAGTAGCCCTCCATCAATATGAAGTAGTCAAAGATTATATACATAAATTAAGCCACTAACTCACTAGTATTTCTTTGAACCAATGAGATTAATGTGTGTACACATACCTATCAACATCACTCACACAAATATAACATTATGTGAAGTAGATTTCACATTTTCATTTATTCCCATTCTCATTTTTGTAAAATTCTATAACTCCTAAAGCTTGAGAAACGTATGATTAGGTGTACAACTACTCCATCTTTCATAAATAAATGTACACACAAAAAATAGTACATTTTAAAAATGTGTACACAAAGAAAATAAAAACTTTCCTAAAAAGTATATATACACTTTTAAATGCATATAAACCTTCCTACTTTTATTTTTTTTTTAAATTAGTAACATTTTTTTAATTTAGTAACATTTGTCAAATAATGTAAATTAGTAAAAAAAATCCTTATCTAAAATGTTTTAAAAATTGAATAAAAAACATTGAAATGACAAAGACTTTGACTAGACTTTGACTCATGATTGAAATTCTTCAAACCCTTTCAACTATGACATAGTATCATAGTTCACATTTCAACAGATTTCAACATCTTAAAAAACAGTAACCATTTATTAACATCTTAAAAAACATAACATACTAATACATAAACATGCACACACACAAACAACATATCCAACAAGATCAAACCACACTACAAACTTATTTTAAAACCTAAACAGAAAATTTACAAACATGCACTAACATGAAAACACCAGATGAAAACTTAAACTTAATAACATTTTCTTCCATCATCTTTTTGAACAATCCCTTCATTCCCAGCAAGCATCAAATACTTGTCCCTCCGAGTAAAATTCGTACACTCGAATCCTAAAGCTTCACCCAACTTTTTCTGTATGTAATTCGCCACTTCGAAACTCGATTTTCCACCCGCGCATGTAAGTTCTTTAGGCACCTTCTCGAGAATTTGAATATGATAACTCGGCTTCGGATTCATCAGGAAGAAAACCGGATCCAAGCACTTCAATCCACTAGCTGTTGTACCATAAAACATGCTGACATTAGTATTCATTGCCACGGGAACTATCTCGTCGGCCAACTCAGCAAACAGCGAACTAAATCTTAACAAATACGGTTCTCTACAAGTCGTTCCTTCAGGACAAACCACTAAATCGCCTTCTCTTAGCAACTTTTGCATGGTTTCTCCGTCTTGGTTTCTGTTTCGTGTTAATCTCACTGTTTTTATCGGCGCTATGAACTCAGAAACCTTGCTTAAACTATATGTTACCGCAGTTAACGGCTTTGCTAATGACGTGCTTAGGAAAACCGGATCCAACAGTGTCCTATGTGTGCATACAAACAAAACACCTTTGTTTGGTTTTGTTTTTTTAGGGACAGTTCCTTTGATATTCAGATCTATGCCACTGTGAACTCCGAGTTCGAGTGCGAGTTTATAAGGAAGCAAAATGCCAAGGAGGATTCTGTAAATTGCTAAGAAAATTCCAATTGGTAGCCACATGAACATGCAGAATGAGGCTGATGGTGTTGGCAAGAACGCTAATCTTCCATCATGAAATATTAATGGTTTTGGATATTTGTCCCTTGTCATCGTCATCGTCACCGAGTTTGGATTATCGTTGTTTTCTTCATTATTCATCACATAAGCTTCCTGTCATATTCATGAAGCGCGAAAATTAGACATAGCACATCAACATGATTAATGCATGTGTACTAAATTAATTATATTCTAAATGCAATAGTTACCTTTGTGCTATGTTTATATGTTGTTTTTTTGTGCTAAACAATATTAACATAACAAATGAGGAAATAATAAGGTTGATCCCAACATACACAAACATGTTTTATGTACTAGGCAGCTTTGCCAACATTTTACTTTTTGTTGTCAATAAATAAGACATGCAATGTTTGGATTCAAAACCGAGTTTGACAATATTTTGGATTGACGATGAATTTGACAAAATCACAGTATCAACTTTTTTATTTAGACATATAAAAATCAGACACTGATAGGATATTCGACAAAATCACAGTATCAACTTTTTTATTTAGACATATGAAAATCAGACACTGATACGATATTCGACTCGACTTGCATGTATGTGGTTTGAAAACATGAGAGAAAAAACAAGAAGAAAAGTCGAAATTTCGTGTCAGATATCGTGATTCCAACCATGCATGTGATTCAAACAAGATTTGGAGCAAAGTTCAAACATACCTTGATTTCAAACATGCATGTGATTCAAACAAGATTTTGAGCTAAATTCAAACATACCTTGCAAGATGAGATGAAAAGATGATCATTTAAACTCGAAGTTCCGATACCAATATCGGGTTTTCTATCACCAAAGTAATCTTTAAGAGCTTTAGTCTTCACAACTAAGCCAGAAGAAGCAACAAAACCAGTGAAGTAGCCACCAGCAGCATGCAACTCAGTCCCTATAACATCACCGACACTCAAATATTCCTTCAAGAAACCATCAACCATAACTCTAGGAACATTTGTGATGACAACTTTAGAACCAGTTGAAGCAAGAATCTCACAAACATGAACATTAAGATTCTCTAAATAAAACTTAGGTAAAACAGCCCTTGAAACATTCTCCATATTCTTAACTTTCAAACCACAAAAGGTTATAAAAGTCATAACCCTTATCTTCATCTCATGATCACAAACCATGAGAAAAGGACAAGACATAAGCAAGAGAAAGGCTCTGAGAATGCTGCCACCTTCAAAAGCAACAAGCATGAAAAAAGGAAAAAAGGATTCAGTTTTCAAGAGGACTCCAAGAATGTCACAAACTATTGTTTGTGACATTCTATTTCTACCTCGTACATCACATTTTGTTATACTAGGAAAAGAACATGTTTGATGAGGTTTTTTGGATGAAAGATACTCAAAGTTAAGACCAAAGGTTTTCATTTTTCTTGCAGCTCTATAGAATGAGTTTGCAAGTAGTTGGTATAGAACCAAGTCTACAAGGCTTATAAAAGAAACCATGGATGAGTTTTGAAGAAAACAACAAAAAGGGAATAGTAAAAGTGGGAGAAGATTAAGGAAAGGAATCTGAAATGTGTTAGTGTTTGTGAGGTGAAGAACAAGGTGTACAGATATTAATATTTATAGAGTCATTAAAGGAGTGATTGAAGCATTTGGTTAACCACACAGTTGGCATTAACTTCACCTTACAAATTTTTTTGTTTTTGAAATTGAAATTCTATTTACATGCTACTGTGCTTCCAACATGTTAAGTAATAATGTTTTCTTGAGTAGGTAGGTTAAGATGTTGGTGACCGCTTCTAAGAGTCTGTAAGATTCTTTGAAAATGTTAGGCCAAAGGGATACACACCATGCCATCAATTTTAAATGTCACAAACTTTATAAAATCAAAGTCTCTGAATTTTAAATGTCACATTTGTATGTTTAATATTAGTGACCATCAGAGCGAGTTTGTCAAAAATTTAGATGAATAATAATTTTTATAAAATTAGAGTCTCTGTTAATTTTAAATGTCACATTATATGTTTAGTATCAGAGCGAGTTTGTCAAAAATTCAGATAAACAATATTTTTTATAAAATTAGAGTCTCTGTCAATTTTAAATGTCACATTATATATTTAGCATCAGAACGAGTTTGTCAAAAATTCAGATGAACAATAGTTTTTATAAATTCTGTCAGTTTTAAATGTCACATTATATGTTTAACATCGGAACAAGTTTTTCAAAAATTAAAATTAACATGATTGATATCAAACCACTTTTTAAAATTAAAATAACTAATAATTTTAATAAAATCATTTGATTAAATTTTGACAAATCTCTATTATACTCTAATTAATCTCGATTATAATATTCCATAATTAATTTCAGTTGTTAATTCGAGGTCAAACACTATATTATTCAATCAATAAATTATTAATTTGAACCAATTTCAACTATTAATTTAAGATCAAACTAGTCAAAGGAATCCAAAAGTTCTAGTTACATGATGTATAGGTATGTGTACATATATTTCTTTGATGACCTAATTTCATCAAACATATTCTCGTAATCCATTTTCTCTTGCTATTTTGCATCACATAATAACCAATAAAAAGTTAGATTACCAACACTAAAGTATCAATTGACTTTTAAATAAGTCATTTTTATAATCATATTTAGTCAAAATGCTCCTTCCATTAACCTACCTCTTGTCCTTGACTCATAGCTACTACTAGTACTTTTTGAATTATAGACTGTCATAGTTTGACTTTTATTTGGTAAAGTACTTTTACACATTCCCAAGCTCTTATTAATCATACTTTAAAGTGAATCGGTTAATAGTTGTGATCTTAATTGCTTGATTAAATGTGTCAGAAAGTAATTAATCACATTTTGATCATCTTAATTAGAAATGGATTATTTAGTTTTTATGAGTTGTGTTTGTTTGTGTGATGGTTAGTTGAAGAATTCATCTAAATTTCATTTATGGGTTTGGTGAATATTTAATCATTTGATAGTGCTGTTCAAATGAACAGTATTTGCATGGTCACTGTTAAAGACTCTCAAATTTAGATATTAAGTTTTTTTTATTTATGTGTGTCTTGCATAAGCAAAATAAGAATATTAGGATTTTTTTTTATATATTTAAAATTCTGAAAATAATAGTGAAGTAGTTGGAAGTAATGTTGAAATATAAATTGATCCGTTAATTGATTTAAAAAAATAAAAAATTCATAAAAAAATTATAAATTGTTGGATTTATTTAGATGTCATTTTTTAAAAATTATTCGGTTCAGATTGAATTTTGAATTAATTTTTTAAAACTGATTCAAATTAAATCAAATTTCATGTATATATGTTTTATATTTATTTATTTATTATTGTTAATTTAATATTAGATAATACTTATTTTTTTAAATATTATTTATTACTTAAATTTAATCTATTTATTTTTATCATTATTATTTTGTAATAGTAACTTTTAATATAGTATATTATATATTATATCAAACTTATTATTTATTAATATTTTTAAAATATTAATAAAAACTATAATTTGATATTGTTGTTCAAATGAATAGTATTTGCATGGTCACGGTTAAAGATTCTCAAATCTAGATATTAAGTTTTTCTTTACTTATGTGTGTCTTGCGTGAGCAAAATAAGAATATTAGGACATTTTTTTATACATTTAAAGTTCTGAAAATAATAGTGAAGTAGTTGGGAGTAATGTTGAAATATAAATCGATCCGTTAATTGATTTAAAAAAATAAAAAATTCATAAAAAAGTTATAAATTGTTGGATTTATTTAGATGTCATTTTTTAAAAATTGTTCGGTTCAGATTGAATTTTGAATTAATTTTTTAAAACTGATTCAAATTAAATCAAATTTCATGTATATATGTTTTATATTTATTTATTTTTTATTGTTAATTTAATATTAGATAATACTTATTTTTTAAAATATTATTTATTAATTTAATTTAATCTATCTATTTTTATCATTATTATTTTGTAATATTAACTTTTAATATAGTATATTATATATTATATCAAACTTATTATTTATTAATATTTTTAAAATATTAATAAAAACTATAATTTGATATTGCTGTTCAAATGAACAGTATTTGCTCACGCAAGACACACCTAAGTAAAGAAAAACTTAATATCTAGATTTGAGAATCTTTAACCGTGACCATGCAAATACTGTTCATTTGAACAGGATTTGCATGGTCACTGTTAAAGATTCTCAAATCTAGATATTAAGTTTTTCTTTACTTAAATGTGTCTTGCGTGAGCAAAATAAGAATATTATGACATTTTTTTATATATTTAAAATTCTGAAAATAAACAGTGAAGTAGTTAGGAGTAATGTTGAAATATAAATCGATCCGTTAATTAATTTTAAAAAAATAAAAAATTCATAAAAAAATTATAAATTGTTGGATTTATTTAGATGTCATTTTTTAAAAATTGTTCAGATTGAATTTTGAATTAATTTTTTAAAACTGATTCAAATTAAATCAAATTTCATGTATATATGTTTTATATTTATTTATTTTTTATTGTTAATTTAATATTAGATAATACTTATTTTTTTAAAAATTATTTATTAATTTAATTTAATCTATTTATTTTTATCATTATTATTTTGTAATATTAACTTTTAATATAGTATATTATATATTATATCAAACTTATTATTTATTAATATTTTTAAAATATTAATAAAAACTATAATTTGAATAACCGAAAACCGTTTTAAATTAAATCGTATGAAATTGAATTGGATTGGATTAGATTTTGTTAATCAATTATACAAAATCAAGTCGAATCGTAAATATATTTATCTTTAAATCGAATGATATTTCATTTCAAAATTCATTCAAATCGAACTCTGAACCTAATTGATACACAAATATTTACATTTTATTTTAAAATAAGTTGTTAATGGCAAACAACTAAATCTTTTTAGTATTATCCAATCTTTAGATGAGAAAACAACTATATTCATAATATCATTATTAATTTATTTAGTATGGTGATTTTTATAATATTATTATATAAAAAAGTTTGTTGAACATTTATTTTATTTTTTACAAATGTACGTGACACCGAATAAATATATGCATAAATGTCATCACGAATTAAATATAAAATAATATTTAATTGAATTATGTAAATTAATTATAAATTTAAATTGAACTATCTATTTGTTCAAATAAATTATAGTATTTTTATGCAGGGTTAATCAAATGTTCAAGAGATATATGAAAAACGAGTGTATATTTTTCAGCATTGTATTGGATTATTATATTAGAATATAATAATGTTAAAAATTTAGAAGATAGTATCTATAATCTTTAGAAGTAATAATTTTTGAAGTTATAAAGAGAAAAAAATAAAGAAGGAAAAAAAATAGATAAACTAATAAGAAAATGAGTGTCAAATTTTAATTTAAAAAATGAGTGACTTTTTAATTTGAACATTTCTTTTTGAAATTAAATATTCAATTATATTTGGTATCTTTTTTTTTAATCTTGACTATATTATTATTTATAATAACCTATATTCAAACGTGATTTATTTTTAAAGAATTATAAAGTTATATCAATCGTTTGTTGTGAATTGTCAAAAAATATAATAAAGTAAATTTAAACTAATATTTTTTATCAAAAAATCTTATCAATATTAAAATATGATATGTGACTATTTGTGTAATTCTATAGTTGATAAAAACTACCTTATAATTTATTCTTGGTTGGAGATCTATATATTTAATATTTTGAAATGGGTACTTTTATTTACATGAAAAAACTTCCACAAATATAATAATTAATTTTAATTGGAGAAACATATAATAAAAGTATAATTTATGAAACTTCGAAGATTTTATATATATTAGAGAAATTTTAAAATTTTACTGATACTTTTAATAAAGTTAATTGCAACTTTGATCTCCTATTTTTTTTCGATTTTGATTCTTTCATTTTAAAATTTAAATTTTTAATCTTCTTTTTAGTTTTATTTAGGATCTTGGTCCCTCCTAATTTGAGATGAATTTTTAACAACATGACACCAAATATGATGACGTGTGTTTATAAAATTTAAATCCATATTATTTAAAATTGTTATTTGTTTTATTAATAATATAAATTATATATTTTATTTAACTAAAAACAAAACTAAATTAAATATAAAAAAATATCTGTCATCTTCAACCTCTATCAACAAACTCAAAGCAAAAAAAAAACAAAATGTAAAATCAAAATTAAAATATTCATCTTTTTAACAAATCCAAAATTAAAATTGAAACCTAAAATCCAATTTAAAACAAATAAACAAAGTTAAACACAAAATATAAAATAAAAGCATATTGAAACCTAATTCTTGCAAGTATATTATACTATGATTAATTGATACACTTAAAAATGTAAATCTCATGAGCCTCTCTTTTGTAGGTAGAATGCTATCTCTTTTATGGTTACTTTAGTCCCATGAAGTTTATGTCATAAAATTGAAAACGAATTGTTTCCATTCTTTTCTCAACTAAGAAGTCTCTTTTATTGATTTATCCAGCTTCTTGAGTCATCACAATAAATTAGAAATCCTAGAAATCTGAATTCAACTATGAGTAACTCAAGATTCAACTATGAATTCAACTATGAATAACTCAATCTAAATTTATGTATTTTAAATTTTCACAATGAACTAACCATGATTAATGTATTAAATTATTTCATTTATAACTATAGACTTATTTTCATTAGAATATACAAGATATCTAGGAATTATCAAAATTGTGTCAATTTATTTACTATATATACTCAATCATTTTTGGCATACATGAAGTGGATAGTAATTACTTTTTTTAATTGTCATATTCATATACAGTATATATACATTATTAAATATGAACAAATTGTAATTAAAAAAATTATATCTAAATGTCAATTAGGTTATATTTTGTTATGTATAAAGAAAATAAATAGGTTTTAATATGTATTTGTATATTTGTGTTAGAGTTTAATTGAAATACACTGACAATGTAAAAGGATTTTACACCGTCAGTTAATCATAGACGTCGGATATTAAAAGAAGTTTGACTTTTATTTTAAAAATCTATAAAATAATACAAACGGATGATGGAGATGAATCGACAGTATAAAACTTTTTATACTGACAGTGTATACTAATTAATATCTTTGTATTATTACTTAAGAAATAAATATATAACTATTAAGGGGACAAAAGTAAAATTGACTTTTAGTAATGGTGACAAAAAATTTAGTTGCATGTAACTTAAGAGATTGAAGTTTCTATAAAAGGTATAACTCTCTCATCTAATAAAGGTACTCTCTATGTATTTATGAAAATATAAATGACAAAACCTAAGGAAATATTTTGAACTTATTTTGAGTAATCCAACAACCAACAACCAAACTTTATGATACTAACTAGGATAGGCAATTTTAAATAATAGTGACAAATTTTTTAGTTGAGTGAGCGTAAATTTAAGGATTAAATTTTTTTATAAAAGAAACACTTTATAGTATATATTATAGAGAATTAAATATAGTTTATAATTTAATTTAGTTTTTAAAAAAATAAAAAAGATTATTCACACAAAATATATAAAATATTAAAATTACGTAATAGGAGGATTAGTAATAAAAAAAATAAAAAATGATACTTTAAATGTAGAATTTTATAAAAATCTAAAATTATATTTATATACAAAGATTAAAAAGAAGCAATACAATATTGTATACTTGGCACTTAAGATGTAATTACAAAATATTGTATACTTGTCATTTAAGATGTAATTACAAAAGATTAAAATAAGTGAGTATGAAACCATATTTATGACACTAATATAGTGTGATTAATGTGTCTAACAAATGAGAAATCTATGCATAACTATTATTCCTACTTTATGATAGTTTCCATAAACAAGTCAATGTAAGTAAAACTCCATCAAAAATTTAATGACATGTCTTTGCTTATACTAAAAGTTTCGATAATCTTTATTAGAAAAAATAATTGTTTTTTCTTATTTTTTATTAATTTTGTTAGTTTGTTTGACTGATTGCAGAAGAATTCATGACATTTCATCTACTATTTTGGTGAACATTAAATCATTTGATATAGTCGTTCAAATGCACAGTATTTGAATGACCACTATTTATGATTCTCGAAACTATGTTTTTGTTTTTGTTTTCTTTTTAATGTTTCTTTTGTGTGAGTAAATAAAAATATTAATACCTTTAGTTAATTTAAAGTAATAGTTACTCAATGGTTGGAGACGTGGGATCACCTAAATAATTGAAGTTCCATATGACAAAAGCAAGTAGTTGGTACACAAATATTTAGATTTTTAAAATTAACTAATTCTTTTTATTTAAGATAAAAATTAACGATACTCAAGTCTTTTTCAAATTTATGCTAACTAAATGGAACTCGAACAAAGATGCTCACTTCTCTTTCAAATTTATGCTAACTAAATGGAACTTGAAGTATTTCACTCGTGTTTAAGTTTATAGCATCACTAATAAAAACAACTTCCGACAACGAAAATTGAAAATATCTCGTAATCAAACATGAAACACTACATCTTTGGCAACGACTAGAATCAAACATTATCCATAATAATAAACCCACAAAGATACCTTTTATGGATCATTATATTTTAGCCAGTATAATTAGTATGATCTATAAATACTTCATCAATTATTTTTTGCAATTTATCCTTTTATTTTATTTTGCTTAGTTTAATAGTTCACAAAAATCTCAATTTTATATGTAAGCATCTTTTAGACAAATTAAAAAATGGTTGAGAAACAAAATTCATTTTCAGCAAAAATATTTAAAATTTGGGAAAAATCATAGTTTAAAGTTATTCATCAAATCACTCTATTAAGATTTCATTTGGACAACAATAAAGTTTTTTTTAATGAAATTTTAAAATATGATAATTTTGTTCAATTTTTATTCATAAAGAATCTAGTAGTTCAAACGTTTTTTTTAGAAATAGTTTTGTTTTTTAGTTGAGTGACTATAAATTTAAGGATTAATTTTTTTATAAAAGAAACACACTATAGTATATATTAGAGAGAATTAAATATATTTTATAATTTAATTTAGTTTAAAAATAATAAAAAGAAAATTTTATTTAAATAAGATGTATAAAATATTAAAATTATTTAATTTAGAGTTTTTTAAGAGACTAAAATTATATTTATATACAAAGATTAAAACAAGCAATACATTACCGAATATTTGGCATTTAAGATGTAATTACAAAAATTAAAATCAAGTGAGTATGAAACTATATTTCTAATACTAATATAGTGTGATTAACGTGTTTAACAAATGAAAAGCATATGAACCATTATCATTCATATTTTATGATATTTTCCATAAACAATTCAAAGTAAGGTAAAAGTTTCGAAATCTTTATTATAAAATAATCATTTTTCTTCTTTTTTTATTAGTTTTGTTAATTTGTGTGACTATTTGCAAAAAAAATCATGACATTTTCATTTACTGTTTTGATGAACATTAAATCATTTGATGTAGTTGTTCAAATGCACTGTGTTTACATGGCCACTATTCATGATTCTCGAAACTATGTTTTTTTTTTTATATTTGTTTCGTGTGAGGAAATAGAAATATTAATATATTCTTAATTAATTTAAAATAATAGTTTTTCAATAGTTGGGGATGTGATATTACCTAATAATTCAAGATCCATATGACTAAACCAAGTAGTAATTCAAAATCTGATAATTTTATTCAATTTTTATTCATAAAAGAACCTAGTAGTTCAAACATTTTTTTAGTTGAGTGACTATAAATTTAAGGGTTAAACTTTTTTATAAAAGAAACACTTTATAGTATATATTAGAGAGAATTAAATATAGTTTATAATTTAATTTTGTTTAAAAATAATAAAAAGAAAATTTTATTCACACAAAATATATAAAAATATTGAAATTGTGTAACGGGAGGATTAATAATAAAAAAAATAGAAAATGGAACTTTAAATGTAAAAGAGACTAAAATTATATTTATATACAAAGATAAAAAAGAAGTGATATAATACTGAGTATTTAACATTTAAGATGTAATTACAAAGGATTAAAACCAAGAGAGTTTGAAACCATATTTATGACACTAATATAGTGTGATTAATGTGTTTAACAAATAAGAAGCTATGAACAATTATTATTTATACTTGATGATAGTTTCCATAAACAAGTCAATTTAAGTTAAACTCCATCAAAACTTTAATGACATGTCTTTGGTTATACTAAAAGCTTCGATAATCTTTATTAGAAAAAATAATTGTTTTTCTTATTTTTTATTAGTTTTGTTAGTTTGTTTGACTGTTCGCAGAAGAATTCATGATATTTCATTTACTACTTTGGTGAACATTAAATCATTTGATATAGTCGTTCAAATGCACTGTGTTTGAATAACCACTATTTATGATTCTCGAAACTATGTTTTTGTTTTTGTTTTCTTTTTAATGTTTCTTTTGTGTGAGTAAATAAAAATATTAATACATTTTTAGTTAATTTAAAGTAATCGTTACTCAATGGTTGGGGATGTGGTATCACCTAATAATTCAAGTTCCATATGACTAAAGCAAGTAGTTGGTTCACAAATATTTACATTTTAAAAATTAATTAATTATTTCTATTTAAGATGAAAATTAATCGAATAAAGATACTCAAATCTTTTTCAAATTTATGCTAACTAAATGGAACTTGGAGTATTTCACTCGTGTTTAAGTTTATAGCATCACTAATAAAAACAACTTCTAACAACCAAAATTGAAAATATCTCGTAGTCAAACATGAAACACTACATCTTCGACCACGACTAAAATCAAACATTATCCATGTTAATTAACCGACAAAGATGCCTTTTATGGATCAAGATATTTTAGTCGGTATAATTAGTGTTGTTGGTTCTTGTGTTGGCAACAATTTTGGTAAAACCTAGAGTGTTCACAAGTTGTCACATGTGTTGTCTTAACATAAGATAACTTGTACCTGCTGAATGTTTAAAATGTGATTATGCAGGATTTTACTGAGATGTCATACCCGATATCATGACATCTGTATATAGAACATTTAGTTTGAATATTATGTATTATGTGATTGCGTTTTTAATGCTAATCTGTGTATGATGGATGAGATGATTGAACATGCTATCAATCAGTAATTACAACGAGATTAACTTATTTTCCAAAGAGATCTCACTACGCCAAAAACTGGAATAGACAGCGCACCTTAGAGGGCGCTTTACTACAAAAGCGCTCTTTAAAGTGAAGCGAAAAATAAGGAGCAATAGACAGCGCACTTTAGAGAGCGCTTTTGTAACAAAGCGCCCTCTAAGGTGAAGCGAAAAAATAAGGAGGAGATAGAGGGACAACAATACATGGCGCTTTTTAGAAAGCGCCCTCTAAGGTTACCCTTAGAGGGCGCTTTTAATAAAGCGCTGTTATAAGTCCATGTGCATTTCCAGCTTATAAAGCGCTTCTGGAAAGCCTTAGAGAGCGCTTTCATAAGCGCCCTCTTAGGCCCCCTTTAGAGGGCGCTTTGTTTCCACAAGCGCCCTCTAAGGTGAAACGAAAAAATAAGGAGGAGATAGAGGGACAACAATACATGGAGCTTTTTAGAAAGCGCCCTCTAAGGTTACCCTTAGAGGGCGCTTTTAATAAAGCGCTGTTATAAGTCCACGTGCATTTCCAGCTTATAAAGCGCTTCTGGAAAGCCTCAGAGAGCGCTTTCGTAAGCGCCCTCTTAGGCCCCCTTTAGAGGGCGCTTTTTTTCCACAAGCGCCCTCTAATGTCCCCTTTATAAAGGGCGCTTTATTACAAAAGCGCACTCTAAAGTGAAGAGAAAAAATAAGGAGCGAACAACTTGAATAGACAGCGCACTTTAGAGGGCGCTTTTGTAACAAAGCGTCCTCTAAAGTGAAGCGAAAAAATAATGAGGAAATGAAGGGACACCAATAGAGGACGCTTTATTGAAAGCGCCCTCTAAGGGTAACCTTAGAGGGCGCTTCTAAAAAAGCGCTCTCTATGTCCATGTACATTTCCAGTTTATAAGGCGCTTTTGGAAAGCCTTAGAGAGCGCTTAAAGCGCTCTCTAAGACCCCCTTTAGAGGGCGCTTTTGTAACAAAGCGCCCTCTAAAGTGAAGCCAAAAAAAAATGGAGGGACAACAATAGAGGGCGCTTTTGTGAAAGCGCCCTCTAAGGTTACCCTTAGAGGGCGCTTTTGAAAAAGCGCTCTCTAAGTCCATGTACATTTCCAGTTTAGAAGGCGCTTTTGGAAAGCCTTAGAGAGCGCTTTCAGAAGCGCCCTCTTAGGCCCCCTTTAGAGGGCGCTTTTTTAAAAAAAGCGCCCTCTAAGGTCCCCTTTAGTAAACATTAAAAATATAACATATACTGCATGTCTCTTTATTTTCCCTCTCTATAAGCTATTTCGTTTTCTCTCAACTGCGATTACTCTCTACTGCGATTACTCCCTCACCGTTCATCGTTCGTTCTCCCTCCCTCACCGTCATCGTCGCCGTTCGTTCTCCCTCCCTCACCGTTCACGTTCACTGCGTTATCCTCTTCCACCGTCACTGTTCACTTTCTTCTCCATCGTTACCGTCACCTTTAAGGTATTTCTCTTCTCCATCGTTACCGTTCACTTTCTTCATGTGTTTGATTATGGCATTTTCTAAACTTAGTTTTTCATTTTGTGCATTATGTTGATTAATGTTGTTTAGGGCAAACTGAGTTTTTTATTTCTGATTGAAAACTGATATATTTGAAGTGTGTTTGAGCTTGTTTTTGGAAGTTTGATGATTATGGATACAAGTTTGTTCATGTTCCAAACACCATAAGTTTGCATTGGTCTTTTGCATGCAGTAGGTGTGTGTGAGTTTGTATTCAATAATGATAAAAAAAAAGATTTTAGATTGTTGTAACATGAGAGAAATGGAAGGTATATGAATGTGTTCACGTATTGAATCATTGTCTTACTTGGGTCTTATTGAATCATTTCTATATTACAGATAAAATGGCTAACCAAGACGATACCAATGCCGCGAATGAATCACGTAATAATGTTGAAAAAGAAATCAAACGAGGATTGACTGTTATGAAGTCAATCATTCGTGCAAGAGACAAGGGTGTAAAATTTGAAGTACATTGGAGTGCTGAAGACCAACTAATTGAGCCTAACGGTTCAATGTTGGCAAGTTACATTGGTTTCCTTGTTCGCCAACATATTCCGATTACATGTGATAATTGGAGAAGTCCGGACTTGAAGGTTGGCAAGGAAAAAATATGGTCGGAGATAAAGGTACTTACCATATATTGTTATATGTTTTTTTGTTGACTATTTGTTAACCATATATTGTTATAATATTACTTTATAATAACACACTCCATTTGTATGTTTTTTAGAGATCCTTTCACATCGATGAAAGCCGGCAAAAATATTGTATTCAATTGGCCGGAAAAAGACTCCGAGGATTTCGATCCTTTTTGTGCAACAAATTTCTCAAGGATGAGGAAGGAAAATTTGTTGAAGGAGAACGGCCAATGAAGTATGCCGAGATTATTTCAGCCGATGAATGGAATAACTTTGTCGCCAAACGAAGAAACGAAAAATTCCATGTAATGTCTATTAATTATGCTATTATACAATTGTTAAGTTACTAAGTTCTAATATGCCTTAAACTTTTTTATCCAGGAAGTAAGCGACATAAATAGGAAAAGGGCATCAAAACCCGCGTATCCGTACAAAAAAGGGCGTATGGGTTATGCACGGCTACAACAAAGAATTGTGAGTATATTCAAATACTATGAGCTTATACATTGTCACAATATGTTATAATTGATGATCTTATAATCTAATTCAATGTGTAGCTAGCCGAGGAGAAAAGTGACGCAACATCTCTTCCGGATCACGTATTATGGAAGGCTGCTCGGGTTGGGAAGGATTGGGCTGTCGTTGAAGTGGTCCAAAATGTTTATGACGAATGTGTAAGTATATGTAACATTATTTCTTTAATTATATCGAAAATTTTGTTAGACATATAATTCATTTTTAATCTCCTCTAATAATATTTCAGGAGACTTTATCCCAAACCGTACCTTCAACCGAGGTCCAGGATTGCAGGAACGTACTTAGTCGAGTACTAAATGTTCCTGAGTATTCCGGTCGTGTGAGGGGTAAGGGTTTTGGTGTGACTCCGTCGTCATTTTATAAAAAAACAAAAACAAAAAATCCTACCAACAAAGAGGTGATGGAGACCTTGGCGGAGTTAAGGGCACAAGTACTCCAACTGCAAAACGAGAATGCAAGGTATAGAGAGGAAAGGTGCGCTTCCGAGGCAAAAGATACTAGTGATCGAGCTAGTATCAATCATCAACCGAAATTTCCCGAGGTAATTATATATGTTATTATGAAATTAAAATAGCACTTTTTTACTTGACACATATACAAGTTAACAATAACATTTATTATTGGTTTAGGGCATTTCACCTTGTCAGCTGTATCTATCGTCACCAACTTATCGCATGGTTGGCAAGGGAAAAGTGCACAATACTTCGGGTGAATTACTTCACCATAATCCCCTCCCGGTGGGATTTATGAAAGTTTCGGTTGACCTCGTATTCGATACGGACGCCCGTCTACCATTACCTGACGTTGTTTCAGAGACAACGTTGATGCGAGATGCAGTCGGATCCTTTGTTGGTTGGCCGTCAGAGCTAATTTTCCCTGATGCCGAGGTATATATGTTCTAAATGATTATGAATATTTAGTATTCACATTTAAATTCAGCTACAATTATGATATTTAATCAATTATATGGTAATGTTAGACTCCTACAAGACCCACACATAAAGTTGGTAAAGGGATTTCAAGACGCATCGAGTCGGTTGCATCTCAAAAAGAGGTACAAATATATATACCCATTGAATTATATACGCAACGATTCTGTTGCATCACAAAAAGTCATGATTTATTTTATATGAATTTTTAGGTTCCCGGTCGAGAGTTGAAAAGCGCTGCTAAGGATATTCCAACGACGTCCGGGACAAAATCTCAAATTTTGATGCGTCTTGAGAAAATGGTGGAGGAGTCCGATATTATGCATGGGGGGGCCATTCGTACTATAAATTTTGATGAAGGTGTTTTCGGAGCTGCTCATTTCGAAATAATTGGAAAGGAGGACTTCCAACAACTTTTTGAACACACCGAATTGGGCATCGCTGTCATTCATACATACATATGGTACTCCGATCAATCTATAATTTACTTAGTTGAACAATTTATTTACACATTTCAATGAGTAGTCTAATGTTTATTATGTTTCTATTTAAGGTATATGTATGTAACATTGATGCGGGGAACTGAATTGTGTAACCGTTTCAATTTTATTGCTGCTTCCCGTATCAACGCAACGTTAATAACGAATAATTCAACATCCGTAAAGAATGATCTAATCGATATATTCATGGCGGCCGGCGATAAGTCTACACCCAGTTTGTATTTTTTACCGTTTAATTCTGGCAACGGGTTAGATTTTCTTTCTAATAATTTCATTCTAATCTATGTATATCTTTTACGTAGAAAATTTTCATTCATCTAAATTTTTGTTTTATTTTACAGTGGTCACTGGGTGTTGGTTGCTATGGATCTTTCGAGACTAATAGTGTATTATCTCGATTCTTTATCGGGTGATTGGAGTAAATATCCGAGTATGAAGAAGACGGTTGACGCGTAAGTGAAATTCCCCTAAATAATCGTGTGTATTTGTATATTTAATTATGTCTGTCAGATTGATCTCAATATACGTTTTTATTTTGTTAGGGCAATAATAAAATTTAGATTGAAAAAGAAATACCGCAATAGGAAGGACATTACCTGGATCAGAGTTCAGGTATATATTAAGTATCTTATTTTTGCTTATAATAGTGTTTGTAAGAAATTAACTATATATATATTGTTTGTTTTTCTGTGTAGTGTCCTCAGCAAAATAATTCGGTCGATTGCGGATTTTTTGTAATGAGATTTATGAGAGACATCATTGCGTTGAACCGTATAGACATCCCAAAAATGGTATGGAATAATAACTTAGGGTTTATTTTAATATTATCGGATATTTCATCTAATTTGTTACTAAATCATGAATATGTTTTATTCTCTTAATTGTAGTACTTTGAGGAATACAAATCTTACTCAAGAGCTCATTTGGATGAAATCAAGGATGAATTGTGTCAATTCATTGTTGATCAAAGAATCATATAGCTAGGTTGTATATTGTTGTACATATATGTATGGAATGTTGTTGTTGTATGCTGTTGTTGTATATATGTTGTATATTGTTGTTGTAATTTTACTAAATCATGAATATGTTGTTGTATATTTTTGATCAAAGAATCATATATTAATGTTGTATATATGGAGGATTAATGTTGTATATAAATGGATTCATGTTGTATATATCAATGGATTAATGGTGTATAACATTGGATTAAAGGATGAAATCAATATGAATTTTACACTTTTGCAGCATGCGAACAGGTTACCAATTAAATATCCACTGTTTTTCAAACAATTTTTTTTAAAAATAACTAACACTTTAGAGGGCGCTTTGTCCAGAAAGCGCCCTCTAAACACTTTACATTGACAACTTTAGAGGGCGCTTTTTCCTGAAAGCGCCCTCTAAACACTTTACATTGTCAACTTTAGAGGGCGCTTTTTCCTGAAAGCGCCCTCTAAACACTTTACATTGACAACTTTAGAGGGCGCTTATTCCTGAAAGCGCCCTCTAAACACTTTACATTGACAACTTTAGAGGACGCTTTTTCCTGAAAGCGCCCTCTAAGGTGTCTCTTTATGGACCACTCCAGAGGGCGCTTTTTTCTTAAAGCGCACTATAATGTGGCCCTTAAAGGGCCACTTTAGACAGCGCTTTCTCCAGGAAAACAAAGCGCTGTCTTTACCTATGCCAGCGCCACTTTAGAGGGCGCTTAAAAGCGCTGTTATAGGCCAAAATAAGCGCCCTCTTTTCCCTTATTTGGCGTAGTGTCTAATCAACTGTCATGAGAAGATATGAATGGAGAATAGTTTTAGGGTTTTATGATGTCCAAGCCCAGCCAAATGCTTCTATAAAAAGGACATGGAAAACCTGATTTGATACACAAGAAATAACGAACGAAATCTTGAGAGAGAATAAGGGTTTTAGTCTTGTGTGGTCGTGTGAACTGTAAGTCATTCAATTCATCCATAGATGATTGAATTGGTCTGATTTTTGAGTTGTAATTCGTCACTCTAAGCTTTTAAGCATGAGTTGTGTCTACTTGATTGAAGTTGTTAAGTAAGATCAAGTGTGTGTCTTTGAAGAGTGTCTTCTTTTCATTGTAATTCTTGTTTTAAGTCACTGGTGTGATTAAGGGGGAGTGAGTAGGGTCTCATATCTAAGAGTTCTTAGGTAGAAGTCACACGGGTTGTAGAAATTGATTCACGTTGTGTTTTTCTCAAAATAGATAGGTCACATTATATACAAGATGAGGCATTTGTTAGCTCCTAGAATCATACCTATAATACTGTAATTTTTAATTCTATTATACAGCTGTACAATTACAATATTGAATAAAATCTGATCCTGTTATTACTAGCAGGATGTTTACCAAATATAGCTGAACAGAATATGATTCTGTTATTACTAGTAGAATGTTTTCCATCTATAGCGTAAAATACCAAATATAGTTTAATACAGGTAGAGATTAGGTGAAAAGACTGTAACTTAAAGTTGTTTACTGAGAGTCTTTGAACTGATTCTATTTTAGTGGATTTCCTTTCTGGCTTGGTAGCCCCCAAACGTAGGTGAGTTTGCACCGAACTGGATTAATAATTGCTTGTGTCTCTTGCATTACAGTTCTTTATCTTTATTCCTGTTTGTATTATTCAGATATTAGTGTCATGACATTACCTTCGACATCTCATATCTGATACCAGAATTTCAATTGGTATCAGAGCAGGCATCCTGCTCTGGTTCTGGGTGAGATCTAGGGACGTTACTTTCTGGTACTATGAAGAGAGATGGAGGATCTGTTCACAGACCACCTATTCTGAATGGATCCAACTATGACTACTGGAAACCTTGAATTGTAGCCTTCATAAAATCTCTGGATAATAAGGCTTGGAAGGTTGTTTTAACAGGCTGGGAACATCCAGTGATTACTAAGGATGAAGAAGCTACTATTGATAAGAAGGCTGAAGAACAATGGACCAAGGAGGAGGATGATCTAGCCCTTGGGAACTCTAAAGAATTGAATGTTATATTCAATGGAGTAGATAAGAATATCTTCAGATTGATAAACAACTGTGAGGTGACTAAAGATGCTTGGGACATTCTTAAAACCACTCATGAAGGTACCGCTAGAGTGAAGATGTCTAGATTGCAGCTGCTCACCACCAAATTTAAAAATTTAAGGATGCAAGAAGATGAAAATATTCATGAATTTCATATGAATATCCTTGAAATTGCTAATGCCTCAGGAGCCCTGGGTGAGAAGATGTCAGATGAAAAATTAGTGAGGAAAATACTCAGGTCACTCCCTAAGAGATTTGCCATGAAAGTGACAGTCATAGAAGAGTCTCAAGACATTTCCAATATGAGAGTTGATGAGCTAATTGGATCCCTCCAAACATTTGAGATGGGAATGTGTGATGGATCTGAAAAGAAAGTCAAAAGCATAGCCCGCATGTCAAACACCGAGGAGAAAGAGGAGGAAAGTGGTCAAGATATTGATGAAGATCTGGCAAATGATGTAGCAATGCTGGGAAGACAGTTCAACAGACTTTTGAAAAAGATGGATGTAAGATATAAGGCTAATGTCAAGAACATCTCATCTGACATCAGTAAATCCAACAATGCTGGAAGAAGAACAAGGTTAGATGAAAAGCCCAAAGAAGGAAAAGGAGTTCAGTGCCATGAATGTGATGGGTATGGACACATTAGAACTGAATGTGGAACCTACCTCAAGAAATAGAAGAGGAGTCTTGCTGCCACTTGGTCTGATGAAAGTGAAACAGAAGAGTCTGCAAATCTGGTGACTGCCTTGACTAGAAGATGGGGTTCTGATGAAGACTCAAGTGATGATGAAGTAACCTTTGAATAGTTGGCCACTACCTACAGAAAGTTGTGTCACAGAAGTGCAGAAGTGTGTCAACAAGTTGAAGGCCATAAGAAGGTGATAACTCAACTAGAGAATGAGAAGGTAGAACACTTGGAAACCATCTCTAAATTAAAAACTGAAGTAGTGTTTCTGAATGCCAAACTAGAGGAGATGACTAAGTATGTCAGGATGTTAAACAATGGATCTGACACCTTAGACAAAATTCTCCAGACTGGACAAATGACAGGAGACAAATCTGGCATTGGGTTCAATGAATCTAAACCTGAATGCAGTCACACTAGTGGCAAACCTAAATCCAAACCTAAGTGCAGCCATACTGGTAGCAAACTAGAGATGTCACATCATATATCACAACATTATAAAGGAAAATAGCAGAAAGGGAAACACCAAAGATGGAGATATCATTACTGTGGAAAATTTGGTCACATAAAACCTTTCTGCTATAAGCTGTATGGCTATCCTAGTCCTGCTCATCACCAACCTAGACCCAAACATCACAGACCTGTCAACAAAAAGCAATGGGTTCCTAGGACTGATGTTACAAGTCTGATAGCTCACACTTCCTTCAGAGTTTCAGCCAAAGAAGATTGGTATTTTGACAGTGGGTGCTCCAGACACATGACTGGAAACAAAAACCTGTTAACTGGCCTTCATCCTCATGCCACCAGCTATGTAACCTTTGGTGATGGAGCAAAGGGTGAAATCAAGGGGACTGGTAAGCTTGATTGCCCTGGAGTTCCTGACCTTGACAATGTCCTACTTGTTAAGGGATTGACTGCAAATCTAATAAGCATCAGTCAATTATGTGACCAAGGTCTAAATGTAAACTTCACTAAAACTGAATGTCTGATTACTAACAAAGAAAATGAAGTGATCATGAAAGGAGTCAGGTCTAAAGACAATTGTTACATGTGGAGTTCTCAAGAAACTGGTTATTCTTCAATGTGTACTTTAGCCAAAGAAGAAGAAGTGAAGATATGGCATTAAAGATTGGGCCATCTGCATCTTAAAGGTATGAAGAGGATTTTATCTGTTGAAACTGTTAGAGGTATTCCCAACTTGAAGATTGATGAATGAAAAGTCTGTGGAGAATGTCAGATTGGAAAACAGACAAGGATGTCACACCCGAAGCTCAGACATGACACCACTTCCATAGTACTGGAACTCCTCCATATGGATTTGATGGGACCCATGCAGGTGGAAAGCCTTGGTGGGAAGAAGTATGCGTATGTAGTGGTGGATGACTTCTCCAGATACACCTGGATCAATTTTATAAGAGAAAAATCTGATGTTTTTGAAGTCTTCAAAGATCTTTGTCTAAAACTTTAAAGAGAAAAGGAAAGTCAACTTATCTAAATTAGAAGTGATCATGGGAAGGAATTTGAGAACAACAAATTTGCTGAATTCTGTTCTTCAGAAGGAATTCATCATGAGTTCTCATCTCCCATTACTCCCCAGCAAAATGGTGTGGTGGAAATGAAAAATAGAACCCTTCAAGAATCAGCCAGAGCTATGATTCGTGCTAAGAAATTGCCCTACCATTTTTGGGCTGAAGCTATGAACACAACCTGCTATGTTCACAACAGAGTGACCTTGAAGAAAGGGACTCCTACAACCCTATATGAAGTCTGGAAAGGGAGAAGACCTACAGTCAAATACTTCCATGTGTTTGGTAGTAAATGTTATATCTTGACTGATCGTGAATAAAGAAGGAAGATGGATCCCAAAAGTGATGAAGGAATATTTTTGGGCTACTCAACAAACAGCAGCACATATAGAGTCTTTAATTCCAGAACAAAAGTAATGATGGAATCTATCAATGTTGTGGTTGATGACCAACAGATTGATGTCACAGACGATGTTGAGACATCTCTGAATGATCCCCTAGCTGATTTCTCAGACAAAAATAAGGAGAGTGAACCTCCTCAAGCTGAACCTGAAGATGACAAAATCAACAAGGGACCCTCCATCAGAATTCAGAAGGATCGTCCCAAAGATCTCATTATAGGAAATCCAAATAAAGGGGTCACAACTAGATCAAGGGAAGTGATCTCATATGGCTGCTTTGTGTCCAAGATTGAGCCTAGGAATGTCAAGGAAGCCTTGACTGATGAGTTCTGGATCAATGCCATGCAAGAGGAGTTAGGTCAATTCAAGAGGAATGAAGTATGGGAACTGGTTCCTAGACCTGAAGGAATAAATGTCATAGGTACAAAGTGGGTGTATAAGAATAAATCTGATGAACAAGGGGTGGTTACTAAAAACAAAGCAAGATTAGTAGTACAAGGATATACTCAAGTTGAAGGAGTGGATTTTGATGAAACATTTACCCATGTAGCTCGCCTTGAGTCCATTAGACTATTGCTTGGAGTGGCATGTATTCTGAAGTTCAAACTATTCTAAATGGATGTAAAAAGTGCCTTCTTGAATGGCTACTTAAATGAGGAAGTATATGTTGAACAACCTAAAGGATTCACAGATCCAAATCTTCCAAAGCATGTGTACAGATTGAAGAAAGCTCTCTATGGATTGAAACAAGCTCCTAGGGCTTGGTATGAGAGACTCACAGTGTTCCTCACTAACAATGGATACAGGAAGGGAGGTATTGACAAGACCCTATTTGTGAAAAATGAAGGAGGAAAGCTCATGGTGGATCAAATATATGTCGATGATATTGTATTTGGTGGGATGTCAGATCAGATGGTAGAACATTTTGTTAGACAAATGCAGTCTGAGTTTGAGATGAGCCTTGTTGGAGAGTTGACCTATTTCCTTGGGCTACAAGTCAAGCAGATGGAAGATTCTATCTTTCTATCTCAAAGCAAATATGTCAAGAACATTGTTAAGAAGTTTGGCATGGAGAATGCAAGTCATAAAAGGACACCTACTCCTACACATTTGAAAGTCTCCAAAGATGAAAATGGTGTTAGTGTAGACCAAAGTCTATACAGAAGCATGATAGGAAGTCTGCTATATCTCACAGCAAGCAGACCTGGCATTGCATTTGCTGTAGGTGTTTGTGCTAGATATCAAGTTGAACCAAAAGTCAGTCACATAAACCAAGTGAAGAGAATATTGAAATATGTCAATGGCACTAGTGACTATGGGATGTTATATACTCATGGATCTGGATCTATGCTGACTGGTTACTATGATGCTGACTGGGCTGGAAGTGTTGATGATAGGAAAAGCACATCAGGAGGATGTTTCTTCTTGGGGAACAACTTGATATCATGGTTTAGCAAGAAACAAAATTGTGTGTCCCTATCCACTGTTGAAGCTGAATACATAGCAGCTGGAAGTAGTTGTTCTCAACTGGTTTGGATGAAACAAATGTTGATTGAATACAATGTCACATAAGATATCATGACATTGTACTGTGACAACCTGAGTGCTATAAATATTTCTAAGAATCCTATTCAACACAGCAGGACAAAGCACATTGATATTCGTCATCACTTTATTAGAGAACTAGTGGAAGAGAAAATCATAGCCCTGGAGCATGTTACCACTGAAATGCAATTAGCTGACATATTTACAAAGGCTTTGGATGCTAATCAATTTGAATGTTTAAGAGGAAAATTAGGGATTTGTATTCATGAGAATTTATAGCAATTAATTTGGAGTAGAAAAGGTAATAAAAATATTGTCTGCCCACTTAAAAGAAAGTGCCCAATTTATGGTAAATTATTACCTAGTATTGGAACTACCATCTATACCATTTTCACACGCAACCTCAGCACAACCACTTCCATCTTCATCAAACTGTATCGACCATCTCTGCTAGGGCAACAAAAATTGTTTCACAAGTTCAACAAAATGTCACAACATCCTTCATCTTCAGGCTTAAAACCCACTCACAAAGCAAGAACTCCCTTCATGGATTTTCTGGATGAAGACATTTTGGAAGTTATTCCTCTTTCAGTAATCCTAGGCGACGCCCCTGGTCCTCTTCCACTACAGGAAATAATCAAGAAGGATTGTGTTCTTTAGGGAAAACCATGCCTAGTAAGAAACCTGTAGATGCTTCTCAGTCTAAGAAGCATGATTTTGCTGAGGAAGTGATTGATTTGGAAGAAGAGAGCTCAGATGAGGAAGACGACACCTTGCTTTATCACTTGAAGCCAAGTGTTGCAAAGAGAATGAAGACCAGGAAAGGGAGGTCTATGGCTGAGATGATGACAGCCAGAACTAGTAAGAAGGTTGTTGTTGTAGGTCCTTCAAAATCATGGGGTAAAGTGGAAGTCAAGAAGAGAAAGGTCAGAGAAAGTTCTGATTCTGAAGATGATGTTGAAGACGATGTCCCAGACATCTCTCCTGCCAAAAAGCAAACTGTTAGAAAATCTCTTGCCAAGGTTACTGCTGTGCATTTGGATAACATTTCCTTCCATCTAGAAGATGGTGCAGCCAAGTGGAAATTTGTGATACAGAGGAGAGTTGCTGTGGAAAGGGAACTAGGAAAGGATGTTGTGGAAGTGAAGGAGGTTATGAAGTTGATCAAGTTTGCTGGTTTGATGAAAACAGTTAGTGCATTACCCCAATGTTTTGAAGGTCTTGTGAAGGAGTTTGTGGTGAACATCCTGGAGGATATTGCTGACAAGAACAACAAAGAGTTTTGCAAAGTGTTTGTTAGAGGAAGGTGTGTAAGGTTCTCCCCTACTGTAATCAATAAGTTCCTAGGAAGAGGAACTGAAGGTGTTGTTGAATTAGAGGCCACATACAATGAAGTCTGTAGGACAATAACTGCTAGTCAAGTCAAGGAATGGCCAAGTAAAAAGCATCTCTCTACTGGCAAATTAACTGTAAAATATGCTATCTTGCATAAGATAGGGTCAGCCAACCGGGTACCAAAAAACCACATCTCAACAATCTCTAATGTTCTTGGAAGGATAATATATGCTATTGGAACCAGGCTCAACTTTGATTATGGAAGGTTCATGTTTGAACAAATTGTTAGACATGAAGAAGAAGGGCGATCCAAAACGCAGAGGAATTTAAAATTTTTCCTTTAATGATCCTTACGAATGGGCATGATCAGTGATAGAATCGTTACCTCTTGTGGCGATTGTAACCTTTGATGCAGATCTATGGAGCGATCACGAACGTTGAACAATGACAACACCTCTACTCAATCCACACGAACGGATTCCTTCAATCTCAGTGCTAGCTGCTACGAATGAAGGCTTTGAGAGAGAGAGAGAGAGAGAGAGAGAGAGAGAAACGAAATTGCAATTGCGCCATGCTTCTACCCGAGGGTTCTATTTATAGAACCACTTGTGTGGGCTGCAGGCTAAAAAGCCCACTCAAGTGTATATGGCCCATATCTTATCATATGCCAAAATCACTTAAGCGCGTGGTACCTTACCATATTTCGTATTCTACTTAAGTACACCGTAACTTACGATGTTCTACAATTCACTTAAGGGCACCGTACATTACGGTATTCCTTAGTTACTCTATCTCTCATCAATCTGTCCTTTGTGTGTGACCCTGTAGGTTTTCGCGGCATTGGCAATTATATTAAATCACGTATTTAACATAATAAACAGTGAGCGGTATCTAGCAACAAATCACTGCTACCCAAGACACGAAAATGTCATGTGATCTGACAAATCCTTCTGTGATAATAATTATGTGTATAATTACCCTTTTGCCCTTATGTCTATATTGAACACAAGGCATAGACCGTGTCATCCTTGTCCAGTTCAATATTGGGCCCATAGACATTTATCCTGTTACACAGGATGGGCAAATTCCATCTAGGTCACTCATGTCCTTTAGCATGCTTCGTGGAGTACCCATCAACTGTCTTTATGGTCATCCAGTTACAGACAACATTTGATCAGCAATAAGGCACTCGACTCTACATCTAGGGTCCATAGTGGTTTCAAGTCGAAGGGTGGTATACACCATTATCACCATGAAAATAACTTATGACACTTTGCACAACATTCTATATAGTATTCTCATAACGGGTCAATCCAGTATAAATATTACTCTTAATATTCATACTTATGTTTAAAACTTGATAACTCCTTATCCATGATCCATGAGATATGATCATCAGTCTATAAACATAATATTCTTCATGCTTTAATGTTATCCCACTTCACAATAAAGATCGACTACGGATACTTTAAGAATAGTGTCCTTATGTTTAATGTGATCTCATGATTAAGTCATACTCGATACATTAAACGGACTAGCTATTCTAGGGACTTTATTAAACAAACATAATAAAGAAAAAGCCTCTTATTATTAATAAATAATTCGATACAAGTACCAAAAGTATTGGCCTCTAGGGCTTACACCAACAATCTCCCACTAGCACTAGAGCCAACCAGGCATACCCCTAATGCCCATAGATCTAGTATGGTCATCACGCTTCTGCTGTGCAAGAGGCTTTGTCAGTGGGTCAGCAATATTGTCAAGTGTAGGTACTCTGCATATTTTCACATCTCCTTTATCTATTATCTCTCGAATTAGGTGATAACGCCTAAGTATGTGTTTGGACCGTTGGTGAGATCCAGGCTCCTTAGCTTGTGCGATAGCACCATTGTTATCAAAATAGAGACCAATGGGATCCACAATGCTAGGAACTATGCCAAGTTCACTAATGAACTTTTTGATCCAAACAACTTCCTTTGCTACACTTGAGGCAGCAATATACTTGGCCTCGGTTGTAGACTCAGCAACTGTATCTTGCTTTGAACTTTTCCAGCTCACAGCGCCACCGTTTAAGCAAAACACATAACCAGATTGCAATCTAAAGTCATCCTTATCTGTCTGGAAGCTAGCATCGGTGCATCCAATTACAACCAACTCTTCCTGACCTCCATATATCAAGAATGAGTCCTTAGTCCTTCTCAAATACTTAAGGATATTCTTGATAGCTACCCAATGAGCATCACCAGGATCAGATTGGTACCTACTCGTTGCACTTAAAGCATACGAGACATCTGGTCGAGTACATAACATGGCATACATGATAGATCCTATTGCAGATGCATATGGAATCTTATTCATGCGATCCCTTTCTTCCTTAGTTGAAGGGGATTGTGTTTTTGATAGACACGGGCCATGTTGCATAGGTATGAATCCTTTCTTGGAATCATGCATATTAAAGCGTCTCAACACTTTGTCTATGTACGTACTCTGACTTAGGCCAAGCAGTTTTTGTGATCTATCTCTATAGATTCTGATTCCTAATATATAGGCTGCTTCACCTAGGTCCTTCATAGAAAAGCATTTCCCCAACCAAGACTTTACTTGTTGCAGGGTAGGGATATCGTTTCCAATGAGTAATATGTCATCTATATATAATACCAGGAAAACGATCATGCTCCCACTAACCTTCTTGTAGACACAAGGCTCATCTTCGTTCTTGATGAATCCATATTGTTTTACCGTTTCATCAAAACGAAGATTCCAGCTTTTGGAAGCTTGCTTCAATCCATAGATTGATCTTTGTAACTTACATATCTTCTGGGCTTCTTCTGGTATGCCAAATCCTTCAGGTTGTGTCATGTACACATCCTCAAGAATATTCCCATTAAGGAAAGCAGTTTTGACATCCATATGCCATATTTCATAATCATGACATGCAGCGATAGCAAGTAAAATCCGAACAGATTTAAGCATTGCAACTGGTGAAAAGGTTTCATCATAGTCAACCCCATGAATTTGTTTATATCCTTTTGCAACCAGTCTTGCCTTATAGGTATGTACCTTACCATCCATGCCAGTCTTCTTTTTGAAGTCCCACTTACATCCTATAGGGTTAACTCCTACAGGAGGCTCTACCAAGGTCCAAACTTGGTTTGTGTACATGGAATCCATTTCAGATTTCATGGCTTCTAGCCACTTCTCCGACTCGGGACCAGTTATGGCCTCTTGGTAGGCCACAGACTCATCTTGATCCATGAGTAATACATCACCTTGATTAGTTATGAGATATCCATATCTCTCAGGTATGTGACGTATCCTGCTTGACCTACGCTGGTCTTGTTCTACTTGAGTAGGTTGCTCTTCCACAACTACTTGTGTTTCCTGCTCTAATTCCTCCATAGGTGTATCGATGCTTTGTGATTCTTGAATTTCTTCAAGCTATACTTTCCTCCCACTGATTCCTTTGGAATTAAAATCCTTTTCTAGGAAAACTCCAGTTCGAGCGACAAACACTTTGCCCTCAGAAGGATTGTAGAAGTAATACCCCCATGTTTCTTTAGGATACCCCACAAATAAGCATTTGTCAGATTTAGGCTCAAGCTTAGTTGAAATTTGTCGTTTCACATAAACTTCGCAACCCCAAATCTTCATGTAAGACATATGTGGTTTCTTACCACTCCATATTGTCATACCCCAATTTTGTCCGGGCATATTTAAATTTTCATAGAATTAATTTCATTTTTATTTTTGCATCATATGCATAACAAATCATACATTCCAAATTCATACCAAATTCCTTCATTTACAAAAATCTCATTCAACTGACGATTAGATTACATTCTGTTGTCGTTATATGAAAAGGTGCAAAATTTGGAAATTTTGATAAACTGTTGACTTTTGTCAACTGTTGACTTTTGGTCAACGGTGGACCAAAGTCAACCATGTGGCTAAAAAAAACCATTCCTGGTCATTCTCATGATCTTTTCCAAATCACCTTAAACCATACAATTTCATTATGTTGGACCTTGATCAATAAATCATTAACCCACTGTTTTCTTTTACACTACCATACATAAGACAATGAAAATCATGTTCATTCCAAAAGCCAATTTACATTACATCAACCATTGAAAACCATTACATAAATCTTGTTCATTCTCATTACAACCAAAAAAAAACAATTCACATACACAATAAATAAACAAGTACATGACCTAAGCATCAGTACAACATATACAAAACCACGCCACAAATTCACAACAGGCCTATGCAATCCGATTGGCAAAGGAAAGGCAACTGCTTCAGGAAGCCAACCTGTTGAGAAAGGTAATCAAAACACACAAATGATACAGGGTCAAGCTTTACGTTTTGGATCTGGTTTAGATACAAGCCAACCACCCAAGCCACCGTTTTCCCCGTATATTTCAGGTCATATAGCTACACTAACACAGCCTGCTGCCGTTGCTCCCAACCATCACCAACTGCAGGTGCATTCTGAGTTATTAAGTGCATCTTAACCTGATTTACTTAAAATTAATCAAGGTCCTGGAAATAGTGCTTCTCAAGTCAGTACAAGCACCTTAATATCTCAAGGATCTATGGATTTAATTAGTGTGTTAGCAGTTGCTCATACCGTGTCTTCTGAGTGGAAATCATCAGAACCACCATTCGGTTCCCCCATGCCCAATCCAGCGAGTCAAGTGAGCACTATGGAGGGCACATCTGTTGGAAATTCAGCTGCAATTGAGTTGGATTATTAATCAAGGGCAGGGCCCACGACAGTCGTCGGCTAAATTGCTTTCTACTGCAGCATAATCTCGAAATGCATAACATAAAATTAAAACATGAACATGCCATCTAAACAATGTTCAGGGTAAATGCAACCAAGACCTGCAGTAAATTACCAACATGGATTGAATTCACCCGTACCATTATCATGCAACACCACGAGATACATGGCTTAAGCTTTATGGTTGTGATACCAGCAACATTGCCAATCCTCTTGGAAGCTTGCCGCCAAACCGAGCCTTCATGTACCTGCACAATTGTTCGCAAGATTTCAAAGTGCATTAGTGGAAAGCAATTATGATCAAGTCCATTAGACAAAGCAAAGCCAGCTCAGGCGTGTTTACCCACAATGAACATCATGTTTACTGCTAAAATTCAAAGCATATAGGAATGCACACAATTAGAAAAATCATACATACATGTCCATACGTAATAATTCCACTGCTTAATCATACATATTACAAATATGAGTTACAACTGTCTGCAAATTGCTGAAGGGAAAGTCCTAGCCTATGATCCAAATACATAACTTCATGTCAAGCCGGAAACAACAGGTATATTGACCGCAACAAACTCCTTGTGCTATTTTCTCCCAAAGGTTACGAGCCACACGCATACTGCCACCTGCACAATTAAAAAACAGCAACACACACAACAGGCGACAGAAAACTTCATAGCACGAATAGGGTGTGCATCAACTTCTTTCTCATTTGTCAAAGTGGCATTCTTGGTGATAAATTGATCTAAACCAACCAAAGCAACTCTGTTACCACAAGGAACATCTTCGACAGTCCAGCCTGCATCACCATCCAAGATAGATGCATTAGATCTGCAGCATGCCATGGCCTTCCGAACCGTAAATCCCATGTCCTGCCAAACGGTGATCATCAAACTGCAGCATGAGCAACATACTCAACCAGAAACCAATTCACATGTTGACACACAATGACCAAGTACCTTACCTAAGCATCATGACAACACATACAAAACCACACCTAAGGTCAATCACAAAGTTCATCACAACAAATATCTGTTTCACCTGCAACACCATCATTTCTTTGTCAATTCCTTCGACTTAATGGTATGGTTATTTCCTAAAGATGGAAAGTTTGGTTGAAAAGAGACCTCAAGTAGTATTGTGCCAGCATGAGTCCCACAAGACAGCACAAATCCAAAGCCATGACCTTCACCTGCAATCAACTCACAAAACCATGAGAACTGTGACTCGTAATCACATAGGAAGAAGGTGAGGCCTACGTAAGGGCCAAGACATAACGAGTGCCGCAAACTTTCGCAATAAAGTTTAAGCTGAACATACCATGATTTAGAAAACCTTAAACAAAGACCTGCCATAAGATTGCAGCACAAGACCTGCAGCCTACACAAAGAAATATTGCTTAGGATCCCACCTTTCACTCATGACGTACCTGTTACAACAAAAGTGGAGAAATCAACATAACTTGAGCTGTTTATCCCAAAAACACGAGACCAAACACAAAAACATGAATATGCAAGTTACCTTAAATAAGTCCCAAAACCCCTGTTTAAGGTTGAATCCAGAGTAAGCCTCAAGGACGATTGTTGCATGACATTTGATTACGGTGTGCTTAAGGTTGAATCCATGCGGATATTTCTCCAGGACCATTCTCAGTCACTCTAAACCCCACAAGTCACTTGCCAATCCAAGGTTACAACTCAAGCGCGCCATACTCTGAGCATACGAATGAAAAAACCTGCGAAAAATTCAAGAATTACATGACAGTAAAAGCAAAGTTCTTACCATGACATGTAGATCTTTCACAGCAGTGAATAAGAAACTCAAAATAAACAACGTGTTTGAAGATTTCACTACGGACAAAACAGAAACAAATCTCACCACCTTCATTCCAGGGACTACACCAAATCTAGATGAGATTTTATTCTAACGGAAAATCTTAGATTTCGGCCAGCTCACAGGTGAGAGACTTGGTATTCCAGCTCTATATAAGAGACATCCAATCATTGGAAGAGAGGACCCGGGAGAAGCGTCGTTACCCTGCCAAAATACATACACCAAACCATTCACCGAAAGTTCATAATATTGGAAGCTACCCAAAATTCCTCATTGGAAAGCTGGGTTAGTTGAACTAAACCAACATCTCAGATTTGTGACGTGAAAGCTAAGACCAAAAGGATCAAACGCTGAAACAAGGAAAAGGGGTAGATACCTGAAATCGTCACCACCGTCGGAGCTTCGCCAGATTTCCAAAGTTCCTGAGAAACCTCGTCGCCTTCGCTTTAGGGTTCAATTTTTTTTTTCTCTTTGAAACTTTTGCATATGCCGTATGTTGTTTTAGTTAGATGGTTGTTAAGCATCCATACATGAGGCACTTAGATCTGTGAGAACCTCCTTTTGATGTTCCTCCAACGTGTAGAACTCTGATTATGATAGGCATCATGGTAGTTTATAGTTTACATTGTTGAATGCGGATTTATTTTTCTGTTGACGAAACCGGTGTCTGATTGGACTGAGGTTTGGGAACTTGATTCCCCTGTGAGTGTTTTTGAAGGTCGATGGTAAGTGTTTCGCAGAAAGGGAGAGGTGAGGACTTTAACGCCTCAAATTCGTCCTTTCAGTGAGGTTTGTAGCATTTCGCTTTTAAAGAAAAAACCATTAATGCTGAAGCTTTGTTCCACTGCCCAAAACCAATTAATGTTCCAATTTTCCATACCCATAGTCATTACTTGGGAATCTGTGTAAGTTGAAGGGCCACCGTCCCTTTCATGCTTCAAGACAGATTGTTGGATCTTGTTGGACCCGGTTTTGGGTCACTAAGGCAACCCGAGTTGGTTAATGCCCATCTGGGCTTCCTGGGTTCCGGCCCATTTCCTTTTTTCTTTCAGCTATGCGCCTTAGTGGGCCTCTGAGGCTTTCAAAGCCCATTTGTTTTGACATGATCCTGTTAACTCTTGTCCTTTTAGTATGTGTTTGATTTATTTTTTTTGGGATGGATGTTGATATATTAATTAAAACTTTAATATCATTTTTTAATGACCTAATATTAGTTAGATAATTTGTTACTATTTAATTAATTAACATATTTTGATTCATTACTTAGCATAATTTAGATAATTATTCCCTTTTGAGATTTATATGAATTATTATTTTGTGTTTGTTTACTCATATTGTACAAATTATTGATTCCATTTGCATGATGTGCTACAATTGTGACAAGATTATTTCAATCTCATCAACTTAAAGCCATTTCACTCAATTTCAAAAATAAACTATAAAATTTCTCGATTCAAAGTCGAGCCCATTTTTCACACCCTTGTAAGTCAATTGCTTCTAGCATCTCCGTCAACCTCACATAGCTTACTCTTGGGCTTTCTTACAATGAGACCTATTCGGTTATTGATTGATCGAGTAGATGAACAATACACTAATTAAAATTCATTTCATTCATAAATATGAATTCAAACTATTTTCCAAACCATTTAACTTCAAAAGAATTTTTTCTTTCAAACATAAATTTTGGGATGAAAAAGATATAGGGAGCGTACGCTTCATTATTTCTCAAGCACTTGAATAATTGGCGTACGCCATATTGCTCGAGTTCTTGTCACCTGATTAAACCTTAATCATACATTTTCAAATCAATTTTTCAAATCAAATATAGGTTCTAAATTCAAATCATTTCTAAACTTCAACCATCATATTCAAATCTTTCTTTTATCAACTACAAATTCTACAACCATTTAATTCTAAATTTCCGATGATAAAAGGATAGGAGGCGTACGCCTCACTATCTTTTGATTATTCGAATAATTGGCGTACGCCACATTGCTCGAATCTTCGTCATCAATTTAAAACGCAATCGAATAAATTCAAATTAACTCTTAGATCAAATCCAATTTCGCAAAATACATAACTTAACTTCAATTGAGAATGAGAGGCGTTCGCCTCGCCATTCTGTGATTATTTGAATAATTGGCGTACGCCACATTGCTCAAATCACTGACTTTTCAAAACCTACCAATTCAAAATTCAAACTATGTTTGCAAATCAAATACGACATCTAAAGACATATCTTTTACAATTTAAACTTCGGATGATAAAAGATGGGAGGCGTTCGCCTCGCCATCTCTCAATTATTTGAATAATTGGCGTACGCCATATTGCACAAATTATCGACTTCCGACTAAAACACGCTAAATAAACTTGGATAAGGGAATAGGTGGCGCTCGCCTCATTATTCTTTGAATAAGCAAGTAGGAGGCGTACGCCTCACTACCGTGCATATTCAACATCCACAAACAAACTTTCAAAATAATTCGAACGAAAAAGGAGTAGAAGGCATTCGCCTTGTTACTCCTCGAAAGAATTGGACGATTGATGTGCACCATATTGCTCAATCTTTCGTCGTTCTTCAAAACATCTCAAACACATTAAACCTAACTTCTCGCCCCCGAGCGATCGAAACCAATCAACCATCAAACCCAAACACATCAAATCAACTTGTCACCCCCGCGTGACCAAAACCCTCTCAAAAAGAACACTGTCAATCCTTTCTAATGCGCATAACAAACCAGTGCTAGAGCCTCCGCCGAGAGTAGACAAGCCAGCGTTTAGCCTTTAGAACGCCGACCTACACAGTCGTTCATCAAAACAAAACACACCAAATATTCGTAGTAGCCCGAACTACGAATGCTCTGATTTCCTTATTGCACTATAAAGATACGTAGGCAGGAGATTGTTGTATCTTCGCGAGCACACTAATAAAAAACTCTCATTTCCCCCTCCTGAGGTCTTCATCCATATCTATCATCAATTCTAATCACTCGAAGCAAGCGAATAACATTCAATTAACAGTCAAATAGCAAAATCAGACTAAAAGGTTCCCGTTGAGTACAACGGACATAAGGGGTGCTAATACCTTCCCTTTGCGTAATCGACTCCCGAACCCGAATATGGTTGCGACGACCATTATTCCATTTTCTTAAAGGTTTTCTCGATATTTTCCTATTCCTTCATTGGAATAAATAAAGTTCGGTGGCGACTCTGTTCGAACCAACATTTTTTCCGCGTTCCATCGCGAGGGATCGCATTATCATTTTTTGAGGTACGACACATATCTCATATGGTGTCTTCTCAACCTTTTTGGATGGAACACGGTTAAGTGTGTAAGCTGTTGTCAATAGTGCATGTCCCTAAAAGGAGTTTGGAAGATCGACATGACTCATCATGGATCGGACCATGTCTAACAGGGTTCGATTTCTTCTCTCAGATACACCATTCCATTGGGGTGTTCCAGGAGGAGTAAGTTGGGATAGGATCCCACACTCTTTCAGATGGTCATCAAACTCTAGGCTTAAATACTCACCACCTCGATCTGATCGAAGAGTTTTAATATTCTTACCTAGTTGGTTTTGTACTTCATTCTTGAATTCCTTGAACTTTTCAAAGGACTCTTATTTGTGTTTCATTAAATACACATAACCATATCTACTAAAATCATCAGTAAATGTGATGAAATACTGAAAACCTCCTTTGGCTGGTATGTTCAGTGGTCCACATACATCAGTATGTATGAGTGCCAAAAGATCATTAGCTCTTTCACCTTTTCCTGTGAATGGAGACTTTGTCATCTTTCCACCTAAACAAGATCTGCATGTCTCATATGATTCATAATCAAAAGAGTCCAACAGTCCATCTTTATGGAGTTTGGAAATGCGTTTCTCATTTATGTGGCCTAATCGACAATGCCAAAGGTAAGTTGGATTTAACTCATTAGGTTTCATCCTTTTAGTATTAATGTTATAAATATGCATTTCAAGATCAAGGACATATAGTTCATTGTTCATTTGTGCAGTAGCATAGAATATATCATTCAAATAAATTGAGCAACAATTGTTCTTTATTATAAATAATAAACCAAACTTGTCCAAACAAGAAACGGAAATAATATTCCTGCTAATTGCAGGTACATAATAACAGTTCTCTAACTGAATTATTAAAGCACTAGGTAAAGTCAATACATAAGTTCCTACAGCTAAAGCAGCAACCTTTGCTCCATTGCCAACTCGTAGGTCGACTTCACCTTTTGCCAAATCTCTACTCCTTTTTAGTCCCTGCACATTGGTACAAATGTAAGAACCACATCCAGTATCTACCCATGATGCAGAAGTAGATAAATTAATTTCAATAACAAGAATACCTGAAGTTGAAGCCTCTACTCCATTCTTCTTATCTTCCAAGTACTTTGGGCAGTTTCTCTTCCAGTGTCTGGTCTTACCGCAATGGAAACAGGTGCCTTCTTTTGCTATGCCTCCACTAGGCTTTAAAGCAGCAACAGTGGGTTTGGGTTTGGCAACTTCCTTGCCTTTCCCTTTATCACCCTGCTTGGTGGGCCTTTTGTTCTGTCTCTTTCCATTTTCGATCATCAGAATGGACTTCCCTTTTGACTTCAGATTCTGCTCAGCAGTTCTTAACATGGCTAACAGTTCAGGAAGAGATTTTTCCATATCATTCATATTGAAATTTATGATAAATTGACTGAATCTATCTGGCAACGATTGCAAGATCAAATCAGTCGCAAGTTCCTTTCTGAGGGGAAAACCCAACCTCTCAAGGTTTTCCACATACCCAATCATCTTGAGCACATGGGGACCTACAGGGGCTCCCTTAGCTAACTTGCCTTGAAAAAGGGCTTTTGAAACTTCAAACCTTTCATGCCTTGCTTGCTCTTGATAGAGCATCTTCCGGTGTTCGATCATATCGAACGCTGCCATGTTCTCATGTTGCTTTTGCAGCTCTGAGTTCATGATAGCTAGCATGGGACAAGCAGTTTCATTGGCATCATCGACATGCTTCTTATAAGCATCTCTTTCTGCCTTAGGTGCAGAACTATGAGGTTCCTCTTCAGGAACAGGTTTCTCCAAGACATACAACTTTCTATCATGTTTGAGGAGAATCCTCAGATTTCGGTGCCAATCTAGAAAATTTGTCCCAGACAATTTTTCCTTATCAAGGATTGATCATAAAATGTTGTTAGAGGTGTTTGTTGTCATGGTAATCTACATGAAAATAGTGAAAATATAAGTATCAATAACATATTTAATTAGGCCTTTAATTAAATATGCTCCCACTATTTTACTCAAAACAAATTACCCTCACTATTTGATTCGGAAAATCCCGTTGGAAGATTTTCTAGTGGGTCGAGATCCATATTTCACTTTGTTTTAAGTCCGCGTAGGCGGATTACATAAAACTAGGTTATTTAGGTAGGAACTCCTTCCAATTGTATCTAATACAAATCTCGAATATTTTAGTTGGGTGAATAACTCTTTATTCCAATCCATCACATGGATTATTTCCAACTCTTGCTTCTAAACATATATAATCTTATTATAATTTGTTTAGTTAAGTTTGACCCAATGTTTTAGCATTTGGATATTACAATTATCCCATCGCACCTTACTAATATAGAACATGCACCTTGCGTAGGTGAAACCTACATTATCCGATACTAGTCTTGATGAGTGCTAAAACTTGGAAAGCATAAATTTAATATTTAATTTGAGGGAATTTGCAATTATTCTGATCTCACTGGCTTATTTATCATATAAATCGTCTCTCACATGCATCAACATACATTCACATGCATCAACATACATACATAATGAAACAGTTATGGCCCCTAGCGCAATTGTTCTCCCAAGCCAATGAGAGAACCTAAGCTAACCTAATAACGATCTAAGCTTCTCCAAGCAAGATCTTCAAGGTTGTCCTCCTTTGATATTGAATTCTTCTCTTTCTTCATAACATTACATTACATAAAAGAAACTCGTTTTACATACGAGGGAGTGAGATGAGAAAAGAAGTTACATTATCAGATTAAAAGAGAGGCACGACACGCAGGTCATATTTTAAAAAATCCAAAACAAAATAAAGGAAAACTAAGGTCATAACCGATCACCACAAGACAATAATAATAAACACATTATTATTATTAATTTTAATTCTTTTAATTAATTAAAACCAAATTAAATTTCGGCGACCGATCACACTACGCAGAGTTAGCTGGGGGTCCGCTGCCCGGTCAGCGGGGACAGGGTTTCCGCTGCCCGGTCAGCGGACGGTGGTTTTTAATGAACAATTCATTTGAAATCGACATCGTTTTTCGCATCAACACTTGATAGTTTAAAGCACAACTCTTGCGCAGTCACAACCCTAATCGCATAACTCTTTGACAACACAACCCTTGTGCCGTCATTAACCCTACTGCATAACTCTTTGACAACACAACCCTTGTGCCGCCATTAACCCTAATGCACCAATTTCAGACTGTCAAACACATCTCGATTGTTGATTCAGTATGATTGATCAATATGTCATTGCTTCACCATACTAATGTTGGATCAAGAAGCAAACGATCATTGATCGCTCAAAGGAAAACAACCATTAAGTGTTTGAATGAACGAAACAGAAATAGTATATCATATATACCGTATTTTGCATCAAGATTACTTATATCATATATATAACTTGATCGATCTCAATTGCATAACCTATGGACGATCGATGTATCGCTGCTTCACCATACTAATGTCGGATTCCGAAGCATAGTCAACATCAATCATCCAAATTTTACACACATGATGCCAAATTTAATTACTCGTTTATTCTTTGATTCATTCTGTCTTTTAATCGTATTAATACAGAAAATAAACAGCTATCATATGCATGGTTTCGTAAGTGGCTCTGATACCACTGAAGGAGAAGGGCGATCCAAAATGCAGCGGGATTTAAAATTTCTCCTTTAATAATCCTTACGAATGGGCATGATCAGTGATAGAATCGTTACCTCTTGTGGCGATTGTAACCTTTGATGCAGATCTATGGAGCGATCATGAACGTTGAACAATGACAACGCCTCTACTCAGTCCACACAAACGGATTCCTTCGATCTCAGTGCTAGCTGCTACGAATGAAGGCTTTGAGAGAGAGAGAGAGAGAGAGAGAGAGAGAGAGAGAGAGAGAGAGAGAGAGAGAGAGAGAGAGAGAGATAAACAAAATTGCAACTGTGCTCATGCTTATACACAAGGGTTCTATTTATAGAACCACTTGTGTGGGCTGTAAGCTAAAAAGCCCACTCAAGTGTATATGGCTCATATCTTATAATATGCCAAAATCACTTAAGCGCGTGGTACCTTACCATATTTCGTATTCTACTTAAGTACACCGTACCTTACGATGTTCTACAATTCACTTAAGGGCACCGTACATTACGGTATTCCTTAGTTACTCTATCTCTCATCAATTTGTCCTTTGTGTGTGACCCTGTAGGTTTTTGCGGCATTGGAAATTATATTAAATCACATATTTAACATAATAAACAGTGAGCGGTATCTAGCAACACATCACTGCTACCCAAGACACGAAAATGTCATGTGATCTGACAAATCCTTCTGTGATAATAATTATGTGTATAATTACCCTTTTTCCCTTATGTCTATATTGAACACAAAGCATATACCGTGTCATCCTTGTCCAATTCAATATTGGGCCCATAGACATTTATCCTGTTACGCAGGATGGGAAAATTCCATCTAGGTCACTCATGTCCCTTAGCATGCTTCGTGGAGTACCCATCAACTGTCTTTATGGTTATCCAGTTACGGACAATGTTTGATCAGCAATAAGGCACTCGACTCTACATCTAGGGTCCATAGTGGTTTCAGGTCGAAGGGTGGTATACACCATTATCACCATGAGAATAACTTATGACACTTTGCATAACATTCTATATAGTATTCTCATAGCGGGTCAATCCAGTATAAATATTACTCTTAATATTCATACATATATTTAAGACTTGATAACTCCTTATCCATGATCCATGAGATGTGATCATCAGTCTATAAACATAATAGTCTTCATGCTTTAATGTTATCCCACTTCACAATAAAGCTCGACTACGGATACTTTAAGAATAGTGTCCTTATGTTTAATGTGATCTCATGATTAAGTCATACTCGATACATTAAACGGACTAGTTATTCTAGGGACTTTATTGAACAAACATAATAAAGAAAAAGCTTTTTATTATTAATAAATAATTCGATACAAGTACCAAAAGTATTGGCCTCTAGGGCTTATACCAACAAGACATGCTTCCACTAATGCCATGAAGCTGCCAATTGCCTTTCCCTCAATTATTTGTGGGATAATTCTAAGCCAGCAACCAGGTATTTTAAGCACAAGTGAGATCCCCAGTAAAAGGAAGCCTCTTTTGTCAATTCATTACAAGTTATTTGAAGGCAGTCATGTCAATGACATTGTCATGACATCTGCAATGAAGAAGCCAGCCTCTCAAGGTGGCCTGATTGCTGAATTAAAAGAAACCTGTAAGGAGTGATGGATAATGTTGGTGAAGCCAAGGAAACAGATGCCCACACCTCAAGTGAGAGGTCTGATTCTCAAGACAAATCTAGTGGCAGTTCTGGATCTGAAGGTGAAGAAGATGCTAGCTCCTCAGACTGAGTTGTGGTGATGATGGTCCCCCTGTTATAATGATGCATGTTCTGGATGCTTGGATGCTTTGATGTTTGTAGTTTTTTTTGCAGTCTTTTTTGATGCCATGATGTAATTTTTGGGCTCTTTTATGAGTTCTCTGGATTTCTGATTATCTCAGCTAATGTAGTTGTGTATAATTATGGTTATGTACCACCTGACATTGTGTTTTAACATTTTATATGTTATAACATCCTTTGTGACATTCTCTGCTGGACTGATTGACATTTATTTTGTCTAATTGGTCACTTTGGTCTATTTTGACTAAAAAGGGGGAGAAGTTAATATGTGGAGAGCTGCAATTAATGTGGAGAGCTGCAGTTATAGTTAATATGTGCTGAAGTAGCTAGCTAGACTAAACAAGTGACAGCTGATGTTGAACAGAATAATATTCTGTGTTGTACACATGATGTTGAAGGAGATGTCAGAGGGTGAGGGTGACTTTGAATGTTCTGTGTTGTACATGTGATGTTGAAGAAGATGTCAGAGGGTGACTTTGAATGTTACAGGTGCAGTTGTTGTTGAAGGAGATGTATGTGTTGAACAGACTTAGGGGGAGAAGAATCACTTATGTGTTGATTGTGTGTTCATTATTAGTTGCTATTATAGCTAGTAATTGTGTGGTTATTGCTTCTGTTGCTGCTTAACTTCTAATATGTTTTTACTCTTGTGAACAAATGGACTGATATATGTTTTAGCCAAAATTTGCCAAAGGGGGAGTTTGTTGGTTCTTATGTTGGCAATAATTTTGGTAAAACCTAGAGTGTTCATAAGTTGTCACATGTGTAGTCTTAACATAAGATAACTTGTACCTGCTGAATGTTTAAAATGTGATTATGCAGGATTTTACTGAGATGTCAGACCCGATGTCATGACATCTGTATACAGAATATTCAGTCTGAATATTATGTATTATGTGATTGCGTTTTTAATGTTAATCAGTGTATGATTGATGAGATGATTGAACACGTTATCAATCAGTAATTACAACGAGATTAACTTATTTTCCAAAGAGATTTAATCAACTGTCATGAGAAGATATGAATGGAAAATAGTTTTAGGGTTTTATGATGTCCAAGTCCAGCCAAATACTTCTATAAAAAGGACATGGAAAACCTGATTTGATACACAAGAAATAACGAACGAAATCTTGAGAGAGAATAAGGGTTTTAGTCTTGTGTGGTCGTGTGAATTGTAAGCCATTCAATTCATCCATAAATGATTGAATTGGTCTGATTTTTGAGTTGTAATTTGTCACTCTAAGCTTTTAAGCATGAGTGTTGTCTACTTGATTGAAGCTGTTAAGTAAGACCAAGTATGTGTCTTTGAAGAGTGTCTTATTTTCATTGTAATTCTTGTTTTATGTCACTGGTGTGATTGAGGGGGAGTGAGTAAGGTCTCATATCTAAGAGTTCTTAGGTAGAAGTCACACGGGTAAAGATTAGGTGAAAAGACTGTAACTTAAAGTTGTTTACTGAGAGTCTTTGAACTGATTCTATTTTAGTGGATTTCCTTCCTAACTTGGTAGCCTCCAGACGTAGGTGAGGTTGCACCGAACTGGGTTAACAATTGCTTGTGTCTCTTGCATTATAGTTCTTTATCTTTTATCCTGTTTGTATTGTTCAGATATTAATGTCGTGACATTACCTTCGACATCTCATATCTGATATCAGAATTTCAAGTGTGATCTATAAATACTTCATCCATTTATTTTTGCAATTTATCCTTTTATTTTATTTTGTTTAGTTTAATAGTTCACAAAAATCTCAATTTTATATGTAAGCATCTTTTAGACAGATTAAGAAATTGTTGAGAAACAAAATTCATTTTCAGCATAAATATTTAAAATTTGGGAAAAATCATAGTTGAAAAATATTCATCAAATCACTCTATTAAGGTTTCATTTGGACAACAATAAAGTTTTTTTTAATGAAATTTTAAAATATGATAATTTTGTTCAATTTTTATTCATAAAAGAACCTAGTAGTTCAAACGTTTTTTTAGAAATGGTTTTGTTTTTTTAGTTAAGTGACTATAAATTTAAGGATTAATTTTTTTATAAAAGAAATACACCATAGTATATATTAGAGAGAATTAAATATATTTTATAATTTAATTTAGTTTAAAAATAATAAAAAGAAAATTTTATTCACACAAAATATATAAAATATTAAAATTATTTAAATTTAGAGTTTTTTAAGAGAATAAAATTATATTTATATACAAAGATTAAAACAAGCAATATATTATTGAATATTTTGCATTTAAGATGTAATTACAAAAGATTAAAATCAAGTGAGTATGAAACCATATTTATGATACTAATATAGTGTGATTAATGTGTTTAACAAATGAGAAGCCTATGAACAATTATCATATTTTATGACATTTTCCATAAACAAGTCAAAGTAAGATAAACATCGTCATAATCTTTATTATAAAATAATTGTTTTCCTTCTTTTTTATTAGTTTTGTTAATTTGTGTGACTATTTGCAGAAGAATTCATAACATTTTCATTTATTCTTCTGGTGAACATTAAATCATTTGATATAGTTGTTCAAATGCACAGTGTTTGCATGACCACTATTCATGATTCTCGAAATTATGTGTTTTTTATGGTTGTTTTGTGTGAGTAAATAAAAATATTAATATATTCTTAATTAATTTAAAATAATAGTTACTCAATAATTGGGAATGTGATATCAGCTAGCAATTCAAGATCCATATGACTAAAGTAAGTAGTAATTCAAAATCTGATAATTTTGTTCAATTTTTATTCATAAAAGAACCTAATAGTTCAAACATTTTTTAGTTGAGTGACTATAAATTTAATGGTTAAACTTTTTTATAAAAGAAACACACTATAGTATATATTAAAGAGAATTAAATATAGTTTATAATTTAATTTTGTTTAAAAATAATAAAAAGAAAATTTTATTCACACAAAATATATAAAAATATTAAAATTGTGTAATAAGAGGATTAGTAATAAAAAAATAGAAAATGATACTTTAAATGTAAAGTTTTTTAAGAGACTAAAATTATATTTATATACAAAGATATTTTTAAGAATTTATGACGTTTTTAATCTTTGTATATAAATGAGCACAGATTCTGAAAAATGAGCACAGATATTTATATACAAAATCCGATTTTTATTTTACTTAGTTTAATAGTTCACAAAAATCTCAATTTTATATGTTCGACTCTTTTAGACAAATTAAGAAATTGTTGAGAAACAAAATTCATTTTTTAGCATAAATATTTAAAGTTTGGGAAAAATTATAGTTAAAAGTTATTCACCAAATCACTCGATTAAGGTTTCATTTGGATAATAATAAAGTTTTTTTTATGAGATTTCAAAACCAGATAATTTTATTCAATTTTTATTCATAAAAGAACCTAGTAGTTCAAATATTTTCTTATAAATAATTTTTTTAGTTGATTGACTATAAATTTAAGGATTAAACTTTTTTAGAGAGAATTAAATATTGATTATAATTTAATTTTGTTTAAAAATAATAAAAAGAAAATTTTATTCACACAAAATGTATAAAATATTAAAATCATGTAATAGATTAGTAATAAAAAAAATAGAAAATGATACTTTAAATGTAGAGTTTTTTAAGAGACTAAAACTATATTTATATACAAAGATTAAAAAGAAGCCATACAATATTGAATATTGGAATTTAAGATGTAATTATAAAAGATTATAACTAAGTGACTATGAAATCATATTTATGACACTAATATATTATGATTAATGTGTTTAACAAATGAGAAAGGTATGAACACTTGTTATTATTATTTTATGACATTTTTCATAAACAAGTCAAGGTAGGGTGTGAGTGAGACAGAAGAAAGTTTATCAAAAATTTAATGGCATGACTTTGGTTATACTAAAAACTTCAATAATGTTTATTAGAAAAAATGATTTTTTTTCCCTTTTTTTTATGAGTTTTGTTAGTTTGTGTTTGTGGGAGAACTCATGACATTTTTATTTATTATTTTGGTGAACATTAAATCATTTGATATAGTTGTGTTTGCATGACCACTATTCATGATTCTCGAAACTATGCTTCTATTTTTCTTTTCTTATGTTTGTTTTGTGTGAATAAATAAAAATACTAATATATTTTTAGTTAATTTAAAGTAATAGTTACTCAATGGTTGGAGATGTGGGGTCACCGAGTAATTCAAGATCCCCATGACTAAAGTATCACTAAGAACAATAGCATCACACGTATAAGCTTTTATCTATTTCTTTTCCAATAAAAAATGTATTAAACAAAGGAAATTGAAAATATCTTGTAGTCAAACATGGAACACTACATACTTCCATTAGTTTTATGGACCACGATATTTAGCATGTATAATAGTGTGACCTATAAATAGTTCATTCATACATTTTATTAATCACATTCAATCAATTCAATTTATTTTTGCAACTTATCATTTCATTTTTTATATATTTTATTTTGTTTAGTTTAATAATTCACAAATCTCAATTTTAAATTTAACTCTTTTAGAGAAATTAAGGAATTGCAGAGAAACAAACTTCATTTCTCAGCATAATTATTTAAAGCACGTGAAAAATTATAGTTGAAAGCTATTAACCAAATCACTTGATTAGCGTTTTAGTTTGATAACAATAAAGTTTGTGAGATTTTAAAATCTGATAATTTTGTTCAATTTTTTAGTAATAGTTTTGATTTTTAGTTGTATTTTGTATTGGAAAAGAATTAGACAAAAGGTTAAAGATGATCACTCTGCGACAAAGCTTATGATATGGTAGTTATAGTCTTAGGTGATCAGAGAAGGGGGATGTAAGATTAACACTTCAGTGCTCAAGTTAGTATTTGAGAGATGTAAAATTGTTGCAAGTCTCAATGAGAAGAATACTTCGATGTGATTCAGAGTCAAACTTATATAAAGGAGAAGGTGAGAAAGATCTTCAATTGATCCATCTAGGAGTACATATGAGTGTTGGATGTGATTAACGGTGGATATGAGGGAGGAGGTTGGGCTCATATGTGATATGACGAAGTGAAGGTACACCTTTTCGTTAATGAGTGAAATATTTTTTTTGCTAGATTCAGCTTATGAGTTAGGAAGATCTTGATGGGCCTTTGGCCAGCCTAAAACGGTTTCCACTTAAGTCCTTAATATCATCTTTAAAGTGAGGAGTTTTTAAGTAGAAGTCATTAAGATCGGTATGAGAATAGGTACTGTTATAAGAGGTCTTTGTCTGTTGTGGATGTTTCCACGGGAATAGAGGGCTCTGTTGTTGCATTGAAAGAAAAAAGTTGGCATTAGGAACATGTTCACTTACATTTTTTGTGTGCAGACGAGATGTTGCTTTAGTATAGGCTTATGTGTGCTCCCGCACGTGTGGGGCAGGGATGTGAGACGCATAGGGGTACTTGAGTGCACTTAATTACAATTACAAATTCGAGATTTCACCTTGATCCTTGGATATGGTATTTAATCTTTGGCTAAATTACAGTGGTTGAACTCGACCACTTTTGTGTTTATAAATTGGGAAATGAGGCACCAATGTCACTTTTTCAACTTCTGCTTCGTTCTTGAACGATATCATATAGAGATTTTTACTTGCGAATTCTTTGATTATTGCTGAAATTTTATGGGTTTTGAATAGTCTCGCTTGTTTCAAGTTGCATTCGTCTTGACTCTTCGAAAACCTGCATTTAAAATGTAAGGTACACTTCTTTTCTTTTGTTCATCTCTGATTTTGTTAGTCTTCGAAAATAGAGGAATTAGGAACCTAGATTTAAGTATCCCCATTACTAACCTTAGCTGTGACATAAAGCTTAATGATGTTGATTCTTGAACTAATGATTGAAATGCCCCCTGCTAGAATAGTGATAACCATGAAATGTATCACGTTTTTTACTCGATACGCATGTCATTTTAGTCCTTTTTATGTCCATTTTATGGTTTTATTCTGGTGTATTGTGTTTATTTCAGTTGTTTTCCAAGAAGGAGAGTTCGTACGAGAAATCGGGATAAAATAGCAAAGAATAGAGAAAAAGGACGAATACTTCACTCATGGCGTTCACCATGGCAATGTCATGGCGCTGACCATGACATGGTAGTCAAAAGCCACCTCAGTAGGAAAAAAAAGTCTAGAAGGCGCATTTCATAACTCTTGGCGTTCACCATGAGCCTTGAAGACCATGTTCTCCGACTTTGCACTCATGGTGTTCACCATGAAGCCATGGCGTCCGCCATGGACTTTGAGGACAGAAAAATAGCAACAACTTAACCCAGTCTTCTCCCACTTCAGCATAAAATTCTCCATGACTCTTACACGAATTCAGCCTCTTTTTAGAGTCTCAAGCACTATATATAGCCATAAAATTTAAGTTTTCATTTTCCAAGTTTTATTAGAATTATCAAAGCTTTAGAATACTTGTTTAGGCAGAAAAATTCATTATTATAATAGTTGCAGTTTCTCACAATGAGGGACTGCTGCAACTTAGAATTAGAGAATTCTTTGTGTACTTGGATCATTGTTGAAAAGTATATCTTCGGCAAATCTTTTTATATTGTATCCACAAAGATTGGTTGTTATTACCGCCGTTCTATAATCCAAATTGTTATAAGTTTAGAAAGTAACAAAGTTGTTTTGTTTGGAAAGTTATCTTTTGAGTAAATGTCACTAAAAACAGTAAAATGGTTTTAATCAAATGTAAAAGCTTGGCAAGATTGGAGTTCACTATTCCAAGTGCTTATGATTCCTTATGATAACTATATAGATTTAAGATTATTGATGGTGTTCAAGTATCCTCTCAAAGTCATTTATGTCTAAATGATATTGTGATAATCACTACATTGATCCTTAGACGATCTCTCCACCTAACTATCAATATAGAAATCTTGAACGGTTGATACACAAGAAGAGTAATGAATAAATCTATCTCTACAACTTATTCACTACTTGAAAATCTATTTTATGTCAAGACTTAAATAATCTCTTTCAACAACTACTCAAATCTGATTTTCAACTTAGAGCAAAAATAGCATTTAATATATCAACAATCTCGTATCATATATATGAATCAAATGGAATACATAAACAAATGAGAATAGCTATTACCTCCAATCTTGACAAAATGGGGTTTAGCTCCTCATCATCATTTTGCAAAATAAAATACAATGGAAGAAAACTCTGTTTTTCTCTCTTACAAAAATATCCAAGTATCAATTGTGTCAATGTGTTAGAATGTTAGAATACATAACAATTTCCATTCTGAATTTCTAAAAGGGTTGACATTTCCTAATTTGATCATTTCTCATCTAAGGCAGAAAAGCTCCCCCAAGGCAGCCACCAAAATGGCAAAATCAGTTGGCCTTGAAAACAACACTCTTGACCAAAATCAGCTTGCTGGATTCGCAGCCTTCGCGGCGCGAACTGAAGCTATCTCAGCTTCCTTGCTTTGCAAGCTTCAACCAAGGAGTCTTCCAAGTTAGGCTTCCAAAATTGAGCCTCCAAATTGCATTCAACACCTCTTCCATATTATGATGTTGCATTCCAAAAGCTCTCTTATCCAGAAATTCTACAAAACTAACAAATATGTGAAATAACTATTCAAAACAAAATAAATTAAACCTAATTGCATTTATACAAACTAGTGAGAATAAAAGTGTGTAATTACATCAAAGCTTGGTAAAAGGGACCAATAAAATGATATAAAAAGTAGTACTAATTGGTCCCTAACAACTCTCCCCAACTTAGCATTTTGTTTGTCCCTAAACAAAAGTTTCCACCCTCACAACCAAAGCAATTACACAAAAGATCGAAGCAAGGATTTACCAAGGACATTCAAATGGTTCAAAAGTGTTTGGCAATTTCTCAATCCACCTATCTCAATTCTAGACAAAACATGAATAAGAGAAATGGTTGAGTGCAAAAATCATTTCAAGGAATTCAAAGCCATATATGTCAAAATTGAATCAAACTTACACACACATCATAATAATGATGAATAACATGAAGGGTTACTTTCACTCATCCAAGCAATTAAATCAACAATAACTCAAATCATGCGGTTATCACAACAAATACCAAATCATGTGAAAAATAAGAATCAAGAGGTCTTTCAAAGGTTGTAATGTGGCTTAGGTTACAAGAAAGGATATGATTAAGAGAATTCAACAAAGTTGTCTATCCTAAGGGAGCATTCCCAAACATTCAACTCTACACAATTTCCCTTTCTTTGATCCCTATCTTTTTTTTTTACATCCACACAACCATGAGCATTTTCTTTGCTTTTTTTTTCTTTTTTTTCTTTGCTCTATGGTTTCAAGGGTGATTTCTTTTTCTTGTTTCTTTTCATATTTTTACCCTTTCATAAAAACTCACTTTTCCAAGTTTCTAATCAACTTTTCACTTTACTCTCCCCAACTTTAGATTCGAAAACCAAATTTATTCAATAATGCTCCCTACTTAGACATAAGCAAAAGGCAAAATTTGCAAACAACTCGGTTTGAGGTTTCAATTGATACGAAAGAAATTAGGATTCATTTATTCCAAAATTTTCAATTGATTTTACAATGATCAATCAATTGATTTAACTAAGGATTACTCCTCACAAGGTTAGTTGATTCAAACTTTTTGGTCAAGTGGTTTTTTCTCACAAACAATGCCTCTATCATTTTTAAAATTTTCACACAAAAATAGATTGATGCATGATTTAGCATGATAAGAATGAGTTGAAATAATGCTCGGTTTCCCGCATTTTAGTGTACAATGGAAAACCTCCTCACAATTGGTTAAGTCCTATTTTGATTCAAAAATGACATATATTTCAATGAATTTATGATATGGAATTTGCAAACACCGTCAAGCTACTCATGTTAAGTCTAGAAAGCGATAAAGTGTACCTTGAAATGCCGACACTAATTCTTATCATCACCACTCGAAGTGTCCTATGCTTCTTTCTTTGCGAACATTTTTTTGGTTGCTTTAAGCTTGACTTAAGAGTAAGAACAATTAAATAGAAAAAAAAATGTTGGTAAACCAAATTCATTGTAACACACTTAAATTTCATAGAGTATTCATGCAATTAACAAGACAAACTCCTCAATCTTCCTCCTCTTGGCCACCACCAACAGATCCACCAACAGATCCAAGGACGTCCTCCATCTCACTGTCATGGGTTGCACCACCTCCTGCACCCCCTATAAAAGTTGGCCTGCCCTCAGGCCAGTTAGCATAAGTAACATATTCCGTCTAGGGAGGAAATGTGCGGGCTTCAGGTGCAATGAAAGTGTTTTGAAATTGTTGGAATTTGGGAGATCGAGAGGAAAAAAATTTGAGTTTTGGAAGTGGGGCAGTGGGGTTGTTGAAGAAAAGTTGAAGTTTTGTGAAAATAAGAGTGAACAGAAAATAACCAAAACATAATTTAAGTGGTTCTGCCACGCACCGTTCGCGGCGCAAACTGAAACTTTCCATTCAGTTCGCGGGGCGAAAGATGATCGCGGGGCGAACTGAAGGAATTTCTGAAGAAATTAATTTGCAGTGGACAAAACTCAAGTTTCACAAAAATTAACACAACATAATATCAAAACAGCAGAATTGAGAAAATATAAAATGCGGACTTACAACGTTGGGTTGCCTTCCAACAAGTGCTTTGTTTAACGTCGTTTATAGCTCGACGGTTCAATGATTCTCTTCACGATTCGGCTTTGTTGCACAACCTCCTCAAGGGTTTTGTTGTCTTCAAGAGGTTCTTGATGAACCTTCGATAAAATCCGATACCACCCTTTTTCGGAACTACTTGCACAACACTCACCCATTCACCATCGGAGATAGGACAAATCATCCCGGCCTCCAATAGTTCGACAACTTCCTTCTTTTTCAGCACTAGTATCAATTGATTCTCCTCTTTTGCGGACAAGGTATTGCTAATGATCACCGGTTTAGTACAGTCATCACCAAGGAACGCATACTTCAAATGTGGCTCTAGTTTTGGCTCTTCCACTTTCTTCGTCATATCCAAGCCTTCGGTTGTCTCTTCATGATAAACAAGCTCTCCACAAGACTCTAATTCATGCAACATTGCTTCAATCTCTTTTCCTTCATTTTCGGTCGAAACTTTGTAGACTCCGATAAGAGATCTTTCTGATGGATTAGAAACATGAACTTGGTTTGAGACCTCCACTAGTTCCTCCTTGGTTGCATCGATTCGGAAAAAATCATGCTTATCATTAGGATGCTTTTTGGCTTCAAAAAGATTGAAGGCTGCCTCTTCATCTTGCACCCTTACTTTCATTAGTCCATCATCAATGTCAATCATCATTCGGGCCGTTTTCATGAATGGTCTTCCAAGAATTAGAGGAGCATCACAATCCTCATCCATGTCTACTATCACAAAATCTACCGGAAACAAGAATTTGTCCACCTTCACTAACATGTCTTGAGCAACTCCATTTGGTGAAGTGGTGGACTTATCAGCTAGTTGTAAAGTCATCCTTGTAGATTTGATCTCAACATTTCCCAATCTTTTAACAATGGATAGGGGAATTAAATTGATGCTAGATCCCAAGTCAATCCAAGCCATTACCCATGTAAGTGTCTCCAATGGTTACCGGTAAAACGACTCGGCCTGGATCGGATTCCTTTCTTGGGAGAGTTTTTTGAATGATGGCACTACAACGTGCATCAAGCAAGATTGTCTCGTCTTCTACATGTCTCCTTTTCTTTGTGAGAATATCCTTCATGAACTTTGCATACCACGACATTTTCTCTAATGCATCGGCAAATGGAATATTAATTTGAAGTTGTTTGAATATGTCCATAAACCGTGCATAGTGTCTAGCATTGTCCTTCTTTGATGGTGCGTGCGGATAGGGTAGATGTTGAACTGGACTGACATTCACTCCTTTGTCTCTTTTTTTCTTTCTTTTTTGGTTCAAATTCCTTCTTCATTTCCGCTTTACACTGTTGTTCCTCCATCAATTACTGGTTCTGCTGTTTTCGCGGTGCGAAGGGATATCGCGGCGCGAACTGAGCAGTTTCTGCCACTTTCTCCTTTCCACAAGCCACATCCTCATTTTCCAGTACAACATCCATACCATTCTCTACTGTAATTTCCTCACTTTTTCCACTTGTCAACTCTCTACCTCTTCTAGTACAAATTACTTTACAATGCTCCTTTGGATTAGTTTGAGTGTTAGCGGAGAAAGAGGATCCTGTAGTTTGTTCCGACATTTGTTTTGCAAGTTGACCTACTTGGTTTTCCAAATTCTTGATTGCTGCCTCGGTACTCTTCTGATTTGCCATGGAGGCTTGCATGAATTGTTGGATAGTGTCTTCTAACTTTGAATTTCCTCCTTGCGATTGTTGTCCTTGAGAGTTTGGGTGTTGATAAGGACTTTGCTGCTGAAAATTTTGGTTGTTGAACCTTGATGGTTGATAACCTTGATTGTTCCTTTTATAGCCTTGATTTTGATTGTTCACTTAACTCACTTCTTCTAGTGGAGGGCAAAAACCGGTTGGATGATCTCCTTGACATAATTCGCAACATGCTACTTGATATCGAACTTGAGACCCTTGAATTTCCTTCATTTGTTGTGGAAGCTTGGCCATTTGTTGAGTAAGCAACTCCACTTGTTGAGAAAGTAGCTTGTTTTGAGCAAGGATGGCATCATTGGTATTTAACTCAATAACTCCCGGTTTGCGTTGTGAAGGACTACGGTCATGTTGACTTTGACGATCATTGAGTGCCATCCGGTCAATAATGACTTTTGCTTCTTCCGCATTCTTTGACATAAGAGAGCCACCCGCGGTAGCATCCAAAAGTGTTCTGTGAGTTGATTGGAGCCCATTTAGAAAAATATGGATTTGACTGAGCTCATCAAAACCATGGCCCTTGCATTTTCTCAATATTGACTTGAATCTTTCCCAAGCCTCATTTAGAGACTCGTTGCTTCCTTGAGTGAATACCGCAATAGCCGTTTTGGCTTCCATGAATCGGGATTGAGGGAAATATCTTTCTAAGAACTTTTCTTCTAACAAATTCCAATCCGTCATCACTCTTGGTGCTTGATCAAGGTACCACTCTTTTACCTTCCCACTAAGGAGTGTGGGAACATCCTCTTGAATAATGCTTCTTCACCCGCTTCGTCTATTCCCGTAGAACCCGCAATCTCATAGAATTTGATGAGATGGGTATACAGATCTTCATGGTCCATTCCGGTGAATGGATTTGCATAGAGAAGTTGGAGGATTCCGGTCTTCATCTCCGTATTCCTTCCTCCACGAGCAAATTGAGCATTTCTTCTTGGACTATTAGCGGACATTTCGGTACGATTGTCATCCGCCATGTTTTCCTCACAAGCCTCTACAACCACTTCTTCGATTTGAACAAGTGCGGAAGTAGATGCTTCTTCTCTCCGATTCCTCTCTTCGGCTAGTTTCCTTCTTCTTCGTGTTTTGCTATTGAGCTTTCGAAGTGTTCTTTCAATTTTGGGATCGAATTGAAATTGCTCCTCGGTAGCTTTTCCTTGCATGCACTAGAATCTACAAAACTAAGAAACCAAGTGAAACACAAGAGGGATAGTAATAAAAGTAACAAAACTTAAAACAATGAATTATTACAATGCTTGTAATATCGAACACCAATCCCCGACAACGATGCCAATTTGTTGAAAAGTATATCTTCGGAAAATATTTTTATATCGTATCCACAGAGATTGGTTATTATTACCGCCGTTCTATAATCCAAATTGTTATAAGTTTAGAAAGTAACAAAGTTGTTTTGTTTGGAAAGTTATCTTTTGAGTAAATGTCACTAAAAACAGTAAAATGGTTTTAATCAAATGTAAAAGCTTGGCAAGATTGGAGTTTACTATTCCAAGTGCTTATGATTCCTTATGATAACTATATAGATTTAAGATTATTGATGATGTTCAAGTATCCTCTCAAAGTCATTTATGTCTAAATGATATTGTGATAATCACTATATTGATCCTTAGACGATCTCTCCACCTAACTATCAATATAGCAATCTTGAACGGTTGATACACAAGAAGAGTAATAAATAAATCTATCTCTACAACTTATTCACTACTTGAAAATCTATTTTATGTCAAGACTTAAATAATCTCTTTCAACAACTACTTAAATCTGATTTTCAACTTAGGGCAAAAATAGCATTCAATACATCAACAATCTCTTATCATGTATATGAATCAAATGGAATACATAAACAAATGCGAATAGCTACTACCTCCAATCTTGACAAAATGGGGTTTAGCTCCTCATCATCATTTTGCAAAACAAAATACAATGAAAGAAAACTCTGTTTTTCTCTCTTACAAAAATATCCAAGTATCAATTATGTCAATGTGTTAGAATGTTAGAATACATAACAATTTCCATTCTGAATTTCTAAAAGGGTTGACATTTCCTCATTTGATCATTTCTCATCTAAGGCAGAAAAGCTCCCCCAAGGCAGACACCAAAATGACAAAACCAGCTGGCCTTGAAAACAACACTCTTGACCAAAATCAGCTTGCTGGATTCGCAGCCTTCGCGGTGCGAAGGTGATTCGCGGCGCGAACTGAAGCTATCTCAGCTTCCTTGCTTTGCAAGCTTCAACCAAGGAGTCTTCCAAGTTAGGTTTCCAAAATTGAGCCTCCAAATTGCATTCAACACCTCTTCCATATTATGATGTTGCATTCCAAAAGCTCTCTTATCTAGAAATTCTGCAAAACTAACAAATATGTGAAATAATTATTCAAAACTAAATAAATTAAACCTAATTGCTATTATACAAACTAGTGAGAATAAAAGTGTGTAATTACATCAAAACTTGGTAAAAGGGACCAATAAAATGATATAAAAAGTAGTACTAATTGGTCCCTAACAATCATCAATCTTGTTGGAATTATTTGCAGCTTTTCAATTTCAGTATTTTACCAATTCCTAGAATTTACTTCGTTTAATTTTAGCAGCTTTTATTTCTACTTTATTTATTTTAGTCTTTATTGTTTCAGTTTTTACCGTTTTAAACTCTACTTTTCTTAATTTCCATTTTGAATACTATTCATTGTTGATGTTAATTTCATTTCCAGTTTTAGTTTATGTCGTTGATTTTATTGTTCACTGATTGTATCTATTTCAAAATACTTAATATCGATTCCAATAGTATCATTCGTCCTGTTTGTGTTTGATGGTTTATATATATATATATATATATATATATATATATATATATATATATATATATATATATATATATATATATATATATATATATATAATTTCATGCTTAGTCTAATTAACAATAATATGTTTTTTCTTAATATGTTTGGCTAAGCTCTTAGAGCCCGGAATGTGAGGACCGTCGTTCCGACAGAATTCAGTAAATTTTATCGAAGCTGATTTTTAATATTAATCTATTTTCTGATTCCTAATTTTTAGTTTTTAAAATTAAAAAGTTTTGCGCAAAATTAAAAAACACTTGGATACTCATCAATAGCACGACAATGTGATATCGGTATCCGATCAATAAAAATTGAATTTTTAATTTCTAAAAACAACGACAATGTTTTAGTAATTAATTAAGACTTGTCAATTTTTAAAAATTGTTACGAAATTGTAAATTGTGGAGTGACAACATGACTTTTACGATTTCGAAACACAACACGGGTTGCGCGAAAATGAGCAATGATTTTAAATTATTATTTCCTCCAAAAAAACCAACAACAATCATACCTTATTGAATTAGAGTGGACATGTCAATTTTGGTCTTACCAGCAATTGGCGTGTCTTCGAGTAACACAACTTGATACCCGAAATGTTCAGCGATTTGGGTGATCATGCCACCTACGGAGATGCCTCCGGAGTCTGCTCGGCCCACTCTGCCCAGATAGTCAACTGCAAAGGCAACTACATTGATGGCTTTGTTTTGTGCCATCGAGTACATAAAAAATAGCTCTCTCTGAGTAGCTACCCCTATGATATCGCCTCTTCCAAACAGGGTGTAGGCCAAACCCTTCTGAGCATACCGGAAACATGGATTCTGGATGCCGGATGCCTTAGCACCTTTGAATGTGTAATCCGTCCTCCTGGTGATGGCAATCCAAAAATCCTTATGTGAGAACCCATCTGGGACTGCTCCTGGTCCATACAGAAGGAGTCGGAGTATCCCGGCCAATTCCTCAACCGATAATTCATGATAATTATTAAACAAGCGGAAACGCAAAGTGCCGAAATAATACCTGGTCGTGTCTATCCACTACTTTTCGAGTTGGAATTCCAATGTGCTGAGGAATTCGAGTGTGATGCCCTCGTATGTCGGCGCTTCCAGGATCATGAATTCTAGTATTCCTAAAACGTGGAACATCCGGTATACCTCAATTTTGAGCCCTAGCGCGTTCAGAGTATGCTCACACATGTACCTTATCGGTGTGAGTTTCCGTTTCCAATGAATTTGATACCGCTTTTCTTATTCCGGATTGTCGAACACGATGTTATATGGATTTGGGTTCCGGCTTGGTCGCTTCCGTGACCTCGACATCTCCGCAAGATGTTGCTTTCCGATGAGAATTCTCCTCAGGGGCATTTTGGACCTGTAAAAATTGAAATTATTTGAAATAAGGAGTTAGAAAATTCCAAAACCATGGTTAGAACGGGGATATTGAGTGGGGTAATATTTGTGAAGGGTGTTTTTGCAATAGGGGAGTGGAAGTGGTGGTTATGGAAGCTTTGAGGTTTGGGGTTTAATGGGGTTTGTTAGGTTTAGAGAGAAAGAGAGTGATAATGATGATAATGATGAGAGAGAATGATGATGGTGAAATAAAAAAAACTGACAATGATAAGGTAAATGGGTTAAAGTGTGGTTAAGGTGGAGTAAATAGGTGGGGCCCACTTCAAAATTTGAATTTTAAAATTTTTTCAAAAATCCCGTCTACCTGACACGGGTGGTCGTGTCAGGCTACTGTCCATATCATGTTTTCAAGTTTTCTTTCAGTGCTCAGCCGCCCGTGTCAGGCTACTGTTGACAAAAAATTCTTCCCCTTCCAGTGTTCCTGACACAGCTCGTGTCAGCTGACACGGATGGCCGTGTCAGGCCACTATTATTTCACATCTTTGGCCTGAATTTTCACCCTCCTGACACGGGTGGTCGTGTCAGGCTACCTTTTTGGCCGTTTTTTTGGCTTTTTCTCCTGTTCAACCTCTGGTACCTCTGGCCACGTTGATCATCCTTTTTCATGACTTAGACATTTGTTGAAGTGATGTTCCCTCCTTGTAGTGCTCCTGTGTAAACCTACAAACATACATAACTGATTAGATTTAAAATGCGTGGGTTGCCTCCCACAAAGCACTGTGTTTAACGTCACATGGCTCGACGGTTCTCCGTCTTTTTAGGTGAGACGGATTTTGTCTATTAGACCACCCTCCTGGTCTTGTAGGTACGTTTTGACTCTCTGCCCATTCACCTTGAACGTGTCTCCATTTGCAGGATTTCTTAGTTCAACGGCTCTATGCGGAAATACTTTTTGTATCATAAAGGGTCCCGACCATCTTGACCTTAGTTTCCTTGGGAATAACTTCAACCTTGAATTAAATAATAAGACTAGTTGTCCTTCCTAAAGTTCTTTCTTCTGAATGCGCCTGTCATGCCATATTTTGGTTTGCTCTTGGTATATCTTGGCATTCTCATATGCTTGATTTCTGAATTCTTTCAGCTCTTGTAATTGAAGGATCCGAGAATTACCCGCTTTGGACAGATCATAGTTGAGAAATTTGGTAGCCTGGAATGCCCTGTGCTCTAGTTCGAGCGGCAGATGACAAGCTTTACCATAAACCAGTTGATACGGGGACATACCTATTGGGGTTTTGAACGTTGTTCGGTATGCCCAGAGTGCATCATCTATCTTGATTGACCAATCTTTTTGTGAGGTGCTAACTGTCTTTTCTAGAATTTGCTTGATCTGCCAATTTGACACCTCAACCTGTCCACTAGTCTGGGGGTGGTACGGTGTGGCGATTCTATGCTTGACATTGTATTTCCTTAGTAGGTTCTCCATCAGCTTGTTTAGGAAGTGGGTACCTTCGTCACTAATCAGTGCTCTTGGTACCCCAAACCGTGCAAAGATACAATTCTTGAGGAAATTTATTACCACTTTCGTGTCATTCGTGGGTAGTGCCACTGCTTCCACCCATTTTGACACATAGTCAACCGCGACTAGAATGTATTGCTTACCAAAGGACGGCGGGAAGGCTCCTATAAAATCTATTCCCCACACATCGAACAGTTCTGCCTCTAACATGGCATTATGAGGAATCTAATTTCTCTTGGATATGTTTCCTGTTCTCTGACATATGTCGCACTCTTTTACCATCTCTTGTGCATCTTTGAACAGTGTAGACCAGTACAATCCATACTGAAGGACTTTTGTTGTGGTTTTATCTCCGCTAAAATGTCCTCCATATTATGAGTTGTGACAAGCTTTTAGGATGCCCCTTTGCTTTTCCTCCGGAACACATCTCCTTACCAGGCCATCTAATCCCTTTTTGTAAAGGAATGGATCGTCCCACACATAAAAACCTGTAATCATGCAAAAACTTTTTTCTTCTGTTAGAGTCAAAGTCATCGGGTATTAGTCCACTTACCATAAAGTCCGCGTAATCTGCGAACCATGGGATATGTGTAACGGCTAGGATACATTCGTCGGTGAACTCATCTCTGATGGGGTGTGCTTCTTCTGTTTCTTGAATCGGAGTCATCCGAGACAAGTGATCAGCAACAGTGTCTTCACTACCTTTTTTGTCTCTGATTTCCAGGTCGAACTCTTGTAGTAGTAGAATCCATCGCAGCAGCCTTGACTTTGATTCATGTTTAGCAAAAAGATATTTTAAAGTAGCATGGTCAGTATACACAATTACCTTTGATCCCAACAAATAGGATCTAAACTTATCAAACGCGTACACAACCGCCAAGAGTTCTTTTTCGGTGGTTGCATAGTTCATTTGAGCAGGGTTCAATACGTGGCTTGCATAATAGATCACATGCAAGAACTTCTCCTTTTGTTGCCCTAATACTGCCCCTACTACATTGTCACTAGCATCGCACATTATCTCAAAAGGGAGAGACCAATAAGGAGAAATAACTATGGGGGCTGACACCAGTTCCTTCTTCAAGGTCTCGAAGGCTTGTCTGCACTCTTTGTCAAATAGGAATGGTGTATCCTTCACCAGTAGACTAGTTAGTGGTTTTGCGATCTTGGAGAAATCTCTTATGAACCTGCGGTAGAACCCCGCATGTCCCAAGAAGCTTCGGATGTCTTTTTCATTTACCAGAGGTGGTAAATTAGCTATTACCTCAACTTTTTCTATGTCCATTTCGATACCTCGGTTGGAGATCTTGTGTCCCAACACGATACCTTCACGTACCATGAAATGGCATTTTTCCCAATTCATGATCAAATTTGTTTGCTGGCATCTTTCTAACACAAGTGACAAGTTAGTTAAACATTTATCAAATGAAGAACCGAATACTGAAAAGTCATCCATAAATACTTCCATATTCTTTTCGAGCATGTCAGCAAAGATTGATGTCATATACATTTGAAAAGTGGTCGGTGCGTTGTACAACCCAAATGGCATTCTTCTATAAGCAAAAATACCATATGGGCATGTGAATGCAGTCTTCTCTTGATCTTCAGGGGCAACCGCAATCTGGTTGTACCCCGAGTACCCATCTAGGAAAAAATAGTAATCATGTTCGGCTAACCTTTCCAGTATTTGATCAATGAATGGTAACGGAAAGTGGTCCTTTCATGTTGCCATGTTTAGTCTTCTGTAATCTATGCACACTCTCAAACCTGTAACAGTTCGGATTGGAATTAACTCATTCTTCTCATTTTTTATCACCGTAGTGCCCCCTTTTTTTGGTGCCACATGGACTGGACTTACCCAAGAACTATCGGAAATAGGATAAATTAAGCCCGCGTCCAACAATTTTACAACCTCTTTGCGTACCACTTCTTTCATGGTTGGGTTAAGTCTTCGTTATCGTTGCACCACCGGTTTATGATCATCTTCCATTAAGATCTTGTGCATGCAAACAGTCGGGTTTATACCTTTCAAGTCCTCAATTGCCCATTCAATTGCGCCTTTGTATTTTTTTAGCACTTGAATGAGTTCTGCTTTTTGGACACTTTGTAGACTGGCATTGATAATACTTGGGCATTTTTCCTTAGTATCCAGAAATACATGCTTCAGATTTGTTGGTAGCTGCTTCAGATTGACCCCTGTTTTGGGTTCTTCAGTGACATCTGATGGTGGTGGTGGTCTTAAATATTCCCACCGGTGTGGTCTAGATATAACCCATTCAAGTTGTTTTTCCATAATAGCAAGCACCTCAGACTCTTCTTCATCTTCATCACTTTCAAAAATCGATAGACTTAAGACTCGTTCTAGTGGTGACTGGGGTCTATGCTTTTCAATTTCTTGAGCAATTACTTGATCTATTGTCTCTATAGTGTGGCTTGTGTCAATGTCATCTTTGTATTGCATTGTGTTCCTTACATCTATTTTTAACTCTTCATCATAGACTTTGAGGGTCATTGTTCCTTCCTCGATGTCTATCATACACCGTCCTGTTTCCAAGAATGGTCTGCCCAATATGAGAGGAATCTCCTCATCTTCGGGCGTTTCCAGAATGATGATGTCAACTGGGAAAACCAACTTGTCAATTTTTACAAGAACGTCTAACAGAGCGATCCGCAAACTAAAGTGTCATTCGAGTATCTTGAACAATGTCAATGCCTAATTTCTTATAAATGAAAAGTGACATCAAGCTTACACTTGCTCCAATAGTGCATTGAATAGTAACCGATCCCCTGTCTTTATTTTTCACAGGGATTTTCATGCCTTGGAGAATGGCATTGCATGTTTCAGTTAGGATGATCGGGTATATATCAGTGGAACACTTCTTGGAGATGATGTCTTTCATGAACTTGGCATTTGTTCTAATGCCTCAGAAAAAGGGATGTTTATTTCAAGCTTTTTGAACATTTCCAGGAATCTCTAAAAAAAATCTCATGTTGGTCTTTCTTTTTCTGTCTTGGAGGGTAAGGGAGTTTGATGAATGGTTTTAGAACCTTTTTCTTTCTCCTTGACAGGTGGTATTATCACTTTTTCATCTTGGTCCTTGGTTTCCTTGATTTCTAAATCCACTTCTAACAATCCATCTTTTTCCATACTGTTTTCCTCCGTTAACTTCCCACTTCAGGTTACAACAACATTAACAATGTTATGTTCCCGCGGATTTGTTACCATACCACTAGGTAGGGTACCCGGGGCTTGAGAGTTTGAAGCTAACTATTGTGCTATCTGACCCATTTGGACTTCGAGATTTTTTATGGAGGCAGTGGTGTTTTTCTGATTAGTCCTGATTTCTTCTTGAAACTACATACTGTGGGCGGCTAATTTTTCGATGGCAATTTCCCATTCGGCCTTTTTAGGTGCATGTTGTTGCTGCTGTTGTTGATACCGAGTCTGATATTGCCCTGTACCTTGTTGTGGAACATTCCCTCTCTGATCTTTCCAGGAGAAGTTCGGATGATTCTTCCAACCTGGGTTGTAAGTGTTAGAGTAGGGATTATTCTGCTTCAAGAATTTGATCTCTTCACTTTGTTGAGGGGTAGCAAAGCAATAGACCGTATGATGAGGTCCATTACAGATTTCACAAGTGCTAGCCTGAGCCGGCTGGACCTGCGCTGTAACACCCTTCTAAATACCCCAAATTATTATAATTAAAATACACATATATTCATCAGAGTAATTATGCCCCGAAGGGTGTCACACAATCATTTCACTTCATTTATCAAAATATCCTGTCATGCTCATTTGTTTAAATCAAAATAAGATTCTTTTGCATAATTCGCAGCGGAATAATTCAACTCAATGTAAAACATGTAACACAATACATGTAAATCATTCAACAACCAATATCAATTTAATTAAAACATCCCCTTCCCGATGTTACATCTATCAGAGCATGACCCATAAGAAACTACTCTAGACTCCAAGCATAAGCTTCTACTCAACTCATTTCTCGTTACCTGAAAAATAGGCGTAAGGGTGAGTTCCTCAATCAATATAATAAGCATTATAGAACAACATGTAATGCCAAGTAATTAACACATTAATTCACCCTAATTAGACTACGCATTCAGCAACAGTAATATCCATTCAAACATCATACTCAACAGTACAATTCTCCATCATATTCAATCATTAACAACACAACACACAACACACATATGATACTGGAATACATCCAATCATATCATATGCCACACATTCATTATGCAATGAGACTCTATGCATGCGGTACCGACTATTTGTGAACATATAGTTCAACCTCACCGTCCAAATCCAGGCACGGCTACCAAGCTCACTAGTCCCACTCATTTGAGACATAGTGACTCACTCACTAATTCCTCACCATGGGAATTAGCTACCACCCCAAATGGGCCATGAAATGCACGCTAATCACCTAGCATGCAAACATCAACAACAACAATCAAAATGATTTACTCACTAATTCCTCACCATGGGAATTAGCTACCACCCCAAATGGGCCACAACATGCATGCTAATCACCTAGCAATGCAACATCAACAATAATCAAGAATAGACACATGCTCACACTCTAAGCCATAATACAGTCTATTCACACATGTATACATTCACATCATCATGTATACCATCACACATTATCAGCATAATTAATCACAAAAGCATATCATATCATGCCACATAATCAAACACAGTATTAGCACACTCTACTAATACCTATACCACTCAAAACAACGGGAAATGATCCCTATCACATCATACCTCAGCTAAGTCGCATCACTCAGCCTAAACAACCAAAAACTGCACAACAACAGTTCAGGAAAATCCCAACTCTGCCCATACGCGTACTGCCCATGCCATACGCGTATTGCCCAAACCTGGCCAACTCCATACGCGTATTGTCCACTCTCATACGCGTATTGCGCATTTCGTCGCCCAACTCATACGCGTATCACCTGTCTCATACGCGTATGCTACGCGTAACAATATCCCATTACGCGTACCAACAGAGACCAATTTACGTTCAAAATGTCATCTTTCTCTCCCATACGCGTAAGGCTTCCCCCCATACGCGTACCAACATCTCATACGCGTATTGCCTAGTGCCATACGCGTATGACCAGAGATCAGAATTCTCAGATCTGCAATGGCTTTCTCTGCTACGAGATCTACCCAATTCCACCTTCTACAGTCCAATTTTCACACAAAATTCCTTCCTATTGTCTAACTCAAAACAGATCCTATTCGATTCCACAAGGTCTAACATTTCCACACTAAATTCCTACGAATTCTTCAATTATATTCCAATTTTCGTTCATCTCAACAATTCACAAATTCAACATATATTATCCAATCATAGGTAAAACAATGGTCTATCACTACCCAGTACATATCATCCCATAATACCCGTTAATTGATGATAAACCCCCCTTACCTGAGTTAATCCGGCAAATTCTGCAGCTTCAAGCTCTTCCTCTTCTCTTGCTCTGCCTTTTGCCCTTTCTGCCTCTTTTCCCTTTTCACGTGAAAACCTTTTTCCAAAAATTGGGACTTTTTATTATTCCAACTTATATACTCCAATAATATTATTCCACTAAATAATTATCCCAATAATTATTATTCCAAAATAATAATAATAATTCAAATATTCTAATTAAATTAATAAACATATTATTAATTTAATTTAAATAAATACATATTATTATCGGGGTGTTACAACTCTCCCCCACTAAAAGAGTTTTCGTCCTCGAAAACATACCTCAATCGAACAACTCTGGGTAAGATTCCTTCATCTTACTCTCCAGTTCCCAAGTCACATTGCCACCTGCTGGTCCTCCCCACGCTACCTTCACCAAGGCAATCTCTTTACCCCGCAACTGCTTCAACTCTCGATCCTCGATCCTCATAGGTGATGTTTCAACAGTCAGGTTATCTCTCACCTGTACATCATCTATTTGGACTACATGCGACGGATCATGAATGTACCTCCTCAACTGAGACACATGAAAAACCTCATGCAAATTCGCAAGCGACGGCGGTAAAGCGATACGATAGGCTACCTCCCCTATCCTCTCCAAAATCTGATAAGGACCAATAAATCGAGGTGTCAACTTCTTCGACTTCAAAGCTCGACCAACACCAGTTATCGGAGTAACACGGAGAAACACATGATCTCCCTCTTGGAACTCAAGTGACTTCCTCCTCTTGTCGTGATAACTCTTCTGACGACTCTGAGCAATTCTCATCTTCTCCTGAATCATCTTAATCTTTTCCGTAGTTTGTTGAACAATCTCCGGTCCAACCACAGCACTCTCACCGGACTCATACCAACATAATGGTGTCCGACATCTCCTACCATACAAAGCTTCAAACGGTGCCATACCAATACTCGAATGAAAACTATTGTTGTAGGTAAACTCAATCAAAGGCAAATAACCATCCCAAGCACCTCCCTTTTCCAAAACACACGCTCTCAAAAGATCCTCTAATGACTGAATCGTCCTCTCCGTCTGACCATCAGTCTGCGGATGATATGCAGAACTCAATCTCAGCTTAGTTCCCAAAGCCTTCTGCAAACCTTCCCAAAACTTCGATGTAAATCTAGGATCTCTGTCCGAAACAATACTCAACGGAATACCATGCAAACTTACAATCTTCTCAATATACAACTCGGCTAGC